>NC_046227.1:37085651-37685651 GCF_009819885.2 Catharus ustulatus | reverse complement strand
AAAATGATTTTCCTGGAGAAAATCTGATTGATGTCCATGGAATCCAGTTGATCATTTAGGAGCATGGACATAAATCCCTGCTGTTAATTAACCAGATATAAATCTGAAATCCTTCCCACCAGGGAAAAATCAGAATATTCTCAATTTTGGAGATTTAATTGTGATTTAAAGTCATCCAAGGCAATGGAACAACTGGGCTGGGAAGGAGCAGGATTTTTGGATAGCACCAATCCCTAAAATCTTCTCATTTTTATCCAATCTTTCTGTGCAATTCCCAACTTCCAATGAAAGAATGGATAAAATCCCTCCCAAAATGCAGAGATCTCTGAAAAGCTTTGCACAAAAAAAAAAAAAAAGGCAGGAAAGAAAAAGATTTTGTTTTTAATTTTTTAATGCTCATCCCTGACTGTTCACTATGGATTGATTAATATTTATTTATAATTAATAATATATTTATTATTTCCATCCCCATGAAGAACACACAGGATGCTCTTTCCACCACATGGATTTTTTTTCTCTCTATTCTGTGTCAGCACTCAGATTTGGTCCAAATTCAGGTTAATATTTGGTGTACACCAGAAATCAGCTAAGAATGATGGCACTGTTATCCAAACCCTTCCTAGGGAATATTATTAATTGGAATATTACTGAGCAGGATGTTAATGAGAAGTGGAGAAACTTCACATCCCTTTTTTTTATGGGAGTTTGGATAAAGAAATGAGGAATTTTCTTTCAATTCTCATGTTTCAGGCTTCCAAAAAACCTGATATTACTCAGCAAAGTTCTGCAATGCTTTAATTTCAGGAATCTTTGATACAGAATGTTCTGAAAATATCTAATAAACAGATGCAGAAATTGAAGAAGAAATAACTATTTGTAAGTGTACAACATTACTGACTTAGAGGTTACCAGGGAAATGGAAATTTGGGGAAATAAAGATTTAATTTAAAAAGGAAAAAAAAATTTGAATGGAACTCTTTCAAAAACTCAATTATATTTTAACCAAACCATTAAAAAACAGGAAAAAAAATTAAGATTCCTGAAAATCTGGGGAAAAGCTTTGAGTGCTGCACTAACAATTTTTGAATAGCCCCAGATCTCCATTCATTTTGAGACCAAAAATGAAGCCATAAATGGCATAAAATGAAGCAATAAATGGCACAAAATGCAGCAATGCAACCCACCCTTCCCTATTTTCCATGCAGAGCCTCCACAAACAACACCAGCCTCCTTTGTACCACACACCTCAAGTTGAGGAGGGAGCAATATTTCAATAATTTGAATTATTCAGCCTGAGTTCCTGTGCAGGAGAATGTCAGAAGTGTAGCAAGATTGCAAATTAAACCCATAAATTATGCTTTTGTGCCAAAGTAGTAATCACGTGCCTGTGCTATTTTTAGAGCCTTGGAAATTTTTTTTTTTTCTCCATGTGCCCCTTTTTCAGCTGTTTATTGAATGACGTGGCTCTGCTCAGCAATTTCCCTGATGAAAACACACTGATGGTATTAAAAAAGAGATGAGGACAATAAAAATCAGCTCCTCAGACACCTCAGTGCAAACCCTCCTGCCTGATCCTGTGTAAATGGAACAATATTGGAGAGTCTGGACTGCCCCTGGACCCTGGGATGCTACAAATCTGATTAATCTCTCCATTAGCAGATAATTACTCACTAATTGAATGTGGAGAATTTGGAGAATTTGGCCCCACTATTTTATTTGAGAGAGTTTTCTCTGTTTTTCTAAAAAAAAAAAAAAAAAAGATGTAAAAGTTCAAGGATATTTAAAAAAAAAGTTGTTTTAATCCTTTGAAATGGCAAATGTTTCCTTCTTGCTGCAGCAGAGATTTATTAGTTATGAATTTAATCATTTGGAAATCAATCTTGATGAAGATTTGTATACCTGACCTTTCCTTCTGCAGCCCCTTTTTTCTACTCACACTGCTCTGAGTCAGCTCTTTCCTGAATTCACCACTTGATTTCCAAATATTCTTGCTCACCCTGCCATGAAAACATCACCTTTGTTTTGATATTTAAAAGCTTTGAAACCCTATAAAATAACTGTTGATGTATTAATTAAGGGATTGAAATGAAAATTTAAAAATCCTGACCTTTTTCCTCTTTAAGCATCAGATTGAAGGTGGGTCTGTTCATCTTGTTCACTCCAAGCTGGAAAACAATCAGTTAAAACAGAAAATAAGCAAAAGTGAGCAATATTAAATGACTCTTAATTATTTCTTCATATTTATAAACACTTAGAAAGGTTTCTGAGGATAAATGGTGAAATAACAATTCCCACTTCTTGTTTTGTACACATTTCATTTCTATCAAACAGCACAGCATGGGAAAAAGAATAATATTTAAGAAACTGCCAATGTATGATTTCTTTTTACAAAATCAGCCTTACTCTATTTAATCTGAATTCTGGCAACACAGATGATCAAAATTCTTGCTTTTACACCCCCCTCCCCTCTTTTAAATCAAATTTTGTGCTTCAGGAGTGTCTGAGTGCCCCAACCCCTCCACTCAGATTTACTTTTCAGCAAGCCAAGGTATTTTTAGCCCACTAAAAGGAGCAAAGTGCCTCAAAGTTGGTGTCTGTGTATTCTGGGGATGAATTCTTACACAGCAATGATCAGATGTGTTCACATCTCACCTTTATAAGGAGAAATTATAAATTTCCCTGACCAATAAAGTGGGAGGAGAGGAGCCTGGCTCCTAGAAAATGCAATGATTTTAGGATAAAACATTCCCTGCTTTATGATAAAACATTCCTTGGAGGGGATTTACCACCCAACACAATAAATTCATTTTTAATGCACAAAGGTGGTGCCTGGTGCTGATGCTCAGCTCTGCCCTGACAGATATCCCTCTGAAAAACCTGATTTTCCTGCTTGAGAAACCCCCCCAAAACAGACAGAAAAAGTTTTATTCTCTTGAGAAGGAGCTAAACCAAAGGGAGAATCACAGTCAAGAGAATTCCATCAGCTCATCAAAGCAGGGAGAAGATAAATGAGAGTAAAAATGAGAGTAAGGCCCACAGGCACCCAGAAATTAAAACCATGTGGCCCTTTAAGGATGCAGCACATCCAAGAGTTGAGGAACAAAGCTCCAAAAAAGATAAGAGCCTGGAAAATGCTTCCATCCCAACTGAAGGACAATATCTATCTTAAATTACAACTCCAACAGTTCTTTATTCTCTGAAAGTTCCCCCAAAAAACCGGCTCTGGAATTGCCTAATGCAGATAGTGAGGATGTTCTGCTCCAAAAAGTGAATTATTGGGGAAAATGTGGGTAAGGAAGCACTCAAGTAATTCTTCATCAGCACATATTTAACATTTGTGCTGCAGGCAGTAATTTCATGATTATAAGTCGAATGTTACAATACAGGGTGTGATAAAAGGTGTCTGTTCTATCACCATCTGTTGAGGGTGGGGCAGTGATCCTGATCTCTGTGGGAGATATTCTGCTAATGGGCATCCATTGAAACCAGCTGGGGCAGTGTTCTTTATCTCATGGGATATCTCCTGTTCATGGCCATGGTTTATAAACCAGCTGGGGCAGTGTTCTTTATCTTTTCACAACCCATCCTTCCTCCAGCCAGTCATTTTCTGCTCATGGCCATTGAGTCCCACTGTGGCACTGATAAAATTACTGCATCCCATTGGGAGTTGCTCCAGCCAGGGGGAAGAGCCCAACATTTCTTACCAAGATAAAAACAGAGGTTTTGGACACTAAGGGAGCCCCTTTCTCCACTGGACTCCAGAGGAAAACCGGATTTCTCCACATCCCCACTGGAGCTCCAGAGGGAAACTGCACCTTGTACAGGAGCACTGCTCCAACTGAGCCACATCTGTCACTGCAGGAGGATGCAGCCACCATGGGATGGGACTGCTGCCAACACCCTGCCTGACGGGTGTCAGGCTGTACTCTGACTGTGTCAGGGTTTGGGGTTTGTTCTTTGTAGTGCTGTATTTCTATTTTAATTTCCCTAGTAAAGAACTGTTATTCCTAATTCCCATAGCTTTGCCTGAGAGCCCCTTGATTTCAAAATGATAATAATTTGGAGGGAGGGGGGTTACATTCTCCATTTCAAAGAGAAGCTCCTGCCTTTCTCAGCAGACACCTGTCCTCCAAACTAAAACAGCAACTTTTCATTCTTTGTCCATATATCAGCCACACCTGATTATAAGCCGCACTTTGGGTTCGGACCAAAATTTTAGTCAAAATGGTGCGGCTTATAATCATGAAATGACTGTATTTATTTCTCATGTTCCTCTGCACCAGCTCCTGGACTCAGCCCATTTCCAAAGGCTGAACCTGAATTTCACTCTCGTTGAAATAAGAGCTTTTCAAAGTATTTTATCTCAGAAAATAAAGGTCCTTTGGGTCATTTTTACTGCATACCTTCAACTGAAAGTGTTGTCAGGAATGCAAAAGGTTTGCAGGGAAATGAGACAAATTTAATCCCAAAATTCAGGTAGGGATGTGGACAAAGAGAGCAAAAAGCTCAGCCCATGGCCAGTGGGGAAGGGCACAATTACTGACATTTCCTCTGGAAGCTCCTTCTTGCTGTGGTTTTAAAACTTTCCTGACAGTGATAGGTAAAATATCCCAGTTTTTCATCCATATTTGCAGCCAGATATGAGGTAAAACAAAAAAACCCCTGGCCTGTTTTCTCTTTCCATCTCTCCTAACTCACTCTTGGTGGAAGCTGAACTTGCTTTTTAGTTTGGTTTTTTTTTTAAATCTACAGAGCAACCCCCACCACTGCTTTGATAAAACCCCCTTATCTCTTTTTTCTGCCCATCCTACAGTGTTCCCTTTTTTCCTACAATAAACAAACCCAACCCTTTCAGCTGTTCTTTAAGAGCCCTGATTTCTAAATCTGGCAGGGGCTGGTTGCTCTGCTTTGCATTCCTCTGGCTAATACTGATTTAAATGGAATTTATTTATTAAAATTTAATCAATAGGCATTAAAATTTATTGTAAAATAAAGAATAAATATTTTAATATTATTTGTGTAATATTATTTTGTAAATTATAGGGGTAGGTGCAATATTGGAAAACACCTCCTGCTTTTGATCTCACCAGGAGCAAACACAGACCAAGAAAATCTGGGATATTTTTAAGGAATGAAGAGATTCCAACGGAAGGAGAATCCCAAAATGGTTGGAGGGACCTTAAAGCTCATCCCAGCCACCCCCTGCCATGGGCAGGGACCCCTTCCACTATCCCAGCTTCCTCCAAGCTGCCCTTGGACAATTCCAGGGATGAGGAATCCCCAAATTCTTTGGGAATCCTGTGCCAGGGAAGAAGAGATTGCCATAAAATTCCACCAGGGAATATTGGGAGCTCTTGTGTCAGCTCTCCCTAACCAGGGACAGCTCTCAAAAAAAGGATTCCAAATGAGTTGTGACCATCAGTGATTCCATGGGAATGCTGCACACATCACTTCTGAGGGGATCAGACACAATTCCACATTTCCTCTGAACAAGAAAGTCCTGATAAGAACAAAAATGTGTTTAAAATCCTCATTTTGATCCAGCAAATGTTGTACAGCCACTCCAGCGACTGGCTAAGATGCCCAACACTACTGGAACTTCATTTAAAAATAAAAACACACATATTCCTTCAACTGGGCCACTCCAGATTAGGGATCTCTTCAGCCTTTTCTGGAGGGATTTAAAAAAGCTTTGGAGAAATCTTAAAGCTATGGAATTAGCCTGGTATTTATAGCTCTGTTTCCAAGGGTGTTCTTTGAGCTTCCTGGGACGTTCCTTCTCCCCATCTGCTGGTTGTTGACATGGTGTAACCTTGTCTTTTGATCAGGAGAATCTATAAGGATGAGAGCATTTGATTTGATGTTGTGCTGGAGAAGGCTGGCTCCACCTCAGGCAGCTCCACTTTGCTACTCCAGCATCATCCAGGGCAGGGATGGTGCTGCAGATTTTCCAACAGAGAACTGCAGTTCTATTGTTTGATTATGTCAAAATACATTACTCCCAATTATGACTAATGCTCCATCTGAATCACAGCAGCACAAAATGGTGCCTTTTTTCCCCCATTAAAATGCTGGTTGGATACAATCTCTTAAACTGAGGTCAATGAATTTTTTTTCTTTGTTCTCTTATCAAAAAATTCATGTCTGGGTGCACTGTCTACCTTCCACCAAACTGCTGATCTGTTTACTTTTCTGCTTCAGCACCATTAAATGTTGAAGATGCCTGATCTTCTGTTTGTTTTTTTTTAATGCTGCCTCAAATATTTTGTCTTAAACTACGCTGCTGCAAGGTAAAACTACTAAAAAAAAAAAAAAAAAAAAAAAATTCAAAAGTTTCCCAGCTTAATAAATGCACTGATTTTTACTTGAGAATACTCACCTAAATTGCTTCTCATGGTCTTGCTTCAAGTTATCTTGGGGATCTTTGAGGTTTTTTAGAATTGCTGCTGCACTTTGAGCTTTGCTTTAGACAGTCTCCTGTGATGGGCTATGTCCATTGGGGCTGGTTCCTTGCCTCCCTCCCCCCCTCATCTGAGCAACTCTGCACCCCACTTACATCTGCTGAGGTAAGCACAGCACTTCAATTTAAACAAATGTCTTTATTCCCCTTTTCCTGACTGCTTTGTAAGCCCCTCCACAATTACAGTAATTTCATTATTACAAGCCGCATGTTACAATACAGGGTGTGATAAAAGGTGTCTGTTCTGTCACCATCTGCTGAGGGTGGGGCAGTGATCCTGATCTCTGTGGGAGATATTCTGCTAATGGGCATCCATTGAAACCAGCTGGGGCAGTGTTCTTTATCTCATGGGATATCTCCTGTTCATGGCCATGGTTTATAAACCAGCTGGGGCAGTGTTCTTTATCTCATGGGATATCTCCTGTTCATGGCCATGGTTTATAAACCAGCTGGGGCAGTGTTCTTTATCTCATGGGATATCTCCTGTTCATGGCCATGGTTTATAAACCAGCTGGGGCAGTGTTCTTTATCTCATGGGATATCTCCTGTTCATGGCCATGGTTTATAAACCAGCTGGGGCAGTGTTCTTTATCTTTTCACAACCCATCCTTCCTCCAGCCAGTCATTTTCTGCTCATGGCCATTGAGTCCCACTGTGGCACTGATAAAATTACTGCATCCCATCGGGAGCTGCTCCAGCCAGGGGGAAGAGCCCAACATTTCTTACCAAGATAAAAACAGAGGGTTTGGGACACTAAGGGAGCCCCTTTCTCCACTGGACTCCAGAGGAAAACCGGATTTCTGCACATCACCACTGGAGCTCTGGAGGGAAACTGCACCTTGTACAGGAGCACTGCTCCAACTGAGCCACATCTGTCACTGCAGGAGGATGCAGCCACCATGGGATGGGACTGCTGCCAACACCCTGCCTGACGGGTGTCAGGTTGTACTCTGACTGTGTCAGGGTTTGGGGTTTGTTCTTTGTAGTGCTGTATTTCTATTTTAATTTCCCTAGTAAAGAACTGTTATTCCTATTCCCATATCTGTGCCTGAGAGCCCCTTGATTTCAAAATGATAATAATTTGGAGGGAGGGGGTTTACATTCTCCATTTCAAAGAGAAGCTCCTGCCTTTCTCAGCAGACACCTGTCCTCCAAACTAAAACAGCAACTTTTCATTCTTTGTCCATATATCAGCCACACCTGATTATAAGCCGCACTTTCTGAGAAATGGTTTTGACTGGAACTGAAGATGCCTCTTGAGTGATACTGATCCACACAAAACCCCTCCAGCTCAAGACAAAAAGCTGAGTTTTGGAGCCGTGATGCTGTGATGGTGAGGTACAAGGTTCCAGCATCACCCCTGATGAGCTGTAAATGATGAGCTACAAATGAATCTTGGCTCAGGGACATTGGTGAATCCCCAGATGAAACAGAAGCTGGATCATGGAATCCCAGAATGGTTTGGGATGGAAAGGAGCCTGAGATGAGCTGACTGCAGCTCCTGCCATGGGCAGGGACACCCTGCACTGGTCCAGGTTGCTCCAAGCCCCATCCAAGCTGGTCCTGGCTCATTATTCCCTAACACTGCCTGCTCCTGAGCCATTTCTGTCCTTTCCAGAGCCTTGCTCCCTCCAGCACTGATTCCCTGCTGGAATCCCTCTGAGCCCAAGAGGAGCCACAGCCTGCCCAGGACCTGGAGTTAATTAATTAAATTCTTCCAGAGGTGAAATGGATTGCAGCTCATTAGGTTAAATTATATCCCAAAGAGTTAATGGGGCCTTTAAACCTTGGATCCAAGAGCCTCAGGACTCAGCACAGGGCACAGTTGGGCATCAAACTCTCAATAATTGGGGATTTCACATTTTTCCAAGAGCCTCAGGACTCAGCACAGGGCACAGTTGGGCATCAAACTCTCAATAATTGGGGATTTCACATTTTTCCAAGAGCCTCAGGACTCAGCACAGGGCACAGTTGGGCATCAAACTCTCAATAACTGGGGATTTCACATTTTTTCCCAAATAAATCTTCATTAAAAAACAAATGTAACATCAATGATTTTTGAATCTTTCAGAAAATGGAAAGAATTAGTTGTGATTTTCAAATCACCTCTTTGGAATCTCTTTTAAAACCACTTATCAAGGTTTGGGTTGTTGTTAAAACCTTCTCCTGGCACAGTAAACCCCAATAGAAAATGGGAATGAAAAATTTCAGGTAAGACAAACAAACAGGGTATAACACAACCCTGTGACAACAAAAGTCACAAAGTGCACTGGCTGTGAAAGCAAATACAGCATTTCCTGTGATTATTGAAATATCTTTGTGAAGTTTAGAAGCAAAACCTGCACTTTGGCTTTACTGATTTAATCAGTATCCCCAATTTAACTGAGTTTTCAATTGATTTTCCCAATTTAATTGCAAAATTTTGTAAAAATGGGCATTGATGACCCAAACTGCATTTAACAACCTGGCAGAACCTTTCAGGAATGTTTTTTTTTCACATGCAAACTACTTAAACTAAAAATCATTAACTCTGTAAAGTTCTTCCCCAACCAATAAGACTTTATAAATGACACCCTATAAATGATGAATATATATTTAGATTTTCTTAAGCACTAGAAAACTTCAATGGTTAGGCTCTATAGAGGATTTACCTGGTTTTAATATCAAGCATTAACAAAGAACATTCAGTCCATAGATATTATTGAATTTACAGATACTACTGAATGGAAGTCTTTCAAAATATGATCATTTCATGCTGGTTATTAATATAATTATAATTTATCTTCACAGTAACAAAAACAGATAGAAAGATGGTATAACCCACCACTAAAGAATTTGCATAACAATGCGTTTTAGATCATAATTCCACTATGGATGAAACATTCTTCATATAAAATTCTCTATTAATGTCTAAACACATTGAAGGTATTGATCAGAGACATTCTTATGAAGAATCCTCCATGAGCATAGAATGCTAATCACTGTAAAACTCTAATTTACTGGAAACAATTCCAATAGATGGATGAAGAATAAAAACTTCAAAAATCTGGGTCACATGGCCAGTGCTAGGGGCTGGAGGAGCAGCAGGGAAAGGAGCTGCCCCTAAAGGCCTGGAGAAATCAACAGCAAAGCATCAGAAGAATCCATGGAAATGAATAATCTGGTTTGGAATTGATCACAATTCAAAAAGCAACAATAAATTAATGATAAAATTATCTCTGCTGAGCGTATGGAAATGGATTTACACAGTGACTACAGAATTTGGGTTTTTTTTTTGATTCCATGCACATCCCTAAGAAGAAACTTCCCAAAAAGTTGCAGGAATGCAGTGGTGACTTTATCTCTGGGGGAGGCACATCTGTTTTTTCAGAGCCTTTTGCTGTCTCCTTCCTTTGTGAGCTTCCTATTTACATAACAAGTCTGGGCTAACAGATTAAAAAAATCCTGTCCCCATCTAATCTCTCCAGATACAAACAATATTCTTACAACTCCAGTGTTTGGAGGACCTAAAATTAAAGATACTTTTTATGAGCAAACATGAAAAATACCAAAAACTGTTATTCCTGTAAGAGCAACAAACTCAACTTTTTAATTGTGTGCTGTCATAAATGAGTAAAAAAGAGGGTGGCAGGCAGCCAGTTCTCTTTTTACTTCAGCTGGGTTTTAAATGCATTTCTTCTAAATCAAACAACTTGATTATTGGCTGTTTCTCAGGTTATTTCCCTTATTTACTCTGTGGCACAACTGAAAACCTCTCCTCCAAATTAAATTCCAAATTAATTCCAAATTAAAGCCATGAGCTCCATGCTGGAAAACAACAGCAGCAGCTTTTGTCAGGGAGCATCCAGTTCTGCCTGATTTTCTTTACAGTAATTGCTATTTTTATTCTGTTAAGGAAAAAAAAAAAATCACACAAAATTATATTTATAAATTGCATTTCAGAGAAATCAGAGAAGCCCAGACTGGTTTGGGTGGGAATCACCTTCAGTCCCACTGGCCCAGGATGCTCCTGTCCAACCTGGTTGTTGATTTTTTCATAGCTTTGGGTTTTTGAAAAGATCAGTAATTGGTTTTTTGTAAAGTTCTTTATTGCATGAATGTATTAGTCTTGAAAGCAAAGAGTTCAGAATATTAAAGTTTATGAAAAGTTTTTTGGCATAGAGGCCCAAGTAGAAGTAACAACAACATTTGCAGCTTTCTTTTTTTTTATTTTAAAATATTTTTTCTTCTTTTTTTTCTCTGTGTGTTTTCTTACCTTAACACAAGAACTTTTTATTTATAAATCATTCAATCAGCTAAAAACACAAATTTAAAATATTTTGTCTACACCAATCAGAACTTAATTTTTAAAGTATGAAAGTAGTGTCAGTTTTTACACATAATTTAAGTACATAGTTTTATCTATTTATGTAAATTTTTTTTAATTTAGAAATGTAAGCAATGCTTTGCTATGTTTTCATTATGTTTAGGGCTAAGTTGCTGAATTTTAAACTAGGCTTTATGGTTTTTTATTTTTTAAGGCACTTAAAATATATTTTTATGTACTTAAAACTAAGACTTACACTTTTACTTCATATTTATGTGGCTTAATATATTTTTATTTATTTAAATACTCTTAATATATTTTAATTTCATTAAATACTCTATATACTCCAACACCTTGGACACTTGCAGGGAATGGGAATCCTCAACCCCCCTGGGCTGTCAGAAAGAGAAGCAAAGAGAGACTTGACCAACCTGAAATCAGGAAGACTGGTGGAATCCTTTAGGATTTGGTGCTTCTCAGAACTTTTGGGAAGAATTACAGAAGTGCTGTGTCTTCAAGTCTTTGTGGTTTTTTTTTTTGCCCGTTTTGTTGCAATAAAGCCTCTTCTTCCTGCAACAAAAGACATGTTGGATTCAAGGGAGATTTGCAGAAAGGCAAATTATTCCTAAATTCCCTCTGCAAGGATCTTTATCTTCAGAATTCCCTACAGTCCAGGTCTGGTTTTACACTTGGAGAGGAATTAATGCTGTAAAAACAGAGCCCACACAGCTGGAGAATGGAGAAAAGGACTTGAAAAAGTGAGATATTCTTGAGAGCATCCACCACAAAACTTCAGAGAACCAAAATAGGGAAAAGACGCCCAGTTTTGCTTATTTATATACACATCTCTTTTTATAGCCACTCACACACATGGACATTTCTATAAATTAATATAAACCCCCCCAAAGTCGTTTAGAACCATTGAAAGTAGGTTACAGACTTGCAAACTTTTTTTTTTCCCCAAATGCCTTGCAGATTTTCCCCCTAAAGCAAGCAGAATTCTGTGACTTGAACATGTGATGGTAAATTATGACCTTGGTCTAAGCATGGCCTTGTATTTGATTTTATTCCTATAAAAATGGGTGAAAATACACATTATTATGCTTGGAGTAACCACAGGGCTCACAGCATTTTCAGGTTTGCCCAAATTCATCCTCAACCAGGAAGGCCTGGCCTAAAAGCCTGAAAATTCTGGTGACACCAGATTTTTTTCCTTACTCCTCCATTTTCCTGGAGTTGGAGGGAATTCCTAAGAAGGGAATTCATTCTGTCACAGGACACAACTCATCCCTTGTGTCCTCCTGCATCAGCCCAGATTTGTGCATTTCTGCTGGATTAGTCTTAACCCAGATCTTCCCTAATCCCTGTGGCTGCAGGAATGCTTGGGCTGGAGCAGCAAGGAGTGGCACAGGGACAACAATGAGAAACTCCAAGTGCAAAGAGCAGCAGCCACTTGGAGAAATCCAGGATTTTTGCTCATTTTATTTCCTGCAGCGCTGAAAATCTCTTCTGTGTTCATGGGGGCATCTCAGTGTATTTGCTGTTTAAATAAAATTAATGTTTATCTATTTCCAGCTTCCTAATTCTAAATTTTAACTGTGAGAATGCCAAAGAGCAAAAAATCTGACTATTGTTGGAAACAATCATCTTGCTTCCACAGTGATTACAATTCCCATCTATTAGCTGAGTATTTGTTAGACTTGGTATCTGGAGAAAATGAAGTTAAAGCAGAACAGATGGCAGAAGAAAAAAGAAGCAGCAGCTCTCCCACCTTGCAAGGCTACCTTGGCAGAACATATGGCCTTTTCCTGGGCTTTTGTACACAACAAGGTGGCCAGATGAACACAACCTCAAAAATGAACTGCAACTGCCTAACAGCACCATGGAGCATGGGAAAAAGGGAGAGCTCCAAGGAACAGCACCAACCTCTCTGAAAGTCAATTCACAAATCAGCTGGAAGGTCAACAAGCTAGCACATTTCCTTAAATGACCAGATACACCATTATAAATATAACATAATGATGGATTTATATACAGTAATTTCATGATTATAAGCCGCACCATTTTGACTAAAATTTTGGTCTGAACCCAAAGTGCGGCTTATAATCAGGTGTGGCTTAGATATGGACAAAGAATGAAAAGTTGCTGTTTAAGTTTGGAGGACAGGTGTCTGCTGAGAAAGGCAGGAGCTTCTCTCTGAAATGGAGAATGGAAACCCCCTCCCTCCAAATTATTATAATTTTGAAATCAAGGGGCTCTCAGGCAAAGATATGGGAATAGGAATAACAGTTCTTTACTAGGGATATTAAAATAGAAATACAGCACTACAAAGAACAAACCCCAAACCCTGACACAGTCAGAGTACAACCTGACACCCGTCAGGCAGGGTGTTGGCAGCAGTCCCATTCCATGGTGGCTGCATCCTCCTGCAGTGACAGATGTGGCTCAGCTGGAGCAGTGCTCCTGTACAAGGTGCAGTTTCCCTCCGGAGCTCCAGTGGGGATGTGGAGAAATCCGGTTTTCCTCTGGAGTCCAGTGGAGAAAGGGGCTCCCTTAGCGTCCCAAAGCCTCTGTTTCTATCTTGGTAAGAAATGTTGGGCTCTTCCCCCTGGCTGGAGCAACTCCCAATGGGATGCAGTAATTTTATCAGTGCCACAGTGGGACTCAATGGCCATGAGCAGAAAATGACTGGCTGGAGGAAGGATGGGCTGTGAAAAGATAAAGAACACTGCCCCAGCTGGTTTATAAACCATGGCCATGAACAGGAGATATCCCATGGAGATAAAGAACACTGCCCCAGCTGGTTTATAAACCATGGCCATGAACAGGAGATATCCCATGAGATAAAGAACACTGCCCCAGCTGGTTTATAAACCATGGCCATGAACAGGAGATATCCCATGGAGATAAAGAACACTGCCCCAGCTGGTTTATAAACCATGGCCATGAACAGGAGATATCCCATGAGATAAAGAACACTGCCCCAGCTGGTTTCAATGGATGCCCATTAGCAGAATATCTCCCACAGAGATCAGGATCACTGCCCCACCCTCAACCTATGGCGATAGAACAGACACCTTTTATCACACCCTGTATTGTAATGTGCGGCTTGTAATCATGAAATTACTGTATATGGATGTGATAAATATAAAGTTAACTTACTAACATATTTCCTTTATATATGTGATATATAGTTAAAAGGAACATTTTTCAAGGGTTTGGCAATGCTGCCATTTGAGTGGCTGTTGCTTTGAGCACATAAGATGTAAGAAGGGATATATTATTTTTTTGTGTCTTCAGTTACAGGAAATAAATTTTAAAAAAAGAGTTTTAATTTGCAAAAAGAAAAAAAATCAGCCATCAATTTAGTAAATATTTCAATCCTATAAATCCTGAGCAGCTGATACCTCTGCCTGCAGTTTGGACATTCTCCACATTTTGTTGAACTTCATACTCAAGATTTAGACCCACAAAGTCTGGAGAATAAAAGTCTCTCCAACAATCACACCTCCCCATTTATTTTGCTTTTCTCAAAACATCTTAGAATTAAATTTGATGAATAATTTACAAATTATTTTCATTCATCTGTAACCCAGCACTTGGAAAAGTTGATTTGCCTCTCTCAGCCCCTCTGCATACCTGGTGTACAAGCATTGCTGTTTGTGGCTCACAATGGAAATGTAATCAACTTTTCTCCTTCACTGATCTTTAATTTAATATAGAGATAACTGAGAAACTGGTGAGAGCTGAGATGAACAAAGAATTTGAGGTCTGTATAATGACAACTTGTCTTTTCTCCCACTTCTAAACAAATGTTGCTAAAGGTACAAAAGAATGAGTGAGTAAAAAATTTAATTGATACTACTCCATACTGAAAAATAATTGATTTTTTAAATCACAGAACCCCAGAAGGTTTGGGTTGGAAGGGACCTTAAATCCCATCCAGTCCCATCCCCTCCCACGGCTCAGGTTCTCTCTTTAGGTGTCTCTATCTCAGCCTTATCAAACAGAAATATCCCCCCAAAAGTGAAGACATTTGGTAAAACAAACACATAAAATTAACACAGAAAATAAAATAAAATAAAAAAACCATAAAATAAAATAAATAAAAATAAATTAAATAAAAAAAAAAAAAGTCCACTCTTTCCTCCTGCCCCTCCAGCTGCTCCTGTGCTTCCCCACTGCTGGAACATTTCCTCCACAGGCAAAGTTACCTCAACCCACCAGAAAATCTCAATTTCTGTCTCCTTACTCAGATTATTTCATGTAAATATATTTGTGTTGACTCTAAGATCAGAACTTTTTCCATTTCTCCACAACTCTAGCAACACCTGGATAAGCAAACCCACAGCATAAGGAGAAGAAAAATTTACCTGAACTTCCAGAGCAATCTCTAATCCCAACTCATTAGGAGAGAAGAAATTTCATGTAGCAAGCACACCAACAGTTTATATTTTTGCCTCATGACACTTTATCATCACATAATAAAGTGTCTTCTTTTAGACATGACAGTATGCCATTGTTTAAAATTAAATCCTCCCCAAAGAAAATAACATAAACTTAGCTAAACTGTGTTACTTCTTATTTAAAAATTCTTGGCACAAATTTCCATAACTGGCAAATCTTGATTATTTTAAACTCTCTTGCAGGGCAGATGCTGCCATGGGAGCAGAGAGGAGACTCCAGCAGACTCTGCTCTGGATTCAGGCTCAAAACTGAAATTATCCTGAAAATGGAAAGGCTGAGAAATTTAAAAATGAATTTCCACAGAGAAGAAATTTCACCCCAGCTCCATCCCTGCCTGCTCTGTCATTGTCACTCCACTTCCTCCAAGCAGTTCTTTCCAAGTGATGCTGCTAATTAGTACAATTAATTGTCCAATTCATTGATAAAAGTATCAGGAAGGAATTGGAATAATCCCCAGGCACAGGGCTCCTAAAGCAGAATTCAGTTTCTGGAATTCTGATTCTATTCTCGCTCAGGTTAATGGATGATTTCCCACTGAGTTTAACAGAATTCACACTGGATCACTCCTGAGTCTATATTTATATAAAAATGCCCTACTATTTCAATCTGTTTGATCATTTTAAAAATATCCATCTTATTTATTCAGAAATAGAGTTGAAATTTCTATAAAAATTTAGCCTAGGATTGAATGAGTTTTCAGAAAGTTTCAAGAAATTTTATAAAGTCTGGTTTTAAGGTATTTCTAAATAAATGGGACTAAATAATCAAATATTCCTCTGATTTTTAGAAATATGTATCACAACAGCACTAAGGCCAAAGAGAAATATTAAATATTATTAATGACAAGTGTACCAAATGTCACTGGGGAAAGCACAGTAAAACCAAGGATTTAAGGGTGTCAGGGTGTTTGACAGCAAATCAACAACAGGAATTACCAAATTCCAGATTTTTAAAATTAAAGACAGAAATATAAACTGAAGGATTTTCACACCAGCAGAGCACACAGAGGAAAAGGATCCAACAAGACTTTCAGTAGCAGTCAACAGCCAACTTGGTTAAACCTAAATTTGCTTTTTTGTTTCATGATTTTATATGAAGTTTTCTCTATGACCAAAAAAACCAAAACTCTTTCAAGCTAAAGAAACAAGATGTTGAACAATTTTAATTGCTTTAAGTTAGCTTAAGAATTAAGCTGTATGAATGCCAATACAATAAATAATAGAATAAATAATATTAATTCAATAATTAAAATACAAATGTAATAACATCACAGACTCACAATTTTGTATGGCTCTAAGAACAGTGAACAGCAAAATATCAATTTAATGACTGAATTCTTCTTCCTTCACAGAAATCACAATTAAAGTGTCCCAGTTCCTTCATTCTCTGCCTGTTTGTGACACTTTCTGGCTTCAGGCATAATAAAAGATGAAGTTTCTGACCCCTGAAGCTTTTGTTTCCTCTCCTGTACCTGCAAACTTCCCTAATTCAAAGGTCTGGAGTTAATGGGAGCTTCCAGATGAGAGGTTCCATCTCCCAAGGAGAGTCTGAGGCATCAGTTCAGGGAGAAAAACTTGAAATTCCTCCAGAATTGCATCAGATTGGAACTGCTGGGCAACCAGATCCTGGGATCTGATTTATCTGAATTATCTAAATAAATAAAATAAAATAAAATAAAATAAAATAAAATAAAATAAAATAAAATAAAAGTCCACTCTTTCCTCCTGCCCCTTGAGCTGGATGTGATCTGCCAGGACCTTGAGGGGCAGCAAGGCCAGGTGTGGCACTGGGAATGTCACCCAGCTGTTGGGATGTTTTGGGATCTGTGTTCCACACCAGGAAAACAGAAATGCAGTGTCTGGACATGGTTTCACCCAAAATTTCCTCCTTACCTTACAATCCTGGGAGCTGCAGCTCCCCCAGTCAGCCTCTCCTGTATTTCAGTATTTTTGGGTTCTGGTTTTTTGAGCTGATCCAAACCAAGCCCAATTTAAAGGATCTGAATGGTCCCATCCCCATCAAAAAGCTCAAGGCTGAAATGAATTCCACACACAAAGAACTTGGTTGGATTTTGAAAGCACTTTTCAAGGGATGCTGGGGAGAAAACTTCAACCTGCTTTGTTGAAATGGCAACCAAACCTAAACAAAAGTGGGACTTAAAATAATCTCAAACTGGAATTCTGCTTCTGGCCTCCCTTTGGATGAATGTGATCAACAAGTGTGAGGAACAGCATCTTCATTTGAGCAACCAAAGTCTTAGAGAATGCCAACAAAACATGGTTTTGAACAAAAAGACAAAATGAAGCCATTCTGGAAATGGCACCAGAGCACAGGAAATATTTTAGCTCCTGCTCAGTTGCAGAGAACAGATGGAAATATTTAGTGTGGACAACAAGAATTATTCCCTGATAATTCAGTAATTCTCCCTAATATCAAGATAGCCTGAAAATCAGTAAGAGCATCTTTAATTTTCCTTGAACTGAGATCTGGGGCTGTAACATCATTAGTGAACAGATTTTATATCAGTTGAGTTTCCTGCACTGTGGCACCATCCAAAGCTTTTAGCAGCCTCATAGTAGAAATGTTATATAATAATAACAACAATAATAACTATTATTATTTTCTTGATATTCTGCAGCTTCAAGTAACAGTGCCCAGGTCTTTCCTCAACTCAGGTCCTTGCAGGTAACAGTTAACTGGCACTAAGTGGAAGGATTCAATTAGTAAATCACAAGTAAGGTTACAAAGAGTCAACACAAGGCAGATACAGGCTCCTGAATTATTTATTTTCTGAACTATAAACATGTCCTCTGCTAAACCACCAGAATTAAGAATCTCATACAGGCAGATGTTCATTTTGCACACTAGGGCTTCACTACAAAGTGGTGTAAAATTACTCAAGGTTAAGAATTCATCCTGAAACACAAATGAAAATGTCTTAAATGGACACACCAAGAAATTTGGCTTTTAGTGCTGCAGGTCAGCCCAACTGAGCACATGATGGTAACAGTGGAAGGTAAAAAAAGTTTGTTCCTCAGCACCTTCAAGTATTTGAGGCAGCAGATAAAAATGAGCAGCTTAAACCAAGGTTTTTCCCTAAAAGATTTTTGGTTTATTCATCCAAAGAAGCATTAAATACAGAAAATATTAATTCATCTGAAATAACACTGTATTCTAACACTCATATTCTTCAAATTATCATCAAGGGCTATTATTGCACCCATTTACCAAAATATTTTGTATCAATGTTTCTTCCCACTTGATGTAACCACATCATTTTGTGGCAGAATTAATGTGGCAGCACAAAGATCCCTTCTGCTTTATTAATTGAATTAATTGGCTTGGTCCAAACCCCAAACCCACAACAAGCTCTACATTTGTTGCAACCACACCCCTGAATGGCAGCCTGGGCTTTGCAAAAAAAAAAAAGTCTCAAAGCTGCAAATATAAATATTTAGGGAGGAATTTCTGGCTGGGAGGGTGGGGAGGGGCTGGCACAGGGTGCCCAGAAAAGCTGTGGCTGCCCCTGGATCCCTGGAGTGTCCAAAGCCAGGTTAAACAGGGACTGGAGCAGCCTGGGATGGTGGGAGGGGTGGATTGGGATGAGCTTTAAGGTTCAATCTGAAACCCAAACCATGAATTTTTGTATAATTCTGCACAATTTCTGCACCTCTGGATAAATTCTGCCAGTGAGTTTGAGAAAAATCCATTTTTGTAGCGCATTTTCCAGCTGCTCTTTCTGAATACACAAGACATAAAACCAATAAAGAGGAACAGAATCTTGTTTTAACATTCACTTTCAAATTTTTGTGTGGTCAGCACCAGGAGATGATTTGGGAAGGGCCATGGATGTAACAAGGGGAGTGGAATCATCCTGAGGAACAGACCCAACACACCTTCAGAGCCACGATTTTCTCTGCCCAAAACGATTGCAGAGATGATTCTGGAGAAGCTGAGCCAAACTGAAAAGTCTCTTCACACAGAATTGAAAATTGTTTTTAAAAATTTCCCACTCTTCAAGAGTAACACTCTGAAAAAAAACTTAATCCATGAAGCTTTTTGGAACTCCAGCAAGATAATTTAACACTGCTCTGAAGTTAAGGTCACACATTCTGCCGTCATGTTGTGCATGAATTTTGATTTTCCCTCAGCATTATGGTATTTGACATTCATGGAATCATCTCAGGTTAAGGCAAATGGTGAAATGTTGCATCAGGTTGTATTTTAATAACTTTGATGGGGGATTTCAGGTATTTGGTGGCACTGCAAAGAAAACATGTGGACATTTACATGCACTCACTGCTGTATCCAAGGAAAAGCCACTCAGTGATTTACAGCCACAGCACTCAGGCACAATTATCAGCTTTGAAACCCATCAATTTGATTTTTTCCCCCCTTTCTTTCTTGCTTTTAGCTGGCACTAGCACAAGGAGTTCTGGCATAGACTGTTTTCAGTTTGTACACATTTCAAACCAGTGTTGATTTCCTGGGACACATGATTTAGAACTGCCACGTTCCCTTTAACTGAGCAGGATTTGCAGCACTACAAAATTTCCTGGATTTTTAACTGTTGGGCTTCCAGCACTCACAGCTTCCATTAAAATGTGACTTTTTCTTTCTCAAACCACTGAAAAGTCTAAAAGAGTCAATGTGTCTTCTTTCCTCTCTTTAAATTTATTAAAGTGCCAGGGATAGAACTCAACCCTAGGATTTGTTTTGTTTTTTGGGAGGGACAAAAAAGGAACAGACATCCCATTTATTTTTGGTAGCTTTTGGTGTAACATCAATACAATTTAACATATTTTTCTATTTTTTTTTAGGTTAAAAAGTGATATTGCTGCTCAGGTGCATTCCAAGAGACGCCAGAGAGCTTTCTGGAATGTTAATTGTGAAATTCTCACAAAAGGAGGTAAAATGCAAGTTTTTCTAATGTTCAAAGGGTGCCTTGAAGGTGTTGCAGGTTTTCAGCTATTTTAGTGCATTTTCTTTAGAAGCACAGATCAGGTTTTTGGTTTATTGTACTATTTTGCTTTCTAGACTTGAAAGCATCAACTCAGCATTCTGAGCTTTCAGAAATATTCTGTTTTCTTTTACTGTCAGGCCTTGAGCTGCTGTGGACAAGCACAAACTCAAATCCATTTGGACAAATCCAGATGTGCCACAGGTTGTCCCATCACTCACATTTGGTGGCCAAACACTGAATTTAGTAATTTATTAAATTTGAATCATCAAGTTACAGATGTTACAGCAAGATCTACTGATAGAATAATTCATGTTTATTTTCTCTAGACCATCACAACAAAACCTCATCAGAAACATCTTCAACACTCCTCCAAAATCTTTATTTTTTACCTTTTAGTGGAGTTACAGAAGCATGGAAATAAACAGGGATGGCTTCAACACTGACAGTGTTTCTAGATGAGTTCAGGGACAGGTCAGAAGAAATTTAACTGGTTTGGAATCCCTGTCCTAGAGTTCATCTTGCAAAACCTGATGCAGAGTTACCTAAATGCTTGAAAAGCAGAAGAAAGGGCAGGTATTTGGAATGAGAGGCCTTTCCAGAATGCAGGAATGACAGACTGAAATTCAGGAATGGAACAATGAATTTCAGGAATGGAACCCATTACAGAGCTGTGTTTGTGATTCTGTGATTTGGGCAGGTAACTGAAATGCTTTTTCAGCTCTGCCATCAAGAGTCAGGACTCCAGGATTCAGCAATTCCAGCTGTACAAGCCTCAATCTGTCTGCTTTAAAATCACCTTTTTATCATCACTAAATCACATTTAGTTCACTGCTAGAACATACAGTTCAATCCTAGATTCATATTTTCTACATTTCTATTTCCACCTAAACAAATAATTCACTGGTGTGTCAGCCCAGCAGATCTTTTGTATGCTGTGGTTTGGGGTTTTTTCCCTCCCTTTTCAGTGAATACTTCCCATTATTGTAAATATTCCATGAACTTGAATTTAAGCTGAAATTTATTGTAAGGAGCACAGCCCTGCTATTCCAGGGAAGGAAGAGTCTGTAATCCCTGAACCTCTCCTTGCCCCCCTTCCCTTCATCCCACTTTTCAAGTTCACTTCCCAGGCTGAGGGGCTAAACTGCTTTCAGCTTCTTACAACCTTCTGCATTTAGGGATTGATCACAGACCCTTCTTTCCTTGCAGCCAGAAATGTAATCCCCCTGACCTGAACCCAAAAATCACTTATGGTTTTAGCCCTTCCTCCAGAATTTCTCCACAATGGAGAGGACAGACAGTGCAGGAATTCTGTCAGTCTGTATCTGGAGTGCAGGCTCTGAATTTTACCTCCCTCAAAATTTGGTGTTTAACTATTTATTTGGGACAGCACAAGCCATACCTTAACAAATGTTTCAGCCTCTGAAAAAAATCTGTTTAAAACCTACTACATTGTGTCTATCAGTACAGTAATTTCGTGATTATAAGCCGCACATTACAATACAGAGTGTGATAAAAGGTGTCTGTTCTGTCACCATCTGCTGAGGGTGGGGCAGTGATCCTGATCTCTGTGGGAGATATTCTGCTAATGGGCATCCATTGAAACCAGCTGGGGCAGTGTTCTTTATCTCATGGGATATCTCCTGTTCATGGCCATGGTTTATAAACCAGCTGGGGCAGTGTTCTTTATCTCATGGGATATCTCCTGTTCGTGGCCATGGTTTATAAACCAGCTGGGGCAGTGTTCTTTATCTCATGGGATATCTCCTGTTCATGGCCATGGTTTATAAAACAGCTGGGGCAGTGTTTTTTATCTTTTCACAACCCATCCTTCCTCCAGCCAGTCATTTTCTGCTCATGGCCATTGAGTCCCACTGTGGCACTGATAAAATTACTGCATCCCATTGGGAGTTGCTCCAGCCAGGGGGAAGAGCCCAACATTTCTTACCAAGATAAAAACAGAGGTTTTGGGACACTAAGGGAGCCCTTTCTCCACTGGACTCCAGAGGAAAACCGGATTTCTCCACATCCCCACTGGAGCTCCGGAGGGAAACTGCACCTTGTACAGGAGCACTGCTCCAACTGAGCCACATCTGTCACTGCAGGAGGATGCAGCCACCATGGAATGGGACTGCTGCCAACACCCTGCCTGACGGGTGTCAGGCTGTACTCTGACTGTGTCAGGGTTTGGGGTTTGTTCTTTGTACTGCTGTGTTTCTATTTTAATTTCCCTAGAAAAGAACTGTTATTCCTATTTCCCATATCTTTGCCTGAGAGCCCCTTGATTTCAAAATTATAATAATTTGGAGGGAGGGGGTTTCCATTCTCCATTTCAAAGAGAAGCTCCTGCCTTTCTCAGCAGACACCTGTCCTCCAAACTGAAACAGCAACTTTTCATTCTCTGTCCATATATAAGCCATACCTGATTATAAGCCGCACTTTGGGTTCGGACCAAACTTTTAGTCAAAATGGTGCGGCTTATAATCGTGAAATTACTTTACAGATCAAATTGATGCCACAGAGCCAAAGCAGGAGTACACTGGGCTGTGCTCCTCAGTTCCCTGGTTGGGAGATCATTTCCACACAATTGCCTTGCACAAAGTTTTCCCAGCTGGCATCGTTTTTCCTTTTTGCAGGAAGTGCAAGAAAAGGCTGAAGCACGAGCACGGCTGAGGGAGGTGCACAAGGAATAATGGAGTGCAACAATAACAAGTCAAAATACAGTTAGGATTTATTATATACAAAACACTGAGATATTTTCTATATCTCAGCCCAGATCACACAATGGTAAAGTTGGAAAAGATTTCTGAGATCACCCAGATGTGAGATAGAGGAGTAATTTTATAGAAAATGTAATTTGTTACTTATTTTGAGTAATTAATATGGAAGCAGTTTTCTAGGTGCTGTGGTGAGCTCAGTGTCAGTGCCAGGCTCTGAAACATGATCAGGGAGCTGTGATCAGGGGCTGGGAAAGGTGATAGCCTGGGAGCTGCAGGAGGCTGGGAACAGCCACTGGGCTCTCTTCTGCCCTGAGGCTTCTTAAATTCATAAAATCCCAGCAGGGATGGGCTTGGAAGCTCATCCATTCCCATCCCTGCCATGGGACCCTTTCCACCATCCAGGCTGCTCCAAACCCTGTTTAATCTGGCCTTGGACATTCCAGGGATCCAGGGGCAGCCACAGCTGCTCTGGGAATTCTCAATTCCCACTATCCCAGTATCCATCCCTGCCCTCTGGCAGTGCAGCCATTCCCTGCTCCTGTCCCTCCCAGTCTTTACCCCAAGCCCCTCTCCAGAAATCCTCCCCACACCCAGGGGAGCAGACACAAAATGTCCCTGTGCTTCCAGCAGGGATCCAGCAGTAATTCCAAAATGGAAAGTTTGGACCAAAATAAACCCTGTGTTTTCCCTGGAATGGGGGCTGGGACCATTTGGGCTGTGGGAGCACAACCATGGGGGGATGCTGCAGGTTTGGGTCCTGGGCCTGGTTTGGATCAGCTCCTGGTTTGGATCCTGGTCCTGATTCAGATCCTGGTGCTGATTTGGATCCTGGTCCTGATTTGGATCCTGATTCTGATTTGGATCCTGATTCTGATTTGAATCCTGGTCCTGATTCAGATCCTGGTGCTGATTTGGATCCTGGTTCTGATTTGGATCCTGCCCCAGTTTTGGATCCTGGTCCTGGTTTAGATACTGTCTCTGATTTGGATCAGCTCCTGGTTTAGATCCTGTCCCTGGTTTGGATCCTGGTCCTGGTTTGGATCAGCTCCTGGTTTAGATCCTGCCCCTGGTTTGGATCAGCTCCTGTTTTGGATCAGCTCCTTGTTTGGATCCTGTCAGGAATTCCCAATTCCCAATTTCCATCCTTGCCCTCTGGCAGTGGGAGCCATTCCCTGTGTCCTGTCCCTCCATCCCTTGTTCCCAGTCCCTCTCCAACTCTCCTGGAGCTCCTTTAGACCCTGGAAAGTCACTCCAGAGCCCCTCCTTACTCTGCCTTGGATGCCTAGAGAAGAAGGACCTGTGTGGGGCAGGAAATGAAATCCTGCAGGGAGCAGCCCCAGAGGTGTCAGACACAACCCAAGCCCAGTGAGGGCCCCACTCCCACCTTCACTCCAGGTTTCCCAACAAGTCTTTGCTTTGAAAGCATTTTCTGATGGATCAGCCACACTCCCATCTTCACAAAACCACTTTGGGTATCAAACACGAGCTCTCAGGGGTTGTTTTTTCCAGGGACAGGTGTGTGACTCCCACCTCCTGCTCTGCTCTCATCAGTGTGTCCTTATCCCTGTCCCTGCAGCTGCAGCCAGGCTGGTCCTTCAGAATTACAAACCATCTCTAACTGGAATTTCAGCTCCACATTCCTGCAGCCCAAATCAAAACTATTCATGGAGAATGTATAATTTTGTATTTTAAGTATGTTTAGATGGGACTGTCATGATAATCTGAGGGCACTGGCCCTCCTGCAGAAACATCTGTGTCAAAGCAGGGACTTGTCCCTTTCTGTGGGTCTATTTTTAAAAGCTTGAAATGTATTTTAGATTTTAGATCATCAAAGAAATGCAATTTAAGACAAACCAGAAAAATCAGTTTTATGTATGGACTAGTTCACAAACAAAATTTCCACTAAAAAGGCATTAGAAAAAAGCCTTTTAAGTACAAAGAAAGAGAAAAACCAAGGAATCATGGAAAAACATTTGGTAGGAACCCCCAGATTTTGTACCCTCCTGCTCAGGAAGGTGCCTGGCTCAGCTTTAAACCCTCACAATCCTTTCCAAGAGGAGCCATTGTAGAAGAGCTGGATTTTCCAGAACTAGCCTCAATAATACTCCTGACATGCAAAACCAGCCAAATATTGCTAACATGGCTTTATTTTTCAGTAGCATCCCCTGAATCAGGGATTTGCCAACTTGCTTCACTGGAAGATAAAAGTTTTGTAGTTTCCAGTGAGTTCTGAAGTGCCCTTTGCAGGAACACAGCTCTTCCTCTCCCATCAATTCCCAAGAACTGTTTTCCAAGGATCACAACCAACTGAATAAACATGAACCTGATCAAGGAAAATCATTCTGATACAACACTCAGGCAGTTTACTCAGCTTTTTGCACTTCAAGTGCTATTAAAAGGTAGAATGCTAGCAGGACTGGTGTAAAGAACCCAGCTGAAGGCTGCCTGTGATGGGGATATATTGAATTCCATACTCTGAGAATACAATTTTACTGAAAGCAGCTCCATGAGAACTTCATTGAGCACAAAGAGGATCCTGCAGTCAGAACACCCACGTGTCACACAATTCCTGAGTGCCATTGTGCCTCCTGTCACCTGCTCATTTGCCTGCAGGATCTGTCCCCTGCAAATGCCACTCAAATGCTGAAATTGTGCTGCAGATACAGAGAAAACTTAAGGAAATGATAAAAAAAAAAAAAGGCCTGAACCAATATAAATGTCTGCACTGGCAAGAGTATAAAACTTCCAAATAAAAATTAACAGCATTAATAAATGTTAGAATTATCTAGGGCAGGTTAAATATACATTATAATACCAATAATATTTAGGATTTTCCTCTGTTGCCTTTTATTGAAGGGGCACCTGTGGTCAGGTTTGGTTGTTCCCTTGTTGGGACAGGAATGAAACAAGAATTCACTCCTGGAGCTACTTCTCCATGAACTGTTTATTATCAAATAACTAGTGAGCATTCTCATTTATATGGTAGAGAAACAAGAGCATTTTGTTTTCAAACAACAGCTTGGGGAATTAAGGACTGATCAAAAAAGATATTTTAACTTTTGATGAGTTTTGAAACAGAAACTTTAGTTCATTTTCCCTTTTCCTAAACCCAGGAAAGTTGTCCCCACTCTCAGAATGGCACCAATAAACTGGGGGTGGACTTGGGTTGGGTCAATGCCCAGACTCTGGGACCTTAAAGGTCTTTTCCAACCCCAATGATTCCATGATTGTGTGATGAAACCTCAAAAAAAATGGGATGGATCCTTTGAAGTGATCCAAACTTAGTCTGGGAGGCTGAGCCCAAGCCAACTGTGGCAATCACTGACCCACCTTGGGAAGAGCCTTTACCTCTCAGGAATATTTTCCAGGAATGTGGTAAAAAATAAAAATAATCCCTTTTTGTGTTCAGCTCTGGAGCATCACCACAGGTTTGGATGGGAAGAGAGGCTCTTTTCTTCAGAAACTTGCTGTGTTTGATTTTAGAAGCATCCCTGGTTTTAATTTTCAAGCATTTCCCTGGACTGGGATCCTTCTAGGAAAAGGCCAGTTGAGAATTTCAAAAATGATAATGCCTTCCTTAAACATTTCAAGACATGTTTCACCATGGCAGTGGCCCTCCAAGGGTGTGAATTGATAGGAAGGGGAAAAGAAAACAAAACTGAAGCACAAAATGAAAAAAAAAAGAATCCCTTCAAAACCTTTCAGGCCACTTTCATGCAAAAAACTCACCTTTTATTAGGTTTTCATTAACAGCTACATTTTAAATTTGCTGCCCTTGAGCTTCTTCCTTTTTGTTTTTTTCAGAAAGAATTATTAAAACAAAAAAATCAATGATCTGAGTTTGGTGTTTCAAGAGAAAAGAATAATTTGATTTACCTTAAATACTACACTATACATTCTTCTTTTAAATATTATTTATAATTAATAAATAATGACATTATCTGTTATTTTAAACCAGTAGCCCTTTCAGCAAAAAGATGTGGCTTTCACTTCACAGAAATGTCTTGTGGTATTTCAGGAAAACCTAAAGATTTGTAACATTTTCTAAAACCACAGACTGAAATAATCCAAACCCTCAATATTTTCTGGAGACATCCCAAGAACCTCAAAATTTCTGGAGGTCTCCAGGCTCCTGGGGTTGTAGGAAACCAATCTTCAGCTTTGCTAAGAAAAATTAACTCTTAAAAAAATTAACTGTAACAATTTTCCTCTATTTTGTTATGAATTTTAAAAAGAGAGGCACTGCAGGATTAAAAAGTTTTGCATTACTTAAACATTTAACACTGAAATTACAACTAAATCCCTGAGCTTGATTAACTTGGTTACAATAAAAGAAGTGTTGAGAACATTTCCTTTTGTTCAGGGTGCCTGCTGCTCCAATTTTTCAAAATGCAAAGCTTTTGTAGTTGGTTTTATTTACAATATCTGTGTAAGGAAAAATTCAAAACTCCAGCCCATAATTCAGTTTCAGAAAGAGCAGCTGGAAGAGAACTGGGATCAGGGAAAACAAACTTCTTGCTCTGTGCAAAAACTTGGCACAAGTGGTACAAAAATTTCTGCTCAGACAGAGAAGAGCTTATCAAATCTATTACATTTCAAATGCACTTTGAAAATTTGGCTCTAAACTGCTCCTAAAAGTTGTGATATTAAAGAGCAACATTAGGAAAATACTTTTTTTTTTTTAACCTAAATCCTTTAAATAATTTCTTTGGGAAAAAAAAAATTCAAATGAAGTAGGTCTCCTTTTATTCAATTTAAGAAGGTAGAATTCGTTTATAGCTTGTGTTAGAGAGAGCACCTTGGGATTTCATAAAACTCCAAACCTTTCATATGGAAAGGAGACAGAGTGAGACAGAAAATTGATTGTTCTCAGAAAAACATCTTCAGAAAAGGCTCCTTGCTTTTAATGACAATTCAGGAAAAATGGAGGAGACAACTGCTGGAACCCATCCCTGCTGCTCAGGATAACCCCAGCACAAAAATCCAAACTTTGGGATGGCAGAGCTGGGAACTCCAACCCAAACCCCAAACTTTGGGATGGCAGAGCTGGGAACTCCAACCCAAACCCCAAACTTTGGGAATGGCAGAGCTGGGAGCCACAACCCAAAACCCCAAACTTTGGGAATGGCAGAGCTGGGAACCCAAACCCAAAACCCAAACTTTGGGAATGGCAGAGCTGGGATACATAACCCAAAACCCAAACCCCAAATGTTGGGAATGGCAGAACTGGGAGCCCCAAACCCAAAACCCCAAACTTTGGGAATGGCAGAGCAGGGAACCTCAACCCAAAACTCAGACTTTGGGAATGGCAGAGATAGGATCCCCAACACAAACCCCAAACCTCGGGAATGGCAGAGCTGGGAGCCCCAACACAAAAACTCAAATCTTGGGAATGGCAGAGCTGGGAACCTCAACCCAAACCCCAAACCTCAAACTTTGGGAATGGCAGAGCTGGGAACCCAAACCCAAAACCCAAACCTTGGGATGGCAGAGCTGGGAGCCCCAACCCAAAATCCCAAAATCTCAAACCTTGGGAATGGCAGAGCTGGGAGCCACAACCCAAAACCCAAACTTTGGGAATGGCAGAGCTGGGAACCCCAACCCAAAAATCCAAACTTTGGGATTGTCAGAGCTGAGAACTCCAACCCAAACCCCAAACTTTGGGAATGGCAGAGCTGGGAACCCCAACCCAAAACCCCAAATATTGAGAATGGCAGAGCTGGAGCCCCAACCCAAAAATCCAAACTTTGGGATTGTCAGAGCTGGGAACTCCAACCCAAACCCCAAACTTTGGGAATGGCAGAGCTGGGAACTCCAACCCAAAAATCCAAACCTTGGGAATGGCAGAGCTGGGAGCCACAACCCAAAACCCCAAACTTTGGCAATGGCAGAGCTGGGAACCCCAACCCAAAAATCCAAACTTTGGGAATGGCAGAGCTGGGAACCCAAACCCAAAAACTCAAACTTTGGGATGGCAGAGCTGGGATACATAACCCAAAACCCAAAACCCAAATCTTGGGAATGGCAGAGATAGGATCCCCAACCCAAAACTCAAACTTTGGGAATGGCAGAGCTGGGAGCCACAACCCAAAACCCCAAATATTGGGAATGGCAGAGCTGGGAACCCAAACCCAAAAACTCAAACCTTGGGAATGGCAGAGCTGGGAACTCCAACCCAAACCCCAAACTTTGGGAATGACAGAGCTGGGAACCCAAACTCAAAACCCAAACTTTGGGAATGGCAGAGTTGGGAACCCCAACCCAAAACCCAAACTTTGGGAATGGCAGAGCTGGGAACCCAAACCTAAAACCCAAACTTTGGGAATGGCAGAGCTGGGAACTCCAACCCAAACCCCAAACTTTGGGATGGCAGAGCTGGGAACTCCAACCCAAACCCCAAACTTTGGGAGCCATGCAGGGAGCAGAGGGGAGCACAGCCAAGGCTTCACTGCCAGAGGGTAGGGATGGATATTGGGATATTGGGAATTGGGAATTCCAGAGAAGCTGGGGCTGCCCCTGGATCCCTGGAATATCCAAGGCCAGATTAAACAGGGTTTGGAGCAGCCTGGCATAGTGGAAGTTGTACCACAGACCTGGATGAATTTTATTGTCCCTTCCAACCCAACCCAGTGTGGGATTCTCCAAAACCTGTTGGTAAAAGGGGGTGAGAAAGCACAAAAGCAAATTGTGCAGAGAAAGGCCTGGACATGACAGAAGGATTGAACAATTCAAGGCAGTGGATTGCTGGTTAAATTCCATCTATTTAATGGAAGGGTTTCCTATGGAGGAAAACAGCAATGGTATCATATAATTAAAGATAATGCACGAGCTCTGGGTGGGTGAGGCAGGGTCAGGGAGGTTTGGGACTATTGGGCTGCACAGGAATGTGGATTCCATCCAGAGAGCCCCTGCTTTTAAAAATAGATCAAATATACCTGCACAGCTGTGAGCACTTTAGTGGGGAAAAAAAAATAATAAAAAGAGTACAAAATACAAGTTAAGATGCTGAGAATGAGAACTAAATGTTTTCTTGGATTTCACTGGAGCATCCTGAGGTTTATCCACATGTACACATTAAAACTTTCAGGAAATAACCAGCACAACATGAACCTTACAGACAAAACTACTTTCCCTGCCCTAGTTTTTCACATAGCAAAAAAGGTTTTTTTGGAACCCAAACACAGACTTTGATAATTATTCCCCCAAAACATTTGGTTTTCCAAATGGTGTAGATTCCCATTTTAGAACAAATAAAAACATATGCAAAGGTCTACCCTGGAAGGGAAGAGTGACAACAAAACAAACCCAACCCCTCAGTAAGGCAGAGGTATAAATAACCTCTCTCAGCTCTGTTTGGCTTTTAAATGGAAAAATCTTCCTTCTGAGGGTCAAAAAAAATCCCCAAACTAAGGGAAAATGAAAAGGAAAGAGAACTGCCTTCATTTTTTCCCCTTTATTTTCAAAGACTCCACAAATGAGACACTTAATTTGTGTGGGCTAACAAGGCACTTGCAAGAATTCTCTCCTGATACTGCTTGAAAATAGAGATGACATATATGTATATATGATATATGTATCAGAAAGATTTGCAGAATGAGCCCTTTCCCAGCACATCCTGATTTGACTAAAAGAAGAAAATTAATTACACACTTTGTATTTAAATCAGTTTTACCTGTGCTGCATCAGAGCATCACCTGGGCCTCAGCATCCTAAGAACATCCCCAAATTCCCACCTCCTAAGAGCCACCCAAAGTTCAAATTTTAAGAATTAAGGAGCTTATCCATGAATTTATCCATGCCCTTATTCAAGAGCATTTTACAGGCTTCACTTTGAAAAGCCTCAGCTCGAGTTGGTGCCTCCAGAAGTTCAGAACTGAAGCTGCAGCCTCATTTTGGACCTCTCTTTGCTAAAGCAAAGAAAAGCAAATATGTAAATTCCCAGTGAATTCAAGTGCCCCATTAGGAGCTCAATTATATTCTGAAATGATGTCTTAATTGGTTTGCTCATAGATGAGCTGTACTGCTAACCAAAAATCTACTGCCATAATCAGCACTAAATTTCAGATATTGCCACACATTAAATTAACAGCAGATAATGAGTGGGAAAATTAGCTCTATTTCCATAATAGAAAAAAAAAAAGTCCCATATTACCTACAGTGTTATACAGAGTTAGTTTCAAAATAGGAAAAAGTGATCCATAAACAAAACTCTCCTCACATTTATTTGGATCATTTACAATACAATAAATAAATGGCACAGGACACATCAGGTTTGTACTTTCAATATTTAATTTAAAGAAGTCATACTTCTAAAATTCTATAGAAATTTTTAAGAGATTTACCATTGTTTTGCTCTTTTTCACCTAATTTTTGTCCTTTTGAACAGAAGCCCCACCCTCAATTACTCTTTAGATTTTTAGTGCTGGTTCTCATCAGTACCTCAAAAATATTGTAACTGATGTGCAGGTCAAAACACTCATGAGAAAAGAAGAATAAAGTGCAGGAAAAAAGAAATAGAAGCTAAGGAAGGACAAATATTCGTGGAACTAAAAGGAGGAGAAGAAATTGAGCTCTTTCCATGGATATTTCTTATTTTTCACTTCAGAATAAATAAACATTAAAAAAGAGGTTCACATTTGGCAGTTCAGCTGCTGTTCCATTTTGGAGGTGAAAAATAAACTTATTACTTTGAGACAAATGCACAATGTGGATGATTGGAGTTACCTTTGCTGTCTGAAGGAAAGAGATTTCAGAGATCTTGTCTGTAAATGATATAATCTTCAACAGTGCTGCCTCCAGCGACCACCATCGTCAGCAAGGATCTGCAGAACAGCACCAGAGCACAAAATCAGCCAGGAGAGCTCAGCACTCACTGATTTATTTATTAAAAAGGCACAATTTCATGAAATACATGGATTTAGGAGCTGCTGTTACAAATAAACAGTCACTGCATGGGAATGGATTGATTTGCTGGAGGAATATGATAATTATTCTGCATTAATTTATTTAAAAATACACCTGACTTGGGGAATTCACTGTTATACCAAAATAACAACAGCAAGGATCCCCTGAGTTAAAATTTCAATTAAATAAAATTACAAATTAGTATTGAAATGTGACTTATTATAAACACTAACAGATTATGAAAAGTTAAACCACCTCCCTAGACTGAAATTAAAGGTAACTTTAAGACAAGGTCACTATAAATGCCAGTTATGCTTTTAAAAAATAAAAATTATTCACCAATGTAACCCTAGAGCATCATTTGTTAGTGCTGCTTTCATATCTCAGCACTGTAGCTATGGAAAGATAAATAGAAAAAATTAAATCACTTGAAAACTCATCAGAAGTTTTTGTCTTGTAAACAGTTTTTCTTTTTTACTCAGTCAGTTTAAACTTTCTAAGACCATGGAGGAATCCAAGTCTAAGCAAAGGAAAATCCCCCTGATTTTTATCACCTGGAAAAAAATAACTTTCAGTTCAACTTCTCCCACCAAGCAGCAAGTTATGGAATTCCTACAGGGATACTCTGCTTCCAAAAATGCAAAATAACTCCCATCAGTCTCTGAAATAAAACTGCCCACCATTATCTTCCCTCTTTTTCTCATGCAAACCTGAAAGTTCAATTGTGTGTCCCTGCACCTCCAGACCCAGCTGAGAATGGATGGATCAGTGTGGGGAAAACATTCCAGGCACAAAATGAGCCAGGGAAATCCTAAAAAGCTGCTGGAAGAATGCTGCCCTGGCAGCTTGGGGGGGAATTCCCAGATATGGGGTTGAGATGCAGGAGAGGAATGGAAAAAAGTTTTTTTTTTTTACAATTGAAGGCTCAAGGAACACCTGGAAGTCCCAAATCCTTCAGCATTAAACAGCAGCCAAAACCAGCTCTGTTGGCTTTGTGTCCTTTATCTTTAACCAAACCCAATAAAGTCCAAGGAATAAAAGGCAGGATCCAACAAATTTCTTTAATGATTTCAGTACAGAAGTTTGGAGCAGGAATTGTCCTGAAAACTGGGAAATGGATTGAGAATTGGAGTGCAAATTGCGATTTTAAAGGAAGAGCACATGATGTGGAACAGCTCTGGGATGATAATGTGATTTTTCATTGTGCCACTTTAAACAGATCTTCTTTGGAGTCTCCAAAGTGGTTCTGAGTTTTCCCTTAAAGTGACTTTGTTCACATAATTTGGTGTTGAGGTTTTCCATCAACTGTGCTTCAAACTTCCCATTCAGTTCTTAATCTCCCCAGATTTTTTTCAGTGCCATGAAAAGATCTGTATTTTTTTTTTCTGCCTGACAAGTAAATCATTCTCACGTTGCCTTTTGTGTTAATAGATGATATTTTCTATTTTCTTTGTGAACTGCACAGCCACAATCCAGATATTTAAACTCTGTTCCCACTGCAGATGTTATTTCTGATCAGATTTAATCATCACTCTCAAACAGAACAACTGCAGTAATTGTAAGGGTATCATTAATTTTGTTCTCAAAACCTCTAAGCCTTCTCCAAGGGCTTGGAGCATCAGAGCACTGGGGAAAAAATTTCTTCTGTGTTTAACCACATCTTTCAAGGGAATCTGCTGAATTTCTTGGGACCTGTTAACTTTCCTGAATGGCACCCAAGTGTTTCATTTTTTTCTTGATATGGTTTTATGATCATCACCCTAAGAGCAGAACGAGGCACTGTGACCTCTCCTCCAATTAATGGGAATTTATTGATGAAATTCAATGTTTTCTGTGACTCACAGACATTTGAGATACAAATAAAGACAGAGCTCCACAGAATTCCAGCATGGTTTGGGTTGCAAAGGACCTTAAAGCTCATCCAGTGCCACCCTGCCACGGGCAGGGACAGCTCCCACTGTCCCAGCTGCTCCAATCCACATCCAGCAGATCCTTATGGATCCTGACCTGCTCACCACAGCCCAGGAGTGCCTGGAATTCCTTTGTGCTGCTCTTCAGGTGCTCCCTGTTCTTCTTTTGAAAATGTTTCTCTTCTTATATTCTCCAGCACCTTATTTTGAATGTTGTTCCTCTAAATATCCCAGAGTATGAAGAGTTGGTTCTACAGGATTCTGCATCCTAGTCTGGTGCCAACCCACCAAACATATGTCTCTGCTCAAATGGAAGAATCTGTTTTGATTTCTCTTTTTTTGAAAAATTTCTTCCTGGACTGGAGACAAAACATTTCTTTAGATACAACTCAACATTTAGTATCTTCTGAGATATGAAACTTCCTCTAAGTTTTTGTTAATTTATTCCCATGCAACAACATTGAAGGAGCTGAACTGTCTGAATATGCAACAAGAATTATTAAATGTTCAAAAAATTCATTAATAAATCAAAATTAATTTAGAAATTCTTGGGTAGGAAGGTGGGGAGGCTCTGGAATGGATTTCTCAGAAAAGCTGTGGTTGCCCCTGGACCCCTGGAAGTGTCCAAGGCCAGGTTGGATGGGGCTTGGAGCACCCTGGGATATTGGGAGGTGTCCCTGCCATGGGATGGGATTTAAAGCCCTTACCAACCCAAATAATTCCAGGATTCCATGCTAATTCTTCAATCTCATGAGTGACAAACATGCCTGAGCTTCTTAGAGATGCTTAGGAATGAAAAGAAACCCATCAGCTCAGACAGGTGCAAAATCTCACATCATTTTCTGTTAGATAAGGGAATATTTGGGATGCACCACCACAGAAACACTCCAAAGCCTCTGCAATTTCCATCAGTTGTTGCCTCTGGGAGGTGTTTTTCTTGTTTGTGAGAAAAAATCCTTCCAGACACATGAAAATTATTCCACAGCAAGATAAATGCACCCAGGAAACAGCAGAAATTTTCGATGCATAACACAGTATCTGCACACAGAGTTAGGAAAATATTTCCTAATTTTTTTTTCCTTTTTTTTTTTTTTTTTTTTGTAGTGGTAAATGTAAAGGAGCAGCAGATTGGAAAAACACAGTATTTTCACACCTGAGGGGTGCAGGGCAGGAATTTGCAGGAATGAGCAGGGCTGGATTCTCCTCTGAGCTCAGAACCCCCCCATGATCCAGCTCAGCTCCAAAGGCCACCTCTGCAGAAGGAAAACACGAGTTTTCCTTTTTTTTTAATTCCACAATAATGCTGAAAAGGCTGCCTCAATCTTTCTTGCAAATGAATAGTTTGAAGTGAGAAATAAATAAAGCAGGTCAGATTGTTTTTGTCAGAGATGAGTGAGCAAGGACTAATGAAATCACATGACAGATGAGTTTACTCCAAGATTGTCCTAAGGAAGAATTCCATCCTGCTTTTAACTCTTATTTACCATTTTACTGACCCCAACAGAAGAGAATTTTCTAATTGTCATTAGAAAATGAGATGATATTTAACTAAAAGTGGGAGAGGCTCACTAATTTTACAAATTTCATGGTATTTTGGGGATGCTGTGCTGTATTCTGCACCAGATACTTGCCTCTAAATATTCATATTTAAGTCCAACCCACATATTTTACTTAAGTATTATATGTACATAAGTACATAGAATAAACAGGAGAGCTGGGGAGGGGCTGGGGACAAGGGATGGAGGGACAGGACACAGGGAATGGCAGGGATGGATGGGATTTTGGGAAAGAATCCATGAATCAACTTCCAAGGGTCTTCCTTGCTCTGAGTAGAAATGGGAAGAATCCTTCATTCATGGAAATTGCACAGGGAAAAGTCAGCTCAGAGCCACTCGAAGAAAATTATCATCCCCAGCAAACTAGGTCACAGGAGTGAGGAGTTTACTAAATATAAACTTTCTTTGTAGTCAGGCAAGCAGTGTCAGAGTAATGAGATTTACTCATATTTCACCCAAGTGCTCTGTGCATTCAGACTCATTACAATAAACACCAAGTGACCACTCACACCTCACTCACCCCTCAGGTGATGCAGCAGCAAATTCAACAACCTCAAAAAGGGAAAAAAAATTTAAAAAAAAAGAAAAAAAAATAGTTTGGCCTTTTATAATTCCAGGTATAAAAGAAAACCCTTTGCATCACCACTGCCATTCACCCAAACATCTCCTGAAACCAAAAATATCCTCCCAAGAAGAATTCCCTCCCAGAGTCACGTGGAGGTGACAGAGTTTTGCTTCACACCCACAAAACCCTGGTGGCACAGGGAGTTTTAGTGACCTCCTCAAATCCCTGCTAGGGTGGTGACACAGTTGGAAGGGAAACACAAAATTCCTGTGAAGAGCCAGGGCTCTCCCAAACTTGTGAAACCCAGAAAAATGAATGAAAGGGTGAGAACACTCCCTGTTGTTTATTTTTTTTTGTGTGTGTTTGAGGAAGAAAAGAGAATAATATTTTTTTCCAGCCATGTAAGTATCAGTGTGTTTATAACAGGATGTTCTTCCTCTGCTGTTTGGATGGTTCCAAAAATATTCCCCTCTGGTTTGTGGCAGTGGCTGTCACCCTGACAGCGTTTGCTGCCTCCAGGGCAGGCTGTGTCTGTAACAAATCTGCACAGGCAACTGATGCCACACTCCCATTCTGCTCAACTGAGAGCTGAAAACTGAATTAAACAACTGTGGGTACAAAGATTTAATTTCTGGATGGTTATTTCCTAGCAGTGCTCCCATTTAAAACCTGCAAGTTGGGCTAAAATTTCTATTTTTGGTGGGTTTTGAGACAACTGCACGCTGACATTTACTATTATAAAATAATTAATGCTCCTGTGCTTTCAAACACTGGGTACCAGAAATGATGACATGGAATCAGAACCTGAAAAGAGGACACTTCACTGCAGATAAAACACTGACATCTCTTCAGAGACTTCCTTTCAAAAAGGGAAAAAAATGGCGCAGTGTTGAGCCTCAGTTGTTTGAAGAAATATTCCTCTCCTCCAAAATGAAATTAGAAACATTCAAAGCCCAAAATGTTGTAAATTTATGAATGTATCAATCTGTGGTTACGCAGCCAAAAGGAAAAAATGCATCTCTTCAGATACATCTCTTGGTTCATTTTCTGGCTTCTTCCAAGGACAGAAAAGGCAATCAAATGCAAGAGAAAAATTGTGTTAATTGGCTGATCTTATGACAATCTCCATTCAGCAGTATTTTCCTGTTATTTTCACTGAATTATAATTATTCAGCACAAAATGCAGAGTTTTACATCACAGTTCAAGCAGTTGCTGCCTGGTTTTGGGCACTGCCATGGCTGGGGCTGTCCTGGGTCTGCACTGATCCCTCCTCTCTTGGATATTTTAATTTATTTTACTGCCATCAATGTATAAACAATAAATTTTGGTGTCATTGGAAGGATTTCCATGAAATCACAAATATCTTGTATATTTTGAAGGAAAGAAACCTGAAAGTAACTCTAGAAAAGTATTTCTGTGAAATCTGAGAGTAATAATTAACAGGTTTCAGGGGTCTTTTCTGCATTTTAATTTCAATATTCTGCTAAGAACTGTGTCTGATTTCCCAGCCCAAGAAATGTTTTTTGGTCTGTATTTTAACACCTACAGTTTTACAAAGGATTTCTCTTTTGATGGAACTCCTGGAAACAAATTAATTCATAAGTGCCTCCAAATCCCCCAAGAATTAACAGAGGAATACTTCTTTATATAGCAGGGCATGTTCAGCATCAAACTGAAATCTAGGAAAAGACTTGATGTAAAATTAAAATGTTTTTAATCCATCTATCCCACTTTTCCAGGCCTACATTCACACAGACCTGCTTTCCCCCATCCTCATTCCATAAGGAACACCCACTGAATATTTAGGTTTAAAGTGTGTCACATTTCATATTTTTCCTTCTCCATTAACATAGGATTTATAGCGCTGCCATAATTACAATGCTTTTAAAACAATCCCGTACACAAATATCAAATTCTGATTGATTGGAATAAGGAATATAATCTCCTAAAACTTCATTTCTTTCTTTGGCCAAACTTAGATCAGCTGCTCTTTAGCTGATGATTTAGGAGCATCCACAAATGACATCAGGAGCACTTTAGTTACGCCAATCTAATTTAATAAAAAATACCTTGAGAGATGATTGTGTTACTAACAGAAAGGAATTTATCTCCCTTTTCAGCTGTGTGTGCAGCTCATACAGATCAGCCCTTGCAAATCACTCCTGGAAACTTCAGAACACTCCTTAAATGTAATAATGGACTTTTTCTTAATAGCAAATTTATTTGAAGCCGTGCCCATGTTCCTTCCTTGTGAAACAGAAGATAAAATCCTATTTTCTCACAGCTCACTGTGCTGCCTGCTGGAAAAGCACAGGGTTTAGGCACATTAAAGAAAATGTCTTAATAGGTTTTTGCCCCTCTTTATTTTTTATTAAAATAAGGACAAACAGATTCTGGGTGGAGTTCATAATTTTTTTTCTCAGCAACCTGTGCTTTCCAAAGCTCAGGAAGCCACAAGGATCCCCAGTGGCACAAATCCCTGTTTGAGGCACAGTCAGTCAAAGCTCTGCCTTTACTCTGCCATTCCTTCTGATATTCCTGCCCTTATCAGTTTTGTCTCCATCATTACTGTTTCCATCTTATCTTCAGTAAAAAGAAAACCTTCCAGGGAAACTGCCTGGGAGAGGCACCACTATCACCTGAGACATCTCCACAACAGCACATGGACAATTAGACCTGCAGCAGAGAACAGCACAATTCCCTTCCTGCCTGGCTGAAATGAGTTAGGGATTTTTTTATGTTTTATTTTTTATTTTGGTGGAGAAAACCTTGTTAATTTTTCCAGCCATTTCCCTATAGTGTCCCCCATTTCTGTCACCAGGAGGAACCACCAGGGCTGTGCTGGTTTCAGGATCCCAGGGATGTTTGGATAAGTGCTGGGTTATGGAATTAAAGAATTCAGGCTGCTCTCCAAGAAAAGGAAATTTGGAGTGTCTGAGTTGCCATAAAACCTCTCAGGGCAGCAAGGAGGAGTCTGAGCCCAAGGATAAAATTGTGGTTTAAATTTAAAAGTTTCTTCAAAGTTCTTCATGTTTTAAAAGATCTTTTCGTTTTTAGTGGTTGGTTGGGATAGGTAGGAGACTGGAAATATAAAAGTGGGAAAAAGAAAAATGCAAAGGTCCAAGTAAAACAAACAACACCCCCCAAAACCTGAAACTACTGGAGGAGATTTTGCAGAACCCATCTAAATCATCCCTCCCAATAAAAACACCAAAATCTGTTTTATCTGCTCCATTTTATACCCACAGAGACACCACCACAAAAAAAGCAGCAAACCCCCATGTGGAGAGGGCAAGAGGAAGTGGGCAGAACTCTGTCCAACAGCTGGGCTGCTGGAGAAAAAGGCAAATTATCCTTTTCAGGGAGGTGTTGCCAGTTTAACTCAGTTTAAACCAAACACCAAAACAATTTTGATCTGCAAGAATTTTATGCCACCAGAGATAACACCAAAAGCTAAGTCAAGGGATATCCATGTCAATGATACTGTTCAAAATTTTCAGCTGTTTGACCCATTTAAAAGTTAAAATTTGGGTGGTTTCTTTGCCCTCTTTTTGCTCCTACAGAATGATTCTAATCTCAAATTAAACAGTCCACACTGCTGCTGGAATTGTCATCCAGGTCCTTCTCATGGTAAATAAAGCAACAGCATTTCCAGGCATTAAAAACAAACCAAAAAAGCAAAACACTCATAAAAATGATTAATTTCTTCCATCTTCCTCTCTTCATCACAACCCACTTCAGCCCAGTTTTTATTCTCATGTTTTTCAACTTACCTAAACCAAAATCCTGAACTACCCCAATCTCACTGAAGTCGGTGACAGAAATTCTTTACGACAAAAAGAGAATTCTTCACTATAAATAGAATTCTTTACCATGGAGAATGAAATAGCAGAATTCTTTACTAGAGAAAAGAAATCCTTGCCTGTGAGGGTGGGGAGGCCCTGGCACAGGTACCCAAAGTAGCTGTGGTTGCCCCATCCCTGGCAGTGTCCTAGGCCAGGTTGGACGAGGCTTGGAGCAACCTGGGATGGGGGAAGGTGTCCATGGAATGGGAAATGCTTTCAGTTCCCTTCCAGAACCTTCTGGAATACACCCTGAGCATGGAGCTGCTCCAGATGTGCACCATGAGGATGCTGCAGGCCCAGATCCCCAGGGCAGAGCTTCACCACAGCAATCCCAGGGATGCTGAGATCCACAGCCATGCCTCAAAAATTTCATGCATTCTTTTGTATACCCAGATGAGATTCTTTTACATGGAGTGGTTAAACTGAAGGAAAGAAACTGAAAAAAAAGAAGAAAAAAATTAAAAAGAAGGGCCTTTGTCCCAAAACTTGCTTTCTTTGGAAGAATCCTCTAAAAAGCCACGAGTGTTGCTGAATGCTCTTCCATGACCTTTAGTCTTAATCTCTTTCTCCATTTCACTCTTTATTTCAGCTCAAATTCTCTACTCCAGCCTGAGCATTTCCCTGTTATCTTCCCCTGTTTACAATTTCAGATCCATGGAGGCTGTTAAACCTTGTCCTGCAATTCCCCTCTCCTCCTCTTTCCACGCCATTATTCCTTAAGAGAGCAGACAAAGGCACATTCTGGTGCCTTTGATAAATAAGGCAAAGCAGCATTTTAGCCCTGAAGTAGGAATCCTAAATCATGTGGCTGGAATCCCTTGGAGTGAGTGTCCATGCAGACATGGCCATAAGTCATAAACCAGTTACATCCCTTGCAGTGCACTGCACTGAGCTCCTAAAATGGGATATTTGTGTCCAGCACTCACTCTGTGATCTATGAGCTTCTGGTACTGAAATTGTAAAAAAATAAATTGTAAAAAAATAAACCCAGGTATTTCCTGAATTCTCTGGTTTTGGTAACCTGTGTATAGCAAATAATGCAAGCAGGAATACACATAAATAATCAAATATGATAATATACACTGGGTATCAGCAGGACAAAAACCTCATACCAAAACTCTCTTCACAGAAAATCTAAAATGTTTTTTTGCTGTATGATGTGATTTTATAGGAAATCAACCTAGATAAATGTTTATGTGTTTGCTGATGATCCTGCCATTCAAAACCAGTGGGGTGTCAAGAAATCCAATGGTTAGATGAAGAAAAAGATAATTAGCAGAGAGTAAATGTAACTTAATGATCAGAAATTGATCCCAGATTTCTGCATTTTCACATTCTCTCCTGTTCCTGCCCTGCACCCTGCCCTTCCCCAGCCCTCACACAAGCAGGAGCTGAGCCTTACACCTGATTTCTTGCTGTATTAATTATAACCTGAATTAATTTTGCTAATACACCAAGGCCAAAAAGCAGGACAGAGGTGGGGCTCTGTAAATCCTGGAGTGGTCACAGGCAGAGTGACCCTGCTGTGCTGACCTAGGGCAGGACTCCTGACTCCTTTATTCCATTTCCCTTCATCCCACAGAAAATCTGCACTTCCTCTGGGCTGGGATCACAGAATGCAGCAGCTGCAAAGGAGCTCTGCAGGGCTCCAACCCAACCTCCTGCTCCAGGGAGGTCCAACCTGATCAGGATGTTCAGGCTGTTATCAATCAATCTCACATTCCTACAAACACAGATTTTACAGCTTCTCCAGAGTTTTTATTTCCCTTGTACCTAACTGGAATCTCCTTTTTGCCCATGCCTCTCCCAGTGCACCTCCAGGACATGTATTTCTTTGTTTTTTCCATACCTTCCAGGAAGAAATGCACTTTTGTGATTTCCCCTCCCTGGATGCCAACTTGTGCCCTGAGTATCACTAAAGCCACATCTCTATTTCACATTCATCTCTCTGATAGAAAAAGGGTCCCATTTACCATGGAAATGAAACATAAACATGCAGAAAAGACTGTCCACGAGGTGAACAGGGAAAGTTTAATAAATCTCCTTAAATCCAATCAACAGCTCCATTTAGACATTTCAACTGCTCCTTGCACTACTCACAGCAACTCCACCTTAGCATGCAAACAATTTTCAGTCAGATTGCCAGCTCAGCAGGGGAAGATTTAAATCTGGATTTTCTTGTCCCATAACTTTTCATTTCTTGGTTGTCAAGGTCTGAGATATTCTGAATTCTGTGTACTGTAGGAGCAAGAGATACTGCCAACAAATCTTAATACCTCAGCAAGATTTTCCTTTCTTTTGAAACATAAGGAAATATTTTTCAAAGCAAGTTGGGTCCTTTTGGGTAGCTGAGGTCACAGTGCCAGTTTGTTGTTGAGTCACTGCTGTCTGCTAGGAAAAGGAACAGATTCCATGGATTTCTTAAGAATCCTATCACTTAGTATAAATATTGTTGGAATTTAATCATCATAATCTTTGGGTTTAATGTGGTTAGAAGGTAAAGTTGCTTCCTGGGTTAACTTTGTGCTGCTTGGACAATTCCCCTTTTCTGTAACACTCATTTATTTTGAAAAGCTTTGCTGAGATGGTTCATTCTTGGAGTATTTTCTACAATTTAACAAGTTTCTAATATAAGATTCTATCACAAAGATTCACTGAATTACTCCAGCAGTTCTCTGCTGAATGGGAATTCCCCATGGAAAACAAGGCAGTCTAAAATAGCTGCAAGATGGAAATCTCTGCTCTGGCTCCCTGGGTGCTCTCAGCTGCCTCCTTCCACATCCCCAGCATGCACTGAACCCACTGCAGGCTCCCTGAACCCCTCCCCCAGGCTTCTTCCCCAATTTTTTCCATCAGTTCTCAAGGACAGTGACTTGCCCAGAGTGGTTGGGGATTTCCCATCCCTGGAAGAGTCCAAGGCCAGGCTGGACAGGGCTTGGAGCAACCTGGGATAGTGGAAGGTGCCAGACACAAAGCCCAACAACATGAGACAGATTTTTATCTTAAAAATTCAAAGCCTTCATCATTTATTTTTATGACTTTTCTCCCCCCCACCTCCCTCTTCAAGCTTTTCTCTGCAGCCCCAAATCCATCTCTTCCCTCTGACCAGAGTCTGGACTCCTGAAATTCCATCATCCCCCAAATTAAATCACATTAATCTTCCCCTCTGATAAATCCTCCTCATCATCCCTTATTTTCTTATTTTCTGTCAACAAGAATCTCATGAACTAAAAGCACAACTCCCCCACCTCAGCCTGGTAATAATTGCTCACATGAGGAACCTGCTGACCTCCTGCACTTTCAGCTCTCCTGTCCAAACTGATTTGATCTTCTGGCTTTCATCTCCTCTCACTGCTCCAGCTGGGCCACAGGTGGAAAAGCTGCAATGTGCTCCATCCCTATTCCTGCACAGACAGCATTTATTTCCTTCTATGCAACTGTGGGCACTTGGATCAAACAGGCACTGTTGGGCTCTCACTAAAACTGAGGAACAAACAGGACACAATTTTCAATCTAAATTTTACAACTGTGTAAGTGCAAAGTGTAAAAAAAAATATTCAATTCAAGTTAAATATTTCCTGTACAAAGCTTCACTCAAAGCATGATCTGAGATGGAGTCACAATCTTTAACCTCCATGCATTTGAACTATTAAATTTTAAATTCCAGACTATGTCCTCAGTTAAACTCCAACAGCCTTCAAGGAAGACCAAAAAAATCCCCAAAACAGAACAAAGTCAACACAAAGTTTAGGTCCCACAGGGACTATTTTAAACTTAATATTTCCAACATCCCTCTTTATGGGATTTCTTTGCTGAAGAAGTCACAAGCTGTTGCTGCATTAGGGAAAAGAAACTCCCTTTCATGAGCACTGAAAATCAACATGAATAGTAAACACCAAAATAAGGTTTGGTATAAATGAGAGTCCACAAAGCCTAAAGATGACAAAAAAATTCTTTGCTACAACTTTTAGGGCAATTATGGGGACATAATGATTGCATTATTTACTCTTTTGAGTGATGATAGATCTTGAAGTTGTTTAAAACACATGAATATGTGGGTTGTGAATTTGTGCTTGAACTTGCAAATAAGAAAGCAAATTAATGGAAACAAAGAAAATATATATTTATTAGTATTATCTGGTATATAAAAAATAGGTAAATATTTTTAAAAAGTGGTGAAAAAAATTGTGAAGTGTGTTCAGTGTCAAGGCTTTGGGCACAAAGCAAGTGCAGAACATTGAATAAATGACAAAAAAGTTACAAAGAGGTAACAAAAAAGATTATCCAGCAGTGAGATGGAGTTGAGAGTAGGAACACAAACGAGTTACAAGTCTAGACAAAGCAACTATTTAGAATATTTAGAAAAGGTTCAGAGACTAAAGGCAGATTCTATATAAGAATCAGGTATTTTAAAAATGGACTTTTAATAAGAAGAAATTGTACCAAAGTGAGCAAAGCAGTTCCATAAAAGGCTGCAAGAAAAGGGAAAGGAAAAGGGAAAGGGAAAGGGAAAGGAAAAGGGAAAGGAAAAGGGAAAGGAAAAGGAAAAGGGAAAGGAAAAGGGAAAGGAAAAGGGAAAGGAAAAGGGAAAGGGAAACACCAGGAAAAAGGCAAACATTCCCTAAGTCCAGAGCAGGGAGCAGTTCTTCATCAGCTGCTAAAAAGCTGCTGAAAATTCAGAACTGTTCTTAAGAAGAACCAAGGAAATTTCAAACCATGAGCTTCAGGGACAAACCACCATGGGGAAAAAAAAATCAGACAGGAAGGAGCAGGACTTTCTTCAAGGAGAACTCCAATAGATGACAAAGCACAACCTCCTCTGCCTTACCACCACCATTCCCAAGGAGTTACATTCTTGGAGTCACACTCCATGGGAATTACAGCAGGAGACCCCACAAAGATGCAGCAGAGCCCCAGGAATGGCACATGGAGCAGGATGAATCTGATATTGTGAGGATCCTTCCACTGGGGATGACACAAACACATCAATCCCATCCAGAGCTGTGGATTCTGTGGTTGGGATCACATGGAGACATCAGGGGGAGCAGAGCAGGACTTTCATTTCTAATTTAAATACAGTAATTTCACGATTATAAGCCGCACCATTTTGACTAAAATTTTGGTCCGAACCTGAACTGCGGCTTGTCATCAGGTGCGGCTTATACATGGACAAAGAATGAAAAGTTGCTGTTTTAGTTTGGAGGACAGGTGTCTGCTGAGAAAGTCAGGAGCTTCTCTTTGAAATGGAGAATGGAAACCCCCTCCCTCCAAATTATAATTTTGAAATCAAGGGGCTCTCAGGCAAAGATATGGGAATTAGGAATAACAGTTCTTTACTAGGGAAATTAAAATAGAAATACAGCACTACAAAGAACAAACCCCAAACCCTGACACAGTCAGAGTACAGCCTGACACCCGTCAGGCAGGGTGTTGGCAGCAGTCCCATCCCATGGTGGCTGCATCCTCCTGCAGTGACAGATGTGGCTCAGTTGGAGCAGTGCTCCTGTACAAGGTGCAGTTTCCCTCCAGAGCTCCAGTGGGGATGTGGAGAAATCCGGTTTTCCTCTGGAGTCCAGTGGAGAAAGGGGCTCCCTTAGTGTCCCAAAACCTCTGTTTTATCTTGGTAAGAAATGTTGGGCTCTTCCCCCTGGCTGGAGCAACTCCCAATGGGATGCAGTAATTTTATCAGTGCCACAGTGGGACTCAATGGCCATGAGCAGAAAATGACTGGCTGGAGGGAGGATGGGCTGTGAAAAGATAAAGAACAATGCCCCAGCTGGTTTATAAACCATGGCCATGAACAGGAGATATCCCATGAGATAAAGAACACTGCCCCAGCTGGTTTATAAACCATGGCCATGAACAGGAGATATCCCATGGAGATAAAGAACACTGCCCCAGCTGGTTTATAAACCATGGCCATGAACAGGAGATATCCCATGAGATAAAGAACACTGCCCCAGCTGGTTTCAATGGATGCCCATTAGCAGAATATCTCCCACAGAGATCAGGATCACTGCCCCACCCTCAACAGATGGTGACAGAACAGACATCTTTTATCACACTCTGTAATGTAACATGTGGCTTATAATTGTGAAATTACTGTAAATTACAGCTCCAAGGAGGCTGAGCCCCACAACAGCTCATCCAACTCAGCACAAAGGGAAAACCCATCTGGGAATGGCACCTGCAGCAAGAATCCCATTCCTCAAACCCTTCCCAGTGCTCAGCATCACAGCTCAGCCTCTTCCTGCACAAAACTGAGAATTCCTCAATAGCCAGCTCAAGAGTCTGCAGTTGTATAGGAAAATACAAAGATTTCATCAAAAAAAGTAATCAAGAGTAATAACAGTAATATTCAGCAAATACTCCTTATTTGCTGGAGTTTATTAGGAGTTGTGAAGGATCTGTCAGGAATCTCACATGGCATCATTTACTTGTGGAGGGAAAAATAAAGGGAGAGAGGAGGACAATCTATAGCCAGGGCAGATGGACTTGATTTAAATGCAACCTCTCACACCTGCAAACATCAGAATATTCTCATTTATATCAGCACATTGTAACCCAACAGCAAAAATAATGCAATATAGGGAATTACCTTGTGTCTAAAGCTTATTAAATTACAGAATTCAAAATTTAATCTAAAAATGCTTTAGGTGTACAAGAATTCTTGACTTCAGTCAATGAAAAATTTAATGAATTAACTTCGATTTCTTCTAAGTAAATATTGGAAATTTGGCAATCCATTTGTGATTGGCAAAACCTTATTTCCATTTTGCAGGAATTAGTTGCAAAAGCTACTGAGAAACTGTGCTGGTGTTCAGGATGCTGCCCTGGACATTCTCTGTTCTGCACCACCACACTCCATGAACAAAATATTCAGTTGAACCTTCAAATACAAATGTTTGGAATCCAAAAGTTGGTAATGAAGGGGTTTGTTTGTTTTGTGAGTTTATATAAATTTAAAAAGACAAAGCCATCAGAACATATTTAGATACCCAATACCTGTTCATAAAATCCCAGAACCATTCAGGTTGGAGAAGAGCTTTAAGATGGAGTCCATCACTGCCACCACTGCCCCATGTCCCCAGGTGCCACATCCACATGGTTTTTAAATCCAGGGATGAGGATTACTGGACAGCCTATGCCAAACTTTTCCATGAAGGAATTTTCCTCAAAATCCAACCTAAACTTCCCCTGGAACACCTTGAGGCCACTCCCTTGTGTTCCTTGGAAGCAGAGACCAACATCCACATTCCATGAGATTGCTCCACCATTCTCTAACTTTGCCACTTTTCCAATATCATCCTATGTGAGGAATTGAGGGCACATTGATTTTAGACACCAAACACTGATTCATATCTTTAAAAATGGAAATGTTTATGCAGATGCATCATGTATCATTTATTTTGATATTAAACCACAATTAAAATCATTCAACTCCATGAACCAGAGCAGCCTCCATCAACATCTCAAAGTTTATTTTTTATCTAGGAAAGGATGAAGCTAGAATTGTTCCATCACAATACTATGGGTCAAAACTCAACCAGTGTCCAGAACTCCCTGCTCCCAAATTAAAATGGTTTTATAGGAGGCAGTGGAAGGACATGAGTGGTTCTGCCTTGGACATGGCTGGATGAAGCCCCAGGATTTTCATCACAGATTTTTCTTCTACCACTGAGTGTTTTAATGACTTTTAGCAGACAGTTGAGCAGCACAAGTGAGGTGATATCTGTAGGCTAAATCTCTCTTGGCCTGCTGAGTGCTGACTGAGCTGTCTGGCCTGAGCTGGGATGGATCCTCATTCTGTGAAGGTGTATCCCAACAGGCTGGATTAAATCATCAAGGAGTCCTGGAAAATGCCCCATTTTAATTTGCCTAAGCTTGTTGGGGAAAAGCTGGAAAAAAAATTCAATATAACAAGGGCCAGTGACTGCACATCATTTTTTGCACATTATTTTTGCTGCTGTCTCTGCAGTTGACTTTGGGCTGTAGCAGCACCTTCCCAACAACAATCCTGGATTCCCTGTAAGACAATGAGGAGATAAAAACCCAACACCCACCATTCAGCTTGTGGGATCTCTACATTTCTTATGGGTAAAAATGACAATGAAAGCAATCTGAATGCCACTGGGTTGTGTTCTGTTCCTCTCCCCCTTTAATTTTTGTTTTATTCCATCCTATTGGTTGAGAATTTAAATTATAGGAAAACTTTTCTGGTTTCAGACTTGAGGTCCAGTTCAGACACCTGCAGCAGAAACCTTAAATTGGTATTGGTGCCACAACTGCTGCCTCCATGAAGAACTAATGGGTTTTTTTTTAGGGAATGTTGACTTATACATCTATCCCTTAATTAGAGGGGAAAAAAAAGCTTTCTAAATTCTGAGAGCTGTCCCAGTTCTACTCAATCAAAACAGGATCCCATTTCAATTTCCCATACTAAATTCCCACATCCCTTTTAGAGCTGCCCAATTAAAAAGAAAGATGAGTGGCCTCAAAATGGAAGGGAAAAAAAGCCATTTTTAATGATGCTTTATCATCAGTGACAAACAGAACTACAAAAATAACTGTTTGGGCTACACACTAAATTGTCTGAAATTTTCTACTATGTGTTTTTACCTGTAATAGTTTGGTTTCTTAAATCAGAAAAAAATGGTTTTTTTAATCAATTCAACTTGCTGAATATAAACACATAAAAGTTCAAGATATTCTTACTTTTTCCTTTTTTAAATCCACCACTATTCCCTAAAAATATAACACACAACAAGAACGAGCCATCCTCGCCAAAGTCCTGAACGCTGCGTTAGAGAAGAACTCAGGGCGCTGGAAAATCTTGAATATGGCATTAAAATCCTTAAATGTGGCATTAAAATCCTTAAATGTGGCATTAGAATCCTTAAATATAGCAGTGAAATTCTTCAAGGCAGTGTTGAGTTGAAATGAGCATTTCTCTCTGGATGCTCTAAGTGCTGTCCGGGCAGGTCAGGCAGTTTTAAGGCTCAACCACGTTTTCCTTAATGTTGCTTCAGAGAGAATTCAGTGAAAGCTCTGTCCTGCATTTAATCCCTGAGCTGCCACCAGCTGCCAGCCCAGCAGCATCCCCCTGTCCCTATAAACCATATGGCCCCAGGCAAGGCAGGGGCCCTTTCTGCTCACAGCTGTTCCTGTGCCACCAAAAGGGGCCAGAAGGCAGCGAGTGCCTGGCAGGGCTGGGCCACCACGGCCAGGGGACACCTGGCACTGCCAGGGTGGAGTGCAGGGATGTTCCTGCTGCCTGCCCTTCACAGGATAAGGGACACAGGGCTCTGCTCCAGACTGGGGTCATGGGGGTGCTCCCAAGGCTGGAGCTCCTCTGCTCTGGCTGGGAGAGCTGGGAATGTTCAGCTGGAGAAGGGAGGGATCCAGAGAGAGCTCAGAGCTCCTTGCAGGGCCTGCAGGGGCTCCAGGAGAGCTGGAGAGACAAGGGATGGAGGGACAGGACACAGGGAATGGTTTCACTGCCAGAGGGCAGGGATGGATGGGATATTGGATTTGGGAATTCCTGGCTGGAAGAGGGATGGATACTGAGAAGCCCTGGCACAGGTTACTCCATGGCTGCCCCATCCCTGGAAGTGTCCAAGGCCAGGTTGGACAGGGCTTGGAGCAACCTGGGATAGTGGAAGGTGTCCCTGGAGGGGGCTGGAGCAAGATGACCTCTAAGACCAAATCCTTCCATGATTCTACAATAATTCCATGACTTAGACAATTTATTCCTTACAGAGTTACGCAGAGTTGGAAGAGAAATCTGAACTGTTCATGTCAAACAAGGCACTGCATGTAGAGCTGAGCCTTGTCTTCCTTTCATCTAAAAAAAAAAAAAAAAATCCACCCCAACAAACCCCAAACAAATCATGTTGGAACTTCTCTAATTACAAAATCAAACATGAAATTTCTCCTGTGACATTTTCAATACTTGCAATGATGAACTCCTGCGATGCACACGGAGTATGACAGAAAATCATTCTGCAAGTTCACAAGTGATAAGCTCCTACCCTTTTTGGCACGTCTCAGCTCTGATAGCAGTCAATTTTTTCCTCATTATAAATGGGAAAAGTAAAGATATCATGCAAAGGCCACTTAAAAGCAAAACAAAATAAAGGAATGCAAATTTCTATCGGAGTTATACAACTGCCAAGACAGCTCTGAGCCTGCTGATCTTCTGTTTATTGCTCTCATGTTCTGCTCTTTGCCTCAGCCGTGGGTCTGCAACACTGAAAACTTCAAGAAGTGTCTTTTAAAAGCTGACTTTGAATCCTTGCGAGCGTGAGTCAGACATCATTTACACGGCTCAAACCTCACGGAGCGACCTGGGAATCGCACCAGCACAAACCCCGGTGAGGAAGGCTCGCTCACAGCCTCTGCCTGTGCTCCCTCCTGTAATCCCGAGCCCTCTCCCTACAGGAATAAATTTCACATTCTATTAAGAGTGCTGCAGGGCTGCCAGCAGTCACTTGTGCAGGCACAGATGCGGAGGGTGGCATCGGGATGGGAGCACAGGGGAAGGAAGTGCGAGCGCTGGCAATCCGGCTGGACCTTTCACCACGGACCATATGCTCCCCTGGCATCCCAGCACGTCCTTAACAACCACACAACCTTTTCCCACACTCATTTTGTTTAGGCAGACTGCTCCAAACACACCTCCTTTCTGCAATTAGCCACGCAGCCGTGGCAGAGCGCTGGCAGAGCCGCGGTGCCTGGCAATGATGCGAGGGGAAAAGGCTGCGAGCTCAGGAACAGCTCCCACTCCTGCCACAGCCACCCCAACACTGAGAGTTTTACACTGGATATTAGGAAAAATAACTCCACTGGAAGGGGGTCCAGCCTTGGCAAAGCTGCCCAGGGCAATTAGGAAAAATACAGTAATTTCACGATTATAACTCGCACTGAGTATAAGCCGCATCTCCAGGTGTGGGTAACTTTTCATTTTTTGTCCATATATAAACTGCACCTGATTATAAGCTGCACATTACAATACAGGGTGTGATAAAAGGTGTCTGTTCTATCAGCATCTGTTGAGGGTGGGGCAGTGATCCTGATCTCTGTGGGAGATATTCTGCTAATGGGCATCCATTGAAACCAGCTGGGGCAGTGTTCTTTATCTCATGGGATATCTCCTGTTCATGGCCATGGTTTATAAACCAGCTGGGGCAGTGTTCTTTATCTCATGGGATATCTCCTGTTCATGGCCATGGTTTATAAACCAGCTGGGGCAGTGTTCTTTATCTTTTCACAACCCATCCTTCCTCCAGCCAGTCATTTTCTGCTCATGGCCATTGAGTCCCACTGTGGGACTGATAAAATTACTGCATCCCATTGGGAGTTGCTGCAGCCAGGGGGAAGAGCCCAACATTTCTTACCAAGATAAAAACAGAGGGTTTGGGACACTAAGGGAGCCCCTTTCTCCACTGGACTCCAGAGGAAAACCGGATTTCTCCACATCCCCACTGGAGCTCCGGAGGGAAACTGCACCTTGTCCAGGAGCACTGCTCCAGCTGAGCCACATCTGTCACTGCAGGAGGATGCAGCCACCATGGGATGGGACTGCTGCCAACACCCTGCCTGACGGGTGTCAGGTTGTACTCTGACTGTGTCAGGGTTTGGGGTTTGTTCTTTGTAGTGCTGTATTTCTATTTTAATTTCCCTAGTAAAGAACTGTTATTCCTAATTCCCATATCTTTGCCTGAGAGCCCCTTGATTTCAAAATGATAATAATTTGGAGGGAGGGGGTTTACATTCTCCATTTCAAAGATAAGCTCCTGCCTTTCTCAGCAGACACCTGTCCTCCAAACTAAAACAGCAACTTTTCATTCTCTGTCCATATATAAGCCACACTTTGGGTTCGGACCAAAATTTCAGTCAAAATGGTGCGGCTTATAACCGTGAAATTACTGTAACTCCACTGGAAGGGGATCCAGCCCTGGCACAGCAGCCTGGGGCACTGGTGGAGTCCCCAGCTCTGGAGAGATTTAAAAGTTGGGTGGATGTGGCACTTGGTGGCTTTGACAGTGCTGAGGATGATTGGAATCGATGGTCTCAGAGGGTTTTTGCAATCTAAATGATCCTGATTTTGTTTTTCTACTATGGAAGCAGGGATTTTCAGTGTTACCTCTCTGAGACCGCAACATTTGCTCCTCTTGCCCACTGGGACATCAGGAAGCACCAAAAAGAAAGGAAAAGTTGTTTGTAAATAATAAAAACCAAAGAGAAAGAACTTCCATCCTTCTCCACAGGCTCCACAACTCCCAAAAAGTCCTGGAGATGTGTCAGGGATCCAGAGCCCTCCAGGTGAGGGGCAAACACTGCAGATTCCAATGGCAAATTTTGATTTTTGATTATTTTTTTGTAGAAAAGCTGTTCTCACACTAATATAAGAATGCATGATAGTTACCTGTCCAGAGACGAAACACAAATAAGGGATATTTGTAAAGGATGAAGAAGAGGCAGAAAAAATTAGGTTGTTTTTTTTTTTTTTTTTTACCTTTTTAAAGCCCAGTTATGTTTTATTATCTCCTGTCAGGTAACAATCAGCACTGGGCAGACTCAAGTTTTTCACTATCCTGATAAACTCAAAGTCCACTAAAAAATTACCAATTCTCTGTTTATTGGAAAAGTAAAGGGATATTTGAGCCTCTTTTTTGACAAACCTGTACTCTGAGACTGCTGACTCTACATTTTCATCTTTTTAACTGTGTTATATGTGCTTATGTACAATTTACTTTTACTCAAAAACCAAAATTTAAAAGATGTTAAAATAAAAATATCAGTCTAATTCAGTATCCTGAACACCAAACAAGACTTCATTGAAAAATTAATTTCTGGAGATACTAAATAATCTTATTTGAGACTAATTTTTTTCATACTCTGTTGATACCTGGCATTATTTAGCACGGTGACAACCATGAAAAACATTCTGCTTTGAAAGTCTTTTCCTTAGATTTAGACTCCAGTCATTAAAAAATCTCTCCTGAATTGTCCTTCCTTACTCTATTTTGTAGCAGAAAAATACCAAAGAGCAGCAAAAGTTTCCCTTATTATTTTTTACTGTTAATTCCTCTCATGAATACAGTGATTTGCATAATTATGGTGCTTAATAATTGCCTAAAATCTTAATTCCCCCTGCCCTTTATCAGACCAATCCCTGTTTGTACTTTTAGCTCTGACCAGGTAATTTCACAGGATGAATTTAACATTTCATCCATGAATTGAAAATATGATGAACCCACAAAGAAGCAGGGGTATAATCCTGCTACCCCCTGAATCTATTCCAAAATTCCCACTAAATAAATTTTAAAATTCCTATTTATTTCCCAGACATGACAAATAGCAACAGGACACGCCTACCACAGAAGGCTCAAAAATCTCTTTTATTTGACCATAATTCAGGGCAGAAGTAACATAATCTTATTTTCAGAGACCACAGCAGGAACAGATTTCTAATCCCAACTCTGACACTGACTTGAGCAAGTTATTTAATCTCTCTCAGCTGCCACTTGGCAAATGACATATTTTTTCTTTGCCTCTTAAGTGCTAGGAGGATGCAGCAATAGATGTAGCTTTGAAATAATTTAAAAAAAGAAAACAAAAAAAAACCAAAACAAAACAAGAAAACCAAAGTACCACAAAAGATAAAAAACCAAATCAGGTGCTCTGAAAGTATCATAAAATAATTGCAGCAAAGGATAACAACCTAAGGATATTCAGAAGTGAAGCCTCCCTTCCTACTCACAGATTTTTTAAATGGTATAAAAATCAAGATGTTTGTCTTAATTGTCACATTGCCTGAAGAAAAAAAAAAAATCAAACCCAAAAAAACAAGCTGACAAATTTTTTTCCCCTGCTGCTGCTTTGCCATTCAGGGAGGTCTGAGGCAGAAGCACTGAATCTGTTTGTATTCCTGGAAATTCCAGGCTGCTGTGGCACACATTTGAAAGGTTACCTTTAAAAGCAAAAGAATTCAAAATTGATCTTTCCCAGCTCAAATGTACAGTAATTTCACGATTATAAGCCGCACATTACAATACAGGGTGTGATAAAAGGTGTCTGTTCTGTCACCATCTGTTGAGGGTGGGGCAGTGATCCTGATCTCTGTGGGAGATATTCTGCTAATGGGCATCCATTGAAACCAGCTGGGGCAGTGTTCTTTATCTCATGGGATATCTCCTGTTCATGGCCATGGTTTATAAACCAGCTGGGGCAGTGTTCTTTATCTCATGGGATATCTCCTGTTCATGGTCATGGTTTATAAACCAGCTGGGGCAGTGTTCTTTATCTTCTCACAACCCATCCTTCCTCCAGCCAGTCATTTTCTGCTCATGGCCATTGAGTCCCACTGTGGCACTGATAAAATTACTGCATCCCATTGGGAGTTGCTCCAGCCAGGGGGAAGAGCCCAACATTTCTTACCAAGATAAAAACAGAGGGTTTGGGACACTAAGGGAGCCCCTTTCTCCACTGGACTCCAGAGGAAAACCGGATTTCTCCACATCCCCACTGGAGCTCCGGAGGGAAACTGCACCTTGTACAGGAGCACTGCTCCAGCTGAGCCACATCTGTCACTGCAGGAGGATGCAGCCACCATGGGATGGGACTGCTGCCAACACCCTGCCTGACGGGTGTCAGGTTGTACTCTGACTGTGTCAGGGTTTGGGGTTTGTTCTTTGTAGTGCTGTATTTCTATTTTAATTTCCCTAGTAAAGAACTGTTATTCCCATTCCCATATCTTTGCCTGAGAGCCCCTTGATTTCAAAATTATAATAATTTGGAGGGAGGGGGTTTACATTCTCCATTTCAGAGAGAAGCTCCTGCCTTTCTCAGCAGACACCTGCCCTCCAAACTAAAACAGCAACTTTTCATTCTCTGTCCATATATCAGCCACACCTGATTATAAGCCACACTTCGGGTTCAGACCAAAATTTTAGTCAAAATGGTGCAGCTTATAATTGTGAAATTACTGTACTGTGCATGGATGGGGCTGCACTGTTTGAAAAGAGGGAATGAGCAAGTGCTGGTGTTGAAATTCTGTTCATAGAGCTCCTGCCCACTTGTGTCTGCTTCCCTCCTCCCATTTTTTACCTTTGCATGGCCAAGGCAGCCCTGGCATCAGCACAGAACTCAGCCAAGATTATTTTTGTCATGTAAAGTATCATTTACATAATGTCTAATTAAGCACGTGACTCCAGCAAAGAATCCACATTCCCCCTCTCCAGTACTGCACAAAAACTCTCTCCCCAGCACCTCCAGATAATTTATGAAAACTTACAGTCGATTTATTCTGTGTGACACTGGTAAACAAATTAATGTGGGATTTAATTGCTTTGTCTCCTCAGCTCAGGCTTGCTTTTAGCGATATTTATCTGAAATTATTATCTACAAAGAAAATAGATTGTAATTGAGCTTATAAAACTGATGGTGGTTTGAAGTTGACAACTGTCACCATTATTAATCTGGATTTCACTTCAGGGGAGAAGAATGCTTGATCAAGTATTTCTGCAAGGAAGGCTGGTTTTCTGCTGTCTCATGTTTCCTGCAGCATTGTACTCACATGCAGGGCTTTTTTTTTTTCCCCAGACTTATTTATTTATTTATTGCATTTGTATAAACCACTCTGCTTCTTTCTCCCAAAGCAGACCAGAAATCCATCTTTAAGTAATCTTTTTTTTTCCCCCTAGTGAAACATAATATAATCAAATCTCTGCAACACCTGATCCATAACCAGCACTGAGAAACAAACAAAACAACTGAAGTACAAAAAAAAATTCCTTAATCACGATTATATAATTCATACTGCCTCAGCAGTATTAGCAGAGATCATTAAAAAACCCTAAATACAAATATTAGTGTATAAAATAGCAATAACCCATCTGGCTTGCATTAGCTAAAGCAAAGTTTGGATGGTGGAGAGCTGAAAAATGATGACAGCATGAGCTATGCATTCCTAAAAGAACTATACATTTCCCAAATTCCTGTCTGATTACAACATATCTCACAGCTCCAGGAATTCCACACACAAAACCCCCTCTTCAGGTATAAAACACCACTCTGACACTGCCTCTGAGAAGTAGCTTCAGCAGGATAAAAATAAATAAATTTGCATATTTAAAACTGAAGACACAAATAATGAACAAATGTTCCAGCCAGGACAGAATTTGCTTTTAAATTCTGATTTTCACCTGAAGGTTTTTTCCCCTCCTATTCTGAGATCTACAGCAATAAAATGCATTGAAATCCAGAAGTGAAAGTTTATTTTCTTGAAGGGAAAGAACCCATGCAGGCTGGAGGATGGGAAAGGAAGTAGACAAAAAAAAAAGATGTTTGGATATTTGCCACTGTGAATATGAATGACTTCAGTAAACCTTGGTTATTTTGGACTAGAAATGTTTTCTCTTTTTAGGACATAATGACCATAGCCTGGAATTACAGTGGATTAGACACGTGGGCATGAGAAATTGCTTGGGAATTGCACTGGGGAGGAGGCCAGGCAGGGAGAGGAGGATCCTGGGCCATTTAAAGAGCCCAGCTCAGACTTTCAGCCACTCACCTATGCTCAGGTAATGGCATCATTGATGTGCTGTAATTAAATATTTTATGAACATAGCATCCACGCTCATTTTCCAGTCCCTAAACCCAGGGAAGTGCTGCTTCTGTAACCTGCAAACTCAGGAGGAGTCACAGCAATAAATCCCTCGTGTGTCACCAAAGCAGCAACAGAGCCTTTTCCTCTGATCAAACACTGGAGCCCCCTTCAGTGTCCCTGCTTTGGGGTGTGTGGGGAAGAAAAGAGGGAGAGGGGAGGAAATCCCCTTCCCAGATGTGGCTGGCTGGGATTCTGAGGGATGGACAGACAGACATGACCCAGATTTGCTGTCCCCAGTGGCTCCAGCGTGTCCCAGCCCATCCCTCTGCAGCTTTGGGGTTTTTTTGTACCTCAGTCTGCTCCAGTCCCACTCCCAGGGCCCAGCTGGAGGAATCCCTGCTCCCAGTGACTGCTGGGGCCCAGCAGGGACACCCAGTCCCCAGAGAGGTGATTTTCTGAACTTGCAGGCCAGCTCTCCCTGCAGAGCCACTGGAGCACTGAGCTGAAGAGATCTGTCTCCTAAAGGCTCATGGCAGAGATCCTCTCTTCCCATTTCCTTTGGAAATCTGGCTCTGCTCTCCATGAAAAAGCAGAAAGTGACTGGCAGATTTTTAATTTTCTTCTTTTCTCCCATCCCACATCTAAATGCTATTTCCCACTGATGGATTGTGTCCTTAAGGAATGCCAAAATGCTGAAGTTCTTTCCTTAAAGTATTAAAGTGTCTGGGCCAGAAAAGGCAAGGAGAGGGAAAGATAAGGAAGGATGAAACACTCTTCTCCCTTTAAAGTTTGGGAAGTTTAGATGGGAAAAATTAAAATGCAAACTGAAGACATCATTGGGACAAAGTTCTCCCAGTTTACTTGTTCTGTTATCTTAACAGAAAACCCCAAATTAAACCCCAGTGTCCATCAGAGACATCACTGCAGAGCCAAGAGCATCCTGCTCAGGGATTTTGATCTCCACCTCAGCTGTACTGACTCAAGTCAGCATCCAGTGGCACTTTTCCAGCTTCCAAAGGGACTACAACACCATACCAAGCACCTCCTTTCTAGTTCTTTAATTAATAGTGTGCTGGTGGTTTCGAATCAGCCACACCAGATAATAGAAAGCAGCTGCCACACCTTGAGTTCTGGCACAAAACTCCTCTGGGTTTACAAACTCAGCTTCCAGATACACCTGCAGTGTCTGTTTCCTTTCCAAATTGTTGGGGGTTTGTGAGAAATTCATATTTCTGTGTTACAGAGCACTGAACACACAACTGGTGACTGAAAAGTTTTGGTAGGATCCAAATGGATCTTGCCAGAAAATTATTGATTTGTGACTGGAGGTGTTCACAGGTGTTCACCAACCTCAAAAAAAACTGTGCCATTTCTGCACCTGGGCTTTGCTGGCAAAGGGAGGGAGGAGGTGGCTGCATCCCAGCCCTGGACACCTGCACAAGTAAGGGCAAGAAAACACACAGGATCCTGGGCAGCAGCCAGGATGTAAAAAGTCATGGAATGGGGCTGGAAGTGTCATTAAAGCCCATCCTAATCCACCCTCTGCCATAGGCAGGGACACCTTCCACTATCCCAGGCTGCTCCCACCTGGCCTTGGACCCTCCCAGGGCTCCTGGGGAAGCCACAGCTGCTCTGGGCACCCTGTGCCAGGCTCTCCCCACCCTCCCAGGCAGGAATTCCTTCCCAATATCCCAGCTAACCCTGCCCTCTGTCATTGTGAATCCATTCCCCCTTGTCCTGTCATTCCTTTCCTCTGCAAAAAGCCCCTCTCCAGCTCTCCTGGAGCCTTCTCTCCTCCAGGTGAGCACCCCCAGCTCTCCCAGCCTGGCTCCAGCCCTGCAGCAGCTCTGGTGCCTCCTCTGGGCTCATTCCAGCAGCTCCAGGTTGTTCTGTGCTGGGCCCCAGGGCTGGAGGCAGCTCTGAGATGGGGTCTCAGCAGAGAGTGACAATCACCTCCCCTGACCTGCAGTGCTGCTCCTGTCTCAGCTGGAGCCCAGCCCAGCAGCAGCTGCCTGCAATTCCCAACATGCAGCTGGAGAGGATTTTCCCAACACCTCTGGCAGGCCTGACAGACACAGGAGTGACAGGGAGAGCTCAGGCTGCTTCACCTATGAATTTACAAGAGAACCCACTTCATCCTTTAGCAGGAACATCAAAAACTTGTAACAGAGCTTCAGACACAAACAGTCCTGCAGAGCTGCTTAAAGGGAATAACATAAATCTGTATCCTGGGCAATAAATGCCGCTGCAGGCTGGAGGATTTCCATCCTGCTTCTCAGTGCTAATTCAACTTCTAAACTAAAATCAGATTTTTTTTCTCTTCCATACTTTCTCAGAACAGGCAACAGCAACTTTCTACCACTTACAATCCCCACACAACTATTTTGCTCTATCTGAACAGAGCCACCTTTGGCAGGAATGTTTTAATCTGTGGGTGGACACCCAGCCATCATTCTGCACACACATCCTGGTTTCAGAGAACTTTTCCCTTAGGTTTCTTTTGCAGTGAAAAGCTTTGGGTTTTAGAAGGGGAAAAAAAAAATCCAAAATGAGACAAGCTACTTAAATGCCAGCAAAACTTCCTGTACTGGGGAGAAAAAGGCAGAGATGAATAATCTGTCTGTAAATAGAAAATATGATAGTATCACTCATTCCTTGACTGGGACAAATGGGAGATTCTCCCCAGCTCCATCCCAGAATCCAGGAGATGTTGAGGGTGGCCTAAGGTCTGATTTCCTGGACACAAACTTCCACCAGGTCCAGAGTAGCTTCTTAATGAGCTGCTCATCAACTGCTAAACCCAAGTGCATCATGAGAGGTTTCATTCTGCACTTGCTGCTGAACAGAGCAGGCTCTAAAGGAGAGCAGTTCACAAAAAGCACAAATTATTTATGAGCATGGATCCTGTGACTTTTGCAGAACACAACTGGACGATGAAATATTCCTAAATGACACTGTGAAATGCTCCAGAGAGAATTCAGACACATCCACTGCCCCTTCTCCCCAGTGTCCAAAGCAGCTGGAAAAAAAATCTCCAGTTTTTAGCAGCACATTTCTGTTTGTTCTGGAGGAAGGGGAAATATCAGTTTTATTTCTCCAAAACCCCAAACTTACATGGCAAAGTGGCACACCTTGCTCCCTGCCAAGGTTTGATGCAACATTTTACATCCAATTTTGAACAACTTCTGAGAAAACCCCCAAAACAGCGACATTTATCCCAAACTGATGGATTCATGCTGCATCCTTGCACTATTTCATAGATTGAGAAGAGCCAGCCAGGAGCAGGGAGCCTGCACACCAAACACTGTCACAGTTTGCTGCAGGAACTTCCTTGTGAGTCAGTGCTCCCCTTCCCAGCCAGAGCCAGCTCAAATTGCTGCAGCAGCCACTGCACTTGAGTTCCTACACCCAGGTTGTCCCAGTAAGCCAAAACTTCCAGCCAGAAGTGCAGCTTGATTGGCAGCTGATGGATTTTGCTAATTCATGCAAATGGTGCCAACCTGATCCATGGTTGGATTCCCATTTGGAATATTGCAGGAGTTTCACCCCCAGAGATCTCACCCCAGATCTGGTATCATCAACAGGTGAAATAAAATCGTGTACAACAGACACATGGTTTGGATTAATGATTTTTGCACAAAGGGGGTGTGTGTGTAATTTGATATGTTAGAGTACTACAATGGTCAGGATGTTCCAGCTTTTCTCTCTGCTCTGTATTCCCTGAAACTTGGAATGCTAAAACCTGGAGCATTTTCACCACTTTGCACCATCCATAACAATCATCCTCATGGCCCCCAGAACTATCAAGGGTAAAGACAAGTCTATGGCTTTGGGGGAAACATTAAAAATATTCATTTTTTACTGAAAACACAGCTAGAGGCTGATCAAACCACTCAGCACCACCAGAAACGTTCCTAGAAACTGAGGAGCCTCTTTTGCAGGGAAATGACAACTCTGGCTACTCCTCCTCTTCCCATCTCTACTCTGAGGACTTTGAAAGGTTCCTCCTTGATTTCTAAACATAGAACTGGTGATTCTGCAGGATAGGTTTGTGAGTAGGACAGGATGATTTCAGACTGTAACAGCACAACACAACACAGGGCAAGTCCCAGCACTCCCTAAGGTCACCACCCATGGGGACACAGCCCAGGAATCTGAGGCATTGAGCCTGAAACACAACCAGAAGAGAAGCAGCCAGAGCTGCTGTGAACTTGATGATGATGTGGGAAAATAGGAAAGGGCCTTCCAGTTTATAGACCATAATATTGCACTTCTGAGAGAACAAGCTGGATGTCCAAAGCATTCATAAAACCAGCAGTAAAATTATGCTCCTGATCTTTAACAGCTAAAATGGACACCCAGGAGGGCAAAAACCAAATATCCAACTATCAGTGGGTTTTAGGAAGTTTGCATTTATTAAAAACCCCTAAAAAAAACCAACAAAAAAACAAAACAAAAAACCCAAACCAAAATGCCCAACCCCCAAACTCGATGTACAGGTCTAGCAAGTATGACAGCATATTTCTGTGAACTCCCAGCTCCTGTAACCCTACCAGGCTGGTAACTCAATAGTGCCACAGACTTGTTGGTGTCCCTGTGCCTGGGGGGACACGTCCAGTGCCTCAATGAGAGGAGCATGACCTTGTGTTTGTGCTCCTCACCAGCTCTGGGGAGCTGCTGCTGCCTAAGCCCAGTCCCAGTCCAGCATCCTGCTCCACTTTTGTTGCAGTCTCTGGGATTCAGTGGAATTCCTGAGCAGAGTCGTTTCCTACCCCTTTGTAATCCCCCATAAACAGCTCAATCATTAACAGCATTAACAACCTGTGTACCACACAACAAACCCTTTATGGCCTCCTTTGCTGCTTGGGGCTTTTCACCTTTTCTGCTTCTCTCCAATTCTTCTTTCACTTGGGGGTGGGGAAGAATTGGAGTATTTTTCAGTTAGGAGATAAAAAGAACAAAAAAGCCACCTCAAAGGAAGGAAGCCCCAATCCTTTTGTTGTGCTCAGACTGATATTTTGGAAATTTGGTCTGCTCTCCCATATTTATTCTGGCCTTAGATCCAAAATGGTCAGAAATAAATGTTTCTTCACAAGATGCTCCCAACCCCTTACCAAATATTAGATATCACTTACTTAAAAATAGAAACTAACATCTAAATTGGTAAATTATATCATTGATCCAGGTCCTTTTATCTGTGCTAGGAAAGCTGGAGAATATAAGAATTTCATGGAAGTGTCAGTATATAAAGAGTGATTATTCTGGACCCTTAGCAGAATGTGTCCAAGGGCACAATTCTACATCAATTTTTCTTTTCACTGTTTTAGCTATGAACTTAGCAGTGGACAAGAAACCAGGACGTTATTCCAAGTACTTCTGGTTCATTTAATGCTTTGTTATTTATTTATTTATTTTTAAATGCAATGTCATTTTAACTTTTGGAAGAAGAATCAGGGAGCTGCACCCATCTCACCTCATTATTGAAAGGTCTCAGGGTTTCTAATATCAGCATATAAAAATAAACTTACTCAGAGGTTACAGACTTGCCACACTAGGTTTGCTTATTCTAGATCTTCACCCTACCCCATCCCATCAGAAAAGTGTCCATGTCCAGCACCATCTAATTAAAAAAATTGAAACAATGACATGATGAAGCCAGGGAAGACCATCCTCTCCAAAGGCAGCTTTCCTTCCAGATCCAATTGTTCTGCTCATCATTTCTCAGCCAACTGCTCAATAAGCTGCATATCGAATGTGAGATGTCTAATGAGCGTCTCCATGACTGCAGAAATGACAACTTCCCAAAACAGAAGGTCTGACTCCCCAACTGCTGCAGTCTGGATAATGTTCACCTGCTGTCAGGCTGCTGGGATATTTCTCATTGCCCTGCCTAGACACAGGACAAGCAGAATTCTCCCAGTGAAGCCCCATGTAGGACAAACTTTATAAAAATTTCTCAAAGATTTTCCCTGTGATTTCCCCTCCTTATCAAGCACCAGCCAGGCCAATCCCCTAAAACAAGAAGCAATTTTCTGTGGGAATGAAGGAGTGAAGATTGTGCTCCTGATGCCTGTGAGTCTCTCACAAGTCCCAACTGGCAGGGACACGACAGCTCTGAGAGCCTCCATGGCTCACCTGGCTCCACCTGCTCCACTCCCTGCCCACACCCCAGAGTGTTCCAGAGGCACTGCCAGCTCCAGGGATGGGGGACAGCCCAGGGATCCTGCAGGGAATGCTCTGGGCAAAGACCCTGCTGGGCTCACCCCAAACACCCAGCTCACCTGGCACAAAGCATGGCACAGACCTGGGGCCAAATGACCCTGAAGTAATTCCTTTAATCCTGTCCAGGTCCTTAGGAGAGGGGTTAGTTCCCAACAAAACCTTCATGGATGTCCATGGAGGGGAGTGTGGGGTAAAAACCTTCCCTGGGGATGTCCTTGGGGTAAAAACCCCTTCCCTGGGGATGTCCATGGAGGTCAGTATGGGGTAAAAAACCCTCTCCTAGGGATGTCCCTGGGGTAAAATCCCTTCCCTGGTGATGTCCATGGGGTAAAAACCCTCCCCTGGGGATGTCTATGGGGTGGAAACCCTAGCCTGTGGATGTCCATAGGGTAAAAACCCTCTCCTGTGGATGTCCCTGGGGTAAAAACCCTCTCCTGGTGATGTCCATGGGGTAAAAACTCTCCCCTAGGGATGTCCCTCAGGTAAAAACCCTCTCCTGGGGATGTCCCTGGGGTAAAATCCTTCCCTGGGAATGTCTTTGGGGTAAAAACCCTCCCCTGGGGATGTCCATGGGGTAAAAACTCTCCCCTGTGGATGTCCATGGGTGGAACCCCTCCCTCCTCTCAAACCCAACCCCTGTGTTAAATGTTAAATAATTCCAATTTCTCTGCTGTGTTGCTGTCATTTTTCCTTAACAATACATTCATGCTAAAAAATGTAACAGTTCTATTAAGATGACTATTTCAACACACTAAAATTCACTTTTTAACCTGTGTGCTCCAAGCTCTCTCCCACTGCAGCTCAAGGTAAAAGGAGATCTAAAGCCAAGCCAAAATCAGGTTAAATATCTCAATTTCCTTCATGCTGGAAGTTCAGCATCCCCTTCCCACCCTGTCCTCCTTAACCTGCTGCTGGCTGGAGATAATCTCTGCCAGGCTCCCCAGTTGCTGACACAGGAACCTGTGTGAGCACACTGAACTACTTCCTTTTCTCCTTGAAAAGATTTAATAACCTACAACTTTCTTCTCTGCCCTACTTGGAGTCTATCAGTTTGCTTCCCCCTCGTATCGAATCTGCTAAAATAAAATTTTATAGAGTGTCAATTCAACAAAGGCAAAACTATAAAGTCTGTTCTGACAGCTTCCTTTCTCCAAAAAATTTAATCAAAAAAAAGGAAAAAAAAAAAAAAGAGAAATCCTTTGCCCTTGAGAAGATGAATTGAATAGCCTTAGGTATTCTATAGCTGTATTTATGAAAAGCTTTTGGACACTAAAAGTCTCTACAGAAAAGGGAAAAGTGTTTTGCTCAGGTCATAAAACTTCTTTTTTCATTGCACAGAGAGAAAAAGATGCTGCACTCCACTAGGAAACACCAGCTGACCTCTGGGACAGGCAGCAGCCAGTGGTGCCTATGGGATATCACCCCAAAACCCCACAAAATACACAGAAAAATTAATTATTCCCCTAAACCTGAACAGATTTCTCTCCAGAAACACACAGTGCTCTGCCCAGATATTAATTAAAACTTTTTGTACCCAAGCTGTGTTATTAATATTTAATATTATTTATGGCAGCACCAAATCACAGGAAATAATACTAAAAAAATATATTTTAAAATGAAAGAATATATTAATTTTCTACATAGAAAAGTAAAAATCATGTAAAAGTAACATAAAGCTCCCTGGCTATGAATGAAAACAAAACCAGCACTTTTAAACATGGAATAACTCCATATATTTCTCATTTAATACTAATAATTAATTTGTCATTTAATACTTTATACTGGAATGTGGCAGGAATTTTTTATTTTCCTCACTTTCATCCAAAAGAATTTCGTTTGATTTTTAAATTCTGTATTTTAGAGCAGTGAGAACAACTTGTACCAAGCAAGATTGTGAGAGACCAATTTCATGCAGAACAGGTAATTTCACTTGGTTCAAGTCCCTCCCAGTCTGTCTGATGTCAAAGACTCAATTGACTCGAGTATTATTATAGAAAAATCTAAATAAAACCCCAAATCCTTTCAAATCTGGTTTATAAATTCTAACAAATATTAACATATTTTTCATCAGTGAATCATGGGGAAAATGCATAAGTAACTCACTGCTCGTTTGAAGATAATTTCATTTCAGCTGATTGAACAAATCCCTTTTTCTTGCTTGTGACAGAACTACAGCAGAATATTTATCTGAAACAATGTTCTACAGTTGTGGTAATTTAGAGAAGGAGACAATACTTTGGGTTTTGTTTTTTTTTCAGGTGGAAGAGGAAAAAAAATTTAAATTAAGTTAGTTTTTAGGAAGCACCAGCTAATCATATAACAGTATCAGTACTTTGAGTTTACGTTATCCAATAGGAATTATATTCAAAATTCAAATTTCTGCACTGATAAGAGGTCTGGTTATTGTAAATAATCACTTTTTTCATTCTTTATGGAACTCTGTAAAATTATCTCCCTGTGTCAGATCCAAAATAATTTTTACAGGAGACAGTGACAAAAAATTAAAATTCCACATTGTTCATGATATTTTATACATTACAGTAATATCAAAGCTCTGGTTGTGACAGGCAAATGCACTGTCCAGTAGAGAGAAAAATAATAATTTAGTCAGTCCTTGAATTCAAAGGGATCAGAGAATAATTCTTAGAATGCAGATTGTTTAATGTTTACAAAATCAACACATCTGGCTCCTTCTTCTGCTGAGGTTCCTCCAAAAATTTGGTTCCTGTTTTTACTGAAACACTTAAGCACTGAAAGGAAACTGAGTTATTCAAGAGAAACCCCCTTTCCTCACTAAGCTACACTGAATTTATTTCATTAAAGCCCTGCTTCAACCCATTATCTCAAAGTAGAAAATGCTAAATCATATTAGAGCTCCTGCTTAAAAAAAGAAGAAACTTTTCTGGCTGCATTTAAAGGAAAAATGTTTATCCTTGTATATATAAGTGTAGAAATACTTATACCAAAAAAAGAGGAAGATACAAGAAATGTAAAGACTAATTTTCCTATTTTTTATGATTGTAAATTATGGTTTTTTTGGGTTTTTTTGGTGGAATAAATTCCTAAGCCTTAAAACTCCACAGATAAGAATTAAAATAAAGAAATTCAATTCTCTACCAGAATGCATTTGCTCAAGTGTAAAGCTAACAAATGCTAAAATTTTTGGCAACACGTCTGCATTTCTGAATCATTAGGTAGTCAAACTATTTTTTGATTTTGCTTGCATGATGTTGGATTAGAATAATCCATATAAATCAGTGCTTTTCCCTGCCTAGGAATACTGTGTTTGATGGCACCAGAATGCAGGGAGGTTCAGCAAGTCCTGGATGTGCAGCACTGGATTAGGATTGTTTACTCAGGGGACAGGCAAGGAGAATAAAGTCAAAGTAAACACAACACAGGCAAGGCATGCCCAGCATTCCAGGCACCCTCTGCACTGGGGATCCTTCCCTAGGAAAACTCAGCCAGGGATGGGTGTCAGGAGAGCTGTGAACAGCACAGAGCAGAAGTGGATCAGCACCAAGGAGAACCCAGCTCCAGGCATGGACTGAACTGCCTGGAAACTTCTCCCAAACCTCCAGAGTCCTCCAGGATGTGAAAGCAGCTCTGACACAGGTCCTGATGTGGGAGCAGCTCTGACACAGGTCCTGATGTGAAAGCAGCTCTGACACAGGTCCTGATGTGGGAGCAGCTCTGACACAGGTCCTGATGTGGGAGCAGCTCTGACACAGGTCCTGATGTGGGAGCAGCTCTGACACAGGTCCTGATGTGGGAGCAGCTCTGACACAGGTCCTGATGTGGGAGCAGCAGGGCTGGGTGCCCAGCCAGGCCCGCAGCAACTCCCAGCTCTTCCAAGCTGAGGCAGCAACAGTGGCAATATTATGGAATTATTTATACACTCACAGGCCTGTTTACTTCCCTTTTCAAATCATTCTGAGGCTGCTGGATGTAAAGGCTGTGATTAAGCAGCACTTTTTGGTTGATACTGTGTGAAAATATTCTTGATACTTGTGTTTTCAGCCAGGCTGCTGGGTGGGTTTTCTCATCAAGAGTCACCAGCTCCCCTTCCCATCACACTGTGGATCCCAGGCTGGGAGAGCTGGGAATGTTCAGCTGGAGAGGGGAAGTTTCCAGGGAGAGCTCAGAGCCTAAAGGGGCTCCAGGAGAGGTGGAGAGGGACTGGGGACAAGGGATGGAGGGAGAGGACACAGGGAATGGCTGCACTGCCAGAGGGCAGGGATGGGTGGGATATTGGGAATTGGGAATTCCTGGCTGGGAGCGAATTCCCAGAGCAGCTGTGGCTGTCCCTGGATCCCTGGAAGTGTCCAAGAACCAGGGTGGATGAGACTTAAAGCAGCCTGGGACAGTGGAAGGTGGCCCTGCCCATGGAATGGGATGAGCTTTAAGCTCCTTTCCAGCCCAAACCACTCCCTGGTTCTCTGATCTGCTCCCCAAATTCCCCAAATTTCCTGACAGCCCTGACACTCTGTACCAGCCCAGCCTCCAGCTGCCCCCAAACTCCAGCTCTGCCTCCATCCCCTCCCTGCTGCCACCCACATCCCCTGCACTGTTGTCACTGCTCCTGACCACCAACCCCTGTCCCAGCTCTGCCTCTTCCGAACGTTTCCCCACTGGTTTCCTTCCTCCTGTCACCCCCAGCAGCTCTCAGTTCCAATCCTGCCCTCCCTGAGAACCAAACCCCCTTCCCTTCCCCAGCCCCAAAACCACAGAGAAAACAGCAGGGAGGGTTTATCCACAGGCTGCACCTTGCAACTCCCCTCTCCCCTGAAGCAGCCTCACCATCCTGCTCACAAAAATCAGAATATTTTGAGCTGATGGATGCACCCCCTGAAGTTTGGTGGGTTTTTTGTGGGGTGACAAACTCACTGCCCCAAAACCAAGCAGGCAATTCCCAGAGCAAGTCAGAGTTAGTAACTTGTCAGGAATGTCTATTGGGGCACAATAAAGTAGGTGAGGAAAGCAGGAGTAAACACCAGCACAGTCCATGCAAATTGAGGATGAATAATTATGGATTACACTGGACAGGATTAATGCAGAGATTAAAAAAAAAAGTAATTATTTACGAATTTTGGATGAATATCCAGGTTCATAGAACCTAATCCTAAAATCCCACCTGCCTGTGAAGACCTTTGGAGCACAGGACAACCAACCCCCAACACTAGGACACTAAATAAAAATCTTTATAAAGAGCTTTCTTTCAAGACAACAACTGGAGATACCTTAAAATATCCTCAATTTAAGGTTCACCTTCAGCAATAATTCAGTTTACATTCACCACCACTGTACTGAACATTTTCCTATATCATAAATGCATTTGATTACTATCCACCAAAACACAAACTGCAAAGCATTTTATTTTTTCTATAATTGCACAGAAACATTCCAGACTCACATATACCATCAATAAATTCCACACAAAGAATTATAATTATTTGCAATAATTAGTAAAAGCTGAATATTAACAGGTTTTTACTGGCTTTTTTTAAAATGTAATAACACTAAAAATGAGAAAAATATACTTCCAAATGTTCATCTATGTGTCTCAGGCTGTTGTATCAAACCCATAACATCATAAAAAAAACCTGAATAGAGTTAAACTCAGTTTTATTTAGCATAGATCAATACTTGGAGAAAGCTGATCAATTATTTTTGATTTCTTTTTTTCTTTGAAAAATGACAAAAATGTAACAATGAACTCTCCAAAGTTTATATATTCCTAATCTGACAAAACAACAGCTATTAGCCTGATAATTATTATTCAAGAAAAATGATGCTGCTCTTACACATGGGAATATTTTTACTGGTATGTAAGTTCCTTTAACATAAAAATGAAAATTAAAAATAAGATCTTGTTTTTCTGTTTAAGTTCCAGGGGCATGCTCCTAAATTCTACCTCCCCACAAGTCTAAGATCCTTAGCAGGACTCTTCCATCCAAGGACTTGAGTTATCAAAGATGATTAAGGATTGATAACTGTGAAGTTTTTAGGGAAAGCAGAGTGGGCAAAGGCCAGGAATGCCCAGAGGTGTGGGAAGGAAGCTCCAGGTGGGAGCTGATCCCAGGAATCCAGAGCAGATGATGAAGGAACTGCCCAATTTCAGGGGGAGCATTACTTTCTTACAAGTTAGAACTCATGAAAAATTCAGATTTAGGGCTTGATCCAGCATCTAAGAAATTGATAAATATTTTAGCAGTGAAAACAGAATAGACATTATTATTATATTTCTTTTTTTTCCTTGAAGATTTCATATCTACATTTTTTACTAGTCGATTCTCAAGAGTAAAAACATTGGGTAGATACTTCCAAAAATTAAAATCACCCACACCACAGTTTTTAAAGCCTGAATTAACATATTTATCAAAGAAAAGTGGAATACAAGATGTCCTGGGAGTAACACAACTTGCAGCAAAGCCCCAGCAGCGCTGCCACGCTCCAGCCAGGGCACCCTGCACAGATGGACAAGACATTTTTAGAAATGAATCACGCTGCAAATGATTGGACTAATTTTAAAACAGAGGTGAGGAACCAATAGCCTCCAGCCCAGATATGGTTTGCTTCAGCTGGCCCACAGACACAGCCCTGCTTTATTACTTAATAACACCCAGGCAGCTTCAAGGGGAACCACGTGTGTTTTAAAAGGCTCCAACAACTCACAGATTTTTAGGGACATGCTCCTTAAACTCAAACATTATTCCCAAGTTTCAAGTATTATGTGAAATTTTTGGGTTTTGGTTTTTTTTCTGTCCATTCTTGGTGGGATTTCACAGCTCTCAGCATTTAAATTATCCTAGCAGGCAAAAGCAAAGGGTGCTTTGAGTTTGAACAACACAAAGGTTGGGGTAGAAACATTTTGGTGCTGTTCTGATATTGAGGAGAAAACTTCCACTGAAACCCTTGAAGAGACACAGTCCCAAAGACAGATGCCAGCCTTTCCAAGCTCTGAACCTGAAAGGAAGCAGTGGAAGGAATTTCTGGAGGGAATCCCAGGTCCCTGCTTGGTTTTGATCTTTCCTGATCTATGGAGACAAGGGAAGGTTGAGCTCTGAGCTTTAGCAGGGGGCTCTGATGTCATCAGCACAAACAAACCCTTGCACTGCATTCCAGCCTCCCAAACCCAGCAATTCACCAGGAGGAAAAGCAGTTTTAAGCAACATCTTTAAAAACCAAACCTTTCCTAGCATATCACAAATGGGAAAAATTCATATTTCCTGAGGAAAATGATTGGAAGTTTTCAAAGGGAGCAACTCCTTGAGAAACATGGGATGAGCCTTCCAGAAACAAATAAAAAACCAGAAATCTTGACAGTATTTGCAACAAGACAACACCACATTGCATCACCAGTCTGTGCCACCTCTGAAATCTGATCCAAGCCTCTTCCCCATAAAGATTACGAGGGAACAACGTATCCCTCTCCTGCCCCCAAGCCCCTAAAAGACAAAAGGAAGTTCTGTTCTAAAAAAACCAGCTCACTACAAATTCCTGACTACTTTGTTTCTTGAATCAATGATCTCATTTGTTCACTTTTGCAGTGTTTTCTTCCAAAAATAGCAGATACTAAAAAAATTCTTATCTAGAGTTTGGATGAGAGGATCCAGCAATTTTTTTTTGTGCTTTTCTTCTACACACAGCTAAAATAAATAAAATTTATCTCCTTTAATTGACAGCATGCTTATATAAAAAAAGTAAATAGATGCATAAAGCTTCATTGCATCAGTCTTAAGAGTAAAAAAAAAAATAATTAAATTAAATAGATTAGGGACAAACACAGCCAAAAATATAAGGCTATGTTTATTATTTTCTATGCTACAGCTTCAGCCTTACCAAAATACATGAAATTTCTACTTATTTTAGTGGGCCTAATCACCCATACATATATATTATATATATGAGGTATATATTAAATATATACATGCATATATATATGTTTTATATATAAATATGTAGATATTTATATATATGCACATGAGATAGACAAGTAAAAGCTCAAAGGACGAAGACAGACCCAAATGTTTCAGGTATTTTTATCAATTCTTTAATTTGTCACAATAGATAATCCTAAATAACAGGTTGACAATGATCTACCAGAGCTTAAAAATCAAGTCTAAGATTGGCCAGTTGCAATTGAATTTCCATGTTTTTCAACCACCAGGCAGCATGAATGGAAAATTCTGATTATCTGTATTTATGATATGTAGGCCCAGGTTCTAGCTGGCCAAATTTTCTCCTAACTTGGGCTGTGTTTGTTTCATTTGGCAGTGGGGTACAAGGCAACATTATCTTGTGCCTTCCTTGATCTAAACGTTGGGAATATCACCATTTGATCCAGCAGGATTTGTTGTGCAAACAATTGACAACTGTTCTGCTTCCCTCACTTCGGAATTTTCCTGAGCGAGGCCACGCCACTGATGCTGCAAACCCAGGGCCCTCATATTTCAGATGCTATTTACATTTCAGATTACTCAGACACCAAAATAATTCTGCATTTAATGTCACTGAAAATGTAGACTAAGCAAAAATTATGACAATGTGTAATTTTTTTTATCCCAAGCTTCAATTTAATCTCATAGCAGAGTAATGAATTAATATATTGGTTCTATAGGGTTTGGTGATCAGATATTGTGGCAGGATAAGAATTAAAATATTGCTTGCTTACTTGAAAACATTTTCTGTACAATAAAAATGTATAAAATAAACAGCACATTGAATTTAACCAGAGTAATAAATGAAAGAATAAAGCTTTGCTTAGAAACATAAAAAAGAATTTGCAAACATTTTACAGTTTCATTTTAAAGCACATTCAAACAGAAAACAAGAAATGTACCTTGAGCATCTCCAGCTCCCACCTAAAGAACCAACAATTGAAAACCCACTGCAGGATTTGTTCCTTAGTCATTGCCATGGGAAGGATGGGAGGCAGGGGAGATTTTGGGGTTGGCAACACCTGTCAGGCTGCAGATAAACCCAGATGAGCAACTCATTTCACAAAGCTCTATGAATAGCCATGGCAGGGCTCTCACTGATTCCTGCTGCCCTGGGCCACAGCACAACAGCCTGGAGCTGAGGGGCTCCAAATGCACATCCTGGGAGCCACAGGGACCTTCAGGCAGCACTGAAAATTCCAATTATCTGGTTTGTACACTTCTTGTAGATGCTCATTTCTCTATGTGTGTGTTTGTGTATGCAGCTGAGCTCATTTGCATGTGTACTCGTGCACTTTTGAACATTGTAGTCCAAGTGATTTTGACAAATTTTACCTTGATTTAAAAATAGTACCAAGTCTGAACTCCTTTCTAGACGATTCATCAAGAAAATAGGAATTGCTATAATAAAGAACTTGGAATTCAAGAGAGGGAAGGAGTCAGCACTTCTCAATTTCTTAACTGCTGCGCTTTGTTTTATTCCCTCTTCGTTCAGCTCCAGATACACAAAGAAAAATTAAAGCATCCTGAAAGCTATTTCCAAAATTTCATCCCTAATACCAGCCTTGGTTCCTGTGCAGGCCCATTTGAAACTGATTGAGCAGTATTATTCCACCTCAGAGTTCCAAAAATAAATACAAAGAAAAGCCAATGAGAGCCTGTGGTTTCCAACGTTCAAGTAACTCTTTAAAAGAATAAGCAGGTCCTTAATGACATAAGAACATTAAATGGGAAATAAATGTATGCTGTGTCTTTTTATTTATTTAAATCAATGGTAATTCTGATTTCCACTGAGACAGAACAAGAACCAACACAGGGACAACCAAACAACACTAAACCCTCAGCCAACCCAACGAGCCTGAAAGAACAAACAGAATTCCCCATTTCCCCAAAGTTTGGACAGGATTTTTGCAAAGGAAGCTCAGCCACTTTCAAAACTGCTGTCCCTGGCCATGAACAGATGAGACTGAACTGCTTTGTGCACGTGGCCTCTTAAGCCCATAGAAAGACCCTGGGACATTAGTGGGGCTCCAGATGGGCACCAGGGGCCTCCCACCCCACCTGGCCTGCTGCTTTCCACAGGGAACATCCACAGGGAGCTGCTGATCCACAGACTCATGGTGCATCCTTCACAGAGAAGAAATAACCATGAGGAACAGTAGGAAAAAAAATAAATAAATTCACTGACAAGGCGAATTAAATTGCCCAGCTGAAACCCAAGGCATTCCATCTTGGAGAGGACTGTGACTGATGCCAGGATCTCCTGTGCTTTTTAACAAGGAGAAACACTGATCCCTCCACAGCCAAAGAGCCAAAGGACTGCAAGTTGTACAAGAAAAGTTCAATTATTGAAGGTATTGCATCATAAAGATTCTCCTCAAACATCCGCCTCCCTAATCCAAATAGAGACCAACTCATTTGTCCACAAAGGAAGGGAGGCACAGCAGCAAACTCCAGGGAAACATTGTTAAAGTCAGGCCTAAACAGCATCTTTATGTTCAGCACAGGTCCTTGCTCATTCCAAACTATCTGTCCATAGAGCCCAGGAAGCCACTGACCCAGAATACAGCAAAATAATTATTAATTCTGTCCCCAAAAATAAAGAACTGGAAAATCCACACTAAGTTTTCCTAAATGCAATTAGCACCTGTAAATATCTTGATAACAGCAGCAAAAAGAGCTTAAGAACCCAAATAAAAGGAAACTGTGTTGCCTTTTAGTTACAGCCCTTGATAATTCACAATCTCTCCTAGCACAGGTTGAAAGATTCAATCCCTTCAGTTCTTGGAAGGTTGTGACAGCAGCCAGAAGCCCCAAATTAGCCTGAGACCCCATGCAGGAATTGCCACCCAGAATCCCAGTCCCACCAGTGCTTCCTTCAGAGGCCCTTCCCAATCCCACAGCTCTCCCTCCAGCACAGAGTGGCTGCAGGACTGGAGGCCTGTGGAAATGAAGGTTTATCAGTAATTTCATCTCCAGGATTTCAAGTAAGAGAAAACCCTGAATTGTACTGCCCAGCTTCAGAACCCTGTTCAGTTTTACTGTGTAACCATATTGAACCAAACCAAAACACGAGGAGATGGTTAAATCCCTGTAATAATTCATGTATCACATCACTGCAGGCCATGGAAGTTGGGGGCAGAGCTGCAGCCCTGCACACACAGGGATTGTAATCCTGCAGGCTTCCATCTACAGAGGAAAGCAGAGCAATGGGATCTCAGGTTGAGAAAAGCAGCACTGTCATGAAATAAAAGAATGAAATTATGTCTTTACTCTTGGACAGGCTTTTGCTGTCCAACTCCTACCTGTAGTAAACTAAAAGGAGAGTCACATATTTGAATTGTGGGTGTTCAGACACAGATCTGCTGATTTTGGGGATTGGCACCATTGAGGTTTTTTCCCCCACATGTTTAAACCCAACGTTACTACAAGCAAAAAGAAAACTAACAGCAAACTATTAGAAAGAACTACAGTTATGGCTGCTACCTCCAATTTTCCATCACAACACTGTCAATTATCAACCCAGCTCTGATTTTCTCCTATTCCTTCCACCCCATCAAATTATGGCCCTTGCAAACTCTTCCCAGCCCCATCCCAAAATTGCTGCTTCACGCCAGACACGTGTGTACAAATTAGAAATGGGAGGCAGGCCAGCATGTCAGGAGAGGTCTTTCTTGTGGGCATCCTTCAGCATGAGGCACAGATGACACACACTCTCTGCTGACCACCATTTCACTGGGATGCCCCTCTGGAACACACACTCATGGCCTGCTCCATGGCTCTGCACCCAGCACTTAATAAACCAAAAAAAAAAATCAGCCCCAAATAAACCAAAGCGCTCTGACCATCTTTCAGAAATTACAGAGGACGTAATTAAGCTCCAGAAATAAGCAGACAACAGCAATTTCAATATAAACATCCTACTTGTGTAGGGGACTCTCTCATTTCAACTTGGTGTTAATGCCCCAACTCTTACTTCTGGATCCTTGCAAACATCTAGAAGGCTTCTCCCAACATTGCCTGGAGTCCAGAATTTAGTTTGACATTTAAAGCCATTCCATTTTAACCTATTTCAGACGTTTTAACACATAACTTTGCCTTGAACCAACAGAAAACATGGCCAGGTCAGCCCACCAGCAGCACCTGAGCAGGAGGGATGGAGACACTTGGCCTTCCCAGCAGAAATCCATGGAAAAAACACATCCCGACATATAGATCTGAACAAACCATTGCCCAAATATAGCCGGGCACCACCGATAACCAGGGGCTGCCACCAAACCACATCCCAATCCTGCGAACACCAAGTCCAGCTCTTGGACTGTCTATGCCTGGAAGTTCAGCTCGGGAAAGGGTCTTTGTACAAGTGGTCTTTGTACCTTCACCACCGCAGGGGTTTAATAACTCAAACAATAAGTCAAACAACGGCCTGGAACCTGGGGGGCAACGCCGGCTCTCGCTGTTATCCCAGGAAAACAACACTTTGGGGACTCGGCCGGGGCTCAGCACCCACCGCACCACCCCGAACTTTGCCCGGCGCCCCCGCCACCATCGCCCCCCTCCCCTCCCGCTCCGGAGGGGCCCGGAGGAGCATCCCCGGAGCATCCCCCGACAACAAAGCTGGGGCGGGGGGGCGCCGGGAAGGGCCCCGAAGTGACAGGCGGTGCCCCCCCGGGGTAAACAGGGGGTAAACACGGGGTAAACAAACACCCCCCCCCGCCCCGCCGCTCCCCCCGCACTCACCTCAGGGCCCCCGGGCGCAGGGAGGAAGGCGGAGACGCACACAAAGGGTAATAAAGGGGGAGGAGGAGGAGGGAGCGGCGCTCCGCGGGGCCGCCCCCGAGGGACGGGGGGGGGTCGGGGGGCTCGGTGTGTTCGGGGGGGATTGTGGAAGAAACTCCCCGGCGGGGCTGCGGGGGGGCAGCGACTCGGGGCCCCCCGCCCCCGCCTCGGCGCGGCGCTGCTTCGTGTCCCTTCAGCGGCGCGAACAACCGGCCGTCCCGCCGCCGCCCCCCCCCGCGCTCCTCCTCATCGCCGCCGCCGCTGTCGGGAAGGAGGAGGAGGAGGAGGAGGAGGAGGAGAAGGAGGAGGAGGAGGAGGAGGAAGAGGAGGGGAGGCAGCAGCGGCGGCCGCCACCGCGCATGCGCCCCGGGGGAGCTCGGGAGGCCGCGGGGAGGAAGGGGGGGGGAAACGGAGGGGGGGGGGGGGACGGGGGACGACAACTTCCCACAGCGCCGCGCGCGCCGCTCCCGGAAACGGATCCGGGACAGGCAGGAAGGAAGTGCAGGAGGGGGAGGAAGAGGGAGGGGGGGAAATGGACGGGGAGGAAGTGACGGAGTGAGGGGAGGGGAGGGGAGCGCGGTGACGTCAGAGGGCGGTGCGCGCGGGGGCCGCTGGGAGCGGGAGCGCGCGCGGGGCGGGGCCCGCCCTCAGGTGAGGGAGGAGAGGCGGGAAAGCGCCGTGAGGGCAGCGCCGTGAGGGGGGCGGCGGAGCAACTCCAGCCCGCGGGGCAGCTCCAGCCCGCCGTCTCCGCCGGGCGGGACGTGCCGAGCCGTGCAGGATGCGCCCCCTCTCCCGCCCTTCGTCTGCTCGCGCTGCGGCATCTCTGAGGGAGCCGCGGATGCAGCCTGTGAGGAGGGTAACGGGCTCTGGGGGATGGCTGCCGGAGAGGGGGTCTCGGGTGGTCTCTGCTGCCGTGCGGGGGTGAGGTGAGGGCTGAGGGGAGCGGTGGCCGCCCTCAGGTGATGGCGAAGAGGCGGGTCGCACAGGTGAGGGGGAAAGTACCCCAGGACTCTCCAAGCCCTGGATGGTCCCTCCTGTTTCCTCATGGGCTCTCCCAAACCCGCCCTCAGCGTCCTCCCAGCCCCTCATGGACCCTCCCAGGCTTTTCGGGGCCTCTCCATTCCCCCATTAGGGTCGTCACAGACTCTGCTAGCCCCGAAAAATCGACCCCCGCCTTCCCCATTCCCACAGCCCTTCCCCAGCTCCCTCATGAACACTCCTCTCCGTTCCTTTTCAGAACATTCCCAGAACCTCCTAGCCCACATAAATTCCCAGTCCCTCAGGACCATCCCCAAACCCTTCCTGTCTGGTCGGGAGCACCTCAAAGTCCTTCTCAAGACCTGTAATTCCCCCCCAAATTCCCCTCGGAGCCTCTCTCAGATCCCCCTAATTCCCTCAGAACCCACTCAGAATTCTCAATCCCACCATGATTCCCCCCCATGTCCCCCAATCCCTTTAAGTTTGCCTTCAAATCCTCTCTGGATATACCTAAATCTCCTCAGAGAACCACCCCCGAATCTCTTTAGGACCCTTTCAAGTCCCTTTCAGAGCCATCTTATCCAGAGAGATGCTTTGGTTATTGTTATAAACTCCACATCATTAATTCATACAGTTATTCCTGTAAGAACTTTATTGTTGTGTCCTAATGTGTTCCCATGTGCTTGGAGCTTTTTCCAGCTGCAGAAACATAAGGATGTTATTTTAAACTCTGTAAAGCATCCTAAAGCCAGTGCTGTTTAGGAGACGTGTGTAAACATGGGTTTAATGTTATCAGAAATAAAATTTAAAATGCTTTCAGTGTTTTGGTTCTTTTTCACTAGGAAGATGGAGTGCTGCAGCTTTATTGATTAAGAACAGATGTTCATTACAGTCCTTAAAACTGACCAACATCTAAGTAGAGTTTCTGACTAGGATTGTTTGGAAAGCAATGCTGTTTAATAAAACATTTCTCTTCTCCAAAGATGAAACCTTCTGCCATGAGCAAGCGTAAGGTGAAGGACAGCAGTGCAGAAAGTGCTGAGAGCATTTCCCAGGTCAGTGCATTTTTATTCATTACTTTGATTTTAAATTATGGAGCTTTTTCACCCTTTTTTTTCCCCTATACCAGGTACAAAGACTTGGATAGATACTGGGTGCAATTATTAGGGCTGTAAATGGCTTTTTTTAATCTGTATTTCTTTCAGCTTCTCACCTATTGCTTGCTTCAAGTGTTACAGTAATAATGTAGTAAAAAACTGAAAGGATGGTCTTGTTCTTTTGCAACTGTTTGTGGCAAGAGATCTGCATAAATCAATTTTTATCTCTTTAGGGTTTTTATCTTTGTAGGGTGAATCAGAACCCAGGTGACTTTTTTAGCAGCTGCCAAATCGATTTTTAGTTTGTTTGGCTTTTTTAAACCTTTATTCTGTTTTCCCAACATTGCTGGTCAAAAACCACAATGCATCTTGCAAGGAATTGCTCCTGGGTCAGTGATTTCTTATGGATTTTAATCTCTTCTGATTGCTTTTCTCCTTTATATAATATTTATACAATATTCTACCTCCTGCAGTTTTATTCTTATTTTCAAGACCCCTCTAGCATTGATGACAGTAAAGATTTATGTCTTATAGAATAATAAGAATTATAAAATAGGACATAAATAAGACTTCTGACACCCCAAAAGTGCTTAATTTACTGTTATTTTAATATTGTAGTTACATTATTGGTAAATTCTGATATTTGAAGCCCCAAACATTTTTCCTGTCCTGTGTTTGATCCATAGATGCAGAAAATCTTACGTGAAAGATTCTGTCACCATTGTGCTGCTGGAAAACTGGCTGGGATGGAGCAGCAGTACAGGTGAGTGAGCAGGCTCTAGGATTCAGTGGTTCCTAATTGAACTGCAAAAAAAAATAAAAAAAAAAATGTATTTAAATCTACTTTGGAGCCATGCAGATGTGGAATTTAGGGTTAGGAGGAGGGGGACTTAGGGACAATAGCATTGTCTCAGTAATGATCATTTTACAGATGCAAGTCAAATTCTGCAGATATGCAGGTATTTAAAGAGCTTGGTTTAATCAATTAAATTTTTTTATGTAAGTGGAATCACCTGATGTGAGCAAAGTTTTCAATACAAGAGGGACAAAAGCATTTAAGGCATTTTATTGTATGTATTTCTGTTGTGTCAGTCAAACAAGCCTCCCCTGTTTACAGTGGAATTCTGGAAAGCAATTTACAGCTGTGTTCTGTTCAGTGTTCACTGGCACTGGATTGTCCTGGAGGGAAAACACTCCCCAGCTCGGATTTTTTCCTTCCCAAGCTGTACCAGGGCTCTTGGCTGGCCTTGGCTCTCAGAGAGGGAACAAACCCACACTGTTGGCTGCAGCTGTTCCATGAGGATTCCTCTCACCCCTTCAGCAGCATGAGCAGGATCTCAGCATTCCATATTCCAAATTATTGATGTGTAAGGACTTGGGAATTGGAGGTGTCAGTGGGTGCTGTGAGGGCTTTAAATGTGGATTGAGGTGCTGAGTCCATCTGCAGGTAATTTAGAGCCAAGCAATCTATTTCTTGAAGAAAGAAATAATTATTGAAGCCTGTCCTTTCATGGCAGAGAATTTATGAATTAGTGATACTCTCAACTTCTGCATGTTTTAATATTTTTAAGCATTTTAAGAGCTCTGATCACTGAGCCCTCTGTACTTTATTGTTTTACATTTTGCAAGCCGAAGTGGATTGTGCTTTATTCTCTGAATTTCCCCTGGTTTTGGGGAATGCTGTCAGCTTGGAGGTTTTCAGCCTTTTTGTGTTTCCACCACAGACATTTGCTGGAGCTGCTGAAGAGAACCACGGTGCACGGGGAGAGCAATTCCGCCCTGCTTATCGGGCCCCGGGGATCCGGCAAAACCACGGTGGGAGCAGCTCCTGCAGCTTTGGGTGGGCTCCAGCAGAGCCTCCCTGGGCTCCTGGGAGCCTCTGCACTGCCTGCTTGTACACAGAGAATTGCTGATGCTTTCAAAACTTAAATCATCCCAGGGTTTTCTGTGGGCTGATTCTGTTTGGGAACAGCAAGGAGGTGCCTGTTCCTAACACGTGTCTTTGCAATCAAAACCATGTTCTGATTGCTCTAGAAGGAATAGTCTGAGAGGTGGGTTTCTCCTTAGCTGTGTGTTTGCAGGGAGTGGTCAGGAATATTTACCTGCCATGGTGCAGAATATTGTTTGTGGTTATGGTTTGTAAGTTTAAGTTTGTATTTGAAGGGAATTCCCCTCAGCTGAGGCACATGAAGGGATGGCCTCTAACTTAAGTGTGTAATACTTCAGCCTTGTTCAAACACTCAGGTCTTTGATGTTTACATTGAATGACATGATGAAAATCTGTGTCCTTCCAGGCAGAATATAAGTTAGCAAAATCACCTATGCAGAATGAATTGTTTCCTTTTTATAAATCAGTTGAGAGATGCTGGAGTAAAGAAAATCATGTGTGTGTTTATTTATGTATTTATACTTGCATGTAGGTAGGAGTTACAAATCCTCCTCTGAAAAAGCCAAAGCACATAAAACCCTTTTAACTTTTAAATCTGACATTTCCACAACTTACAGATATTTTAATACAAGTTCCTTTTGGCTTTTACAAGTACCAAGTTCTTGATGGACAGCAGATTTGGGAGTTTTATAAGCAGCAGTTGGTGCAATCATGTGCAGTTTTAATTTTGTCTTCCAGAAGAAAAGAATAAGCAGAGTTTCTTTTAAGATTTAAAGCAGAGAGTTTCTTTCTTCAGCATCCAAAGAAGCCATGAAGCTGAATATGGCACCAACTCAAGAGCCAGATTCTCTCACATCTCAAATTCATAAAGCTTTTTGATTAAGGCAAAGCCCCAGATATTACCCCCCAAAATGAGTGATTGAAATACCAGAGTTATTTTGCTTTCCCTCCCAGTTCTGCAGAATGAACAAATATAATTGCCACAGTCACACTGGTGAATGCAAAGTTGTCATTTTAGTATTTTAGTCTGGAAATTACTCAAACATGTTCCCTAATGAAACCTCACACAGTTTCCTATCATGTAACATCTGTAATCACACTTTCCTTGCTGTTAAAAAATTCATCTTACAGAAATTCTGTTTTTTTTCTTTCCTAGCTATTAAATCATGTCTTAAAAGACCTCAGGGAAATGAAAGAAGTGAGAGAGAACCTCTTGGAAGTCCATCTGAATGGCAAGTAAAACATCATTGATCCAGGCTCTGTTCTGTATTTTGTATGTGCTGGGTAAAGGTTTTTACTTCCAGCAATTTGGTCCAGCCTGAATTATGGAGATGTTTGTGTGTGAGCTCCAAAGTGCCTCTCTTTGTGTTTCTTTATATGGAGGGGACTTGGGTGCTCTTTGTGACAGAATTGAGTCACTTGTCAGGTACACAAAACTCCAGTCTGACTTTTAAAAAGGCAAAGCTGGAGAGGGAGAGAAGCTGCTGGTTGAGTTTCCTTGCTGTGGGAGTCAAGGATGATTGCCAGTTCTTCATGAAGAATCCTTTCCTTTCAGGGCTTCTGCAGACAAATGATAAAGTGGCCCTGAAGGAGATCACCAGGCAGCTGCAGCTGGAAAATGTGGTTGGGGACAAAGTTTTTGTGAGTAATTTCACCTCAAAAACTCTTTCCTGGGAAACTGGGGCTTTGTGGCTGGAGCTTGCTCAGGTTCCCTTTGCTTATTGAGCACCAGTATGATTTTTATCATTATTTTTATCATGATTTTTATCATCTTCATCACTCTTTGCTGATTGAGCACTGATGCACCCTCATTATTTTTTACAAATTCATCAACCTGTGCCTTCCAGGAGGGAAAAAGTGAAGTTTTCTCTCTTAACAAGCCCCTTAATGAAACAAACTTTTCCAAAGAAACTTTGCTGAGAGGGGTGGGGAATTTGGAAATGTTTTTAACATTTTGAAACAAAGAATTAACAAGTTAACCAGCCATAAAGCAGGATCTTTAATATATTACCAACCTTTTTTGGTCTACCCAGACTTCCTAGAGCTCTCATTTTCCATGGGATTTCTATTAAAATATTTGCTGCTATTTCCCTTTTCCCACACATAAACTGATTTATATTGGTACTGTCCTAGGGAGAGTGACCAAAGTGCTTGAAAATAAATTTCCCTCCTTTTGTGTAACTCACATCCAGAGGTTAAATTGTTTTTTCTGCCCCCTTTGATAGGGCTTGTGCTCTTCAGTTTGTTATTTCTCACCTCACACTGGAGTGCTCAGAGGGGAGAATTTATGGAACAGTTCCAGGGTGGGCACAGCCATTCAGTGTTCTTTTCAGAAGGGTTTGGGAGGAAATGTCCTCCCCTGCATGTCTGAATTTTCTGTAGTTAAACAATTCTGAGAATGACCCTGCAAATCCATTCTGAAACTCCTTTTTCTCTGTCTAGGGCAGCTTTGCTGAAAACCTTGCCTTCCTCCTTGAGGCTCTGAGGAAAGGTAAACACTAAAATCTGTTCTGAGACTCTTGACTGAAAAGTGGAGTTTTCTACCTTACAGGAATGTGTCATTACAAAATAATATAAAAAATAGTTAATTCTGATTACTGCATACAGTATGTACACCTGATGTAACTCTAAAGGCTTGCATGAAGGACAGATGATTTTATCCAGATTGATGCTATTAAAATACAATTTTAAAAATAAAATTGGCCAATGAAATGCTGCTTGGCAGAGCACTACAAAACCTTTCCCAGTTTTTCCCTGTATTTTCCTTTTTGTTTAGTGAAAACTGAAAAAAAATCTGTGCATTTTTATAACCCCATCATTAAAGGAATTTGTTGGAAGTTGAATGCTGAGGTTGCCCTGCTAACTCTCCAAATTTCCCTCAGGAAACCGAACCAGCAGCTGCCCAATTTTGTTTGTCCTGGATGAATTTGATTTATTTGTCCACCACAAGAACCAGACCCTGCTCTACAACCTGTTTGACATCTCCCAGTCTGCTCAGACCCCAGTGACAGTGATTGGACTCACCTGTAGGCAGGTAAGAAATTCCAAGTTTTCAGCTGTTTTAAAGTGACTTTTAGTTGGAATAACTTCTCCTTAATTTCCTAAGAGACTTTTCTCAATTATCCATTTTCCTAACTTTTGAAATTGGGAAGGGGGATAAAAAAACCTAATTTGAGAACAAATTGAAGATGCCAAAAGCCTTCAGTCCCACTGCTAAAGGAGCAAACCAACATTTTTAAGGACACACAATATTCAATATTAAATTGTGGAGGGGCTCCTGAATTTCTTAGTTGGGAGATGGCAAGGACAGAGCTTTGTAACTGTTTAATTTTTTTTTTTTAATAACAACTTCAGTAGGGTGTTATAAAATTAATTTAGGATCCCTATTTAATTTCCTATGATTTTCTAATGGCATTATGTTTAACTGGTCAGATTGTGTGTACACTGTAAATAATTCCTGGGGAACACTGAAAACTTCATAAAACAAGGAACTGAAGGTTGTGCTGAAGGTGGTTGGGTTAGAACAGGAAGAATAATTCAAATCTCTTACCAAAGCTGGACAAACAGCTGTTGATTTAATAAATTACAATCTTTCCTTTTGCATCATCACTGTCCTGAGCCTGATGTGCTCCTCACCCATTATTTAGAACCCTTTATCCCATTTTGAGTGTAATTAAGGAAGTGTCTCTGCTGTTTCTGAGGTTTTTTTTTGGCTCTTAAGTATTTTTTGGGATTTTTAAGCTGTATTCTCTCAGGCTGACAAAAAGCACGTGGGCTGTCAGCTGCCAGCCCTGCTGTGAGCACACAACTTGTCCAGAGCCCTGATAGGCTGCAAGGTTTGCTTCAGCCTTAAGTAGCTGAAATATTTCCATAATCTATGGAGAAATTGTGCTGGGTTTCCTAGCAACAAATGATCCTGTGTGATGTGGAGCATCACGTGGGGCTGGGATGCTTGGTGCCACTGCAAGGCACATCAATTAAAATAATCAGCAAAGGGCTTGTTAGAGCATTTAACTTATGGTGCAACATTTGAAGCTTGAGAATTCAATAATTCTTTCTTTTTTCAGCACACTTCAGTGATTTGTCTGTGCTGTAGTAAAGGAAACACCAAATTCATCTGCTTTTTTTAATTACTGTTTTTTCTTTTTTTTTTTTTTCCATCAAGGATATCCTGGAGCTCTTGGAGAAGAGAGTAAAGTCAAGGTTCTCCCACAGACAGATATATCTGATGAATTCCTTTAATTTTACACAGTACATGAAGATATTTAAGAAAGAGCTTTCCCTTCCTGATGAATTTCCTGATGAGACTTTTGCACAAAAATGGAATAACAATGCTCAGGTATTTAAAGCATTTTATACTTGATTTTAGCAAAAAATCTGAAATGAGAGCAGTGTGAAGCTGGTTTACTTTATGCACATATCCTTTACCAGTGAAAGTGTAATTTTTTACCTAAGATTGGCATTTCCTTTCACTGACTGAGTGTGGTATGGAAAAAATCAAATTATTGTAGAGACTCTTTGCTTATTGAAGTCTGACATGAAAATTGAAAAGGGTAGGGTGAGCTCTTCCAAAAAGTTATTTACCTGCTGTTTTTCCAGGTAGTATGAAATGATTAAAAGTGAGTCAAACATCATTTGATGGTTTCTTGCAGCACCTGTCAGAGGATAAAACCGTGCAGGACGTGCTGAGGAAGCTCTTCCAGCACAGCAAAGAGCTGCGCTCGCTGCACTCGCTCCTGGTGAGTGTTTGGGAATTCAGGAGACACCTCCTTGCTTTGCAGGGATTGAGGAGCAGCTCTTGTGCTTTTCAGAGCTTTGCCTGGAACATTTTATTCAATTTGTATCAGTGGCTGGGGATAACTCCAGTACTGTTCAATTCAGATAGGGCTGAGCTTTTCCTGTTTAACTTTCTCCATTTACAAAACAAAACTGTGGTGAAACCCTTTGAAATTATTTTTTTTCTTTCTGAGATTATTTTTGGTTCCTGGTGAATCCTGACACCTGCTCATATTGAAACCTGTTTTTTCTACTTGAACTTCCTCCCATCACCACACAGGAGCTGCAGCTCCCTTGGAGGGTCTTTTTGAAATTTAACCTGCCTGCCTAAATCTGCTTTTGAACGCAGCTCATATAAACACACTGGCATTTTTACAGAGGATAAATTACAGGACAGAGAGCAGGACAGAGCAGGTACAGAACAGCTGAAGAGCTCCAGGTCATTCCTGCAGCATCCTCTGAGGGGCTGACCCATTCACTTGGATATAAACAGCTTCAGGAGCATTTATCTCCTGCAATCAGCAGGCTTGGAAGTTTTAAGTCTGGAAAACTTTCTTGGCGAAAGGAAATTTAAATTCCTGGGGGAGCTGTGCTCCATTGCAGGCAGGAATGGTGGGACTGCAGTGGGGCTCTCTCTCTCTCTGTTGCAGATGCTGGCTGTCAGTGCAGTGACCGTTCACCACCCCCTGCTCACAGCTGCAGACCTGCAGGAGGCCAGCAGGCAGCACAGCAGCGACTCCAAGGCAAACATTGTCCATGGTAAAGCTCCTCTTCTCCCCAGAGCTGTTCCTGCAGGCCCTCCCTGGGATCCTCCTGGGGAAGGGATGCTGTGGAGGGAATGTTCCCTGTGAGGATGAGCCATGGGGCCTGCTCTGAGCTCACACCTGCCAACTTAGATACTTCCAGTTCCTGATTTTTTTTCTTACCCACTTCTGGAATTTCTTTGCATAATAAAGGTACAGAACACCAGTGGGTGGGGCTCAGAGCATATAAAAATAGAGGAATACACAGAGTGGGTGAAGTGCCTGTGTTTGTGATGTGCTCAAGGGAAGTTGGGATTCTTGTCTGTCCCTGCAGGTTTGTCAGTGCTGGAAATCTGCCTCATCATAGCCATGAAACACCTGAATGAGGTCTATGATGGAGAACCATTCAACTTCCAGATGGTTTACAACGGTGAGAGCAATGCCTGCCCTCTACACCCCCCACACCACTCACTCCCTTCTGACTGCCCTGTTCTCTTCCTCCTCCTGATCCAGAATTCCAGAAGTTCATCCAGAGGAAAGCACATTCCATGTACAACTTTGAGAAACCAGTCGTCATGAAGGTGAGTTTGAAATGCATTTTGGTTTTAGTCCCAGAGCACAGATTGGGAGGAGCACTAGAACTCCTGGAAGGCAGTGGGGTGCTGTGGGGCAGCAATGCTGCTCCCTGCAGGAATGCTTTCCCTGCTTGCAGGCCTTTGAGCACCTGCTGCAGCTGGAGCTGGTGCAGCCGCTGGAGCGGCCGGCGGCGCGGGCGCAGCGCGAGTACCTGCTGATGAAGCTGCTGCTGGACAGCAGCCAGATCATGGACGCCCTGCAGGTGTACCCCAACTGCCCCACTGACGTGAAGCAGTGGGCAGCCTCCTCCCTCAGCTGGCTCTGAGCTCCACCAGAGGCAGTGTTCGCCCCCAATCAATCAGTTTTTGGAAGCAGCTTTGTTGCTGCTCCATTTGGGATTTTCTAGGGAGAATGGTGCTGTTGTTCCCTCCCAGCAGCCAGGCTGTGCCTCCCTCACAGCCCCAGGTGCTTCAGTTCAGCTCAGTGCCAGCTCTGCTCTCACCCTGTTCCCAATCCAAGCTCTGGAGTTTGTCCCTGTGGCTGAGGGCTCCCTTCTACAGCCCCATCAGGTCAAAGCTCACACTGCACTTTTCCATGGAAAATGTGCCCAATTCAATCTTTAATCACAACCAAATTTACTTCAGGCCATGTTCAATCCAGGCTTCAGCTGCTACTTTGTGCCAAGTACAAGGTAACATCTTCCCATACCCAATTTTTTGTAGCAAAACTTGTTGTAGGACCATCCCCATGAGTTTCAAATAAAGTTTTCAAAGAATCATTTGCAAGTCAGAGTAGTCACATTTTTTATTTTCCCGCTGGGGAAGAGGGCAGAGTATACATTTGTATTTGTACAATATTTAACAATCACTTTATTGAGGGCGAGGGGGGGGTTGGTTGGTTTTTTTTTTTTTTTGGCACTTGCAGAAAAGCAGCAAGTGCCTTTTGACAGTAGTACAACAACCTGTGCCCAAAACACTGACAAATACAAAGAGGAAAGTCAAAGTAATCGCTCACCAAACTCGAGAGGTAACGAAGAGATGGACTGAAAAAAACAAACAGGAGGGAGAAAGCAAAGCAGTCCTGCTGGTTGAGTATCTGAGGTAACAGATGTTCCATCAAGGATGCTACTGGAGTCCTTCTGCCCAGGGATGTGTATTGCAGCTTCCTGTGTTTTGTACCAAGTGTTCCTGATCAACAGAAATGTCTTCAAAAAGGTTAAAAAAGCTGGAAAAGAGGAGAGGGGGTGACCTGACTGATTGTGTGGATGCTGATGGGAGCAGGACAAGTGTCAGCACTGGGTACACTGAGGTTTACAGCTCCACCCTCTGGGTCCTGGGCGTTCCAGGCTCAGGGGGAGGTTGGGAATTCCCCAGGCAGGGCAGCTCTGGTTCACCCCCTCCAGCAGCTCGGAGAACGTGGGACAGGAACTGATCACCCTCACACAGAAACAGGCAGGAAGGGACAAAGGGCCCTGCCCAAACACTGCCACAATCCTCCCCAGCTCTGAACTGAAACACGAATTCACTGCCCAGGCCCTGGAGCACAGCAGCTCGGGCAGGGAGATCGGGGAAGGAGCAGCCTCTCCTCAGGGGTGCTACATGGTGCTGGTAAAGCCTGGGAGCTGGAACAGGGAGATCCCAAAGGGAGGAGCCAGCCCCAGCCCACAGCAGCTCCCTGGGAAGGGACTGGGACACAGCTTCCATTTGGCATCAGATCTCCAACAGCTCAGAGTGAAACCAGCCCCTGGCTCTGCTGTGGCCAGGGAAGGGCCAAAAGCCCCGAGGTGGCCCTGGAGAGGATTTGTTCACAACTCCAGTCTGTCCTGCTCTGTGTGAAGTTTCATTAAAAGTGGAGCAAAACTGGGAGCCAAAGGGAAGTGTCCAGCCAAGAGGACCCCACAATCTGGACTTTTTCCTTTCCCAACAGCCCCTTGGAATGGGATCCTCGGGCAGTGCCACAGCCCTGGGTGGAACATCAGCCCTTCCTCCCTCCCTGCCCAGAGCTGGCTCTGCTTTATCCATCACATCCCCCTGTTCAAATTCCCAGCTCCAGGTTCCAGCCAGCCTTCAGCAGCTCCCAGCTGCTGCTTTCCAGAGACACTGGGTGTGGGCACAAGGACAAGGACACAGCACAGCGCTCCAGGGCTCACAGCGCTCCTTTCCCTTGGAATTTGGTGTGAAGGATCCATTCAGGGCAGTGGGACAGGAGTGGGGAGCAGCACTTTGGCACCCAGCTGCCAGTCACTAATTCCAGCATAAGGATTGACATCCTGAACTCCAGTGCTGGAGTTGTGAAGCCATTTCCATGTTTTTCCTCCTTTTTTGTGAGTCTGTGCTCTGGCCGTGGGAATTGCTTTCGTTACCTCGGAACGGGCGTTGCGTATCGCGAGCAGAACGAGGATATCCCTGAAATCTGGAACGTTTGGGACGTGGAATCTGTGGCTACAACTCTGTGTGTGACTCCCAGGCAGTGAGAGCTGCGCTCCCCTCCGATGGCACCCAGCTTTGAGCGGAGGGAAGCTGCGAATCTGCGAGCAGAGGGTGAGGAATTGGGGGAACTGAACTTCCTGAGGTGATCCTGAAACAGTGACACAGCCCCCACTGCCTGGCGGGACAGGGAACGCGCGGCGACCTCGGCACTAACATAAATAGGAAAAAAAAAACCAACAAGAATTCAGAGCTTTCCAGTGTCACAGCTCAGAGAAAATTAAAAATTTAAAAAAAAAAAGAAGAAAAAAAAAAGTCATGCTTAAGGTTTCAAATATTCCTCAGACACAGCAAACCTAAATAGTATTCAGTTAAATAAATGGATGAGATACTCTGGGAAACGGAGGGAAAAGCTTTCAACTAAAAGAGGAAGGAAATTTTCTTTCAATAAACAGCACTTTTTCTTTTTTTTATACACAACAAGCGAGTACAAGGCTAAAACCACGGCTCTAGGAATGGCCACTCCTGGGGGCACGAAGCTTTCCCCTTAAATAACACAGGGAGTTGGGAATACATCATTTACAAAACACGGAGCGCTTTATTATTCCAATTAGTGTTGTCAATCATAATTTAGGAGGTGGAACTGAGGTATACCTGGTTGAGGGAGGTTAAGTAATACTTGGAAGCCTCTTTGCTCTATCCCATTGATTACTCTTGTTTCTGTACACGGAACAGCAGCACACGGAACATTCACAAGCTGTGTCGTAGTCGCATTACAATAGTCATTTTATAAACAACAACGAATGCAATAAAAACAAGTTACCCTTTTTTTTTTTTTGTCGTTTTTAAATCTGAAATGAAATGTTTTTTGATTTAAAAAAAATAACAGTAGTTCATTTAAAGGAATTAGTCTCTTCTGACAGGGATTAAGAAATCGGATGTCAGTGTTTAAAATGCTCATTAGCCCGTTCAGCTCTGGATTCTTCATTGCAAGTTCCTTATTCAGCACGTGAGGGGTTCTCAGTCACGTCCTTCAGGTGCAAGCAGGGAATGCAGAAAGTCTCATGGATCCACGTTGAGGAGGAGGAGGAGGGGGACAACAAAGGACAACCACCCCTTGGTGACGTTCCAGAGAGACTTACCAGCCGTCCTTGCCACCCGGAACAGCAGTGACGCCAGCAGTCCGTGCGCTGTAGCAGCTCCAGTGAAGAGTCCTGTGGTCACTTCCATGACCAGTGCAACTATCATAGACTGGATTCTTTGGGAGGAAAGTCAACGTTTGTCACCATTGTGACCACAGTCACGATGTCCTCTGTTGTTATAATGTTAGTGAGTTTTTGCATCTGGATGATCCTCTCCTCCACGCAGCCCGCGGACAGCCGGGCCTCGGCGTCGTGATCCCAGCACTCCTCGATGGTCTCGCACAGCATGGCCATGCCCTGGGGGAAAGCAGGCAGGAAACATCACACACCCACACAGGGCACCAAGGGACACCCTGGGCATTCTAAGGGACACCTGGCACACTTTGTGTCCCACTGCAGGTGGGGCTGGGGTTGGCGTGAGCCTGGAGTGTCCTGTGGGGCCTCAGCTCTGCTTTGTTCTGCACTGAACAAAAATTGTTCAACAACAGGGGCAAATCCCTCCCTGCATGCTGGAGCCTCACAGAATTTTAAAGTAACTCCAGGATCTCTTCTTCCACCAAAAAACATAAAACATGGCTCACTTTCTAACCCTGGATAAAGAGCAGTTTAAGATGAGGAACATTTCCAGCCTGGAATTATGAAATCCCTCCCAAGCCCCAGAGTGATGGACACACGGCATGGACAGAATGTGAGACTCAAATCCTCGCAGCAAAGCTTGGGTGACACTTACAGAATGTTTCTGCCAACACTCCCTTAGGACAGGCCTCTTCTTTTTGTGCACCACAACCTCCTGCATGTCCTCCAGGGATGGGTGCTGGCCAATCTCCTCCTCAAAAGGCAGCATGTACTCATCCACGGGGCCTGCAGGGGGAACACCAGTTAAACCCAGCCTCTGGAGAGGGGCAGGAGAGGATTCAGTGTTGGCAATGGAGGCCATGATCAGAAACCAGCGTGGTTTGGCTTGGAAGGGACTTACAGCCAGTCCAGTGCCACTCCTGCCATGAGCTGGGACATCTCCCACTGTCCCAGGGCTGTCCCAGCAGGATGTTCCTCATCCTCCTCCAGTGCCACCCCTGCTACAGCTGGGACACCTCCCACTGTCCCAGGGGTATCCCAGGGGCTGTCCCAAGGCTGTTCCAGGTCTATCCCAGGGCTATGTCAGGGCTCTTCCAGAGCTGTCTCAGGTCTATCTCAGGTCTATCCCAGGGTTGTTCCCAGAGCTGTCCCAGGTCTATCCCAGGACTCTCAGGGCTCTCCCAGGTCTGTCCCAAAGCTGTCCCAGGTCTGTCCCAGAGCTCTCCAGCCCTGCCCAGGCTGGGCTCTCCCAGAGCTGTCCCAGGTCTATCCTAGGCTATCCCAGGTCTGTCCTAGAGCTCTCCCAGGGCTCTCCCAGGTCTATCCCAGAGCTCTGCAGCCTGGCCAGGCCAGGCTCTCCCAGGTCTGTCCCAGGTCTGTCCCAGACCTCTCCCAGCCCTGCTCTGCAGCCCTGCCCAGCCCTGCTCTCCCAGGTCTGTCCCAGAGCTCTCCCAGCCCTGCTCGCCCAGCCCTGCCCAGCCCTGCTCTCCCAGCCCAGCCCTGCTCTCCCAGCCCTGCTCTCCCAGCCCAGCCCAGCCCTGCTCTCCCAGCCCTGTCCAGCCCTGCCCTGCTCTCCCAGCCCTGTCCAGCCCTGCTCTCCCAGCCCTGCCCTCCCAGCCCACACTCACCATCAGCGGCCGTGCAGCGCGAGGCGAGCTCCCAGAGCACCAGGCCCATGGCGTACATGTCTATCCTCAGGAACGCGTCCCTTTGGAAGTTGATAGCACCTTCCAGCACCTCTGGAGCCATGTACCTGCGGGTGCCCACCTGCAGGGGCACCAACACACCCACATTTGTGCCTAGAATCGACCCCAGCACGGGCCTGCTGCCAAACAACATCCCTGCTTTGTCCCAGCTTAAACACAGCCATGCTTGTTCCTGCCTTAGGATTGAATCTTGGAACGTTCATCCCTCAGTTTCTGAACAATAATTCAGTAATTAATTAAATATTACAAAAGTTCATTGTTCAGTTGGGATTTCCCTGAGGGGAAATTCCCATTCCCACCCAGGTAACAGCTGGATCAGTGCTGGAGGTAACTCAGCATTTACCTGTCCGTGGGTGTCTCCTGCAGACTTCCCAGCCTCAAACTTTAAAGCTAGACCGAAATCAGCGATGCAAGCTGTGAGGTTGTTTTTCAGCAGCACGTTCTTGCTTTTGATGTCCCTTTCAAGTTCAAGAAAAAACCAAAAATTAGAGATCTAGAACATGAAATACAGATAAAACCCTAAGGAAAAACTGAACAGCATAAAACAAGGAATGTTATAGTGTGAAAAGCAAGAAAATTATAAAGAACAATAACCATAAAACCTTGGGGTGCCCTTGCAGACCTTTATCTTTATGGGAATAAATGAGGCAATAATTGGCACTGTAATTTTGTGGTTGTTTTTAAAATAAATACAGATGTATGATGGGACATAGGGATACAGGGACAGGGATACAGGGATATAGGGACACAGGGATGATGCATGAGGGATCCAGAGATGGAATACAAATGCTGTAATCCAACTTGTTTAAATAGCAGGAAACAAAAAAAAGGAAAAACGCGCCTCGGAGGCTCCGGCTCCTAACGCAGAGATGCAGGAAATGCTGCAGGAGCAGGAGGCACAGCTGGGCTGCCTGCAGCACCTCTGGGCTCCCTGCAGCACCCCTGGCACCACTGCAGGCAGTACCTGTGGGAGATGGCGGGCTTGTGGCCGTCCTTGAGCCCCGGGATGTCCTCGTGCAGGTAGGCCAGGCCCCGCGCCATGGTCTGGGCGATGTGGCACAGCTCGTTCCACGACACCACGTTGGCCTTCAGGAAATCTGTCAGGGAGCCCTGCAGCAGAACAGTCACAGCTCAGCCTCACCCAGCCAGGGAAAAGCTGCAATTCCTGCCACTCACATCTGTGCGAGCTCTGGTTGTCCTTCCTTATGGAACAACTGAGGTTTCAGAGTGAGATACTCTGAATAAACAGATAGGAAATCATTCAACACTAGTTTCAGAGTAAAACACACTCTGAACAAACCCAAAGAGCTCAAAACTATTCAACATAAAACTGAACATATTCTTAATTAATTGTATTTGTGTTTCTTCCTTTTGTTGTCACAACAGAATTGATCTGTGTCACTTCATTTTTATTCTTATCGACCAATGGGTGAACCAAAAATAACCCCCCAAAAATGTCTGCAAGATGGGAGGTTGTGTATTTTAGGCAGGTTTAGATTGGGGATATCAAAAAAGATATATTCTAAGAAGCCAATAAAAGGTAGAATTCATTTTTGTTTGTTCCCTAAAACAACTCCTCCATCAGCAAAATCAGGTGACAATTTTCACAGCTGCCTGAAAATGAACCGCAGTGAATTCACACCTGGTGAAAAGCGAGCAGCAAAATGAAAGCTGCTTTCAATTTTCACCCTTTAGTGCCTCAAGTGCACGTGTGTGACCCTTGTGGGGGGCTGTTCTCAGAGCCCCAGGCCCAGCAGGGCAGCCCCACCTTCTCATGGAAGGCAGTGATGAGCCACAGGTCCACGTCGATGCTGGAGCCGCGCTTCTCGGCGCCGATGAACTGCAGGATGTTGTCGTGCTTCATCCCAGGCAGGCTGTAGATCTCATACTCATTCTGCCACGACTGCTTGTCCTGCAAACACAGCAGCACAGCCCCAGTCAGCCACCAAAATGGGATAGCAGGAGGTGCAGATGATATTTAGATTTTTCCCTCACCAATATCTTTTTCCTTGGAACCTTATTTACTAGTCTTCTGTTTTTAGTAATGGCTACCTTTGCACAGCTCACAAAGGATTTTGCAATGTGCTCATGCACATATGTCAAACACAGAGAAGTAAAAGAGTGAATAAATTAATTTTCTTCTGAAGAAAATGAATCCTAAATTAAGTAGCTTAATAAACTGGTTCTAGTCTGTTTCATTGGCAAAGCTGAACTCAAAGCCCACCAAAACTAACCTACAATTAAACAATAAAATCCACTGTCTTTTATTTTATTTTATTTTGGGAAATTCTGTCATTTTTCAAGGTGAAAAGTCAAAAGTTTATTGACACATAAAAAGTTTTACATGGATTCCTGGAAGCTGCAGCTGTAAAACAGAGGAGCTAAACCAACACAGGGAATGTGCTGGGACCCACACTGCTCACTTGCAATGACTTATTATCCTGGTTAGGAGATTAGACACTTTTCTAGACATCTTCCATGGTTTCTTACTAGCCTACAATATTGAAAATAGTGAAGCATTTATGGATGCCTAATAGCTAAGTTCAGAGCACAGCTACTTAATAAGTTGCATTTAATTAGAACTATTCCATTTGGGATCTCAGGCAATAGGGATACAAAGTTTTTGGGAATGCTCTGTTAAAAATACATGGAATTTCTTGTGAAAGAACCAAGAGCCTGCAGTGTTTATTCTGGGCTGTTGTGAGGGAACAAATTCCTGCTTTAATCAATGTAAATCCCATCCCAGCATCACCACCAGCATCACTCTGTGCTCTCAAAACTCTGCAGCATTTAATGCAAGGCACAGCTTTGGGAGGGCAGTGAGTGTTGTGGCACTTCATTGAGGCACAGTTAATTGAGCAATCACTTCAGGGTTTGCATTTCAGGACATTCCTTCTAAGAACAATTTAATTTGATTATTCACTGGTCAAGAGGTAGGTGAGAGCTGCTTAAAACTACAGATGTTGAATATTTTTAGGACTAGAAACCCACATTTCACAGGGTTTATAATGTGTTTACTGCAGTGAAATACTTATTTTCAATCACTAAAACTCTCCCTGAATCTTTTACACCTCAAGGCCATTTCCACTTGGATTTACAGAATTACTGGGCCAAGAAAAGCTGCTTTAATGTGAGCCCCAGAGTTCTGCTCACCTGGATGGGGAATATTTTCACTGCAACATATTCATTGAGCAGCTGAGCTTTCCACACACAGCCAAATCTCCCCCTGGCTTTGATCTCCAGGAGCTGCAGAGGCTTCAGACCCATCAAGGGAGATGGTGGGGGAGGCCCAGGATCCTGCAATCAGGAGAGACCATTCATTAATTCTGCTGTTCCTAATGACATTCATTCACATCAGCCCTGACAGCACTAAAGGGTTGTAAATGGGGAGAGAGCCTGGGGTCACCCAGCCAAACCCCACAGCAGCAATTCCCAAACATCCAGGGACAAAACCCAGGCAAATCCCTTCTCCAGAGGATGGGAAATGGGATTGGGAGAGGTGCTCAGCAGGGATGAGCATCACAGGGATGGGAAACACCTGGAAACAGCTGGGAGAGCACAGCAGGGACCAGGGAATAACAGGATCAGGAGGGAAAGCACAACAGAAATTTAGGAATAATAGAATCAGGAGGGAAAGCACAACAGAAATCAGGGAATAACATAATCAGGAGGGAAAGCAAGGCAGAAATTAAGGAATAATGGAATCAGGTGGGAAAGCAAGGCAGAAGAATAATGGAATCAGGTGGGAAAGCACAGCAGAAATTAGGGAACAATGGAGGGAAAGCAAGGAAGAAATTAAGGAATAACATGATCAGGAGGGAAAGCACAACAAATCAGGGAATAACATGATCAGGAGGGAAAGCACAGCAGAAATTAAGGAATAATGGAATCAGGTGGGAAAGCAAAGAAGAAATTAAGGAATAACATGATCAGGAGGGAAAGCAGAGCAGAAATGAAGGATTATTTTAATCAGGTGGGAAGGAGGCTCAGCAAAAATGAAGGAATATTGTAACCAGGTGGGAAAACACAGCAGAAATTAGGGAATAATTGAATCAGGTGGGAAAGCACAGCAGAAATTAAGGAATAATGGAATCAGGAGGGAAAGCAAGGAAGAAATTAAGGAATAACATGATCAGGAGAGAAAACACAGCAGAAATTAAGGAATAATGTGACCAGGTGGGAAAGCACAGCAGAAATGAAGGATTATTTTAATCAGGTGGGAAGGAAGCTCAGCAAAAATGAAGGAATATTGTAACCAGGTGGGAAAGCAGAGCAGAAATTCAGGAACCAAGATAATCAAGCTTTACTTGTTGTACTTTTAAGAGCTGGAATTGCAATGAGCCCCTTGGATGCACTGGAGGTTTCTGTGTTTATCTGGGACCTCTGAACCCTGCAGATCCTCAGCTGGGATCACCCCTCCTGCCCTGCTCCCAACTTTGCTGAAATCCCAGCAGGCAGAAAGGAGCTGGGATGACACTGCAGAGGATCTGCTCCTGTGCTGCAGGATTTGTAGAGCTGGAGGTGAGACAGAGCTCCTCACATCCCCACATCCATGTCCCCAATCCCTCACTGCAGCCTCACTCCCCCTGCTGGGAAAGGGGAACAGTTTATTGCACAGCCTGCATTTTCTGTTTTGCTGCATCAAATCATCTGAACAGAACAAGAAGATTCTCGATTTTATTGCCAAAGCTCTGCTTCCTTCTGGGCTGGCCCTTTCCCTCCAGGTGGGATTTGCTTGTCCCTCTGTAAAAACCCCAACAACACACCCCAAAGTTTTCAGAAAACCTCCAAAACACCCATTTTTTTTCTCTATTTTCCCTAAAGAGCCCCTATGAAGCTGTTTTCAAGAGAATGAAACCATCAGAGGAGTTGATGCTGCAAAAGGAGGAGAGCACTCAATGAGTTACATCATAAAATCCTGTGCAGGTCAAAGCCACATTTTGGGACAAACTGTGGGGTTAGGAACCCTTTACTATGAAGACAAGTGCTGGGAATACAAGTCCTGAGTAGTTTCAGTGCAGGAATCAACATCCACCCTCTGCTTTCTTATACAACAACAAATAAATAAAAAAGAACAAGTCTCAGGGAAAGATTCAGAGCAGAGTAACCTCATTGCACAAATTAATAACTAGAAAAAGAATAAATAACATTTGAAATTCAAATTTAGAGACACACTGCAACACTGTCCCCAAAAAGGAGGAAATCCTTTTGTCACTGTGACAGTGACAGGCTCTTGAAGTTGTGACATCAACATTTGCAGCACAAAAAAGCAATTTTAGAGTGAAGATTTCCCTCCCTTGGTGCCTTTCATTCCATGCCAGAGCCCTCTTGGAATATTCCAGGCACCAGGGAAAGCAGTGCCCTCAATTTGTAAAATACAAAGTGTACTAAATAAATATTTGTAAATGCACTTTGTTGTTGTTAGAAGGGGAAGTGGGAACAAGATGCTCAAATTGATCCCCCAAAGCCAACCCTGATTTAATGAATTGTTTGAGTTCAGAACCTCCTGCCTGGTCTGAAGCAGAGGAATTGGTGGGAAAGGACCCCAAATCCCCTTTGCTCTGGTGGTTTGGATTCCCCTTCCTGCCCACACCTTCCTCCCAATAAACTGCTGGGATTTGGAAGCACTTGGTGCCTGAATTCTTCCCCAGCCATCAGGAAAATCAAAACCTCCAAGGTTTGCTGAACCTGCAAGTGAAAGTGGCAGTGAAACCTGGTGCTTTCCTAATTCCCCATTTCCCAGAAATCCCTGGCTCCCCACTGCACCTGCCAGGACCTTTCCAAGGGGGAAGCAGAATTCCTGCTGTTAACACAGCTGGAAAGAAAAGTTTTCCCTTTTTTAACCCCCCTGATTTTTTCTTAAACACCTTGGTTAAAATCTAACTCCAAACTCTGCAGCTCCAGGGATGATTTTTACATTCCCTGACAATATTTCCAACTCACTCTCCTCCAAGGAAAATTATTATTTCAAGTTCCAGAGGCCCCATTATTCCTGTGTGGCTTTGGGGTTGATCTCTGGTGCTGAGGCCAGAATGCCAGCAGGGATGGCAGGGGGATAAATTGTCCAAAAATCCAGGGCCCAATTCCCTTTTCCTGCCCCTTCCCTCATGAGTTCATAAGGGGAAAATATTCCTTAAGGGTTGGGGCTCCTCAAAAATGGGTCCTGAGATCAGAGAGCAGCTCAGCAATTGTGGAACTCAAATCTCAAATCCATTAAAAGCTCCCTGGAGGCAGGACCCTGCATCCCTGCCTGGGATAAAAAAAAAAAAAAAAACATGGAATAGAGATCCAAGCAACTCTGGGAACTCTTTCTGGAGGCACAGTCAGGAAAATACTTAAATATTTCAATTTTTAATACATTTAAACCATTGGATTTCCTTCTAAACTGCATTTCCAAGGTATTTCAGGTATTAATTAAAGAATTTTAATGATGAAAACACAACAAAAATTGAGCATTGTTATTACACCTCAAATCTTGATGTTTTCAGTGTTCCACTGAAAAGCTGGGCAGGAATGACCCAATTTGTGAATTAGGGGGTCCCAGTGAGTTGGAGTTTAATACAAATAAAAATAACTCCTGATCAGAGGGAGAAATGAAGCCTGAGTGGTGAAGGAGTATTTTTATTTTTCTCCAGATCCATTTTGGAGCTGGTGCACCACACAGAACCCCAGGATCAGCAGCTCCAGGGGATTTTTGCCAGCTGGGAGATGGGAATGGAGAGCCCAGGGCAGGCACAGGGGGGTGGGAGCCCCTGGGGTGCTGGATCCCCCCTGGCTGTGTCCCTGTGCTCCAGGATCAATCCCAAACTGCAGGTCCTGACCCCACCACTCTCAGCAACTCCAGGGAATTTCAGGAGAGCCATGAACCACAGGCTAAAGCTGCATTTTTAAACCACACATGCTGACAGATTGTCCAAAATACTGAGGAATCACAGTTCAGAGCAAACAAAGTCTCCCACATCCCAGAAATCCCCAGAGCCAGGAACAAACATCCTCTTACCTCAATCATTATATGAAAGGCGTGCTTGCAGAGAGGGAAAAAACACAGGCAAGAGAAATTACTATTTACACCAGGAATGGGATGTCAAAACAGCTTAGAGGAGACAAAGTCAATCATTTGTGAGTTAATGACAGGAACATTCACAGGGACAGCAAAACTTTCCCACACCAGAAACACATCATTTAAAACACCAACCAAAGAGATTGTTAGTGAAGGAAAATGGGGAAAGGATTAGGATATAGAAAATTATTGAATTATTTTCTAATGGCATTGCAGAGCAGGAACACGAGGAGCTCCCAAAGGGGAATTCAAAGGGATGGGAGCCGCTCCCTGCAGTGCTCCCCGCTGGCCGCCAGGGGGCAGCGCTGCACCAGGAAATCCCAATTCAATTCCCAATTAATCCCAATTCCCAATGACCCGATGGAATCGAACTCATCAATAATCAATAAAGGGAACCGCGGGTCCCGGCTCCATCACCGAACTCATCAATACACACAGACTCCAACGCTCTGCACCCAGCAGATCTGACAGAGATAAATCACAGTGCTAAAGATTCCTTCCAACAATCCCAGCAGAGTTCACAGACTGGAACAAAATCCAGGCTGAAGTCATGGACAGAGCTCTGCCCCTCCTGCTGCACTTTGGACTTGCATTCCCAGGGAATCCTGGAGCTCTGGGAGTGTCCCAGGTCCCTGCATGAGCCTTGGAGCAGCCTGGCACAGTGGGAGATGTCCTTGCCATGAAAGGGGTGGGATGAGTTTTAAATTCCTGTCCAACCCAAACTGTTCCAGGATTCTTTCACCTTTGTGCTTTACACCTGGATGGGATGGATGTTGGAAGAGAGGGAATTCAAGGCCTTGTCTCCAGCTGCCATCCCCTTCTCCCCCTCTGCCTCCTTTCCCTGTGCCTGGAGAGCACCAAGCACACACTTCCCTTTCTCCAAATAATTAATACCAACAATTAACCCAGGAGGGTTCATTGGAGAGTGGAGCAATAAACCTGTAACACAACTTGGAGCACTGGGATCCACCAGAATCTCCTCCACCATCAGCTCCAGAACAAAGCTAAACCCACCCCAAGGGGCTGAAAAGTCTTTTTTTTTCCCCAGATCTACTCATTATTAAAGTTCTCCAGCTCCAGAGAACTATGGAAATTCCTCAGCAATGAGCAGAAATATGTATGAATTCAACCTTTGTGCTCTGACCATAATGAGGAACTGCAAAAATGAAGCTCTGAGAAATGAGCCCTCTCCCAAACCTCTCCCTCCTCCCTGGAGGGATCCCAAACACTGACAAATTCCACACACAAACTTTACAAAGATGTTTTTGTGCTCATTAACACCTCTGGATTATAAACCAATGTCCTCCCCTCAGCCCACACAGCATCACCTCAGGCTCCCAGCAGAAATCCAAGAGCAGCAGTTTAAGGCTACCAGGCTACAAAAGAAATGCAGATCTGAGATTTTTGTCAGGAATTAACTCTGATAAATAAAAACTGGCAGCAGTTAACCCCCCTCCAAACCTCTGTCACCCACACAAATGTACATAAACACCCTCACTGCTGTTTATGCTGCCTGAAAATCAACTCCAATGGGTTTGTTATAATATTTGTAACCAATTAGACCAATAAAACCCTAACCAGTGTGGGGTTTCCCCACAATTGGGGCTTCCCACAACCACTTCCTGATCTGTAAAAGCTGCACTTGGTTTTTGGGTGTTTTCACATTAATTCTTCCCTCTGTTCAAGATTTAAATTTGTACCAGCCCATGGATTCTATTAGGAAAAAAAAGATCCAGTTTCAAGCTCCTCACCCCCCTGCACATTCAGGGCTCCTGATTTGCAGCAACTTTCCAATCTCTTTTCCCATTTCCTACAAGCACCTGGCTTCCCCCTGTGTGTGCTTTTCAAGCAGCCATTAATCTTCCCAGGTTTGGATTCAATCCTTGAAAAAAAAACCCTTCTCTCTTGCATTTTGCCAGTGTTGAAATGTTTCTATTAAAATATCTGTAACAACAAGAAAAAATATGTGGCTTTTGGAAAAAAGCCTGAACACCTGATTTAATTCCTCATTTTTCAGCAGGAAAAATTTTCCTAGGGTGCAAAGATCATCCCAGAAATTTCAGGTGCATCAGTTAGATTTAGGAATTCCTGGGCTCAAAATTAAAACACTGATGCATCTTTGACCATTTCAGAAGAAATCCCCAAGCAGTGAATCTGCAAAGCTTTTCCTCAAACCTCTCAACACAATTCTTATTTCAAAACAACAGAGCAGCTCTGCCATCCTCACCCCAGTTTTATTGGGAATTTTTGAGGAGAAATCTGAACTACACCTAATTCCAGACACAGTGAAAATGAACCAGGCCACAGCACCTCTTCCTGCAGCAAACTGCACATTCAAATATTTAAAACACCAATCTGATCCTTCTGATGGATTTTATCAGCTGATGAATTCATGTTTGCTAAATCCAACAGAAATAAGGAGACAGAAGAGCTCCTCAGTGTTCCCCATGCACACAGATGTACTCAGCAGCCATGGCTTTGTTAATAACTCATTGGAGTGACAGATGTGATGGAATTTGACTTTCACTGGACAGTTCCCCACACAGCACAAACAAGCCAACACTAATTATCCTCTGTGTCTTGTTACAGGTTCAAACATTTTTGCTTTTTCCCTTTTTAAATAATCTTTAACTTATCACCACTTCTAATTCTTTCACCATTCCTCATTCTTCAGCCTTTCCTCATTTTTATCTTTTGCTTATTCCTCATCCATCCTTTCATTTTTCCCTGGAAGTTTGGCACCAGGGCAGCAGCTCTGTGTGCCCATTGTTTCTGGGATAACCTGGATATCACCTGGAGCAATCCCTGCTTTTCCTGCTCTACATCCTGTCCATTCCACCTCTGCTGAAGATTTAAACCAAATCCATTTGCCTACAAACCCCAATTATTAAATACACTATTAACAGACTCATTGCACAAGAATTTCAGAGTTTACTCATGGTTATAAAGCTCCCAACACTTTCCCTCCCTTCCTGCTTCTCCTGCCTCCTGTTCCAACCAGCTGTAATCAAATTTCAAGTGGGAACCACTGCTCTGCTGCATAAGGGAGAGTGTTTATACACTGCATTTACATAATAATTCTGGGGAGTTTTTCAGGCAGAAGTGGCTTTTCCTGACTTTCCACATGAGCCTTAATGCCTGCTCACCACAAGATAGGAAAATGTTGTTGCTCCACAAGCAGCAAGGTACATTTATCCCAAAGATACAATCTGAGCATGAACACAACAGCTGATTATCCTACTTATTAAAAATTTAGGTATCCAGCCTGCCCCAAACACAACCCATGCAAGGAAAACACTGCAGCAAAAGGAGGGAGAATCAGAATTCAAATTCTTGATGCTCCACACATATTTAGCTTTTCCATGATTTCATTTCTTTAGGAAGACAATCCCAAGCTGGAATTACCCCCATAATTAGCAGTTATGAATTTGATCTCCCAGCAAAGACCACTGGGTTGATGTAAAGTCCCAAATCCATAAAATGGGAGCTGGATGAACTAATTATGCTGACAGATTGCAGGGAGTCTGAGGAGCTGCAATCCTCTCTGCAAGGACAGCAAACAGACTTTTTTCCTCTAAATTATGTTCTTTTCATTTGGCAACAACATATGGCCACTGCCTCTCCCCAAATTCCTCTTATCTATTACTGCAAAACTGAAAGCAAAACACTTTGAGTTATCAACCCCAGGCAATGCTGCTTCCTGCAGCACCCTGGAGTCAAGCAGCAGCACTGGAAATATCCCAGGAGCTGGAGCACACAGAGATCAATCCTTGGCAATCCTACCCAAAATAACAAGAGTTTTCATTTTCATCACAAATAATGACAGGTCATGTATTCTGGTCACTGTGCTGAGTTAGAAGCTCAAGTTAATTCTTACTGTAAAAATCAAAATAATTTCTCTCTTCATTCCCACAACCACATTTTCTTCATCTTTCCTGCTTTGGTCTCTAGAATTTCCTGGTTTAACTCTTTCCTTAAAAGCCTCCTAATCTCACTTGGATCTCCAGTCTGTAACTGAAGGAAGAGGAATTCAATGTTAGCACTGATTACAGCTCCAGGATCCTCCCAGCAGCAGCAATTCCACACACAAGAGCCCCAGAAGTTTTGTTTGGATGCACAATGGCCAACCTCATCCTTTTGAAATAAATCACAAACACCCCTAAAACTGAAACATTTCAAGACAAAACAGAAAAAAACATAAACAAGACAAAAAAGATGACAACAATCACAACCCATGAGCTGAGCTATGTCTGGACTTGTGCCTGAAGATTTTTGTAACATTCCCCATAACTGCACCTGTATCCCAGTTCCTTAAAAACAGCTCATCCTCTCTTAGCTGATATTTTCTGAACACCCCAAATGGCCAAAAAGAATTGGCAACTCTCTTTTTTATTTTCAGCTAAGCATTACAGCTCAGCCCCCAGCACCCCTTTGCCCTCTGTGTTCAGTTTTTCTCCTCTCAAACAAACAGATGCATAAAAACATGAACTAGTTGCTCATAAATTCAAAGAATAATTAACCAGGCTGTTTAAGTAAAGCTTAATTCTCTGCTTTAGGGGAGAGCAAGCATCAGGACCTCAAAATCAGGAGGGCAACAGAGACCAGCCATGAGACAGATCCCCTTGAGGAATGGTTGGGCCCTTAAAAAAACCCCAAATCCTGCAGCAGGGGCTCACCTGGGTGGGAACCAGCACGGGAGGATAGGCCAGCTTGTGATGTCTGTACATCCAGAAGGAGAAGAGCACAATCACTGCAATTCCCATGATAGGCACCAAGGAATAGAGCAAGGTGTTGAACAGAGGTGGCTTCGGTGTAACAGGATTGGAAGTTGCTGAAGGGGAAAAAAAATAGGACAAAGCTTTTAAGGAACAAAAGCAGGCAGTGTTTGAAATGTGATTTTCTAGCAGCTCCTGCCATCAACACAGCAGGCTGCCAGCAGCTGATTAGCCAGCACAAACTAACACCTGGTTAAAAGGCAGCACTTTGGAAAGCAATGGGAATAGCTCAGATCCCAGATTCACACTTCAGCACCCCCAGCAGCCCACAGGGGCCAAGGGGAGTTTGTATTCCCAGGGGATTGCAAGAACTCCTCACCTAATGAATGAAAACCAATCAATACAGAGATTTAGCAACAACAACCTGCCAGCATTTCTGTGCTGGGCTGGAAGGAGGAGTTCTCCAGGTGAAGCCACTTCCACATGACCTCAAAAAAGGCTCTGCAGAGGCAGGAGCTGCTTCCAAGGCAGCCACAGCCCCCTGGGGCAAGAGAGGGCTCAGGAGAGGGAAGAATGTCAATTATTGCCTTAGCAGCATCACTGACAAAAATGACAACAATATCTCCTGGCTCAACAAAGGCTATTTTAATCTGGCAGAAAATGTTCTTTCATTTCATAAACAACTTCCCCTGGCTATTTGGTACATGAGACATTTGCTGTTTTCAGCTCAGTTATTAACATCACTTGCCAGACTGGAAGAAAAAAGGCAAGAAAAATCAAATCACCTTTTAGGTGGTGTTTTTTTTAAATAATTATTTGTTAAGTCTGGCTAATTTGGCTGTCTTTCAGAACCACAGAATATGCTGAGATGAAGAGCCCACAAGGATGCTGTGGTCTGGGAGGAAATTCCTTTCCCCTTTTTAGAGGTTACAGAGAAATCCAAAAGGTCCAGGTGGGATAAAGAGGATTTTTTGAAGAAAAGCAGCATCCCCAGGCTGGCACAGGGATACAGGGATGAGAAGGCTTTTAACCAAACAATTTACACCCTTTGACAGTAACTTTTGTATCTTGAACCAGGCAATTATTTCAGATTATCTTTCCTTCTCACCCTCGGAAAGAGCTGAAGCGCCTTTTATTGATTTTACAGGAAAGCACCTTTCCAAGTGGAATAAACAAATTTGCACTGGCTGGGAAGGCCCAGAGCTGTGGCAGGGCAGTACTTTTGGAAAGGTGTGATGTCCTGAGGAAGCAGCAGGTGAAGGAACATGGAACATTGAACAGGAGGAACTTACGCTGCGTGACCTCCATCTCCGGGAAGTAGAAGAAGCGCTCGTTGCACATGTTGCCCTCACAGCAACAGAAAAACACCTCAGGGCTGTCCTTCTTCTCTATGCAGTCATTCCTGCAGGAGACAAGAGCAGAGAGTTCATTCATCTCCAGCTGGGTTGTCTTTGTTCAAAAAGAAATGTGTGTCCATCTATCAAATCTCCAAATAAACTTCGTTCACTTGAGTGTGTAATGGATGATCAAAATAACTAAACATAATGAAATAAATTAAATTTTGGTATTTTATATTGCAATGAAATTTTATTAAAACAGAAACACATTTTTGTCATTTTGAAGATGAAGTTAAAGAAAAGCACCAGCAGGATATTGTTCACAAGATAGATTTGAACAGGACAAGCAAGTGATCAAACAAGGTTGAAGATAAGTGAGAAGGAGAATTTTTAAATTTTATTATATTTGTAGAAAGAAATGATAAAACTTCTACAATCTCCTCTGCCTACATTATGATCAGGGACAGGGCTTATTTCATTGCCTGAATTAACTGCAGCAATGGCTTTTCTATTAATCTGCTAACAAATAAGCTGAAACTATTCCCAACAGGAAAGGAAAAGCAACAACCAGGACCCAACCTGAGAGCAGAACTGGAAAAGGCTGAAGAAACACTGAAGGATTTTAAAAACAGGGAAGTTTTGGGCTCCTCTTCAAAACTTGGGGTTGTTCCCTAGAGGCAGCTCTTGCTGTCCCCCCTGCCCTGTGACTTCCAGGGAACATTTTCCCTTTGATGTCCTGGATCTGCTGCTGTTTGGAGTCTCTTTAGATTGTGGGACTGAGCTTTAAACTGTCATTAAAGCAAAAAACATCCTGGGGTGGGGGGCAACTTGATTTGGGAGAAAGGACTGCAAGGCTTTCTTCTAAAAACTCAACTTTGAGGAAACACAAAGGAAAACTGCTGTAAAATATTGCTGAAATAATTCCTCAATACTTTTTAATGATGACCCACTGTGGATCTATTTCTTAATTCTCTGCCTTCCCAAATAATAAACGTTTTGGGCCAATAAAACCCAGTGGAGTATTTAAAAAACTGCAACACCATTGCTTAAGAGAGTCATGACCTTTATTCAGTCAGCATCTAGCAAACCCCTAGTCCTGCTGTTACTGCTCGTGGGCTCTTTCTGGACCATCTGTTATCAACAAAATAACTGGAAATTTAGAATATTCTTAGAGCTGCCATTGAGCTTATTAATAAACTGCCAAAATACTTCCCATGTTCTGGTAAATTGCAGACACAAAGTGCTGACTTTCCAACTCTAAAGAGTTTGGAAAAAATCGAGAGAACTTTGCATCCTGGATGTAATAATTTTATTTGCACTGTTTGGCAATAATGGACTAAAAAATGATCAGTGAAACAGCTGGGTTCTTTTGAGGAGGTAAAACATGTTATTCTGCAAACAGGACAATGCACTCACATGGAATCTGCTCCCTAAATACAAGCACCTAAAAAGATAATTATTCACAAACTCATCTCAAGTGTGGCTGTGGAGGAAATGACGTAGAAATTAAGAAAAAACAATTTCAAAACTTCCTAGGAAAACTCACCTGTCATAACAATTGATGTCATCCAGCCAGCAGCCTTGCTTCACAATTTCAATGGATCCAGAAATATTTTTCCATGTGGCAAAGCAGTGTCTCCTTTTATCTTTATCTCCATAGCAGGGCTCGATCCCGCTGCGGTTGGTTTTATCCTTCTCCCAGTTAGCGTTGTAGTAGATGCACTCCTGTGTTTCTGATCTACCCAGGATGGCACCTGGGAGGGATGGGAAGCACAATTACATGGAATTCTGCACGATTCAGGTGTGTAAAAATAGCATTTCTTGCTTGTACCAATGTGCCCTGTCTCCCCTCTTTTTAATAAAGGGAGAAAACGCGTAAAGTTCAGCAGCATTCCAAGTGTTGAAACATAAAACAAAGATCTTCTGTGAAGTCAAACAGTGACTTGCATAACTTAGCAAGATTTGCAGAAACGAAGAACAAGTCATGGCAATACTTCTCCATGAATAGCAATAGCAGAGAAAATTTAGAATGCTGAGCAGTGAAGATTTAATTAAAATATTTGCCAAACCAGGAGATTTAGGCAGGAAAATTCACCAAAAAGGTATTTGTGCTTCTTATCTTGTTACAGGAGCCAAAAGAGCAGGGAGTTCATCTCAGAAACCCCCAAAAAACCAGGAAGTGTTTAGGGGCAAGAGTGGATCCCAGAACAGTGTTGGAAAGATAATTTAGTGACCATCTAGGAAACCTTGCTGGGGTTCTGGTGGAGAGAACTTGTGAGTTCATGGGATATAAAGCACCAGGCTGGCTCCTGCAAAGGTGGAGGGTTCTTGGGAAGCAAGACTGTCAACAAAAGACAGGAAGGGAATAAGAAGTGCCTTTTATTTCTGTTTTTTTTCTCTTGTCAGACACTGCCCACAGCGTGCCATTGATCTCCATGGAAGCTCCACCTTTAACATGCATCAGAACCAGGGAAAACAGAGAGGGAGCTTGAGGAGCTGCAGAATCACAGGATACCAAAGCACTTTGCCTGTATTTATCTGCACATTCAGTATTTTTGAGACATTGCACTGCACAGCACAGACCAAACTGGAAGAGGAAAAGTTCCCCAGAGCAGTTTTTTATGTATTTACTTGCATCACTCACTACCTCCCTTATCCACAACAAATGTGTCCCAGCACCATTCCTGCAGATTCCCCAGGAGAATGAGGATTATTCCCCAGGAGAATGAGGGTTATTCCCCAGGAGAATGAGGGTTATTCCCCAGGAGAATGAGGGTTATTCCCCAGGAGAATGAGGATTATTCCCCAGGAGAATGAGGGTTATTCCCCAGGAGAATGAGGATTATTCCCCAGGAGAATGAGGGTTATTCCCACCTGAGCCTTGCTGCATCCTGAGCATCCCACCTTGCTCCTTCCCAAGGTCCTGCCTGTGAAGCATTCCCAAAATAGGCTGGGAACACTGCAAGGGGCAGCCTGGGAACCATTAAATTCCTTGTGCTGCCATGGCCTGACCTTTACAACTCTCAGCTATGGCAAGAAACAGATGAGGCAACAGATTGAACAATTTGGTTCTGTCAGTGCAATAAAGCAGAAGTCCTGGATTTCTCTCACACGTGCCATTGCTTTTCTCCTGCTGCCAAGCTCAGCTTTGAAGGACCACAGACAAGCTGAATTTTATAAAATTCAGGAACTGCAGTACAACTAACTTTGCATAAATATTCTCCTTATTCCTGTCTTTTTTATAGACAGGTTTTCTTATCCATCTGTTTTTTAACCCAATAATGCTGCAATCAGTGACTGGCAGCACTTGCTCTTGGTTTAATGACCTTGGATCTGGCTGGGGCTGCTCACCTGAACAGGCACCTGCAACAGGACTGACCCAGGCTTGGACAGACCTGGATTAATCCTTCAAAGCACAAAAGCAGGAAGATGGTGGAAGAAAGGCAGGAGGAGAAGGGGAACCACACAAAGAAGGCAGAGCCCTGAGCCCATCTGCTTCCAACCTGCTCTGCCACCCCCTCCACAGGGAGGGAGCTCCCAGGGGAGAAGGGCAGCTGGCATTTATAACAAAATGAATTTATCAGGCAGAGCAGGTCTCTAAAGGAACTCCTGTACCCACTCTGAGTGCACATGGGACTGCCAGGTCCTCAGAAAGCAATTCCTGAATCTCAAAAAGCCATGAACCAAACTCCAGCAGTGTCCTATGGATGGCACATGAGGTTTGAAAGCTTGGGGGGAAAACACATTGGGAAAGCAAAGTACAGAAGAGAGTTTAGTTTGGGCACATGAAGCCAGACCCCACTGGATATCTGTGTATTCCCATTCCTCACACTCGTGCCCATTCATGAAAGCTGCACTGAGGGAACAACATTTGAACTTCTGAAGCACTTTAAATACAGGAATACTGGAATTGGGAACAATTCCATTAGAGAGTACAAGTGCAGCCTGGAAAACCTCACCTCAGGGGGAGCTGGAAGCACTGGCTGCCATTTTTCAGTCAGAAATGAAAAATATATAAAAATATATATAAAAAAAAAAGCAAAATTCTACCAGTTTTTAAATTAAAAAGGGGCAAACATTGCACAGCTCCTAAGGACTAGCATGGCCTTAATTCAGGAAAGGTGCTGATGAAAAAGGAATTGCCTCTTGCAGGTATCACCACAAAAACAAAAGGACAGAATCTCCTGGGAGTTCATCATCCAGCTTTTAGCCACTCCACCTAAAACTGAGCAGCACAAACCCATGGTCTAGGATGCAGGAATGGTTTCCTGATACTTCATCTGAGATGTGAGAATGATCATCTCCCTCCTTTTCCAGGGAAGACTTCAACACTTCCCACGCCGCAGCCTCGCTCCCAGCCCCGCTTTCGCTGCGTGATCGGTTGGTGACACCAGGCAAAGACACCAAGGGCAAAGGGAGCTCAATCTGTGATCTCTCACTGCTTCAGCAAATCTAACAACATTTTCAGCTGAAGTCATGAAAATTGATGAAAGGCCTACAAAGATTAGTTTGATGGTGCCAAGGACTTTTTTTTTTTTGCTATTCCCTAGAAAACTTCCAATATATAAAAGAACTGAAGGGTGAGGTTCAGTCTGGCAGATACCTCTGCCTGGAGCAGAAAGGTTATTTAAATTTAGTTTATTTAAGATGAATTTGAACTCTTTAAGTACTGAAATACAAGGAATGGAGCAGTTTATTAGAATAAACCAGCAGAGCAGGGACTGAGTAACTTCTAGGTAGAATGGCCCATTCACCAAAATATCAGAATTGTAATACACTGTTCCAGAGGAGCAGAAAAGAACAGAAAATGCAGCATAAATAGAAATAACACCTTGGAAAAAACCCTTCAGCTGCTGCACAGGTACCTTTTTCAAGTACTTGCCCATATGTGTTATTCTATTTGTTTCCACAGTGATCTCAAACACTTTCTAGCCCTACAAATATATCTAAGAACAGACTACAAATATAGACTAAAAAAGCCCAGCTTTGATGTTGCTGCAAGCAGGAAGCAGGATTTTATCATTCTCTATTTTTTCTGATAACACCCAGGGGAATGTTTCTCAAAGGAAGAAGAAAGAAGTTATTTCCAACCTAATAAAGCAAACTGAGTTCCAAGAGAAAGGATCCTGTCCTCCTTTTACATGCCACCATGTCCCCAAACTTATTTTGTTGATTTTTAGACTAATATTAGTCCTATTCTCACTGTTCTCAATGCTCCCAGGTCAAACAAGGACTGTACTTCAGATGAGCTGAGCCAAAGTACATTCATTAAAACCAAACACAGCAGCAATTAACTCAGGCAAGGCAAGAACTGCAAAAAAGATAAACAAGGCAGTGAAGAAACAAATCACCTGCACTGTGAATATTCAAAATTTAAAGATTAAACTGATGGGCCAGAAAGCTGCTTTATTTTTCTAAAACAGTCTTTAAAAAGAAATGAGTTTGCAACTTGGACAGGAGTAAACTTGGTAAGCTTTAGTGTAGTTCTGTATGGCAAAAACTGCATTTTTCTCCAGGATTATAGAGGGGGGGAAAAAATAGGAAATGCTAAGATATCTTATCATACACTTAGAAAATATTTCAATTTTTTTGCAGTTCACACCTTTTCAAAATGGAAAATTTGTAGGGATGAGCCTGCCATGGAAGTATGAAATTCTGTAGCTGAGATAACACTTCTGAAAAAGAAGAAGAAAAGAATCCAGTGCTGGAAAACGGAAGGGTGATCAACCCAAAGGCACTGCAGTAGAGTGGAAATAGGGAGGATGATGTCACCTAAAAAAGGGAATAGAACTGAGAGTGAAGAGGGGGAAGGTGAGAGGAATAATATCTGTATTGTTAAAAAAACAACAACTTTTGCAACCCCTGGTTTGCTTGGTGGACAGTAACAAAAAAAAATTTTTTTTTAAACTCTGAGTCTTCTGGACTTACAGTGTGGAAAACAAATCAGCTGCTCTAACCACTTGATGATGTTATTTTACATATATAGATATATCTTGGTTTTATATGCATGGTGCTTTTGCTGAAGGAAAAAAAAAGCTGGAATTATTTTTCCAATGTGTCCCTCCCAGCAGCTTGTGCCACTGATAGAAGAAATTAATAATGCTGAAATGGGATTTTGTAGAGAACTTCCATTTTCTGCCTTGGATTTCCAAATATCTTATTTAAGCCTGAATTTCAGGAAGTGGGAAAACCCCCAGATCTCTGGTGCCCAAGTTTTCCAGAATCCTTTCAGAGCAAAAACACGTGGCAGAAAATGGAGAAAAAGGGTCAGTGGCCATCTCTGCTCTTCAGGCAGAAATTCAAGCATTACCCTCGAAATAAAGATTGTCATCCCCTGGGAATCTCCAGAGACTGGGAGTTAAGTGTTATTTTTCACACTCCCTGACTTCAAGGGAACACAGAAAAACACAGGCTGATGTTTTCAAGTTCAAACATGCCAGTGCTGTCACTGTGAGGTGTGAGCAGCACACAGCACAAACACCTCCCTGCCACTGCCTGATCATTTCTGTAGGGAAAAAATAAAGCTTAAAAGATCCTGGAAATTGTTTGGTTTGAGGCACAGCCTTGGGGCTGCACTGTCCCCATGTGCTGGTGGCTTTTAGTCACTGCTGGCCAAATGTCCCCTTCCAATGACCAGATGGTTAAAATATTCCAATATTGGTAGCACAGGGCTCAGAACTGAAAAGTTCAAATTCTACAAGATTCAGATGTTGGAAAAAAAATATAATAAGGCCAAACAGGACTAATGCCAGAAATACCCTAATTTGGATTTCCTCCTCTCCCCAGTGCAAAACCCCAAACACAAAGAATAACAAGGAGAAACCTCAATTAATTTTTTGACATAAAAGCTGCAAACTGGGGTTCTGCTGCACCCTGATTATCCTGATTATCCACCTAGTCCTGGCTCTGGATGAAGCTCAGGGAAGGAACTGCCCAGGAAGGAGCCAGGGACTCTCTCCCACTGCACAGGGGAGTGACACCATTTCCACAGGGAGTCTTGGAATGCTGTTATTAAATAAAAAAGAGGCCCTTCAGCATTAAAGGCACCAATTAAGCACCTAAATAAACCACCTAAGGACATGCAGGCTGCATCAGGAATTATGAATCCTTCTCAGGGATGAGTCTCATGCTGGTGGTGGCAACCAGCAGCATTTCTATTTTGGGACCTGCCAGGGAGTTTCCCTGGAATGAGCTCAGATACCTGTCAGAGCTGTTCCTCTGAGCTGAGAATCCCAAACCCAGAGCAATCCTGCAGCTCACTGCAACACCCAGCTGGGAATCCCAATGGATTTTGGATCTAAATGATCCTTTTTGGGGTTGGTGTTTGTGGAGGTTCTTTTCTCTGAGCTACAAAACTTCCTGAGAGATTACCAATTGTGAGCTGTGAAACATTTTAGAGTTTTTTTCAATGGAGGGTTGAAATTCCTGCAGCCTCCTGGAGATGGGAAATTGGAACATATTAATCACTTCATTAAAGAGCATTGGGAAAGTTTCATTTTAGCTGTGCTCAAAGATCAGGAAATGCCATTTTCTCCAGGCCTCCTCCTGTACTGTTTGTGTCACACATCTTCAGGGTGCTGTACAACACCATCAGTGTCAACATTTCACCTGCATTTATAAGGACAAATAAAGAGTCTCCTCTTCACAGCCTCCCTCCTGACCCCTCAAAAACACACACAGAAGAGTGAATTCAGGCTAATCACAAGAAATTATTCTACCTTTTGGCTCCCAAATCAGCCAAGCACAATGCAAATGTAACAGTTTGACTGCAAAGCAAACAGAACCACACACCAAGTCAAACAAAAACACACTCAAGACATCTAAGAGGCAAGCATCCAACTCCACATTTGATGTTTCCTCCACATGATATATCCAACCCCCACTTCTTTTTCTGTCTTACAGGACCTTATGTAACTATTTAAAAGACAACAGGACCAGTGTGATGCTGCCTTCAACTCAGCTCTCCAACAAATCTCTCTGTGGGTGTCGTGTCCCACTCGGTGCTATTGCAAGCAAAAACACCACCCAGTTCTCCTACATGTGCTGATCCAGCTTCTTATTTACATTCCAACTCTTTAGCCATTGCTATACTTCTTTTTTTTCTGTGGTTACAACCAAAACCCCAGCCTAAATATACTCACAACCAGTTTTGTTGTTTGGTTTTGTTTTTTTTTTAAATTTTTAAAGCATCAGATGTATCTTTTTTATCCAAGCAGAATTCCCAAGTGTTGAGCTCATGATGGTCAGAGCACACCCAGACAAGCTCCAGCTGCCCTTGTCCAGATGGCAGCTAAAGGAGGAGAGACAGGTCCCACATTTGTGTAAACACACACAGGGATTACCTGGGAGCTGCAGGCAAACAGGATAAGTGGAGGGGAAAAGGCAGAAAAACTCAAATCTTTAAATGTTCCCACTCCACTGAGCTGGAAACTTTCCTTATCCATCCCTCTTCCAACTCTTCAACTTATTTATGGAGAATCATCACACTGAGCTTCAGCCTTGATTCCACACAGCCCATGATGCTGGGCTTTTGCATTTCCATTTTCATTTCCCCACCTCATCCCAACAGGACTCCCCAAGTTCATTCTCCTCACACACTTGGCCAGAACTCCTCAGGATTTCAGCCATTCCCAAGGATTTCTCTGGGGTGGATGTGGGGTTTGTTTGTTGGGAATGCTCCTGCAGAAGCAGTTTGGGATGACATTGGCAGCTCGTGGTGTCTGCTCTGATGCAAGAGCCCAGCTTGAAAAGCATTTTGGAGCTGTAGCAGAGTCAAAAAAATCCAACTGAGCTGTGCAGCCTCAAACAGCTGAACTGGCACAAATGAGTGGAAGTAATTCCTTCCTTCAGCCACTAAACTTAAAATAAATGTCAGGCTGCAGCATTACACATCTGAGTAAATACCTATCAGCACAGAAATGCTAATATGTTTGTGACTGCTGAACTCTCCTCCTAAAGCAAAACATCTACATCACCCCAAACTTTGCTGGGTCTGTTTAATTCCATTTCTACTGTCCAGTCCTGTTGAGATCAAATTCCAAACCTTGTCTACATTGGAAGAGTTTTAAAATTTGTGTCTTCATGCTCTGAAATCAGTGTTGATTATATTTAAGAATGCAGCACAACTGCCTCTTTACCTCCAGCTAAAGTGGCTGTCACTTGAAATGGATTTTCTCTTTGTCCCCTCTCAGGCTGCCTCATTTTGCTCCCCGTGCCAGACTGTAATCTGAAGATTAAGTGAAAAAAAATCCCATTTCTAGAGCTTGAAAGAAGCATGTTTACAGACAGAAGCACTGTTGACATGGCCAAAGTCAGCTCTGCCAGGGCCCAGCTCCACAGACAGCAGCAGGGCTCAGCCTCAGGGAGCAGATCTGGCACCTCTGAGAGAGGCAAGAAAAGAGAACAAAGATTTTTTTGTCTCAAGTTTCTTCTCCTGGCCTTGTTTGCAATGGGTTAAGGGAAATCCAGAGTCCAACTGCCTTATGGAGACTTCATTAAGTAAATGTTTTCACTCATCATTGAAATAATCACTTTTAACCCCCATCATCACCAAAGCCACTCCAAGTGAGCTCTCCCTCAGGAAGTGAGGACTGACACATTTCACTAAAATCACTATTGTTACTGTTTTAGTCTCTATTTTTACAGAGAACAAATGTGGATATAAGTGACTGGTAAACTATAAAAACATCATTTATTTAAGGTTCAGGAGAAGAAAACAGCACTGGAACACCAAAACTTCCTTATGCACCTCAACAGAAAACTATTTTCTGTTCAATTTTTCTAATTTTTATGGACTCCAATGAAGCTGATTTTGCTATCCACTTGTCCTCTTTTAAAAAATGCCATTACTAATTGTATCCAGAAAAGTGAGATGGACACCCAAAAGAACAAATCCAAAAGAGGAGCATTTCAGGATCAAAGGGAGGTTATGAAAGTCAGCATAATACATATTGAAACTTAACTTTTTTTGTATTTCTTATCAGAGCTTTAACAACTGGCTGGAAAGGGGAGTAATTTAAAATTACAATTTAAAAACTCTTTTCTGAACTTAACTCTGTAGCAAGGGCTTTTAAAATATGCTACATATTGGTCACCCAGTACATTTATTCTCATTAAAACATTAAATGCAGCCATTCCTGCAACAGCTGCTTTAAATAAATCAGCTCTGGTTTAACATGAGAATCAAATCAATACAAAAATAATCCAGAAAAGTGGGGTTTATTTCTCTTACCTGCCCAAAGCACTTACAAATGGTTTATGTTTCCATGCTTGGTGTTTTTCTTAGAGAAAACTTCTTATTAGAAAGAATTGCAGTTTAATTCTAGCAACCTGTAAATGATCTCCCTATTCCTTAAAATAAAAATTTGAAGGATTTAAATATATATATATATACACACACACACATATATATACATATCCTACCAACATCAAGTAATTCAGGAAAAAATTCAACTAGGAAAAAAAAAAAAGACCAAAATATTCTTATTTCTGGTTCTGTATGAGTAACAACAAATGTGATGCCAATCTACACCATCTCATTTAACAGCACAAAAATACATTTCAGAATCAAGGTTATTGCTGGAATTATCACTAAGCATGAAAAAATTAAGATATGTTTTAAAGGTTTTAAGCATCTAAACATTTAAAAAATAATAAATAAAATTAAATCTCATTTAGGAACCATTCACACAAGCTTAGGGGAATGCAAGTCAACAGGAGCATCCCTGTTTGTTAGGAAGAGTATCCAAAACCACACTGAAAATGTTTGAATTTTGGTAAAACACCCCAATTCCACAGCCCGCACCTGACACAGCACAAAAATCCCAAACTATTTCAGTTTATAGCTTGCACTTCAATGAAAAAACTGCTTTCAAGTGTTCAACAGAGCCAGTTTTGCCTCATTTCACTTGGCAAAAAAAGCCTAAAAAATCCAATTATTACAAAAACATTGTACCAAACCTGCAGTGCTAACTTTCCAAAGTGCTGATTTGGAATACTGAGATCATTTACAGGAATTTTGTCTCTCAGGAGGCCCTGCACAGATCCCAGCCACACCAGGGTCTATATTTAGAACAGCAACTCCAGTTCTACCAGTCCCTCAGTTCTGTACTGGGTGATGCTTTTCAAACAGGGGCAATCCAGATCTGCTGGCTGAGACTTGCATTCAAATATTTTCTTTTAATTCATTTCCCCCTCTATGCTGCATCAACATTCAGGCAAGATTACAGATCTCCAGAATGATAACATAAAAATGTTCTTTTTTTTACTACAGAACTAAAGGAAAATAAATTTTAAGAAAATCACACATCACTGCTAAGTCACAGCAAAGCCAGAAGAGTTTTAGCATTTCATAAAGATCAGGGGAAAAAAATTCAGTCATGACCAAGAGCAATGCACAACTCACTGCCTCCTATAATGGATTATTTAACTTATTGTCTGGTTACTTCTCCATCATTTTGTGTATTGGATGAGCTGCTCCCAAACCTGGATTTAAGACATCACTGTGGTCCAAAAGTTACAAATATTTTCTAAATTGTGACCAACAGACAGGGATAAAGCACTGAGTGGAGGCACCAACAAAACCTGAAATAGAAAACAAACCCCATCCAACTTTAATATTTCATAGAACCGCCCAAAATGTTTCAGTATTAAAAGGTTTACCTTTCAAATTTCCCCATAAGATACAATCTTTGAGGAATAAATAAGGGAATAAACAGCAAATTGAGTATTTCAGATCTAGGAGAAATCCCTTCAGCTGTACTTGGTGCACACACACGAGGAGCTGCTCATCTCCCCAAGCAGGCACAGATTTAACACCTGAACAGAGATCTGAGAAACTGCTGCCACCCAGAACTGAAAACTGTACCTGCTCAAATGTGCTTTATCTGGGTACTTGGCTGCTTCTGACCCTTCTGCAGAGCCTGAAGCAATCCAGAGTGGGGAGTGGAAATCAGGAAGGATCTTGCAGGAGCAGAAAGCAGCGGATATTAGAGATCAGTGTATCAGAGTGCCACAAATCCAGCTGAGAGCAGCACAGGATCAAAGCACCCTCACCTTCCCTCAGATCTGCATCCAACAGCAGGGGAAAAACCCACTCAGGGCTCACCTGCTTCACTGCCTGCGAGCTCAACACTTGGGATCACATTTGCTGCATCTGAAATAACCCAAAGGACTCTTTAAAGCCTTTCAAGAGACAAAATTCCCATTTTTGCCACTTGCTGAACATATCTAAATGTGGAATTTAGAGATGATACTGAATCTCTTTCTGCACAAACAAATACAGATACAAAAAACCAGTGAAGAGACTTTCTGGCATTGGAGAAAGGAAGATGATAAATGTAATACAACCAGTTTTAATCAAGATCAAAGCTGTAGGAGAATGCAGACAGACAGTCTAGACTGCTTTACTTTGAAAGCCTAAGCATATAAAGCAACATCTGCAAAGAACATTAATCACATTTAGTCCACAATCTTATCACCTCCCAAGCAAGCAGAAACAACTTTTACTTAAAAGTCATATGCTTCTGTGTGACAAGCATTTTTAATTATCTTTAAATTAGATATTTATCACTGATTACAAAGCTGTTCTGCTCACTTTGAAAGAAGCTGATGTAATTTGAAATACACTTGGAGAGTTTCTGGACAAAGTATTGGTAAGGAAGCCTGGTGAACAGCAACAATTATTTTGTACCACTGGTATAAAGTGGGAATTCTCAAAATATTGAATTAAGTTCTGATTTGCTCCTCTGCATTTCAGACCCCCAACTCAGCAGGAGGAATAAAGTGAAAGATTTTCTGTACAGTTTTCTTTAGCTTTGGGAAATGATTTGAGAATAGAAATAATCAGCTTCTTTTCAATTTTCTTTCTATAAAAATAAACTTATCTTGCTGCTATGTTTTAGAGAGGAATTAAAAATTGGAGGGATGGTGGATCACTACATATGGAATATTTATATCTTTTGATACAAAAGTAATTTATTCCTTGTTTACCTTGGTTTATTTTGCTTACATTCTGGTCCATTGTCCCTTATGAATTCACTGCTCACTAGCAATCATTTCATTTATTTTATTAAAAATGTCTTGCATTAAAGTTTTCCCTTCTGCCAAGATTTTCATACAATCTACTCTTCAACAAGAGCCTGGCAGAGAAAAACTCACAAAAATCCATCATCTTCCAACCCTGAGGCAACAGCTGTGAAAATTTACAACACGATAAACCCACAGAGGCAAAGAACAAAACTGGGAATTTCTGCACTGGGCTCAACTTCTCCAGCAGCCCCACATCCCACAGGAGAGCTCATGAAATCCAGCAGCAAATCCAGAATTGAGAAGTCTTATCCAAAAATGTCAGTGTTCAATCCCTCAGTTCAGAACAGACAGAGTGTGCAGCCTCCCCTGCACCAGGACTCACTGCAAATTTGGAATTTTAGGATTTCTACTGATACCTTTCAGTTGGAGATCCCCTCTCTCTGCAGGCACCACCGACCATCCTGCTGCTCCTGGCTGCACAGGGACTGAGATTCCTCAGCCTCTCCATAAATTCACAGACAAAAAGATGATTCCTGAGCACCTTTTTCTCCAAATCCTCCCCAGTCTGTTGATTTTGCTGCTCCTGGCTCCACAGGGATTGAGATTCCTCAGCCTCTCCATAAATTTATAAACAAAAAGATGATTCCTGAGCACCTTTTTCTCCAAATCCTCCCCAGTCTGTGGATTTTGCTGCTCCTGGCTGCACAGGGACTGAGATTCCTCAGCCTCTCCACAAATTTATAAACAAAAAGATGATTCCTGAGCACCTTTTCCCCCAAATCCTCCCCAATCTGTTGATTTTGCTGTTCCAACTTTGCAGCAGCAAAGCCCCAGTAACTCATCCCACACTCAACAGAGGAGATTTCACTGAATTTCCATGGAAAAGCACCTGGTTTGTTCTTGCACAGGCAGCAGCATCCTCCTGAAGCTCTGCAGCGTTCCTGGAGTTCATCTGCCTGAGCTATTTAAAGAATTTCCTATCTTTAGGCCCACTGACAACACTTTTTTTTATTTTTTAATGTAACTTTAACCTCCCACAAAAAGCAGTTTAACAAAGGGAGACTCTGCACACCTTCTGAGACTCCTACACCTGTGGAAATTGGAATGCTTGGAGAAATGCCCTCATATACAATGAGTTAAATTCATTTCTTGGTGTTATTCTGTTATTTAACTGGGCACCTCATAGAGCCACACCAAGGCAATTTATTTTCTGGCCAATTTTCAATTTGCTTATCTGATCAATTCCACCTTGATTTTTTAAGCTAAAACAAATTACAAGTATTTAGGAGGACCAAGAAATTTTAAAGGGTTGCAAAGTTTTATTGAGGTAAATTTGATAGAATAACTAGAACTAGACAGCTGCCTTTAAAATAGCAAATAAAATTTAGTTTCAATCCTAAGTCCAGCTACATGAACTTTAATTTTTATTATCTCACCAGATGGAATGAACCACATGGCCTAGGAGAAATAACACTGTGGCTATTTAAAGACAAGGCAGGTTCTGACAGCTCTCACTGAACTCCCAGTGGAAACCAGAATTCCAAAGTCCAGGATGAATCAGGGAACCCTCTGTACGTGACACAAGAAAGCAACACCACAAACAAAAGCTTTAGGGCAAAAGCCCTGCACTTGCTCCTAGGAGATAATTTGTCTTCTAAATTTAGATAACAATTAAGAAAATGTTATCTAGTGACCTGAAATCTGGAAGGCACTTTAGGATATGATTTTGACCTTCTTGTTCTTCTTCAAGAACACATCTAAAGCCAGAACATGAATACTGATACTCCATTTAAAAGCCTCTTGACACTGACAAAGTAACAGCCTTAAGTCTGGTGATTAAAACTCCAAATTTCACGGCAAGAAAAGGCTCCAGAGGGTTCCCTAAACACGTTTTCCACAGGTACTCCCCGTGCCCAGAGGCAGTGGAGTGAATCTCTCCTGCCTCTCAGAGATAAGAGGACAAAGATGACTGTGGATATATTGCATTAGTTTATTTGGGAGGGACCTGCCAGACAGGTGATCTCTAAAAACACACCCAGGAAATTACCAGAACATCAGTGAGAGAGGAAAATGACAATTTTCCTATATATACTACATGAAAGATTACAAAAAAGACATTTAAGCTACAATTCTGTCTATTAATGCCATTCTCTGATAAGCACGAATTCCCCAGAAGTGAAGTGGCTGCTCCCAATGTGCAGGATTCCCTAGAAATAGCATTCCACCCACTGCACGTGGAGGCAGGTGAGTAAGAGACAAAGAAGGATCTCTGCATGGAATCTGCCATGGGCTAACACTCACCAAATACAATAAATTTTGGATTTCACAGCATTTTGGAGAATCAGACCAGCCTGGAGCACCCTGTGTTAAGCAAGGCTTGAGAAAGCAGCTATTCTTTTGTCAGCACACAGAAAATATATGAAGAAACTTTTCGTGATAGTGTGTGGGATTTAAAAACTCAGAATTTTTACTTCAAAGTTGTCAATGCACGAGTCTTAATACTAAAGGAAATAAAAAAATCTGTACTTGAGAAAACAGGAGTACAAATCACATAAACTCTTTAGAATCTATTTTGCTCAAGCAGAAGCAGAGGAGTCAGGACATGAAAGGGATGAGAGGAGCCCAGGACACAGTTTGGATTAGCCCATATCAGTGCCATGTCCCACTGTGCCTGAAGTCACCCAGAGCTGAGAGCCAGCCCCAATCTGCTGACAGGGGTGTTTCAGGCTCACTGAGAGTGAACAGAATTCAGACATTAACCCAGCCTGGCATGGATCACACAAACTTGGGGACAGATTCACTCCCCAGCCCCACACAGAGCACACTGCTCACTCCCTGCTCTTGCACAGGGAATGACAAGCACAGCTACAATTTTACAATTTAACTGCACAAAACCAGACGGTGACCGGAGCTGGGTGAACTTTGCACGGGCTCACAAGGGCTGATTCCACCCCCTCCCCTCTGGCACACCGGCTCCAGCCCAGGAAAACCTGCCCAGGGAGGGGAGGGACCGCTCCCTTCCAGAGAAATCCAGAGTTCCAGGGATCTGGGAATCTCCAGGGCAAGGGACAATGGAGTCCTGCTGTCTGAAAAGCTCCCCAGCACAAACTTTGAGGCTACAACTGGTGTTGTAAAGCACAAATCGTTCAGCAATCAGGAATTATTTAATCTGGAAGTTCCATCCAGATCCAAGTTTAATCACCTCTGAACAAACTATTCCTCCCTGAATTTGTCCATCTGTGAGATCATTTTTATATTTCCACATGTTCTGAAACACTGAGTTCTACAGTTTAATTACCCATCATTAGCAGACATACTCTTTCTGTTTAAAGTACCTTCATCAATCATTTGGATGAATTTGATGTGAAGCAGCTGGCCAGCAGGCTGAGCAGGAAGAAAAGACAAGTTAGCAAAGTACTCAGCCCCAAAATCATCATCCTGAAATGCATTTCTGTGGTTATCACACAAAGGTAGGATTGGGATGGAGAAATTACAGGTATTTAGCAGTATCTGGGTTATTCACTTCCAATTCCCAATCTGATTTAAACCAGAATGATGCTTAAAAGGGAAATCCTTCAAGTTTGATGCTGGCAATTTTTAGAACAGAAAATAACTCAGCAGATTTCAAGCTGTTTATATTTAGTTAAGTTATATATGTGTTCATATGGAACCTTTATTCTTAGCTATTGGGGATAAAGAAATACCAACATCCAAAAGAATGGATTTCATTAGCAGCAAAATAAAGACTTTTCAGGTATTAAGGGACAGAATGATGATATATATTTTATGGCTTTATTTTCCTCAAACACTGGTGTCACAGGGATTGGTGACTTTCTCCAGAGCAATTCCAAAGTTGGATTTGGAGTCTCTTACCCAGAGCAGTCATAAACACAAGTTTAAGGCTCCTGCTGCCAGATGTTGTGTTTGATGGAGAAGTGCTTGTGCTCACATAGAAACAGGTGTTCCTCTTGTCACAGCTGAGGAATTCACTCAGCAATAAATCCTCCTGGCAGGCCAGGAGAACACCAAAGCTTCACAAATGCAACAAAAAAATTTATGGGAGAATTCTCATGTCTTGCCTGCTGCAGGTGTTTATCCTGAGGTACTCAATGAAACACAAACTGTTCCATCAGTGAGATCAATAAGGAGAATTTGCCTTTGCAAAGGAGAAGAAAAATTGTCTGTTTTTTCATTTGGATTTTTTTTGTTGTTTGCCTGGCTGGCTTTTGTTGTTTGGTTTTTTTCCCCAGGACAATGATTACCAACACAGCAACAGGTATTTAGTAAATCACTGGCCAAACAGCAACAATGACTCAACTTTCGGTGCAGCACCCTTAGGAGGGGTTTATTCTGTCCTATCAGGACACTGAGCCCACAGCAGGAATCCCACCATTTCCTGAGCTCCCTTCCTCAAAAACCCAACTGGGCCAGACCTGACCCCTCCCTCCACCCTGGACCTGTCAGCAGCATGTCCCACAGCTCAGGTGGATGGAACATTCCAGCTGCCTTAGTTTCCCCTCTGCTGATGTTTATTTAACCACAGTGTTATTTATGCAGAGATAGCAAGGTTAGGAATGCCCTGAACTCGGATCCCACTTCCCTGTACAGTCACAGGAGAAACTCAGGACTCCTGACCACAGAGTGTGGAGCTCCCCTGAGCACCTCAGGAGGGAACAGAGCACACACACAAACCCCTGCCCACAGCCATTACATTTCTAGACTCCATGACTCCATCCAGCCACCCCTTCCCAGGATCAGCAATCTGCTTAGATTACCAACAAGGAATCCACATAGATGCTCTCCAGCAAAAGGCACCCGCTGGAAATTCCACAGAAAAGCTTTAACATTATACTGCCAGGATGTGGATCCCAAGAATGATCAGCTTGGGAAGGTGAGCACAAAAGAAACCAATGGACATTTAGGTCACTGTCACTGTCCCTCAGCAGAAACCACCACCTCAAAGAAAGGTTTAAAAATTCTGCTTTAAGTGAAAAACAACTTGAATATCAGAGTTAACTGAAAAAAAAAAGAAGGGGATGATGGAAATAGCAGCCTGGTTGGAACATTGGCTTCTCTCTTCCCTCCAGGCTGAGCTGGCAGAGACCATGGCTGGGACAATACCTCAGGTGAGATTCCTGTGTTTTAAACTGATGCAGCATTTCAGAACACTGCTACTAGAGATCAATTCATCTCCATTTCAGTGCCCATTCTTGCATTTTAGCACACAAGTTGTCCTCATGCAGATTTTCAGGGAAGATTAAGAGCAACAGGAAGTGTGAACAAAGCCCAGCAACAGCCCCAGGCTGACTTCACACCGCAGTGGAACAAAAGGCTGAAGAGTTTAGGTGCTGCCCCAAAGAAATTTTCACAGCTGAAATCTCAGCACCACAAGCTCATCCAGAGCTTTTCCTTCCAGAAGCTGATGGGAAGGTATTCCTGCTTTATGGTTTTTCTCAATTCATGACTGACAAGCTCCTGCCAGTTCCCTGGTCCTTACACAGGGAGATGCTCCTGGCATTGGGACCTCTCAGAGCAGGTCCTGGACAGGATCTGCTCCATTGCTGTTCAGCTGATATGCAAAATCAGATCAGCCCTTGTTTGTAAATGGGATTCCTGATGCTGTGTTAAGTGTTTTAATTCAGTACATTCAGGCATTCTCAGTAGGGTTCTGTATATAAAGGACATTCCCTGCATTCTCTCCTCATCATCTCCAGACCTGTTAGGGCTGTTTGTTCTCTTCTTGGATCAGATTTTTATGCCCACCTGTTCAGAATAAATTTCTAAGGACATCTGCAGCTAAAATTCAAGTAACACAAATTAGATATTGCTAAGATTGTTGCAGATAGTCTTTCCAAACAGTTTTCTTAAACCTGGGATGTAAAACTGGATTTTACTGACCACTGTATCAGCCAATCTGTGATTGTGTCAGTCTGAACCTTTTGTTTAGTTCCCACCTCATTGTTCCCAGAGAACCTGTGAGATAGGAGTGAATTTTATCACCCATTCCTTGGAATGACAGAATCACAGAACAGTTTGAGTTTAAAGCTCATCTCATTCCATGCCCCTGCCACGGGCAGGGACATCTTTCACTTCCAACACCAAAGCAGTTTGTGATATTGAGATGAAAATTTCTGAAATGATTAAATTTCAGAGAAATATTTTGGCAAATAAGGGTCTAGGAAATTAATTTTTCCTGATTTGCCATCTATCTGAATACTTTCAAGCCACTGGAACTGGAGCCTAAGGATTTTTTAGGAGGGATCCACTCCATTTCCACTGGAACAAAAAGTGAGATCTGTGCTTTCCTGGCCTCCCTGGAAAGCTCTGACCCAAAAGGATGTGATTCAGAACTTTTTCTGCTGAACAGGAAAAGAAAACTTGCGCTGGAAAGTGTTGTTTTCATGGGTGGTTTCCCAGAGAAATGGCAAATGCTGAGTTTGGGGCAGGAATGGAAGCAAAAGCATCCTGTGGTTTGAAATCACCTTGCGCAAATTAATCCTGCTTTCACAGCTTGGGTTTAGAACTTCTGATCTCTATCTCCCCAAATGGGTGAGCTCAGATGAGCCTGAATTTGTTGGGGTCTGTCCCACTGACACAAGGTGAAGTTAAATAAAATGTAACCAAGCCGTTACAATTTTTCAGAGCCACCGCAGAAAATCTTTTTGTGTTAAATTTAATAAAATTCAATTATCCCCAGGGACAACTTGCAAAACAGAACCTTTCCAAAATTTGAGATCAGAGAGCTAAAATGAAAATATTGAACCAGTGGTCTTTTCTACACTACTTTTCAAGCAGCTTTATAAATAAATGATGAAAAAAAAAATCTAATTCTTTATAAAAAGTACAGTAACTCCAATTGTGTGATTTTGCAACTTTCAAGCCTAAATGTTTTTCAGCCCTGAAACACGGAAATATTTAAAGAAAACTCTTCCATCATGTAATTGCTGTGAGCTAAAGAGAACTATCTGTACCCTCTACTGACAAACACTAGCAAAAATTTCTAAAATTAACAGTTACTGCAAAGTTTAATTTTGTCTCATACACTCAACACTGTAACTCAACAAAATTAAACCACTTCCCTGTTTATGTGGAAATTCCTAGAAGGAAACAGTTTTTCATGCTAGAAGGCTTGATAAAATGATTGGTCATATTTAAAAATAGCTTTTAAAAACAGATCAAATTTCAACTTATGTGCTGATACTGAAATCCAGCTGAGAGAATGGAGACCACTCCAATCTTTAGGCAGCATTTAAGGAATGGAGATTAGTGTTATCTAGGTGAGATAAGAGCTCTCAACCTGAAAAAATAAGCTCAGGCTTTAGTTACAAATAAAACCCAACTCTAAACAAGCTGGGGAGGCACCAAAAGGGAGGGAGCTGCTGAGAGGCACTAAAATCAGCTCAGGGAAAAAAGGGATGTGAGACAGAGACAGCTGGGATGGGACAGAGCTGAGAAGGATGAGGAGCACTAAGGGCTTCCCTGGAACCCACCTGGCTTCAGACTTTCCATAGTGCCAGGGGCAGGGATGGCACCCAGCAGGCTCCAGGGTGGGCACACAGGAATTTAATGGAATTCCACAAGGACAAATGTGGTGTCCTGAGCCTGGGGACACACCCTCTGCACCAGGACAAGTGGGGGCTGCCAGAATGGGTGCCAGCTCTGCAGGTTTGGTGGATACCACACTCCAAAGTCATTTCAAAAGGAAATGGCCATTTCTACTCAGAGCTGTTATGATGAAGTGACATTTAAAAAGTGACATTAGAAGCAGGCAGGCAGCAGATCACTGAAATCTGCAGGGAGGCTGCATCCAAACTGCTCATCCCAAACAGGAATCACCCTTAAATATGAAATAGGTAATTTGAAGAAAGAAAATAAATTATCCACGTGCACTTCAGACCCCAGCTGGCCCAAGGACTGTTGCAGAGCCCTGGAATGCTGCCCTGTCCCCCAGCAGGGTGGGTGCTGTGCTGCTCTCTAAGTGGGACAGCTCCCAGTTTAACACACAGGGCTGAGCTGGAGGCAGCAAACGATGCCAATGTTTGCACAGCACACTAATGGCACACTCCAGCTCTCAGGCAGGAGATGAGGGAATGCTGAAGTGCTGAAGCTGCAGGAATTGTGCTCCAGCCCTGCCTGTGCTGCCTCCTGGCACTGGCCCTCAGACCGTGCTTTGTGTCATCTCATTAGACACCGCTTGGCACGAGCTACAACACTATCAGGGAGCACTGGGAGCTGAGCAGGGCTTGTGTTCCCTCTGCAGCCTCATTGCACTGGGAATCCCAGACACAGGCAGAAGAGACCGGCCACAGATCGTCTCTAAAACATTCTTCACATCTACAGTTAATCATACAAAACAAGTTTTAAAACAATCACTGAGCTGCCTTATCCATTTCTAATTTTTTCCAGAAAAAGAAACAACAAACAAACACTAAAATCCCAAAGCAAACAAGCAGAAACAAAATCAAAACTGCACGTTTTGCCCTCATAAAGTTTGGTATCTTTCAGAAAATACAAATCACACCCTAAATGTTTTTGAGCACTCCCCCCCTGCATTTCTAAAAAGGATGGATGTAGCATCCAGCTTTAAAAGCCAATCTGCCCCAAGAACCTCTGCAATTCGTTAGAAAAATTGTTTTTCTTATGTGCATCCCATTTAGAGATAAAAGATACACAAAAAGTTGAAACTATTTAAAAAGTAACACAATTCTGAGCTACAAAGATTCCTAGCAGTTCCACAATAATTATACAGATACTTTCTAACAGAACCTTCAAATGTAACTCATTTAGTCACTTCTCAGGTATCAGCTTTAACAGTGTCAATATGCAGAATTAAACAGCAAAACTTAACTCATTTGCTGCCATCATCAGAGAAAGTGGAAATCTTCCCAAGTGTGACAACAACCTCATTTAGGCAAGAACCAGATCAGACAGCAATGCCTGAATTGCATTGTAATTACAATCTACAATTTTGCTGTAAATGCAAAATACAATCTTAATTCTCTTAGTTTTAATGAGGCAGATTAATATCTCAAAGTTCAGAAAGCAAAAGAATTTGAGAAATATTCTTTTTGGCCAAGATATAGTATTCTTCTTTATTATCTATTCACTAACTATAGACAATGTTTCCCTCATGTAATTAAAGAGTTATAAAAGCAGAGAAATGCATCTTGGCATTTCTCACATGCCCATCACAGTTAAGAGTACATAGGGGTTTGCTTTTTAATTACATTGTCATTTCAACATTTTGTATTGAATTACCACCTAATTATGGATCCATATAAATCCTTAAAAAAAAGAAGTTATGCTCTAACGAAGTAAGGAATCTCCAAAGGTGAGATGTAGCCATTTAAATTAATTGTAGAACTTGTAACCTTCTTGCCAACAGTCCCCAACATCCCCTCAGTGCAGTTTAACAGTTCCCAACCAGCCATGTGGTGACTCCAGAATAACACAGAAATTAATGACAGTGTTGCACTGCTGCATCCTGAGTGACACAGATTATCCTGCACCACTTCAACCAGAAACACCAGCACAACACTAAATTACCAAGCCTTTCACAAGGTGCTTTTAGAATTTGGAAATACTTAATTTCCCTTCCAAACCAAACCCAACCCCACAGTGTTGCTGCCACCAGGATTTGGGGTGACACAGCCACTGCTCAGAGCTCTGCTGGCACCAACACAATGCAAGTGTGTCCCTTGCTCACTCTGTCCATGCAGGAATCCCAGCACAGCTCGTTAGGAAAACCTCCCAAACAAAGTCCCAGGAGCACAGAGGTAAAGGCTCCATCCTGCTCATCCTCCTCTGACTGCCTGCTGGAAAGGCATTCATTAATCTGAGAGAGTTGGAACGGGAGCTGGGAGAGTGAGGCACATTGTTCCTCTGAACTACTTGAGAAAAAACCTGATTTTGTGCACCCAGCTGTCACCACAGGACCTCACCTCCACCTCCCAGCCAGAGCTGATCCCATCCCAACAGCACCTCCAGCTGCAGGAACAAGCAGTGTTCCCACAAAAGCTTCCCTACCTCTCACCACATCACCAAAGAGTTCATGTCTCCAGTTTGTAAGTGATTTTTCTGTTTTTCTTGTTCCCAGTTACAGCTTGAACTAGGAAATCCTGAAGAAAACCATAAATGTCGGCTTTCCCCATCAAGAATTAAATTATTGTGAAACCATGACGATAACTATGCAATGGAAAAACCTTTCCCTGCTCTCTTTGCATCACAACTGAAGGATCTGATGTATCCAATGTACATTTGGGATTCCTGGCCACAGAGATATGCAACATAAACAACATGGCAGTAAATATTCATTTTCTGGGGGATTAAGCCTAAATATGCTCTGCTGTTTGGCACAGTAGTCACAAACTGTTTCTAAGAAAAAACCCCTCCACCACCACACAGACAGCGCAGGGAGAGAAGACAAGAGATGCCACACAAAGTCACTGGCATCCAACATCACTTCAATTCCATATGGAAACAACAGGAAATAAGATGTGCCGAATTCTAAGCACCAAGGCAACAAAAACACATTAAGATTTCATCACACAAGAACTTGGCTGTAAAATCCACAGTTTTCTTGATCTTTTTATGGAGTTCTCATTTTCAGGAACATCAGAGAGCTAACAGCTCATGGATGCTACCAACCAGCTCAAGAAGGCATTTGCATTAAGCTGCTTTCAGCTAATTAAGTGGTGGAAATGCAGCTCTCCTACAGCAAGAAACCTCTTCCACAATCAGCTTCCTTGTCAACTTCTCTCTTTTTACAGCCTGGAAAAACTATAAGTGGAGAAGGTTGGAAGAAAATGTAGAATGAATAGGAATGATAAATATTCGAGGTGCTGTTATTTTTTCCCTTCCTTAGAACTAATGATATGAAAAAAATAATGTCTATGGTTAAATAAAAAAGAAAAAAAAAGTATTTATCTGTCCTCATTTGCTATTCAGCCAAACTCATCACCTAAGGGATTTTACCCCCAAATTTCAGAAAGGTGGGAATGGGAAAAGTCAAATATTCTCCATTAGACCCAGCTGAAAACTACTTCTCTTCTTGCAGAAAAGAGCTTTTCCCTCACAGGGAACACCTGTCCCTCAACTCACACCCAGCATATGCAAACAAACTTATTTCAGCTTTTTCTTCAGCAAAGCCTCGTGTGTGAAGGGTAGAGATGCAAATAAACTCATGACAGCAGCATCTCTCCAGAAATGTTTGGGAAGCAGAGTTCCACCAGAATGCTCACATGTTCTGATGGTGCATTAGCACAATTACAGCTCTTTTCAGAGCCCAGAAGATTTAGGGTAACTGTTAAGTACTAACAGATTACTTAGAAATAGTTGACAGATTTTTGAGTTGTAATAATTTAGAATATCAACCTCTCCATAACTCAGTCTGTGCTTGAAAAAATTATTAAGTAAGTTTATTTAATGGAACAAGTTCTGCTTCCAACAGCAACATCAGGAGTGTCCAGAGGTAATACATTTAATATAAAAACTTGTGCCCTCTGATAAAATAAAGGAATCTTTACTTTAAAAGCAGTACTAATTCTGAAGTGGTTTATTGCCCTGCAATAAAGTGAATAAAGTGATTAGAGTCCAACCACAATCATGGACAGCTCGCAGGGAACACAGCAGCAGAAACAATTTCACAAATGCTCCCAAAGCTGTGGCAGGATTTTCAAGGGTTACCAAGTTCATAATGAAAAGACAGTTTAAAAAAAAGAACCAACAAAAAACAACAAAACAAAAAATCCCCGAAAATAAAAAAAAACACATTACAGAAGTAAAATGAAAGAAAAAAGTCTCATGTCCCCCCTCAATTCCTTCAGGACACCAAACCATTCAGCTTCTACAGTCACAGCATGGAAAGCAGGTTTTACAGCTCTTGATAGACTTTTTTTTTTTAGGGGGGAAAAAGATACAATTTAAAAAATAATTTCTCTGATAATAATCGCTGTGAGACAGGAGAATGATAAATTAAAAATCAGAGAATAAAACATCCTCCATGCAGTGAAAGCACTACAAAGGATCTTTGACATGCCAGTACCTTCAGCTAAATTACTCAAGACCTGAGCTTGGGAATGATCTGGCAATAGGAGAAAGAGGGGAGCAACACTTTCCTGATTCTGTTCCTTTTGTTTAGGTGATTTTTAGCTTTATTTTAGCTTCAGTTCTAAAAAAATCCAGGTCTTGTTCCCTGTAGGAGACTGCAGAAAGACTTTGATGAGGGACCACCCATGTACCAAAGCTAGAGCAGGTATCTCAGAAGAGATGAGTTGGGAAATGAGGAGTTTATGAGTAATAAAAGGAACGATGAGATTTTAAACTAAGATTATGGCTGAAGAAAATCCACTACTTCAGCATCTCCCACACTTTCAGCTGCACGGGGTGCTGTGTTTCGAAAACTTCAGAAAATTATGAAAGTGCCCATTCTCTGTTCCTGAAATGTTCTGAAGTGTAGCTCAGCAATCACAAAACCACACTTCCCTGGGGGAGGGGAGCACTCAGATAATATCTGGAAAGAGCCTTCTTTGATGAAGGAGCTGTTTTAGTCACAAGTTTTCTTGTGAAGCTCCCCTAAAATCTTGCCTCACCTACAGCAGAGGCACGGGAAGCTTGTTCTGAAGTGTTTTATTATTCCTTCAGGATCTTCTGAAATCAAACATGCAGCCAGGTTTATCTAAGAAGTGTATTAGAGGGCACACGGAGAACCTTGACCCGGGCACTTTGTTTTCTTGTTTAGTTAATGTGCATTCATCTCAGCCTCTGGAGTTCCTACAGATGGGTACAAACCTACACCCACTTTTATCCAAGCATCTACAAATATTTTAAAGCCTAATAACAACACAGATGCTCTTTTTCAAATATCTCAGTCAGATCAGGGAAATATTTTCACTCTCCTAACAAAGATGATTAAACTCACTGGAAATTCCTGTCCATTCGCAGTACATTTACAGGATTTCATAGAGCAGTTTACAGATAATAAAATAAATCGCTTTGAACCTGAAGAGCACTTCCACACCCACCACGCAGAATAAAACCACAACATTTTCACCTATTAAAAGAACCCCGGTATTAACTGGCCATGTAAACATCTGCAGAAAATAGCTGTATTTAAAAATAAATGAACAAATACAGCAAACCTAACCCCCAGTTGCTGTAACAGCCCGTGAGGAGCTGGAGCTGCACACCAGAGAGAGGCATCTCCACACCTGAACTCCAGGATTTTCTCAACCATTGCCAATATTCTGAAATACAGAGCCTTGACATACTGATTTTCACATTAAAGACTGGAAAAGAAAGTTCTGCTGCTGCTGATGTTAGAACCAATTCATCAGGCAGGGTTTTAAACTGAAGTCAGTTAAGAAAAACACTACTCATAAAAACTTCAAGCTTAAAATCTTATATAATCTTGTAGCTCTGATCACAAACCCAACAGTTTACTGTTGAATTTATTTATTTTTAGACTCGCCTAAAATTTCAGAGTGGCTGCAGTTCTGATGGGAGTAGAAAATAGTATAATAATTGTTAAGTACCGGAACACTTAATGTGTAATGCTGGCATAACCACCAAAACAATGTCATTAACATGAGAAGCAGCCCGGATTGCAGGCAGTTTCCTGCTCATTTAGCCAAGATTAATTCTTCACAGGCAAGAGAAACATTCTTTTCACCTTACCAAGGACAACCCGGACGAGAAATGCTAAAGAAAAAGACGTTCTTTACTGCTTAGCTGCTCTTCTATTAAGTGTGATAGGTAATGTCAATAAAAACCACTATTCTGTGCTCTAGGCAAAAAGATCTTAGAGGTGGACGGGGAAGAGAGACAGACATGGAGAGCAGATGGCAGCAAGTCTCTCAGAAACTGTTAGTGAGAGGGGGAAAAAAGTTTCCCTACAAAACATATTGCTGAATTAAGAGGAACGCTGCTGAGCTGAAAAATCAGGCATCAGGAAAAGACGACACACACACGTCTCTGCTGCAAGGCAAGAGCTGTCAGAAATCCCGTTTTGTTTCAAAAGAGGAATAAAAAGGAAAGCTCCTGAAGAACCTTGTGGCTGTCCTTAAGCCGCTGTGCCGTTTCCCTGGGTAGCAGGGCAGGGTTTTTGGGTTTCTCGCTGGCAGCGCTCGCCATTTCACAGCACATTTAGCGCACACAGCGCGGATCGATAGCACTACAGACACAAGGCGAGACTTATCCATTTACTAACCACAGCAAAACGGCCTCTTCAGCAAAATCCACCGGCTCCTAAGGCTGGGAATTTAAAAGGCATCCTTACAGGGATCTCATTACCCCCTTCTCTGAGGCTGAGCACTTGGCTGGGAGCTTTTAGCCCGATAAACAAGTGTTTTAGCAAGGATGCTAAAAATCTGCACGGAGCACTAAATACACGTTCCAAACGCGGCCACGGAGTGCCAGGCTGGCTTGTAAACTCGGATTAGAGCCTCACACAGCTCCTAAAGGGGTTTTTGTGAGACTGCCGGAGCTCCGAGCACAAATGGACCAACAGTTGCCCAACCACTGGTTGCTGCCATAACAATTTTCCTCCTGGAAGAGCGTGGGGAACTCCTCACACCAGGATCAGAGCTCGTTTGAACTCAAATTCTGCTGTTTTAAAGAGAAAATTAGGCGATATTTTTTTTCCTGCTCTACAAGGCAGTGACATAACGAACAGCAAAAGGCAAAGGGTTACAAATTATTCTTTAGAAGCTGAAATTCCGGCTTTTCACCCCGATTCTGTTGGTACATCTCTGCACGCACACGCCCCTCGCTATCACCAAAGGACGAGCTCAGCCCTTCAGAGCTTCACCTATTCTAATTTAATGAAGCATTAACGAAGGTCGCTATTCAGCAGGGAATAGTGCGGGCTAACAGAGATCAAACTGAAGGAAAGAGCATTTCAGCTGGGTAATTCTTCTTTAAAACCAGCACCCAACACCGATAACTGCGCTGCCAGGTTACTTATGTGACACTAGGTGGTTATGTCTCCACATTTATTCCGCACAATTGAGCTGAAACCCAAGTGTTCTGAGCGTTTCGAGTGCTCACATTATATATATTTTTAAGAATAAACACCAAAGCAGCTCCTGCCTTTACAGTCGCTGCCATCCACAAACATTTGCCACCTGAAAAAAAAAGATTTCTTCTCATTCATACAGAGCCAGCCCAAGTTTTCAAGTGCTGACCCCAAAGCTCTCCGTTTCAAGTGACAAATCCAGAACATTCACTTACCTGATGAACAAGAGATAAGAAAAACAGCGAACGCCAACTTAGTAGCAGCTCCCATTTTCCAATGCTGTTAAAACATTTAAGTTACTTTAAGTATCCAGTTTTCTGGGTCCTGCAAGCTGGAAAAAAATCTCCCTTCTTGCTGAACCTTTATAAAGCAATTTATAGCAACATTTCTGCAGCGAGTAGTGTTCATAAAATACTAAAAATCAGGTTTGTTTAGACACTGACGACCTCCCCGCGGCTCTTTCTAGAGAGAATCCGGGTTGAGGGAGGGATAAATATATTTGGAACAGTGTTTCAAAACACACGTGTCATTTGGCTTCTGTACAAACGGTGGCAAAATTCAATTCATAAAAGTAATGCTACGAATCCACTTTAAAAAAAAAAACAAAACAAAACCAAAATAAGTCAACGATTAAGCTGCTGAGCACGACGAAGTCTCTGAGTCTCCAAGTGTTTTCCACATCAGGCGCCGTGAAGGATCATCCCTCGTGGGTGCGAGTGTCGGGGGTCGGATCGGGGATCGGGATCAGTCCAAGGCGATCTTTCCGTCCTGCCTCCCCCTTCACACCCCGTGTAGTGTTTGGGAGAAAAGCAGCTCCATTCCAGTTCCAAACCTCGGGCCGAAGAGAGGAAGTTTTTGTCAGTTTGTCGATGAAAAACTGCCTTAAAAAACCAGCCACCAGCTACACGTGGGTTTTCTTGAATAAATGCTGAGGGATTTAGCGTAGCCCAGGAGAGGGAAAAGGAAACAACAGTCTGGGAACAAACAAACCTTCGGGCTTCCCGGGAAGTGGCAAATCTCTAGTCCTTGGCCAGGCAGCGAGGGCAGTGCATCCCCCCTTCTTCACCGCCCTTCTCCAGCACCAGCACTCCCGAATCCCAGCAAGATTTCCAATTCTTCTAGGAGATTTCCATCCCCTCCCCCCGCGAGAGGCTATATTTGGTATTTAAACACACAAGAGTGGCTGGGGAACGGGGGGGTACAAAAAAAAAAAAAAATTAAAAATTTAAAATGCAGTATCCAGGCGCTGGGGAGGAGGGTGGTATGTTCTTTGTGGCAGATCCTTGCTGGCTGCCGTGCTTCCAGGAGAGCTGGGCTTCTTTGGAAGGGAGGCGGCTGTGCCTGGATGGAGGCTGGATGGAGCCAGGCTCCTCTCGGCTCCTGGATGGATCCTCGCTCCTCTCCCTCCTCACCGACACATCTCCTCCTCGCCGCCCCGCCGCTGCTCACACGGAGACTCCACAAAATCCACCCCTCCGAGCTCGATCCAGTTCTTGCCTTCTTCGCTTTTTTTTTTTTTTTTTTTCCTCCTCTTTTTTCTTTTCCTCCTAGGAGCGAGCAGCAGGAGACGGCAGGGGCGGGGAGGCAGAGCCTTCTCCCCGCGCCTCCCACACGTCGGAGCGGGGCGCGATCCCCTCCTCACCCTCTCCCCTAACTCTGACCCCGGCTCAACTCTCCGGTCTCCCGGGCGGCGGAGGCAGCGCGGCTCAGCCCAACTTTGTCCCTCCAGCAGTGCAGCTTAGGGGCTGGCGAGGCGAAAAGGCCGAGCCGGGGGATTCTCTCCGGGCGGCGGCGGCCGTGCCTAGAGCCCGCCGAGTGTCGCTGGCAGCGCGGAACAGCCCTCGGTGCCCTGCTGCCGCTGCTCCCCCGTGGTAATCTCATATCTACCCATTCACCCGTGTGGCGTGTAGAGAACCGGCCCAAGATGGCGGCGCCCGGGCGATTGTTTTTGTTTCCTCTCCGCCTCCCCCTCCTTCCCCACGGCCGCGGCGGCCGCCCCGGATTGACAGCCGCGCCACCCAATCACAACGCGGGGTTTGCAGTTTAGCCCCGCCCACCCCCGCTCGCCCCTCCTATCGGCGGCGGGGCGGAGCGCGCTCCCCCACGCTGGCCCCGCCCCTCGCGGCCCGCGCGCGCCGCCTCACGGGCGCGCTCCCGCCCGCCCTTCCCGCCCCTCAGGGCGCGGCCCCTCAGGCGCCCTCGCCCCGCTCCGCCCCGGCTCCCCCGGTGTGGGTAATTCCCCTTCGCGGGGCTCCTTTGAGGTGTTTGGGGGCCTGTGCTGTGCTCCCAGGCTGAGGTGATGGAGGCAAAGCAGTGCCGGCAGCCACGCGGTGGGAGCTGGCTGGGAGGGGTCACGGCGGTGTAACGTGGGCACCGCGGTGTGAGGCTGGGGCGCTGCCTCTGGGGTCAAATGTTGGCCTGGTCTTCCCCTTCATTCCCACCACAGCCTGAAACCGTCCCTGAAAATGTCCTGCAGGTATCCAGCTGAGAGCTGTGGTGTGCTCTCTGCTGTGGGCACGTTGTTCAGGAGCATCTCTGCTGTTACAGCACAGAGTCAGTCACAGAATGATTTGGGTTGGAAGGGACCTGGAAACTCATTTATTAGAGATTCCTTCCACTGTGCCAGGCTGCTCCAAGCCCCATCCAGCCTGGCCTTGGACACTTCCATGGATCCAGGAGCAGCCCCAGCTTTTCTGGGCACTCTGCACTCTCCCCTCCCTCACACGGACAATTCCTTCCCAATATCCCAGCTAAGTGAAAGCTGCTCTGTTTTAAGCTTGAATCCATTCCCATTGCCCCGTGACTCTGTGCTGTTCTCTCCGTGTTTCTGGTAGGCTCCCAGAGGTTCTGGAAGGCACCTGGAGTGTGTTCATGGCCTCAGCTCCAGGTGAGATGCAACATTAACATCTGGCTGTGCCTCCTCAGTGTGTCATGTCCAGGTAATTAATTATTAATTAGCTCTGCTCCTTCATGAGTTTGCTGTCACTCCTTACACCCTTTTTTTTTTTTTTTAAATTTGTTAATAATGAATGCCATAAAATACATCTCTTGTCTCTGGATAAAAAGGAAGACATGGCTCTCAGATCTGGAGATCCATGTGGGAAAGCACAAGTGCTTTAGTGCTGGCCTTTAATTTCTGTATTCTATAAACACCTATAATTGCACAAGCAACAAGTACCAAGTTTTCTGAGAACTGGTTATGCTGTTACCAGCCCAGATAAGTATTAAGTGATTTCAGGTTCCTTTTAAAACTGTTTGGTGGCATGGACTAAGGGTTTTTAATATGAATATACAGCCAAGTCAAGGCTTAGTAACATTGCCAAGCTCTAACTCACAGATCAGTAACTAGACCTGTGACCCACCAAGATCCAAAAAATGGATCTATTTCAGTTTTTTACATTGAGATGTCTGCTTGAATTCCTAATGAGACATCCTTTGTGCTTCTCTGTCGTGTCCCAACACTTCCCAGCATTAAATCCATCCACTGACCATATTTTTTTTTTATGATTTGAAACATCCCAAACACAAAATAAGATGTCAGGGCTTGTGCACATCTAGAAGCATCAAGACATGTGGCAACACCTTTTATGCCATCTTTTATCCAAGTATTTCAGAATGATTTACAAGCGTTAATTAATGTTAAGTGTTACAACACTCCTACTTAATCTGGAGGTTTTAATATTCTTCAATAGCAGAATATTTAAAGGTGACCTGTTCTGCAGGTTGTGTTTTCACTTGGCTCAGCTTCTTCACAACGCTGGTCATGTTGCCACATGAGTAGGAAATCATAGCTAAAAATATTGCTGCTGTGTGTGTGAATATATATATTTATATGTGTACTTCCCATTGCGGGGATCTGGCTAAGTTGTTGGGTTTCTTTATTTTGCTGAAAGAATGTAAATTATGGTCCATATTTGTATTTTACCAATTGTTTTTGATAAAAATAGAAGAAATGTGGCACCTATGTAAGAAAATTTGCACGGATGTGATGTCTCTTACTCAAGGAGCTTTTTATCCTTAGGCTGGCGTTGGTTTTTGCTTGCAGGATTCCTCTGGCTGAGCAAATCCTTCTGGCCATCCAGGAACTATTACAAACACACTCATTCTCTGGGGTTTCTCTTGTCAATCACCTGTTTATCAGCACCACAGCAATCACAAGCACAGCTCATTCCTGCCTTTCCCTTCCCACTTTTCAGCATGGTCAGGGGTCTGGGAATTAGGATGGGTGTTGGTGGCTGGGGTCAGAGAGCTCTCCCAGCTGCTCCCATTTAATTACACTACCAAAAAAAAGAGAAAAAAAAGGGGTAGTTTGGTGTAGATATTGTACAGACCTTAGGAGAAATTGCCAAGCATTTTTATGAGGCACTTGAAGCAAAATGCTTCAAGGGCTTTGGGCTAGGCTGTTGTTTTATTGCTAGTAAAAGGATGAGTTTTATCCCAAGCAGACACATTAAATGTCAGCACAGTTGCTGTCTCCTCTTTATTTTTAAATGTCTTTCTCATGTGAATTTTGGGGGTGTTTCCCTTTTTCACCTTTTGGCTCCTCATTTTTATTTTCCTTTCGCCTTTAAACTCCAGATCCCTTTTTTTTTTCCCCCCTTCCAAGATCAATCTGTCTCTGCATTTTTAATGAATCATTTACTGTGACATATGAGCACTGAAGACACAGTGTCAGGGACTTAAGCATCTGTGGAGAGCAGGAGGAGATGAAATGGATGTGATCTTAGCTTCAGTCTTTTGTTCATGTGGGATGGGGACTTTGCCTAGAGGCAGCACAAATATAACTTTTCCTTCTAGAGAATAATGAGGAGAGTTAAAACCCAGCAATGTCTCATTTTTCTCTCTGGAGCACTGCTAGGAATTGAGGATTTCAGCTGTGCCTTTGCCATTCCCACTCTTAGCAGTGAACCAACACAAAACCCAAGGTGGTAGGAGAGGAGTTTCTGTGCAGAACTCATTCACAACACCTAGAGAAGCATTTCTAAATGCAGAATGGGAACCATGGGGTTTATAACATCAGGAGTGGCACCAACAGAGAGAATCCTTGTCATTATCTCTTTCATCTTTCCTTGTGGTCTAAGTCATTCCCCCTTTGAAACTCTGCAGGAAGAGAGGACCCCATTCAGGCACTGTCCTTACATAACTAAATGAAAAAAAGGAGCAAAATGGCAAGAAATGAATCTCTCCCAGGGCTGCCCTCTTTAGCAGCCAGCTTCACTTTCCTTTGGGAAAACAGTGCTGGATCACAGCCTAAATGATTTTATTTTAGAAAAGGTAAATAAAAATAACTGCCTTAAAATATTTTTACTTTCATATGCATGACTTATGTGAAACTCATCATATTATAAAAAGAGTTTTAATACAAATTGTCAGTTTTCTTGCTGTGGAGAGATAATAAATTTCCTACAAAATAATTCCTTATTTTGCACTTTTTACTCTGTTCCAAAACTATTGAGGTACTTTACAGTTATATGAGTAGCACAACTTGAAAACATGAGAGAGTGTGGAATTAATAAACCATTTCAGTGCTGCTGATGAATTGAAATGCAATCCAAAACTTGCCTCTGCAATGCTTTTTTTTGGGTTGGGGCAACATAGGTGACCATTAATGTTTTAAATCAAACTTATAAATTTTAGATGCAGCTGTTGAATCCACAAATTCCAATGCAGGCTGAAATCACAGCCCTGTTTTGTTGCTGGGCCAAAGTGGAATGATTTTATTCAATGAGCAGTGCCAGGATTTGGCCTGGATGTGCTCTGTAAAGTTGTTTTTGTGGTGAGATTGTGTGTGTAACAAATTCCCTTTCAATTAAACACCTGGAGCTTGCAAACCCCACACCAGCAGGGATTTTTCCCCACCTCAAGTTTAAAAAGAAAGATACAAAATATTACAAAATTTAAGTTTGATACAAACTTCATTAAGTTTAAACCAAGGGTTATTTTTCCTTTTTGACCTGTTATCCAGACTGTTGCTTCCCTAAAGCAGGGATTCCAAACTACCTGACCTGTTTTCCTGGATGTTTCTTTCTGGGATTTGCAGAGTCAGAAGAGACCATCCACTGGAACTTCTGTTTGCTTTCAGACACCCTTGTTTCTTAGGGACACCTTCTTGTGTCACAGTGTTTTATCACCTATGTTTTCATCCATATTTCACAGCAAAATTGCATTTTCTGGCTGTTTTTCTCTAGTCCTCATTTGTACTGTAGAACTTTTTTTTTTTTTTTTTTTTTTTTTTTTTTTTGTGAGTGCCATGAAGAGTCCAAGCTGAATTCCTAAAATCCCACTGTGTGCTATGAAAATGACGTTCTCCAGGTCTGTGTTAAGATTTTCCTTCTCAGAATACACCACAATTTATATACTCAGCTATAAACTGACTCTGTGTTCATCACAGAATGCAAAAGTTCTGCAACATTGTCATGTTTTCAACGTTATTTTTGAAGGATTCTTAAAATATGTGACAAGTGTTTGTTGTTTTTTTGCTGCAGCGTCCTGACAGTGATAGCAGATTTTAAAGATCTTTTGCACTGCCTTTGAAAGGCTTTGTACATATATTTGTTGATGAAGATTTAAATATTTTAGACCAACAATTTGTAATTAAATAGTCATAAGAAGTAGGAGTGTGAAGTGGCCAAGTGTGGAGAGATTGTCAGATCTTGAGAGTATTCAATTGTGTGCTCTTTAGAATTATTGTGTCAATATGACTTCTGCTTGTTTTGAAATACAAACACATGAATAGCTGTAATTACTTCTGGTGTCATTCAAAATATCCTAGAAGCTTTCTGAAGGGTGGGATCAGGAGAGCTGCCTGATACTTTGGTGTAATTTAAAACCTCAGTGAGGAGAACATTCCTGGAAATACTTTTTTGGTTCAGATTGATGTCACAGAGAAGATGAGTGCTGGGGAAGACAAATGAAGAATGCCAGTTTTTGGTTCAACAGATAATAATAAAGTTTCCTGCAGTGTGGTTACAGAATAATAATGGGAAGTGGAATTCTGGAAGGTTCAGATGGATGGGAGGATGCTGGGACTCAGATATTAGTTACTGGTTTTGCCAAAATGCCAAGAAGTTGAGGCCTCACAATGTCCTTAATTCAGGCAAGGATGGTATCAGGGGGTCAATATTTATCAAATAATCTATGAGTATTGCATTTGAAAATTTACCATTTGGAATTTTACAAATGGAAAGTGAAGATCCATGATAATGGACAAGCTGGTAATGATTTTATAATTTATATTGCTGTGTAGAATTAACCCTTACAAACACATGGCATGGCACAAGCAGGAAAGGAAAATGATTGAAATTTGATTTGAGGCCCAATTCCTTCAAAGAAATGGAGCTGCTGCTGCTCCTGCTGTTACCTGGAGCCTTGGTTGGAGGCAGCTCTGTGGGAATGGAGCAGCAATCCTGATGAAGTCACAGGTGTGACTCTGGGACAATGGGTGGGAATTGCTCCAAGCCAGTGTGTTTTGGATCCCATAATCCCTGATTTAGGGATTTCATAATTTCTGCACAGAATTTAAGTAGCATTAAAGTAATCCTGCCAGCAGCAGCTCAGGCACCCCTTTGTTCCTGCTCACTGTGACAGAAATAATTCCTCTCCCCAAGTGCTGTAATTCCTGAAAATCTGGCACCTCACAGGTTTCATAGGAACAAGTATGGAAAACTCCCAAATTTGCCCTAATTCACTTTTTAAGGACAATTCCTAGGCTTGGAAGTCTCTCAGGGAACCCCTAAGAGCTACCCACTTTTTTTTTCATGAGGACAATCCAGCTGGAACATTTCTCTCTGGTGATTGTGTTCTGACAGGTTGGATGGGCTGAGCCATTCCAGGGGTTTTAAATCCTGGAAATTCAAACCCAGAATTTTTCCTCTGCAACCAGCCTGGCGCTCTCACCCATTGTTCAGGCCACTGGGGAGCTGAATCCTGCTCCAGCCTCTACTGCTGAATAGTTTTGGAGTTAATTCATCTGCAAATTATTTTATAATAATTCCAATTCAGACATTGAACAGATCATGTTAATATCTGAGATGGCAAAATTCTGTTTATTCCCTAGAGTGAGAAGTTTTTTTCAGTTCAGGCTGTTTGAAAATGAACAAAATTTAACCTTTTTTTCCCCATTTACTTTGAAAGTTTTGTACACAGCATTAACCTTTCTGATTTTAATTTTTTTTTCCCTTGAAATTCTTTAGGCAATGAAAATTACTTCTAATTTTGTAGTGATACACAGTGCATGCACCCAGTTTTAGTAATATCAACTAATTAACTTTCATGAAGCTGCAAGGGGAAAAGTATTTTTATTTCATGTGGAGAGACAGGGAAACTGAAGGGCACACACACAGATCCTGCAGTTTTTAACCTGCACCAAAACATGATTTGCTTTTTCTCAAAGTTCACCACAGGTTTTCATTTGCAGAGAGGTGGAAGGCCACAAACACATGGGGACACTTGGTTAATTTGTGTCCTAGAGCTGTCAGGATCTACACTGAGTGAAAAAAAGGCTCCAGCACTTGAGCAGCTATTTGGAAGGGGAAGGTGGGTGCCAGAGTGTCTGGCAGTTCAATATCAAGGTGGATTAAGAGCATTAAGGAAGCTTAAACAGCACCCAGGAGAGACATTCCCATGGGTTTGGGGGCTTATTGCTCTGCAACAGTTGTTTGGCTGCAATTTGGGTTGAAAGATCAAGTTTTCTTCTGGAATTGTGCAGGGCACTACTTTGTTTGACTTTTTTTTCTTTTTGTTAAGGATGCCCCAGGTTTGACTGCTGAGGCCTTGCTGAGTTTTCAGATTTGGGGAAGCTCAGACAACATCCCTAGTAAAGTTTAATGGACATTCCATGGGAGTTCTCAGGTTAAGCCAAGTCAAAGGGAACAGGCAGCTTTTTACTTTTTGATTAATTTGTCTATTTTAATGACCTGTTCCAACCAATAGTCCCAATCTATATTGGTTTCCAAGTTTCATTATCATTAAGATATGAGGCAGTTCTGCATTGAAGATTTATTGCCAAATGTTTAACAAACAAGCTTCAAAATATTGCAATTTCCTTTTAAAAAGTTTATTTTAAAATCATAGCATGCTGTTATCTATAAAAACTATTATCTGAGAAAAACTCAGTGGTATGAGCACAATATATAACATATATCTGTCATAATTTTTCTTCTACATTACTGGTCCAGATTATAACTTGATTATTTTTAGATTCTACTTAGAACCTAATTATTAGATTATTACAAATTGTTATTAGATTCTACTTGAGATTTGTTCCAGATAAAGATGTGCTTTTCCACTGAAGTTTTAAAAAGTTTGTCTAGAGTGTGATTACATTATTTTCCATTATAAATAACTTCAATATTTGGAATTATGGTAGGATTTCTATGAAGAAAAAGTGTTCAGGATATACTGAGGTACTGAGCTTGGGCTTCCATGTTAAGACAATAAATATGGATCTGCACATGTCCAGTCCAACATTTTGTGAAATTATACAAAACAACAGTCAGAGTGTCCATGGCTTGTGTTGATATTATAATAAAATATTAAAAGAAAAAAATGGGAGTGTCATTTCCAGATGGATTCTGGTGCTTCTGCTGTTCCCTCAGTTGGATTCTCTGCACTATGGGGATTTGGAGCAGAGAGGTTTCAGAGTGGCTGATGAAGAGAAGGCAAGAGGCAGAGTCAGGCTGGGAGAGGATCCTGTGGTGGCAGCACAGCTTGTGCTCAGGGAGGTGGGGACATGGCCCAGGTGAGTCCCAGCTCTCTGCCAGCACATTTCTGCTCAGCACATTTCTCCTCCAGCTCCCTGTGATGCAACCAGCCTGGGAAGCAAAGTTCAGTCCTTGCTCTTGGAACAAGCAGTTACCTCAAAACTCAGATATTTTCAAGCTGTGACAGCAATTTCTAAGCTCTCCTCTGTCAGGCCCCACTGCCAAGCACATGGCCAGGCCATTTATATGCTTTAACTATTCCTGTGCTGTGGAATGGCATTTGTGGATTATTGGCAATGTCAGACTATAGCAGCTCTTCAGTTACACTTCCACAAACACTTTAAGCCAGCATAAGCCAGAGATGCTGCCCTGCCCTGCACAAATGTTCTTGCAGCTGCACATTTAATTGATTGGGGAACTGATTTGGGTTAAATCCAGCCCAGCCAGGAGGCCAAAAACATCAGCTCTAAACTCCTTTCTGAACTCACCTCCTCCCCAGCCTCTCCAATATTTCTGCACCTTCCTGGGGCTGAGACCACAACAAGTGTGTGAAGAAAACCAGGAGCTGCTTTTTTGTTGCAAGGGCTGCTTTTTAAAGGGCTTGAGGAATTGCAATTTGAACTATACTCTACAAGAGGATTAATGGTCATATTTTTCTGCCCTGACTCCCAAGGCACACCTTGGAGAGAACCCAGGGTGTGACCCTGGACTGATTTTGCTCCATCACCTGCCTGCCTTTAACCAATTTTCTCTTAAAAACATCAAGTTGTATCTTCTGTGATCCAAACTGTCTCTAAGCAAAACATGTTCCCACACCCTCTGAAATATTTTCTATCCTCTCACAGCAGATACTTTCTGTATTAGGTAGTTTCAGTATTTATGCAACAAAACAATGGGAGGAAAGTGCAGGACTTGGGTGACTTATCAGTGTTAAAATCTGACCCTTGGAGCAGCTCATTTTCTCCAAAACTGCTAAAATAATCTGAGTTTCACAAGTGATTTATGCTTGGATTAGAAGGATTTACAGGGGTTTGCTCATCCCAAATTACATTTATTTTGTTGTTAGACACAGAAGCACAGAACTTTGTTTACAGGGAACAGGCAGTTTGTGGGCATGGGCAGGAAAAGTGACACTGGGTTTGTTTGTGGGCACAAATGGAAACATTATTTGGAGTTGTGCTGAGTAAAACATCACCTCTGCACCTGCAAGGACACCAAAAAATCCCCCATTTCCCAGTTAATATTGCAGAATTAACTCTGCACCCTGCCAGGCAAAATTCAGGTGTGGAGTTTGCCCGGTGTCATTCAGGAGACATGGGAGAGATAAAGCACTAATTATAGAGGCTGGCTGCCAATTCTGTCTAAACTGGAAGTTTCCTCCTCTTGTCACCAGGAACTGGGACACTGTGTTACAAAAATAATCTCCCAAAATTCCATGCTGGGATGGTAGTCAGCTCCTAACCTGTGTCCTGGCTGTTCCTGTGGCACTCCCTGAGCCATCCCTGATTTCAGCTGTGAACAACCAAACGAGTTTGGAGGTTTTCTCCAATATTCTGATGATGAAAGATTTTAATCTTATAAAATCACAGAATTTTTTAAAGCTGGAATAACCCTGCAAGGTCAGCACTGCCTCATGTCCCCAGGTGCCACATCCACACAACTCTTGACTCCCTGCAGGGATGGGGACTCCACCACCCTGAAAATGTTGGAATTAAAGGTTCCTTCAACTGTGGGAATTTCCAATCCATTCTGACTTTTCAAGACTCCTGGCTTTTCTTTCAGGAGGAGTTTGCAACCTAAGAGTTGCTTTTGCTTGAAAGAACCAGGAATATCATTGAGCATTTTACAGGTTTAAGTTCTTAAAAGTTAAAAATAAAGATAAAAAAATAATAAAAAAGAAAACTTGAGGGTTTTTCTAGAATTATCTGGAAGACTGCCACTGAAAAAGCAGTTTAGTAGATTTTGAGGTAATACAGGTTAATATTCTTTGTATTTCTTAGCCCACTGTAATTTTCTTTGGTCTCTCTTCCATCTTATACCATGTGTGTTATTTTCCTTAAAAATGTGACTGGGATCTTTAAATAAGAGGAAGGTAAACCCATTGACTGTCCCAGCTAAATACTTAATCTGTTCCTTCAAAGAAGTTAGAAAAGTGAAATTTTTAAATCTGTCAGATTGAAATTCAATTTTTTTTATATTTCCATTTAAAGGAAATTTCTTAAAAAGAAAATTTGAATCCAGATTAGTGTAGAAATGCTCAGTAGTGTGGAAATTCACTGAGCTCTAGTTTAGAATCCCTTTAAAGCACAAGGAATGATTGTTAACTTGAAAGCAAAAGCAGAGCATTTATATTTTAACTCACGTGAAGTTGTATGAAACAAACTCTGGGCGCTTAAATTATTTTAGGATGGAATTCTTAATTCTCAGAAACCACACTTTTAATCAATTGCTACAACCTGAGTGACATGAAATGTTTATAAATGCCAGGTTGGAGAAAATTCAGGAGCTGTGTCAGAGTGCACAGAGTTCTGGGGGTGAGGTTGGGATTCAAGAGGTGCTTGGGAAACATCCCTGCAATGAAATTCTGCCTGAAGTTTGCTGCTTGAAAGGAAAGATTTTTCAACAGGAGACTTGGCACTGGATGTGCTAGAGCTGCTCTTAACAGTTTAATTAATGCTGTGTTATGTATGCACAGTTTTTTTAGCATCTCCTATTTGGAAACACTGCCTGATATATAGAAATCAAAAGTGTGCACACTCCCTAAGTGATGCACGTTGTTGTGGCTGTGAACTCTGTACGTTTGTAATGTTAAATTTGTCAAAGTTAATGTGTTGAAAAGTAACAAGTTACTTTAGTTAGTTAAATGTCTCTTTCTGCAGGAAAATTACCATAATGGTTACTTTTACTAAAATGCAATTACTGTCATTGTAACAATCAATCATATTTTCCTGGGGAAGGAACTTTCCTAGTTCTGAAGGCATTAAAATGTAAGATTGCTCTGCTCAGTGCTCACAAGAGCTGCAGAGGCAAGAAACTTCTGGGGAGAATCAAGTTCCTCTCAGATGGTTTTCTTCCAGAGTATTCCAGAGTAGAAATTAACTTCTTAAATGAAACTGAGCCTTGTAAAACACCAACCAAAGCTTTATAAATTCTGAAAGGCTTGAAAAATATTTGAAAAAGGTTTTGTTACAGCTGATCTTGATTTAAGCCTAAAGCAACAAATTCCCATCTGCATTTCCCACTTGGCTGCCAGAACCTGGGAAATTCTGCACAGGAACCTGGAAAGAAAAAGACCTTGAAGCTCATCCAATCCCAAATCCCAATCCCAATCCCATTCCTATTCCCAATCCCAATCCCAATCCCAATCTAAATCCCAATCCCAATCCCAATCCCAATCCCAATCCCAATCTCTACCAGGATTTTTTTCCATCCACCAGGATGCTCCAAATCTCATCCAGCCTGGGGACACAGGACAGAAATGAGTTCTTAAAATATTCAATGATATTTTCATGGCTGGATTTTATAGGAAATTTCTTCTTGCACAAAATTTTTTAACCTGCTGTGTCACAGAGAAGAAAAGTTCTTAACTTCTCACAGGTGAGAAATTATTTTGAGATATCCCATGAAAAAAAATTTCAGGCAGTTCTTGTCACATAGAAATATGATTTGAACTCTAAACCCATCACTCAAACCACAATTAATAATCTCATGAAAGTTTTGAAGCTTAACTGGTTTTTTTTTCTAGCATAGTGAACTTCAAAGGGTTTTATAATTTCATTTTTTGTGTTTGTCTCTACATGGAAACAAAAATAGCATCTCCATTGCAAAACAACTGCTAGAACATGCACCAGAAGTGTTTTCACACTTGGAGATTCATGTTCATATATGATTCTGCTGTGGTAAATAGAGTGGGATAAACACATTCATTCCACACATCCCCAGCTTTTGTTGGGTTTATATGAAGTTTATTTTGCAAAGAAAGACAAAGGATTCAGTGAGGATACCCAGGCATTGATAACACTGATATTTAGGCAATTTTCTGTTTGAAATCTGAATGTTGTTTTCATTGCACTGCTTGTAGTTGGTTGAATTAGTGCTGTAAGTGTATTTTTAATATTTATTTCAGTGCATGCTTTTCAAACTCTCCAATACAAGAGAGTAATTTAAACCACAAAATTGTCTTGCAAGTTCATTGGAGTATCTAAATTAAAATACATGTTTTGGGTTCAAAATTTATTCTTTTCTATGAAAAACTGTTCTGGCTGATATCTTGTTGGATTTTGGAGAGACCACTCACCAAATAACATCTTCTACAAAATTTCCTTTTCCTAAAAATTCCTTTGCTAAATGTTCTCACTGCCATGGCTGACATGATGGTGAGAAATTTAAACCCATGCCAAATTCCAAAGACTTTTTGCTACATTAGGACATAAATACCCTTTTGTTTATCAAATTCTATTTGTTTATCAAATTCTTCTGCCCAAAGGCAGGAAGATCAGAAGGATCTCTTCTTTTTCACTTTGCCATGAAGCATTTTTACATTAATATATATTTTTGTCTGAATAACCTCCCCCAAGCTGAGCTGTTAGGATTCCATCTGATGGTTTCTCTCTTGCAATCCATTGCTGGAATCAATAAGTGCTGCCCTGATCCAATCCCAGAAGTGATAATATTGTCCTTCTGGTAGAAAATGGCACTTAATACAAACGATGCTCTAATTACAATTCCAAGCCTGGTTGGCACAGGGTTGATTTCCTTGGCTCCCAGCCTAATCTTGTTACTTTGTTTTGAACTATGAAGAGAGTGGGTTTAAAGATCTCCAGCAGTGCAAATGAGATGAGGGACTTGTAAAGAGCTTAAAGAATCACAAAAGTGTAACTCCTCCAAAACAAAGCCTGGCATGGACACAGAGAGGGGAAAACTTCACCTGAACATCCCTGGGTGGGGTGAGGACACTCCCCAAACCGATTTCTGGGGCTGGCAAATAAATCCTGTGGAGTCTTGCAGTGCTGTCTAATTGCATGGCAGGCCAGAGGTGTAAACCATTAATGACATGCTACATTTTGATTTGGAAAAGGGTAATTACAGCCTAAATGCCCAAGAATCCATTTTGACAAATCTATTTTTTTTATTAGTGTGCAGCCTGTGCTTGGGAAGACTCTTTATAGCATTAATTTCCATGAGTTCTAAGACATTTATATCACAATTACTGATATCTTTGACTGCTGACACAGGGGATTAAGACATTTTAATCATTGGTTGGTTGTTTTATTTGAGAAACAGTTAAGCTGCCCCAATATACAATAAAATAACATATACAAAATAAAACAGAGGGAAGAAATCTTAACAAAACCCCTCCTGATTTTATGAAATTTAGTTCAGGTTTTTGGTTAACAGAAATTTTGGTTTTGTCAGCTACCAATTTCTACATAATCATGTCAAGGTGTGGAAAGTGTGGAAGTAATCAGAATTTTAGAACATTTTTTTCCTCTGGTTATAATGTGTGGTTTTTCTCTTTAATTTACATGTATAGACCCATACATTACATAAACACAAAGTAATTTTTTTTAAATTTTCCTTTTTTTTCCTTTAAGAATTATCCACATTAACAGCTCAACTTCACTTCCAATCATTCCTCTTGATAAAAATGAAGGCCAGTGCTAAATTCAATTTTTGCTTTTCTCTTATGAAAAACCATGTGTAGAGCTGGAAAGCAGAACATTTCTACAGGCAGACTTTTCTTTTGTGTGAGAAAATAATATAAAATATTTGCACCAGTTCTGTTCATGCCCTCAAGAGTTTGAGTGAAATTTTTTATTCAAGTGCTTGACTTTTCATCCTGGAGCATCTTGAAGTGGGAGCACGTTCAGTGTGTTGGTAAACATATTCTTCCTTAATTTTTTCATTTTCTTGTAATTATTTCCACTTTCAGCAGTGATTCTTTGGGATTCCTTGGGTCTCTGGCATTAAATAGATTTAATGTGATTCTATCCAACACTTTTACAAATTCAGGGAACTGCTGAAATTTGAATTTATGACCAAACAAAATCATCCCATCATTAATAATTGGGCAGATTTCCCTGGGCTATTCCTTTATGTCTTTGTGGGAAGAATCAAGTTTGTTCCTAGGGAGGTTTCCAGCAGAGTGAGTGAATCTTGGTGAGTTAGAGGGGCTGCATCTCCTGGAATTCCCTGTGGATTTGGATCCATCCAGCCCAGGAAGGCACAGAGAAGCACAGGAGTATCCAGGAGGAGGAAAAGTAGGTCAGTGCAAACCATCCCTGAGACTGCTCAAGGAGGAGAATTGGGATTTCAGCCCTGATCACTTCACACTGGATAACCTTGGGAAGGAAAGTAAGGCAGGCAGGGTAAAAATACCTCTGCTGTGTGCTCAGCTCAGGAGCCGCCAGGAATATTCCCAGGAGCCACAGGAAATGGACTGAGCTGCTCAAATCCCAAACTCTGCACCAGCCACTCTCTGTGAACATCAAATAGAGTCTGCTTTCCAAATTTGGGCAATCAGGAACTCATTTCTGCTGCAATCCCTGTTTTTTTTCCATGAGGAGAGAGGTTTGTGCTGCTCCTGTTATCCTGCACTGTGTCCATCCCTTCCCTCTGTCAAAACACTGAGCTTGTTCTCTGCTGCCTTTTTACCTTTTCCTTCTGTCACTCCTACAGTTTATTTTAAACTTTAATTTATACTGAGCTCCTGCTTTCTCTATCAATATCACATCATTATTCTTACCTGATTCTCTTGATAATTTGTTTGCACTGGAATTCTTGGCAGTGAACTAAGAATTTCATTGTCTACCTACTCTCTTTTCTCTTGGAGAGTATAATAGAGTGGGAGGGAGAAGCCTCATGGTAATATTTTTATATTTGAAATGTAGCCACACTTTATATGCTCCTACACATGGTGCTACTTATAGCTAATGAAACAAGTCTCATCTTGTGGTCTAGAGCTTTTCTATTTTGGACTATTTTGTGCTAATTCTACTCATTTCACCTCCTTCTGATTAATGCTGCTTCTCTTCTCCTCGTCTGCCTCTGTGGGATTATTTAGGAAGGGACTATCAGCAGTGCCTGGGAAGCACAGCAATCATCCTCACCCCAAAAATCAGGAAGAACAAGTGGAATTAATGGGATGGGGCCACCTCAGTGTCCCACTGAACTGACACGGAGGAGAATGGATCCTTTGGAAGCACAAAACTGCTGCACCCAGCAGGTTCTGGGACATGGGGACACAGAACTTCCCATCCTGGGAGCTTTTTGGAACCTCAGGGTTCCCACAATCTTTCCTGTAATAAATCTGGTTCAAAGTGGTAATCTGAGGAGAGGAAAATCCCATGGATCTGCTGATCAATGACTCATTTAATATTATAATGCTATTTTGTGTTATGTCTTTATAAACCACTTCAAATAAACAGTGATAGCATACACAGCAAGTAAATAGGATTTAAAAATAGGTTAACATTGGCAGAACTGATTATTTTTAATCCCCATGCCTTTTATGAAAGGATACTTTTACAAGATACCTTGTCAGTATAAAATAAAGATTTTTTTTTTAATGGCACATCTCACTTTTTCACATCACTCATCTCCTGCCTCAGAGATTATTTGTTCTGCTGGGAAAACTCTGTTTTGAAATAAGTTTACTCCACACTTTCCTTCTTCCACAAACTCTTTCAGCCTATTTTTAGGTTGTTTAGATTTCAAAGCAAACTGGGAGTGCTTTGATAACATTTAAGGATTCCACCTCACCTGAATTCAGAAGACAGCAACAGGAACCTGCTGTGCTCCTTGTCTCAGGCAATTCTGATAAAAAACACCATGTCCGGTGATCCACACAGATATTGGCAAATCAACTCCAAATTCAATGGTCTAATTACAAAGTAATTTATTGGGAACAGTCAGGGAAGCATTTAAAAATGCTCATTACAGATCAAATAAAATATATTTGACTCAGCTGTTTTCAGCTGTGATTTCTGCTTAAAATGGGTGAATAGAAGAGGAAAGGAAAATTTCAGTTCTGAAGTATGTGCTGCTGGTAGACAGAAATGCTCAACTTGAATTTTTTTGCCATATCTTAATACTTACAGTCTTTTAGACACATTAAAAATTTATTTAATGGTTGGGCAAGAGAAGATTTTGAAATTAATTTAAGCTGGTTCATTTGAATCCCATTTCCTGATCACAACTGCAAATTAATAAACTTTTATGATCAATTTTATTACCTAACTGGCTCTACTATCTTGGAGACTTGTTAAATCCTGAGTATTGGTTTTGATAAACATGAAAATAAATAATGTTGGTGTCTAAATGGATTTACACTCATCAAACATCCTTCATGAGAACAGTTGCAGTAAAATTGATTGAAACTTGATGGTTTCTGTGAGAACACTTTAAATAGATCTTAGTCAAATGTCAGTAAATTTAATACTGATTCCCTTCTTTTTTTTCCTTGCTTATTTCTTTTACTAATTTCATTATCTTAAATAAATCTTAATTTCCTCTAACATATGTGCCAATCTGGAATAAATCCCTGTGTGCCTTTTCGAAGTTTACTTCACTTTATGAATTTGAACTGTGCAGGGATTTTTGAGTCTTTCATGTCTTGATTTGAAAACACCATTTTATTTATTTTTTTTTCTAACTGTGAAAAAGATTTTCTTTCTCAAATAGTTTTATAAGAAAAATCTTCTTTGGAATGAAGAGAAGTTCTAATTTAACAAAAAAAAAGCCAGTTTTGGTCTTGAGTTATACAGAAGGAGACATTAACAACTGAAAAACTCATGATAAGGTTTCACATAGAGTTCCTTAATACAATTCTGTCAAATGGCTGAGGATAAAGTGAATTATTGACATATTGGAAGTGTATTGATTATTTGGGAACTTGGATCTTTGACAATAAAAGTAGCAATGCAGCCACCTCCAGCCAGGCAGTGATCTTTTAATTTAATCTGAATTCTCACCCCAGTTCTGCTGCCAGCACAGTCCCAGTGGAATTTACCCTGAGTGCTGCAGGATGTGCCCTGGCCATGCTCAGCTCCTCATTCCTGTAGGAATTTTTCTGCTCAGCTCCTCATTCCTGTAGGAATTGTTCTGCTCAGCTCACCATTCCTGTAGGAGTTGTTCTGCTCAGCACCTCTCAGTTTCTCCATGCTGAAGCCCCATCCTACCTATTTTATTTTGCAGAGATTCCTGGGAACAGAGGATGGCAGAGCCATGCTGAGCTGCCCACATCCACACTCCAGTCCTCTCCAGCCCTGCCAGCAGCATCCCAAATCATCCAGCTTGGAAAAGACCTCCCAGAGCAATGGGATCAATCCCATTTCCAGCAAAGCCACTTGCAATCATTCCTTGTCACCCAGAGGTGGTGACTGCCCCTGTTCCCAGTCCCTCCCAGTGCCTAAGCACCTTTTCCATGGCTGCACTGGGATCCTGGTGTTCCTCTGGGGCTGCTTTGGGTTCCTCTGGGCAGCTGCACAAAAGCAGGAGAGTCTGGGGTGTCCCTCTGGGCTGCACTCTGTGCTTTGGGGTAAATAAAAGTAAGGACAGACAGATCCAATGGGGTTTGCTGGGAATGGTCAGTGCCAGGTGTGGGAAACCTGTGTGAAACACAGCCCAGCTCAGAGTTCTGTCATCCCTCCTTTCTCAGCAAAGCACATTTAGCACTGAAATGAAGCAGCACTTTGGATGTTTGTATCTTGTTCAGCAAATCAATTTACAACTGCCAATTTCCCTGCTTGGCCCTGCTGTTCTCTCCAGAGGTTCTGGGATCCCTGGAGTCAGGAGGTGGCAAATCCATTAGTTCTGCTTTTCCTGGGGCACAGCTGTTCCAGCTTGCTGCTTTTTTCCTGTCTGAGATCTCCTTAGGCCCAGGGGCTGATTTACTGCCCCATGTGCTCCCTGTGCTATTTCTCCTCTGGGAATTTGTACCCTCCCACCGCTCAGAGTTCACCTGTCTGGAGCTGCTGCTTTTCCCTGGCTACAGATAAGGGCAGCATCCTTCTCACGTGGGAGAGAGAATATTTTTATAACTTTCTGTACCATAAAAATTCTTTTTATAACAGACTTTTCTATGAGAGAGAGACCTTTGGACCAGCAGCTCACAGGACAGTGCTGTTAGTCACTTGGGAAGGTTGTTTTTCCCTTTTAGAACTTTTAGCAGTGTTTTTAGCTGTGATTATAATTTGCTTTTTAACTGTGACTCTGATTTTCAGCAAAGCTGTGGTTTATTTAAACCAGCCTCGTGGTCTTGCAAAGCTTAGACAGTAACTTGAGATGTCACAGTGAGCACACACAGTGATCAAAATTATGGAGCAACTGCTCTGTGAGGAGAGATTGAATTCTTTAGGGTTTTTCCACTCTGCAATGAGAACACAAAATGCAGAGTTATGGAGGGAGCCTCTGGATTCATGAATAGTGTGGGAAAGGTGCACAGAACATCATTTTTCATCCTTTTTCATATACAAGAACCAGGCAGTATGCAAACGTGGAGTGTTCTTAAATAGCACGGAATTAAATTTTGGAATGCGCTGCCGCAGGAGATTGCGGAGGCCAAAAGCATGAATAGATTTTCAAATCACCATCAGTGGCTATTGAAGTGAAACAAAAAACCCTAAAAACACACACAAAACCACTGCTCAGGGTACAGACTCCTGTTCAGGAAGATCCTAAAGGGCTGATTGCAGGAGCTGGAGGTGTTACAGGCCTGGGTGACACCCCGAGCCAGGAGAATGAGGTGATGAACATGATTCAACCCCAGGCAGGGATTTTGTCAGGGCCATTTTCACTTCATGGTTTCCCTTTGCTGGCATCACTAAAAAATTGAATTTCATTGATGCCAGTCCATAGTGCCAAAAAATCTACCTTGCTCTTCAGCTCAGGGGTTTTATTTTCATTTTAAGCCATTCTTTGCCTATTTAAGAGTATCCAAAGGGAACTGATCCCAAAGCACAAACAGCACTATAAAATTCATCCTGAGGTTTCCTTCTCACAGTTCCACATTATCCTGGGAGGAAATGCCATGCCAGGGGCTCACACCTCTGATTTTCCTCTCTTCTTATGGCTTGCACTTCCCTGCCCATGACACCAGGCATGGAGAAACCCCCCTTGATGGAATTTGCCAACAGGTTGAGCAGTGAAATCCACACTTCAACTGGACTCCCCCAGCACTGCTGCCAAAAATAACAGAGATAACAGGTGGAGGGAGAGCTGGGATGTGGAGCCAAATGTTCCACAGGCATCCTTTGTTTTTTCACTAAGGGAGGATTTTTCCATGAAATTCCAGCCCTGGAACATTCCTGGTGCTGGGGATGACTTGTCCAGTCCTTTCCATCCCAAGAGTTTTCCTGATTGTCAAACTCTGACTCATCTGGGGATGCTGAATTCACCTTTGGCACTGAGAGCAGAGGTTGGGTAACAGCTCAAGCTGAGGTTGTGCTGCCCTTGAAATCCATTCTCTGCATCCATTAATGCTGAAATCTGCTTGGCTGGTGAGAGTTTAACAATCCATAAACTCTCTACAACCCCTGATTATTAATAATTACACAAAAATGTCCAGTGTTTGTGTAAAATGGGTGGTAAATTTAGTGTTTTTCTGTTGGTTTATGCACTTCTGTTGCTGACATTGGCATCCTTCAGGATCCATCCTGGGGGTGGATTGACAGAAACATTTGCTTCATGTCTTAATTTCTTTCTTGTGTCTGAGTCTTGTAGGTTAAGGGTGGTGGCTGAACTCGTGTTTGCTGTGTCCACAAACTCTATCACATGTATTTCACAAGATTTCTCTATTTTTTGGGATTTAAAAAAAAAAAAATTATCAAGGCTTTGTGCTTTGAGAAATCCTATAAATCAGGATTAAAATCCCTGCTTTTGAGGAGAGGTTTTGATATATCCTTGGGCTTACACTGCAGCTTTTGCTGCCAATCCAAATTCAATGAAAAATCTGCTTTTTTCATACAGAATTACATCCAATTATTTGCCATAAAAGTGCCCTTTCTTTGCTTCTAGGCAAGAAATTAAGTCTCATTATTCTAAAACTTAAGTAAATAGAATAGATGCCCCCTGTTTCTCACAAGTTCTTGAAATGGGAAGTTTTTTTGGTCCATGGAGAAAAGATTTCAGGCTACTGCAGGAATGTTCCAGTTTTTTTAAGTGAGATATTTAGGATCACTAAAATTGATAACAGATACAGAATGTAAATAGTTAAGTAGGAAAATGTCTTTGAATCATTGAGAGTCAACATGGTTGTTATGAATTATTATTTAATAATATAAATATTCTGGGTTATTAAACAAGGGTTAAAAACAGAATATGAAGTCAAGAGGTGTCTTTGGATATAAGAAAATCAAAGTTCATAGCATCAGTTTTGTGTTTCCAAAGCAATTTTTTCCAAAGTAAATTTTTTCCAAAGGTAACAATTGAGGAAATGGCCTCAAGTTGTGTCAGGGAAGGTTTAAATCAGATATCAGGAAAAATTCCTTCAAGGAAAGGGTTGTAAAACATTGGAACAGCTCAGGGAAGGGGTGGAAGTGTTCAGAAAATGTGTGGATGTGGCACTTGAGGACACAGATTGTGGTGGACACTGGTGATGGTTGGATTTGATCTCACAGGTGTTTCCCAACCTTCCCAAGTCCATGATCCCACCTCAGCCCCCTGAGTCAGAGTTCCAGTGGGATTCACCTTAGAGCCATGGAGGTGTTTCCTTCCTGCCTCCATCCTGCTCAGCTCCACCAATCCCACTTAAACAGCTCCCAGCAGGGGCACAAATTAAACATTTCACAGTTTTGTACTGAAATGTAGCTGGAGAATGCAGGAATTCAGTGAGAAATGTTACCTGGTGATGTACTGGAATGACAAATGGGTGTGTATGGGACAGAGTGGGGAACTACAGCCAGACTGAACTGCAGCCAGAGCTGCTTTTTGCAGGTTTTAAACCTTTTAATGCTTTCATTGCAGTGATCTCCAGGTGAGATTTTGGGAAGTGTTCCTGTGAGATCTCTGAACCATTGCAGTGATCTCCAGGTTGGATTTTGGGAGGTGTTCCTGTGAGATCTCTGAACCATTGCAGGGATCTCCAGTTTGGATTTTGGGAGGTGTTCCTGGGAGATCTCTGAACCATTGCAATGATCTCCAGGTGAGATTGCTGGAGGTGTTCCTGTGAGATCTCTGAACCATTGCAGTGATCTCCAGGTGAGATTGCTGGAGGTGTTCCTGTGAGATCTCTGAACCATTGCAGTGATCTCCAGGTGAGATTGCTGGAGGTGTTCCTGTGAGATCTCTGAACCATTGCAGGGATCTCCAGGTCACATTTTGGGAGCTGTTCCTGTGAGATCTCTGAACCATTGCAGAGATCTCCAGGTTGGATTTTGGGAGGTGTTCCTGTGAGATCTCTGAACCATTGCAGGGATCTCCAGGTGAGATTTTGGGAGGTGTTCCTGGGAGATCTCTGAACCATTGCAGAGATCTCCAGGTCACATTTTGGGAGCTGCTCCTGTGAGATCTCTGAACCATTGCAGTGATCTCCAGGTCACATTTTGGGAGGTGTTCCTGTGAGATCTCTGAACCATTGCAGTGATCTCCAGGTCACATTTTGGGAGCTGCTCCTATCAAGTCTCTGAACCATTGCAGAGATCTCCAGGTGAGATTTTGGGAGCTGCTCCTGCTCCTGTCTCCCTCTCTGAGCCCACTGAGCACTGTGGCTGCTCCCTGTGGCACTGGGTCACTCCAGAGCCATTCCCACAGCCCAGATTTCCCTGCAGACAGCAAACCAACCCCCCATGCATAGCTGGGGCCAAAATAGTCCCAATATTCCCTTTCCTGCTACTCCAGAGCCTCCTGAAATGCAGGGTGAGATCATTGCAGCCTTTTGGGGGTTGCTGCAGTTTCCTATTTCCTTCGGGCTCTTTTTAAAGCCGGGCTGTCCTCACGGAGCCACTGCTGCTGCTGTGCCCAGGATCCCTGCAGGCATCCTGATAACCCTCCACAACATTTTTAGCTTTGTGGGGGATCAGAAGGTTCAGCAGGGACTTGCTGACACTCTTGGGAAGAATCCAGTGCTGGGCTAAGAATGAAGAGTGGCAGAAAGCAATTCTTAATTAATCATCAGCAAAGGAATTAATGCCGGCGCAGTTTGTTTTATTTTTAATTCTCCACGTTCACTGTAAAGAAATCCTGTGAATTATTTTATTTTGCACCAGGTCAGGATCTAACCAGCTGAGCCTCAAGTAGAAATAGACTGGCAGGTCCCAATAAAGATCTGCTGGAAGAAATTTATTTACACTCATGTAGTAAACACTACACTGAGTAATGTGTTGATGGCCTGTGAGTATGTTTTTATTTGCTACCATAAATCAACTTGTTGCAGTCCATTTAATATTTCCAATCCCACATCACTGTAATGATTCCTTACAAATCAAGAATTTTGGGGGATATAAGGTGCATTTTTCATGTGGGGTTCCAGCTGAATTTCCATGTCCTTGAGTCGCAGATGCCTTTGTGTCATGAGATCTTTTATTAAAAAAAAAATATAGCACACTGTTCCTATGCCAAATATTCTTTTGGAAAGCTATTCTTGCTCCCACCCTCAATAGTAACAAGAAAATACTGCACTAGGAGTTATTTTTAAGTGGCTGGAAATAGCATCCATATTATTTCAAGCCACTGATGTATAAAATCTTTGGAAGAAAAGAAAGGCCACTTGTTTATTGCAGGTTGTTTGTTCCCATTTGTTCATTCTTCAGTTTTAGAAAAGTGCCACGTGAACAAAAATTATAATCCAAGAGAATTTGTAAGCACCAGGCACCCTCATGTGTAAAAAAAATATATATATAAATGAGAATTGCTATTATTTTTCTCATTTCTATTGGGATTAAACAAAACAACAAACCTTGGTATCCTTGATTCTTGCAGGCTGGGATCTGTCTGTTAGAGCAGTTCTCACAAACTTGGAGAATCAATCCCACTGAAAAATCTTTTCCTTCTATTAACAGAAAGGAATGAAGATTTATGCACAACATATTGGGTCCATTCCTGAAGTTTTCCAGGTTTAAAATATTACATCAGAAAAAGGTTTTGTGCATTAGAGAAGTTCAGAATGTGGAGATTGTGTCAGACATTCAATAATTGAGGTTTTCAGCTCCATCACAAGGGGTGTAACACAATTTTACAGCTGCCCTGTTTGTGCAGGAGTTAATTGTGGTGCCTGCAGAAATTGAGAATTGTATTCCAGCAACACAATTCATCTCTTTGCAGTTCAGACACCTTAGATAGATATAAATAATTAATGAAATTCAGGAATAATTGATATTTTCTACAACTTTATGTAGGTAGAGGTAGAATTTAACTAAATCCTCAGTATATTTCCAGTGTCACAGTCAGCTCATGACTTCAAAGACAACAGAATTTGTACCATATGTGTCAGCAGTAGCTCAAGAACATGTAAGATAAAATCTTAAATGCACTCACACTGTGCATTTCACTTTTTAAAATTACGTTCTTCAAAGGAGAAGTTTTTGCTGGATGCTGTTATGCTCCTAAAAGCATTAAAAATAAATGGACACCTCCTTTAGCAATGTTTGCTTGTGAATTTTAATTCATTTTATAGATACTTTCCATCTGTAATTAGCTCCACTGCCTATTCTATAGCCAGAATTAATTACTTCTGTAATAACCAACAGAGGAGTTCCTGGCATCACCCTGTATTTGCAACAGAAGGAAACACGTGAGGATACATCCAGAATTCCCTTCTCCAAGTGTTTATTTGATGGAGAACATTTTATTTTTCCCCTCACCAAAGTGTATCTAATCAGATCCTCCTGGAGCAATGTCACACATGCAATGCCTGTCCCATAATTCTCCTTGGAGACAGTGCACAGCTGCTCAGGGAGTATTAGCTGCTTCTTAGCCTTGGTCTTTTCTTTCAATAAAAATCCCAGATGGCCAGGGGTCTTTCACAGCACCCTGCTAAATATGAGCCTGCTTCAGGTGGAGAGGTGATCTAAGTCCATATAATTCTGCTCTAAGTGCAAAAATCCCACATTGAGCTCGATTACTGCCTGTTTTTCTCCAGTCCCTCAAGTGGCCAGACTTGATCCAATGGCAGGAGTGGCTGGAAACAGGAATTACTGAGCCTTAGGAAGCATCCTGGAGCTCCACAAATAGTGACAGCTCTGCAGGGCTGTGTTTGCCAGGGGAACCCTTCCAGCTTTTGAGTCCTGGGAAGGGATGAGGCTCCTCCAAGCTCCCACTGTGCCCAGTTTGCTCTGCAGTGCTGCTTTCCCTCTGGGAGCCAGGGGAGGCTTTTCTTCATCAGGGACTGCTGCTGTAGGAGGGGTCAGCTGCTCATTTTGGGGTGACAGCACATCCTTACATCACACATCACAGATATCTGAGATTCTAAATGAGCTTCTCTGGTGGAAAAGAGGAATCAGGGACAGGAATCTGGTCACTATTCCCTGTGCACCATGAGTTTGAAAGGAATGACTGGATTTGGCTCTCAGTGCTCTGGGCTGGGATTGTCACACATTGGACTCAATGATCTTGGAGTCCTGCACCAGTGACTCTGTGATTCTCTGCTGTGATGTGAGGACACATCCCAACAAAAGGCAGAACTCTCTGCAGAACACACAAGTTTCCACCAGTTTGTCCCAGGTGTTGCTGTCTCATTCCAGCTCAATCCCATCCACACCAAGCAGGAGGATGAAGAACCTGAACCTGGAGGTGCCCCAGAGCCAGAGGAGCACAGGGAAGGGATGGACACAGACACAGAGCCTGATGGGGCTGGTGCTGCTGGATTCCAACTTTGACTCTGCTCAATCTACTGAACTTTGAGATTACTGCAGAGAACTGGAGAGCTTTGCAGCCCCAGAGGTTTGCTGAGAGCACAGAGCCCAGCTGACAGGGCAGGACTGCCCCTGCCATGGCTTTGCCAGGCTGTTTGCCAGGCTGCTGCAAGCACCACGTGCTGAGCTCCACAATTTCCTTTACGTGGCTTTTTCAGGTCAAAGTACCCCACTGGCAACTGATTTAACAAGTCAAACTTGGAACTGCCTTCTGATTGTACCTTAAATTTCTCCCTTCCTACTTCTAAGTCAGGTTATTGCCCCATAAAGCCAACGACAGAACTCCAGGGAGTGAAATACAATTGCAGCACTAATATTTATCCCATTGAAAAATGAATAGGCAGGACTCATTTCCCCCAATTTTTCAGAGCTGTGTTAAGCTATGCTATCTATATCTGAGGTTTTTTTCCAAAGTTTTAATGATTTTTCATTTGTCCCTGCTCACTTAAATTTTTTATTATTCTTCCATGAATCTCCTGTCATTAATTTAAATCTTTGTGGCATTGACAATCCTCAGTTGGAGTTTCAGCATATGCAAGTTTGTATCACTTCAGTTTTATTTTCCTGCCAAGCTCAGTTCTCACTCACAGAGCTGCTCTTCACCACTACCTTGATGACTGGGTTTTATTTATTTTACTTTTCTCCTGAAGAACCATTTCAGATAAATTTATTTTTAGGGGTTTTTTTTCCCCATCCTGTTCTATCAGTTTGCTTTCTCTCTTATTCCTCTTTCAAACATTTTTTATCATTCTTCCTTAAAACATCTGAGGGATTTTTTTTTCTTAGACTTCATTTTCATGTTGGTTACTTTTTATTCCAGAACACATCATAAAAGAGCTCAAAATCCAGCCTATTGCCAGTCTTTGTGGAATAGTCTAGACTTAACAGTTCATTACATTTGCCTTTAATGACTGTTTTGCATTCTGCTTATTAGCACTGTGTGTTTATCTTCAGTCTCTGTGTGGATGTGCAGCCTATGGACTCAGTATTGGATGGATATCCAGGAAACACCAGTGGATGGTGTGGAAAAAGTTTAATTTTTGTCCCAGTTGTTGATTGGAATATAGTTTAGCTCTTGGGAAGGAATTCCTGGCTGGAAGGCGGGTGATGCACAAGTTCCCAGAGCAGCTGTGGCTGCCCCTGGATCCCTGGAAATATCCAAGGCCAGGCTGGATGGAGCTTGGAGCACCCTGGGATTGGTGAAGGTGTCCCAAACCATTCCATGATTCTGTGCTAACCAAATAATTGTTAAACCAGACAAATTTAAGGATCAGAAATCCTTCATGAACAGGCAAAGTGCCATTGATCACATTAGACAGGTGAGGAGGAGCCTTGTGCTGATGCCTTTCAGGTGTTCATTACCTGAATTCTCCTTGAGGACAATTGTGGCTGTGCACTTTTGAGCTTGTCTGGGGTTACAATACAGGATGTGATGAAAGGTGTCTGTTCTGTCACCATCTGCTGAGGGTGGGGCAGTGATCCTGATCTCTGTGGGAGATATTCTGCTAATGGGCATCCATTGAAACCAGCTGGGGCAGTGTTCTTTATCTCATGGGATATCTCCTGTTCATGGCCATGGTTTATAAACCAGCTGGGGCAGTGTTCTTTATCTCCATGGGATATCTCCTGTTCATGGCCATGGTTTATAAACCAGCTGGGGCAGTGTTCTTTATCTCCATGGGATATCTCCTGTTCATGGCCATGGTTTATAAACCAGGCAGGGCAGTGTTCTTTATCTCCATGGGATATCTCCTGTTCATGGCCATGGTTTATAAACCAGCTGGGGCAGTGTTCTTTATCTCCATGGGATATCTCCTGTTCATGGCCATGGTTTATAAACCAGCTGGGGCAGTGTTCTTTATCTCATGGGATATCTCCTGTTCATGGCCATGGTTTATAAACCAGCTGGGGCAGTGTTCTTTATCTCATGGGATATCTCCTGTTCATGACCATGGTTTATAAACCAGCTGGGGCAGTGTTCTTTATCTTTTCACAGCCCATCCTTCCTCCAGCCAGTCATTTTCTGCTCATGGCCATTGAGTCCCACTGTGGGACTGATAAAATTACTGCATCCCATTGGGAGTTGCTCCAGCCAGGGGGAAGAGCCCAACATTTCTTACCAAGATAAAAACAGAGGTTTTGGGACACTAAGGGAGCCCCTTTCTCCACTGGACTCCAGAGGAAAACCGGATTTCTCCACATCCCCACTGGAGCTCTGGAGGGAAACTGCACCTTGTACAGGAGCACTGCTCCAGCTGAGCCACATCTGTCACTGCAGGAGGATGCAGCCACCATGGAATGGGACTGCTGCCAACACCCTGCCTGACGGGTGTCAGGTTGTACTCTGACTGTGTCAGGGTTTGGGGTTTGTTCTTTGTAGTGCTGTATTTCTATTTTAATTTCCCTAGTAAAGAACTGTTATTCCTATTCCCATATCTTTGCCTGAGAGCCCCTTGATTTCAAAATTATAATAATTTGGAGGGAGGGGGTTTACATTCTCCATTTCAAAGAGAAGCTCCTGCCTTTCTCAGCAGACACCTGTCCTCCAAACCAGGACAGAGCTGTAGTCAGCACCTCAGCCCCAAACACCTGCCAATCTCACCTGGGGTTGCAGGTAATCTAAATGATAAGTGAACATTGATAAAACCTGAGAATGCTTGACCACACTCAGTTTTGGCAGTGCTGTTGTATTATTCTGGAATTTTAAATGGAAATTTAGAAATTAGTAGTTCTCTTTCAACACCACATTGAATTTTGAGATAAATCTCTTTTTTGGGCAAAGTTATGCATTACTTCTGGGCTTTGAGTTTTGGGGATTTAGTGCTGTACAAGGAGGATTTTAAAGTGGTATCATTTCATCTAAGCTTGTGCTAAAGGCCCAGCTTGTCCATTTAATGTTCCTCATACTTTAATTAAGCTTTAATTTTGATCCTCTGCACCTGATAATTTTCCCAGGATGTTGTTTCCTACTGGGGGGTTTTTAGGCTGGAGTTTTCCTTTCCTCTGTCCTGCAGCTCCATCCATCTCTGCCTGGGGCTGTTTATGAGCCAGTTTGGCAGATTGGGGCTGGGTGGAGCAGTTGAGATCCCAGGAGTTCCCAGAAATCCTGCTCAGCTCAAGGCTGGGAAGGAGCAGAGTGGAGTGGAGCTGCTTGGAGATGTGGAGTTCTGTCCCTTACCCTTTCATTTCAGGGAAGCTGTATCATTCTCTTCCCTTTCTTCAGGCTTTTGCATATTTTCTACAAAAATTCTGGAAGCAGAGAACAAGGAGAATCCCCTAAACTTCCAACCAACTCAGGAATTTGTCCTGCAGATCCATTTTCTCTGTGGTTTTAGATTAATTTTAACCAAATCCATTGAGCTTTTATACAAAACAACTTGGATTTTAGCAATTGTTGGTAAAACCAGCTCTTATCACACAACAAAAAATTTATTTTTTGTTTTCCTCAATGGGAATTTTGGGCTCCAGACTATTTGTGTGCCCCTGTAATCTTGGAATACCTCAAACCTGTTCCTTTTTGGATATTGGGAACAGGGGGCAGCACACAAAGTGTGACTGTCACCAAATTCTGCTCAAAGGGGCCTCAAATCTTTGTTATCTTCAGGAAGGAAAGCAAGATCATTAAAAGTAATTATCCAGTGCCTGCTACTTGTTAATTACTTGTAAGTTCATTATTTTAGACTATGCTCAGAGTATATCCTGCCTGGGCAGTAGCCTACAGGTTCTGAATATAATTTTATTAGTGTCTTTGAAGCAGTCTATTACCGATTTAAAAATACTTCAAAATGTAATCATTTTGATGATTTTAAATCCTACAGGATGTATTGCTAATTATTACTGATATTATAAATTTATTTTATTGTACGGGGTGGATTTTGCCTGACGAGTTTCGGGGTTTTAATTAAAAGTTCTAATGGATTTATTACTAATAAATCTATTAACTGGATTGCTAATCACCTTTTCTGCCCAGCATTTTCTGTGGGAGATGTGGGCAATCAGAGAAATGATTCAGTCCCTTTCAGCTGGCTGGAATGGGATGATTTCCACCTTCCAGAGGAGGCTCAGATTGTCCCATGGAATTGGTGCTGGATAATCGAGGCTCTCACTCAGAATTTGTCCTCTACAATCAATAATTCCATCAGCCAGGATGTGACAAACTGATGCAAACTTGTATTTATCAGAATGATTGTACCCCAAAAATGACCAAACTCCCAGGAAACTTCTGCCCAGTGTAACATGGAAACATGGAAAGAATTTGAAATATATGGGAAATGAGGAGGGGAAGTGAGAGAGGGGTCTGAGAACCAGAAATGAGGAATGGATTCAGAAGAGCTCAGGGGGACAGGAGTGGGGCTGGCTGGAAGGTGCTGGAGGAAGCAGAATTTGGGTGAAATGGGGCAGGATGGGGCACTGGGACATTGGGGTTTCTTTGTAAGCCTGCCCTTGCACACTGGACATCACAATCCTTTCATATTTTACAGTATTATTTATTAAATCCATATGTTAGTTAAATTATTAAATCCATTACATCTGTTAGAACTCTCCTAAAATCCCTGGCTGTGCTCTGAGCTATAAAAGAGTTTGTGTTTAAAGATAATTTTGAGCCCTGACATTGCTGTGCTGGGTTTGCTCATTAAGAGGACAACTTAATTAAACCTTTCCTGCCAGCAAAACCCTGTCCATTGGAATATTTGTAACCAAGAGTGGGGAAAGCTGGAATTGTTGCAGAGCTGGGGATGTGGGGATGAGCTGTGAAGGGCAGAAAGGTTGGAAGTCACTGTGGGGTTTGCATGGGACACTTGACCAAACACCAGGGGCACAGAGCAGTGACACTGCTGAGAAAAGCAGGAGGCGCTGGGATATTCATGCTGGAGGTGGGAATATTTTAGCAGCCATCTGGTTCTAGTCAAAGTGTCCACTCCTGAGGCCTTTAGAACACTCAGTGAGCAGAGATCCTACAGCTCTTGCCATTCTTTCACCTCTTATGTTCCCTCCCAGGAAGAAAATACTCCGGGAGAAATGCTGGGAATTCTAATATTTCGTCACATTGCACAAGGTTGATTAAAAAAAATCCCCAACAAACCCAAACAGACAAAAAATGTACTTTATTAAGACATATTTCTGATAATGCTGTAATTTAAAGGAACCCAAGGCATTTAAATGTTTGAATTATATTGGATATTTATAGGAAAAAGAGGCAGAAGCACTGCCCTTCTTGGGAACTGGAGAAGGGATGGGACAGCGTGGGTTAGCCTGGCTCTTACCACTCCTTTTTAACTGCAGCTGGGTGTTTCCTTATCACCTCACATCTGAGATAAAGCCCAGAACCTGGATCTGAATTAGGAATATACAAAAAGCACCTGCATGAGGCAAGTTCTTTGTGAACAGAATCATTCTGAGCTCAAATGCTGGTTCTTGCACGTCGCTCTAATGCTGCGAGCCAATTGAACAGAAAGTTTGCTCCTGTAAACCAATTTACTGATTAAAAAATGGCACACTCTGCTCATCACCTCCATCAGGGTGTCTTGAACTCCTCTGCTGACTTCTCCAGACAAATGCAAAGTGACATCTCCAAGCAAGAGCAGCTATTACTGGCACTCAGGACTTAATGCACTGACCCGGCGTTCCCTCGGTGACCTTGGCACCAGCAGGGAGATTAGGAGTGGCAGCGTCTCCCTGGGTTGTTTATTTCCTTGGAAATAGCCAGGTTGTGAAATCAAAATTCAACTAAATTTCAAATTACGAGCTGTGAGTTAAAATGAAACAATTTGTCTTGCCAACCAGGAACTGAAAACCCCCACCAAACGTGGCTGCTACGGACAATGGGGGGAAATATTTTACTGAAAAAAACCACAAAGGTGAGACCGAATAAATGTGGGGACCTAAGTTTATTTCTTTTGAAACAACTCCATCTGAAGTTCAAGGGGATGATTAGACAATAAACTTGTGTCTAGGTGGTTTAAATCTCAGCATTTCTGAAGTGCTGCTGCACCACAGAATGTTCTGATTGCACCAACCTCCCCATGAGTCTCTTTCCAGTAATCAGGAAAGCAAATTTCCTTGGGAGCCAGTGGGAGAAGTGAATTTATAGTTATTCCCTGCCAGCTGCTTAAAAAGCTGCCAGCTAATCTGTTTCCCTGCTCTTTTTTAGTGTCAAAGTTGAGATCTATCTTGATTTGAGCTGAATTCTTTGTGGAAAAGCTTGGTGATTGCTGGTGGTTTCCTGCTGGAAGAAAAACCCCCTCCACAAAAAACTTCTGAGCTCATTTTTTATAATCACACAATTTGTGGTGGAGCTGAGAGTGCTGAAAGAGTGAGAATGGGAAAACTACTGAGAATTCACACTGACCACTCATTCAAGGCACAACAATCACTGAGGTTTGTGGATTTTAAATACAAAAATTAAATTTCGTTTTGTGGAGTTTTACCCCATTTTGTTGGTGAACAACATAACTGTGAGTTGTGCTGCTATACTTGGTGTAAACCTGGTGTATGTTTGATACAGATTGCCTGGAATATGGATTCAATCAGCTCTGCCAGGATTTCCTTTCCTTAATAATGTGATGATCATTCCCAGAGGAATTTTCCCCTCAGTCAATTCTTCATTGAGGCCCTTTGTTTTCACTGCTTGCACAACTTTGCTGCTATTTCTGCACGTTCTGCCCCATCTTCTCTAATTTTCTTCTGTCCTCACATTCTTACAAACCCTTTTTCTGGTGGAAGGTAACTTCTGATGCTGATCCATCTGATATTTGTGAGATTTGTCCCATCCCTGGAAGTGTCCCAGGCCAGGCTGGACAGGGCTTGGAGCACCCTGGGACAGTGGGAGCTGTCCCTGCCCATAGCAGGGGTGGCACTGGATGAGCTTTAAGGTCCTTTCCAATCCAAATCATTCCAGGATTCTCTGATCCTGCCGTTTTGTGTGTCAGCTTTCCTTTTTTCTTATGGAAAAGGTGAATTTGGGACAATTTCTGGAAGCCATTGGTGCTTGACAGATTCAGGAAATAACTGCTCCTTTCCCACTTTGTCCCAGGCTTCCTTCAGAATCCAAAAAAAGATTTTATGGCTTTCACTGCAGAACAGAGAGTAACATAAAGAGTTTTTTAATAGTACCTGTTGTAGTATTTAGGAATAATTATTGCAAATATGTAAATGTAAGGAAGGCAAGCGTGGGTAGAAACCGTGGCTTACCTTTCATTCTGGTGAGCACCACTGGTCAGGAATATTCCAAGAAAGTGAAAAACATTCATCAATAATTGCACAGCACAATATTCCTTCATCCTCCATAAACCCATCTGTGTTTTTCCTGCATGTTCCACACATCTGAACACCATTCCAGGGAAATGTGCAGCTCCAGCCCTGCAGCTGATGGCTCCCCTGGGAACAATCCCCACTGCCGGCCTTGGCACAGCCTGGAGTTTTCAGCAGGAATTTTTTGCAAGGTTAATTTTCAAAGTCTTGATTATTTGTTAAAAATCTTTCTCCTAAAAAAATGTGTCTTTAAAAATTCCAGAGAAAGTATCCCAGGCAAACTGTTTCTGTTCAAAGTTTTACCTCGAGGTTTTTAAACAGTTTCAGGGAGTAGGTGGAAAAGTCATTAGCAGATCATAATCACTGCTTTGGTATTTGCTTTAGAAATTCAAAATACAAAGCAATCTGCAGAGCATCTCTCAGGATCAGGTGAATTTTCTTTTTGGGACTGTGACTTGGATATGTGGATGTTCCTTATTTTTGATCACATCCTTGCAGGTGTACTGTGCTACAGTCTGGAAACAACATCATTTTTGCAATAGTGATTCCTTTCTGAGTGGGTTATTTTGGTTTGCTCTATGTCTTAAACACAGAAGAGCAGCCTGGTCCTGAGTTACACAAAATCCTTTGGGGGAAAACAAAGAACAGCTCCATTATTTCAGGCATTGAGTAACATCCCTGATTTCTTCAAACTCCAGTAGTGCCCTTCCCAGTGCTGAAATAAAAATGGTTTCAGGAGTTATTCAACAGAAGATGTGAGATTTGATAGTGTACAAAAAATGGAATTATTTTACCTGATAATCTGGGCCTGATTTGACTCATTTCAATCTCAATACTGTCAGTTAACAATTTGATTGTTGGTTGCAGCTTCCACAACACTGCATGTGGAAAGAGCTGTTGTTTAAACAATAATATTTAGAAACATTGGTGCTGATACTTAGGAAATCCATTCCTACCCACAAATAATCCCAATCCAAACCCTCCTCTGGCAAACCTGTTGATTTGGAGGTGATGGTTCCAAATCCTTCCCTTCAGCCTTGGCAACTTGTGCAACTTCCTCCCTGTAAAATCCAAGGAATTTCACCTTTCCCAGCTCTTTTTGGGCAGAGTTTGTGCAGCCCCTCACGTACCCATCATTAATAAAGCACATTTATTCCTCAGCTGACAATTTTTCACAGCAGCTTCCAAGGCAGCATTCCTTTTGTTAAAAGCCTCAATCATATCTGGAGTCATTAAGGATGATAATTACCTCTGGAGGGTTAGAGCAGAGCTACTGCTGCAGAAATTTAAGGTGTGTTTTGCTGCTTTGTTTCTGATTTGATTTTCAGTTGTTTCAGTTTAGGTGTGAAAGTGGGGATTGAAGCTGCAGTGACCCAGTTATAGTTATTGCAGCTGTTAATCACCAGTGATTCAAAGATATTTAAAGGCAGTTGGTAGTTGGGAAAATTAATAAAATATTGACATTGACAATTCATCATAGAAATCTTCAATGGCCTTCATAAAAATCAAATAAAAAATGTTTGAGATTGTTCCTTTTCTGCTCAGGCAGCCACTGTGGGTGCACCACTCCTAATTAATTGTTACAGGATATGTGGAATCACATCCATGTTTATCATAGCCATGTGTCCATGTGACAAATTCTCCTTCAGCTTTTTCACTGAACTGCCAGAGGTGACCTCAGGGATGGGGTTGGATGTGGTGAATGGGGTTGGATGTGGTGAATGGGGTTGGATGTGGTGAATGGGGTTGGATGTGGTGAATGGGGTTGGATGTGGTGCCCTCACACTGATGTGGGAACACATGGAGCTAATCCATGGTCCTGCTCATCTCCTCAGCTTTGCCTTTGCAGGGAATTATGGTGATTTAAATGCCAGCAGAGTTATTTTACTTCTGATCATTTTAGGCAAAGCATCCAGTTAATGTGCTTATCCAGCAGGGTTGGCTATTCCATTCATCCAAAGGGACATTCCAGAGGAATAAGGCTGCCACTTTTAAACTGGGGATGGTTTCATGCTCCAGGCAGCAGGTTGCATTTCCCAGACGGATGTGTAGACTCTCTGGAACCACAGGTTCAGGTCCTGGCAGCCAGCCCTGCTTGGGGACACATGTGACACTCCTCTGGTCCCCTGAGTGTGGCTCTGCTGAAATCCCACACACTCAGGGGGGAATAAACAGTTTTATCCCCTACTGCTCAGGAGCTACTTCCTGAAGGTCTGGAATCGCCCCTGCTCCTGTTGGAACAGAGAGAAGAGAGAAGAGAAGAGAAGAGAAGAGAATAGAAGAGAAGAGAAGAGAAGAGAAGAGAAGAGAAGAGAAGAGAAGAGAAGAGAAGAGAAGAGAAGAGAAGAGAAGAGAAGAGAAGAGAAGAGAAGAGAAGAGAAGAGAAGAGAAGAGAAGAGAAGAGAAGAGAAGAGAAGAGAAGAGAAGAGAGAAAGAGAAAGAAGAGAAGAGAAGAGAAGAGAAGAGAAGAGAAGAGAAGAGAAGAGAAGAGAAGAGAAGAGAAGAGAATGAAGAGAGAGAAGAGAAGAGAAGAGAGAAGAGAAACTCTAAGTTAACCAGGGTGGTGGAACAGACACTCAGAACCTCCCTTCCTTCCCACAAAATCTGGAAAATTTTGACAGAAAATTGAGGTTTTGCTTTGCTCAGTATCTTTGGGTTTGGGAAGAAGAATGTGGGAGTTCAGGTGCTGCCTGGCCTCAGCATGAGGTGGTTGTTGAGCTGCACTTGGTTGTTTGGTGAGGCCTTAATTATAGAAGTTGTGTGTAGAGGTCAGGCAGGCAGAGAAGGCTCTGGGACAACTTGTGTTTGTGTTTCAGGACTTCAAGGGGGCTTGTAGAAAAGTGGGAGAGTGATTTTTTACACAGGACACAGGGAATGGCTCCCACTGCCAGAGGGCAGGGATGGATATTGGGATATTGGGAATTGGGAATTCCTGTCTGGGCTGGAATTCCCAGAGCAGCTGTGACTGCCCCTGGATCCCTTGGAAGTGTCCAAGGCCAGCTTGGATGGGATTTGGGACAACCTGGGATAGTGTCCCTGCCTTCCAGGGGATGTGGCTGGATGGGATTTAAGGTCCCAAACCAGTCTGGAATTCTTTGGAAAATCCCCTCTGTTCCAGCTGGAAAACTGCTTGGAAATTCTCACAAAACGGGGTACCAGCACCTCAGCAGAGGACCCTGTTTTGGGTAAATATTTGGCCAGAGAAATCAAGGCTCACCATGGATGAACAGAGTGGGGATTCCTGCACTGCCCAGGTGCCATTTCATAAACACCCCAGATTTTAATCTCCTTTGCCTCAGAACTTTGGAAGGAAATAGGAAGGACAGTGGAGAAGTGCAGGCACAGCCCTGTGCTGTGTTCTGGAGGACAAGGGGCAGCTTTTCCTGGGTGACAAAGTGGGAATGCTCCTGGATCTTTAACTGAGTGGCTCCTTTCATCCCAGAGCTGACACCAGGCAGAGCCTGCCTGCATTTATCAGCTCTGTGCCTGAGAGCTGAGCAAACACCTCACTGCAGTATTTTCAGAGATCAGATATGTTCCTTTCCAGGAGTGTTGTGACAGGCTAAAACAAGATAATATTTTAACCCTGCCCCATCCCTGTTTGTTGCTAAAACTCTGTGTGAGAGCTCTTCAAGAATCCCTCACTTCTAATAAAGGCTGAACTGCAGATGTCTTAAGAATTTGTGACAATTATTATTAAGAATTTTGGATAACAATGAGTGGGGTAAAAAAAAAATCCCTAAACTTTAAAGTTTGTTTAATTGGGGATAAAATGTATTTTTAAATATTATTTTTGGGATTTTTCATGTATCACAGAGCAGGTGCCTAATACTGACACAGTTTTTTTTGGAGATAGCTGAAGGTCTGAGTGATCACTGATGAATCTGAAACTCTTTAGTGGATTGAGCAATGAGTAAAGGATTAAAAAACTCTGTATGTGACAGCAGCAGCTTTCCAGAGAGTCATAATTTTAGCAACTGTTGCTCTTGTACAGATGATGTTAATTTAGCCTTAAAATGCTGTCCCAAGGAGTGTGGCTGATCTCCAAGGGGGTTGATGAAATCCTGCAGCTTTACTCCATGGAGCAATCCTGTTGCATTAGATTTTTTGCTGGAATATTGGAAGGGAAATGGCAAAAATCAGTCCTGCTGGAGTTTAATTTGTACGGATCCCCTCCCTCTGTGAGTCCCTTGTAGGAATCTCAGCAGCTTGGCCAGAGCAGGGATGGTGCAAGGAGATAAAACAGCACCAGGTAAGCATTTCTAAATGAGCAATGGAATGAAAATGAGTCTGGAATAAAAGAATAATCTCGTTATTGTGAGAGGTGTTCAGCAGCACAGTGTCAGTCATTGCCACTGTTCCATAGTGTCAGAAATGGAGCTGTGATACCCAGCTGTGCTCCAAGTGATCCTCAGACATGACCAAGTGTAAATTCTTGCAGGTTTTCTTACATTCTAAAAAGTTTATTTTAGTTCTGCAGATACATTTTTAAGAGTTTCATGCTTGGGGAGAAAAAAAATATCATTTTTTAGAAAAAGCAATTTTACCTTTTTTACTAATAGGGTAATAATCCAGGCTTTTAGATTATTGCTCCTGCTCTTCACTGAAATGAAAATTAAACAAACTTCAGCCTAACTAGAATGGGCTGCACAAAAGTAAAAACCTAGGGAGAGGGAAAAGCTATTAAGAGATTTCAGCACACAAGGAACAAGACCTTTTAGAGCAGATTAAAGTGTGTGACAAGCATTAGTATTTCAAGGTGCTGCGATCTCCTCCTGGATTGATGTGCCTCAGAATGAGATGAGGCACATTAAAAGCTGAAATCATTCAAGCTGGTGTGAGACTGAATAGGAGCAATTACCAAATAGTCAGGCATTAAATAAAATGTGTGATTTTTGGGAACCTGCAGCACAGGAGCCTCGCAGTGATCAAACACTGCTGCTTCCAACCTCTGCCTTGAAATCCAGATTTCGGGACACAACACTTCTGGGGGAAACTGGGAAGCTGGAAAGGAACAGTTCCAATTTCGATGTTGCTGTCTGGCACTTGGTGTGGTGAGAAAGCATTACAGTAATTTCACGATTATAAGCCGCACGTTACAATACAGAGTGATAAAAGGTGTCTGTTCTGTCACCATCTGTTGAGGGTGGGGCAGTGATCCTGATCTCTGTGGGAGATATTCTGCTAATGGGCATCCATTGAAACCAGCTGGGGCAGTGTTCTTTATCTCATGGGATATCTCCTGTTCATGGCCATGGTTTATAAACCAGCTGGGGCAGTGTTCTTTATCTCATGGGATATCTCCTGTTCATGGCCATGGTTTATAAACCAGCTGGGGCAGTGTTCTTTATCTCACGGGATATCTCCTGTTCATGGCCATGGTTTATAAACCAGCTGGGGCAGTGTTCTTTATCTCCATGGGATATCTCCTGTTCATGGCCATGGTTTATAAACCAGCTGGGGCAGTGTTCTTTATCTTTTCACATCCCATCCTTCCTCCAGCCAGTCATTTTCTGCTCATGGCCATTGAGTCCCACTGTGGCACTGATAAAATTACTGCATCCCATTGGGAGTTGCTCCAGCCAGGGGGAAGAGCCCAACATTTCTTACCAAGATAAAAACAGAGGGTTTGGGACACTAAGGGAGCCCCTTTCTCCACTGGACTCCAGAGGAAAACCGGATTTCTCCACATCCCCACTGGAGCTCCGGAGGGAAACTGCACCTTGTACAGGAGCACTGCTCCAGCTGAGCCACATCTGTCACTGCAGGAGGATGCAGCCACCATGGGATGGGACTGCTGCCAACACCCTGCCTGACGGGTGTCAGGCTGTACTCTGACTGTGTCAGGGTTTGGGGTTTGTTCTTTGTAGTGCTGTATTTCTATTTTAATTTCCCTAGTAAAGAACTGTTATTCCTAATTCCCATATCTCTGCCTGAGAGCCCCTTGATTTCAAAATGATAATAATTTGGAGGGAGGGGGTTTACATTCTCCATTCCAAAGAGAAGCTCCTGCCTTTCTCAGCAGACACCTGTCCTCCAAACTAAAACAGCAACTTTTCATTCTTTGTCCATATATCAGCCACACCTGATTATAAGCCGCACTTCAGGTTCAGACCAAAATTTTAGTCAAAATGGTGCAGCTTATAATGGTGAAATTACTGTACTGAGAGAGAATAATTAATATGGTTAATCAGGATTGTGAGGGCAGCAGGTGCAGTTGGAGCGATGTCAACGTGCCCAGGTAGCTCTGGGTGTGCTGGGCAGTGAGCACTGACCCACAGACCCCATTAGAGGCTTTTTCTGCATTACAGAGCCTTATTCCCCCCTGAGCATTAGAGCAGAATCCTCTTAGGCCCCGTTCACACAGTTTGTCTGGGCTGTAAGTCGGGCACAGCATTTTCCAGGGGGGTTTAGCCTAAAGCATGGCTGACTGGGATTAACCAGCAAACCCAGCTTGCCTCTGCTGGGGCCCAGTGGGGATCCAGGCTGGGAGCCTTCAAAGGGGGCTGAGAAAGCAGAAAAAACCTCATTGAAAAGGTATTTGTGAATAGATATAAAGCACTGGCAGTGAGGAATATCATCTTTCCTAGCCTTGCTCCTGTTTCTCCCAATAATCCCCAAAAAAGCAGGAGTGGAAGTTTTCCTGCCCATGGATTGATTTGCTTTCACTGAACTCAGCTGAAGTTTTGTCCCTGAACTAAGAAAGAGGCTCAAAGGCTATAAAATCCTATAAACTCATTAAAAAGATACAAACTTGGGTGTGCATTTGTGCTGAAACTTTAAAAAGAAGAATTGGGCTCATTAGCACTGCTGGAAAGTTCATGTATGAAATTAGAGCAAATGGTTTTGGTGAAACAAACACTTTAAAACCTTGGGAACCACCAAATAAAGTCATTGTTGCTGGTTTTGGTTTCAAACTGAGAAGGAAATCAGTTCTGGACTGGGGGATGGATGAAATTTGTTTCCCACATTTTTCCCTGGTAGCTCTCTGAGCACCTTTCATTGATATTTCATTTTCTTGGTCAAACATGCCAGAAATTTCAGCAGCTGGGCAAGTTTGTTCTTTAATTCTTTCACCTGAATTTGTAACTTGGACATCAATGTCCATCCCTACCCACAAGTTCCTCACCATTTAATGACCTAATAAAAAAAAAAGAAAACCCTTGTTTGTTTAGTAGGGTAAAATATATATATTTTATTCTATTTTATTATTATTTCAGCCTGGTGGCTTCCCCAGGGAGCCCAAATCAAACCAGCCCAAGCTGTCAGTGGCATTTGAGAGCTCCCCAAGTCCTGTTGATGAGAATCATGCACTAAAACTGCCCTTTTTTGGTGGCTACAATTAAAAATATCAGAGAGAGTCTCAGGACATTTGTGGAGCTGTGATTGCAGCATATTTATCATAGCAGAGCAGTCACAGAAACAGCAAAAATATTCAGGGCTGCTCAGAGCCCAAGGAGCAGCAGTTTGCCCAGGAATTATTTATTGAGCAGCCAGAATTGAACATATGAAGGATTTTCCTGCAAGAACTTTTGGATGGTTTTGGATAGAATCAATATATTGATAATAATATAATAATGGTAATATTAATAAACCTCCAAATTCAACACATTTATTTAAAGCTGCATTCAGGAAGTTGCTCATGAGTATCACATCAACACATGGAATAGTTTTTTATTTAGCTAAACCCAGATTAATGAATTTCTGATTCTTTGGTACTAGACTGGAGTTATAAATTCCCATCCCTAATACAATTTATTGATTAAAAAAATCTCACTCATGATTTTGAGATTTATTTCTGGAGGCTTTTTCAGAAACCTGGGAGGGAATTGTTTGTGATATTTGGTTTGCAGTTGGAAATGACAAATTTTTATTTTATAGAATGATATTTCTGAATATTTTACTGGAGAGAGGGTGGTGTTTAAACCAGATTCAATCCACAGGTTGGATACTTTTCCTGGAAAGCTGGTCCAGAGTCAGATTTTAGTTCTATTTTCTTACAGGGAACAGAGAAAATTTGTTAACACTAAAATTTATTGCTGTCTTCTGTTCATTCCCCTTTAGGTAGGAAAAACTTCTAATTTTTATCTAGCAGAGTTCCACTGCCAGGGGCAGAAATCATTAAGGACAACAATTAATAAAAAAGTCTTCAAAACATCACAGATCTTTTTTTGAAAAGTAATTTATGATAATTCCTTTTTTAACATTTCTATGATATATAAACTAAACTTTTATATTGGAAAATTCACTCATGGAATTAAACATTAAGTTTTTGTTGCTGTCTTGGGAATATCTTGCAAAACAGGGATGGACAATGGGATGTGCTGGAGGTGGTGTCAGGACTTGAAATATCTTCAAGATGTGACTGAGGTTTTTTTTTTTTTTTAACTCAGCCTCACATTGGTGAGATAGAAAGTTTTGTGTTGCATTGCAATACACAAAATTATAAATGATTTTAAAGCTCACTAAAACCATTGCAGAATGATGAGGAGTGGTGTTGCTGTGGAATTCCAGAACAAGAGCTTGTTGTGGTGTCTTTACTTTTATGTTTTATGTTAAAACCAAACCATTATTATTCATATGCAAAGAAAGGAGAATAATTTTCCTCCTTCCAAGCCTCCCAGAATTACTCCTGGCAATTTTAGTGCTCTCACCCATGACCTTTCAAAACAGTGCAAGGTTGGTCTTGTTTGTTTTCTTGGGAGTTGCCTTTTAAAAATCAAATATTACATTTCAATTACTGTGCACCACCAGGTTGTATGCACAGGAAGTTTCAGGAACTTAATAATAGCAATAATATTATATTGATATATTAGTGCTTTATAACTAAAACAGTGATAAATTTACTCACCATTCCAAAAAACAGAGCTGTACATGGACTTCAGTTGTAGCCAAAGGGACAGAATGCAAACACATAAATGAATATAAAATAAAATAAAAACATTGAATATTTATTCTCACATAATTCTTTAATTATGGATTAATTTCAGAATTTGGGGGGAAGAAAAGGCATGTTATCTGTGTAATTTCTTTGGCATTTTGTTATTTGTTAATGGGTGTTTTTTCTTTGGCAGTTTTAGTAGAGCTCTTGGAAAAAACGAAACAAAATCCTGTGTTTGAATCCTGCCTTTCTGCTTTGATCTACCACAAGGTGAGCAGGCAGAGTGCACTTATTATGGAAGTAGGTTGAGCCTGTGTGCAAAATCCAAGAGGAAAACTTCATTTCATTTTGGATGCATTAACTCCCAAAATACTGGCTATTCAAAGGAGGAATAAATAAATAAACAGAGAAAACTGCAGCCACTCCAGGGCTGTTGAGGATGATGCATCTGTGTTTTCCTGGAGAGATTCCACACCTGGATCCTGTACAATCCATTGTCTGTAATTCATAATATCAACATACTATTGATTCATAACTTTGATTAGTTTTCCTGCAATCATCCCTAATGAATAAAGGCCTTGCTCTAGTGTTGCTGAAAAAAAAAAAAACCTCAATTCTATATTGGAGAGATCTCAGAGAAACAATCCAGGCAGGGCTCCCTGGAATTGTGTGAGCAGAGGAGCCCAGCAGGAGCTGCAGCCCCAGAGACTCCCTGAGCACACTGGGAATGGCTTCCTGGGATGTTTTTCCTCTTATTTATATTTACATTTATCTGTGTACACAAACAGGACAGGAGTGCTGGAGCAGCTCTCCCAAAGCTTTATCCCATCACAACCATCAGCCTCATTTTACAGAGCCCAGCAAGGGAGGTGGAACAGCTTCAGCTGCTGGCACAGCACACCAAGTTCTCTTTGTTACAAAGTCTATAAAATCATTTTTATTTTATTTTAAAGATAATATTTAAAGCTGACAAGTGTTTGTTCAGGCCACTTAATGAAGCTGCAGGTACATCTTGCTTTGAGCAATGTTTGCTTAAAACAATGGATAAAGCTTCATTATTAACCTTTCATAGCTCTTCATTTTGTTTAATATATTTTCTTGAGTCCTGTCTCAGCTCACAACCCTGTTGTTCCTTGTCCTTTTATCTTCAGCATTCTTGCCTGTCTCCATCCTGAGATTTGCTTTCACACAGCTTTTTAAGAGTTTTATACATTTTCTATTTCCCACAGCTTCCCACTGCCAGAGGCAGGGATGGAATTCCAGGCTGGGAGGGAGGAGAGCCCTGGCAGAAGTGCCCAGAGGAGCTGTGGCTGCCCCTGGATCCATGGAGTGTCCAAGGCCAGGCTGGACAGGGCTTGGAGCAGCCTGGTGATGTGCTGATGTCTTCACAAACAATTCCATGGGTGAGGGAATGGATGTCAAGGACTCTGAAATGGCTCTGGATGTCTCCAGCAGCTTTGTCAGGTTTGTCACAGAGCCCAGACAGTTCAGCTCCTGAGAGGGACAAAGTGGGGTCTGCACAAGGCTCACCTTGGGGCAAATGCCAGGTTCAAGGGGGACATGGGGTAGTTTGGGAAGGCTGCACCTTCCTGAGACTTCAGCAATGGGGAAGGGAAGAGGGCAGCATGTCCCAGGAGTTTGGGATAAAAGGAGGCTGTGCCATCCTAAATTCTGAGAGAGAGAAAACCTCTCAACCCTCCCTTTATTAGCAGAAAGTTTCAGGACTCTGTGGGCAGATAGTTAGTGAGCATAGTGCAGGAGCCAGTCTTTCCTGATGAATTCCAGCTGTACTGATAACCAAGGAGCAGGAACAGCCTTGCCTGCCCAGTGGGATGGGTGTTATAAAAGAGTGGGGTGGCTGGCCACAAGCTGCAGTTGGAAATGGGCATTGGGACTGAGGTTCTGCTGCAGTTTGGGCTGGAGCTGCTGTGAGGAGATAAGGGACATGTGGTTGTGCAAGGGACAGAAAAAGTAAAATGTTGTGTGAGGGACAGACAGGGTTAGGTGGCCAGGTAGGGACAGCTTGGGTTTAGCCAGTTGTGAAGAAGGAAGAAGAGAAGGAGTCAGTGCTGTGTGGAGCTGCCTGTGAGGGAAGGAGTCAGAGCTGTATAAAAAGGCTGAAAGAAGGCATGGGAAGTTTTTAATAAAAGACTGATGTTGGTGCCTGTCTTGCCATAATTAGTGCAGGACTCCCCAGTCTCCTTTGTGGGCACTGGTTTTTCACAGCAGGATTTCCCATACACTGGGATAAGGGAAGTGTCCCTGCCCATGGCACTGCTGAGCTTCCAGGTCCCTTCCAACCCATTCTGAGATTCTGTGATTCCACAATTCTCCTCTTATTCTCATCTCTGCCTGAAAGGAACTCAGATTCCAGAGAAACTGTGTGATAGAATTCATGTGGAGTATGAAAGCAGAGTGTAGGAAACTGCAGAATACAGAAAAGCTGTATTATATGAAAAGCTCCAGAGTATAAATTTAAAAACTGTACAAAATCTTTATTTATAGATTTCAGTTTTAGTCATCCAACTCTTTAAGGCTGCAGACAACAAGACAGATGAGATTGCACTGGGAAAATGCTCCAAATACACTCAGTTCTTATATATGGCAGATGGCTCTAGAAATGTACACATAACTCTATTTAGGAGTAATTTTTATTTATTACTAAATATGTTATTAAGTCACTTTCCACTGTCCCAGGCTGGCCTTGGACACTTCCAGGAATCCAGGGGCAGCCACAGCTTCTCTGATCACCAGTTCCATTTTTAATGTTTTTTTTTTCACTTTCATTTTCCTCAATTCTGTCAAAATCTAGGTGAGAACATAGAAATATCAGACAAGACCAGTGAATGGCTGAAAGCAGATGTTTGGTGTTCTGTAACTTAAATATTCACCAGTGACTTGTAGCAGGTCCCTGCTACAAAAAATTTGCATTTTTTAGGATATTTTCCCTACTAGACTTTGCATATGGAAATGTTTCTTGTTTCAGTTTCTGGTGCTGTCCTTATTGGGGATGGTGACAATGACATCCTGTCCCCCTTGCAAGGAGCACAGCCCTGTGTCTGTGTCTTTATTCCCAATAAATACAGCTCAGTCCCTGCTGCTGGAATTTATTTTGTTTTGGGGAAAAAAATCTTGGAATATAGATCAGTGTGTTTCAAACAAGTTGCAAACAGGCAAGGTGTCTTTTCAAGTAACTGGGGCAGAAATAATGATTCATAAACTTCAGTAAATATGGACTTAGATAATTTTAAACCTTTCAAGGACTATTTGTGTCTTTGTGCATTTGGGGAATCTGTAAATGAACCCCTCAAAATACAAAACAAGGTGACAGAAAGGTCTGTATTTCATCTTCACCCCTCCAAGTCCCTCTGTACCACTGAAGTGAGAGAAAATTCCAGAGATAAATATTCAAGGAGCAGCCTGACAACGATAATGAAGCTGTGGGCTATGACTGGAGAATAATGACATTTCTTGAAATGGCTTTGTGAAAGAAGAGGCAAAATGTGTCTGGTTGTTGACAGAAAGAACATAAGAGATGAGCTCGAGACCAGTAATTTTTTAATATGTACAGCATGGGTGTTTTATAACAAAATAGCATAATACCAAGTACTTAAACTAAATACAAAAAAATTACATTATTAGATGGAAAAAAACCTCTATCTGATGCTTGAACGTTTCTAAATCTTTTCAAATCCTGATTCTCTTCTGTCATCTGTGATGTTTCATGAGGAGGAATTGTCCCCACAGAACAAAAGGGAGTAGAGGAAATGTATTATTTATAAAGGTTGTTCATGATAATGATTCTGGAGAGAAAACATTAACGCAGTGAGAGGTCCTGACTGCACTGGATTAGGAAAAGGGCAAGTGCTAGGATGGCAGCTCTGAACTTTGAGCAGCATTTTCCATTTTGTATCTGCAGCTGGGAACTCTGTGCATTTTGGAAGGACATTTTTATCCCCAGCCCTCTCTCCTGTAGTGCAGGTGTGCCCAGGTGAGGGATCTGCTGCATGAAAAGAAGGAGGGGGAGTTGGTGGCCACAGCCCAGGGCCAGAAAGCCCAAACCTGCCCTGGGTGAGGCCACAGCCAGAGAGGGGTGGGCTGGAGAGGTGGGACCAGCGATCCTTGTGAAGGGCCAAGTGCTGGTCCTGTGTCCCTGCAGGAATCCCAGCACAAACCAGGGTGGGGAAGGGATGGAGAGCAGTCCTGGGGGGAAAAAATTGGGGATGTTGGTTGAGGAGAAGCTGGATGTGTCCCAGCTGTGTTCTCTGGCACCCAGAACCCTCCTGAGCCCTGGGCTGGGCAGCAGGAAAGGGGGAGATGATTCTGTCCCCCTCAGGTGAGGTCTCACCTGCAGAGCTGCCCCAGCCCTGGGAGCCAACATCAGCAGGACCTGGAGCTGCTGGAGAGATCCAGAAGAGGCCACAGAGCTGCTCCAGGGCTGGAGCCCCTCTGGAGCCAGCCTGGGAGAGCTGGGAATGTTCCCCTGGAGAGGAGAAGGATCCAGGGAGAGATCAGAGCCCCTAAAGGGGCTCCAGGAGAGCTGGAGAGGGGCTGGGGACAAGGGTTGGAGGGACAGGACACAGGGAATGGCTTCACTGCCAGAGGGCAGGGATGGAAATTGGGATATTGGGATGTTGGGAATTGGGATATTGGGATATTGGGGTATTGGGATATTGGGAATTGGGAATTCCTGTCTGGGCTGGAATTCCCAGAGCAGCTCTGGCTGGGCTGGATCCCTGGAATGTCCAAGGCCAGGCTGGAACACCCTGGGGACGTGTCCCTTCCATGGCAGGGGTGGAACAAGTTGAACTTTCAGGTCCCTCCCAACCCAAACCATTCCATGATTTCAGTTTGAGGAAACTGTGCCATACAGCAGTGCTGTGACACATCACTAACAGGTAGGAGAAATTGGTATGACTAATTTAAATGTTTGAGCTCTTTCATTTCCATATACAGTAATTTCACGAATACAAGCCGCACCAATTTGACCAAAAATTTGGTGGAAACCCGGAAGTGCGGCTAATATTCCGGGGCGGCTAATCTATTAACAAAATTCTAAAAGCTGCCAACACGGAAGTGAGAGCCCGCGGCAGCCCCAAGCCAAGCTGGAGCCCGGCCGGCCCCGGCTGAGGTGGGAAAGCCTGGCAGAGGCGGGGCCAGCAGTGTCGGGGGCGGGCGGCAGAGCCTGAGCCAGCAGGGCGGGGGAGCCCGGGAGAACTGGGGCTAGCAGCGCAGGGGAGCATGGCAGAAGCAGGAAGGCCGGCGGGTGGGGCTGCCTGGCAGCGGGGGAAGCCCAGCAGAATCGGGGCCAGCAGCGTGGGGGAGCCCGGCGGTGCGGGGGCCTGCAGTGCCGGCCAGGGCGAGGAAACGCGGCGGCGGTGCAGACGGGAAGGGGCGGCCGGCGAGCCTGGTGGCGGCGGCGGCAGCCCTGCCGGCGGGGCGAGCGAAAGCGGCGCTCGCGAAGCGCCGCCGCCGCTCGCGGAAGCGCCGCCGCCGCGAGCGAAGCGCCGCCGCTCGCGGAAGCGCCGCCGCCGCGGGGCGGGCGCGGCGCGAGCGAAAGCGGCGCAGGGCGAGCGAAAGCGGTAGCGGGGCGGGCGGCGAGCCCGGCGGCGGCAGCCCTGCCAGCCGGGCGAGCGAACGCGGCAGCGGGGCGGTGCTGACGGGAGAGGGGGGCCAGCGAGCCCGGCGGCGGCGGCAGCACCAGCCGGCCAGCCCCGCCGAGCCGTGGCGCTGAGCTGGGCCACCCGGCCCCGTCGGCAACCATGAGCGGGCCGAGCCTGCCTGGCCCCGCCCCGAGCCAGTAAAGCCCGCTATGCCGCGATCCTGTTACTAATTGGCCAATTTGTGAAAGCTGCGCACGGATTCTCGCGACGAACGAAAGTGCGGCTAATATTCGGGGTGCGGCTTATCTATTGACAAAGACAGCAACATTGTCGAGGCACCGGGGGTGCGGCTTATAATCCGTGCGGCTTGTATTCATGAAACTACTGTAATCAGTGAAGCAGGTATTTAACCATGGCAGCTAAAATGTGTATTAAGACATTGAAAGACTGTCTGGTTTAGGGAGCAGTTGTAAAACTGCTTCTGAGAGCTGTTTTTGTATTTTCAGGAGATTCAGTTCGAGTTTGGCCCTTTGGGAAAGGTGTCATTTTCCTGTGTGCTTGTTTTTGTTTGTCATGCCTGCCAAGCTCTGTATCTCTAGCTCAATACTTTTATTAAAAACCACATTCAGAAGTAAATTTTACTTTGGCAGTCTGTCTTAACCTCTGAAGAATAAAACACTGCTGTTTGCTGTGCAAACAGAACCCCAGAGAAGCCTCCAAATATGACCCCAAAGCTCCCTGACTTAAAAAAAAAATCTCCAAGAAAGGAAAAGAGATGCCTTTTCTTCAGAATTTTTTACTGCATTCTCTATTAAAAGCATAAATGGCATTAGATAAAAATTAGCTTAATGAGATCTGCATATCTTATCACAGTATTTGACCTCCTCAGAGCTGATAAGAGGTTTTCAAGAATAAGCACTGCATGGATCAAAGCTCCACAAATAAAGAAGGGGTTTGTTTGGTGGGGCTTTTTCCTAACTCAATAATTTGAGGTCTGAGCTTGGAATGTTCTGCAGGAACTTCTGGACAGGGCCCTGGATGTGCTGAGGTGCTGAAATCCAGGTGCCAGCAGGATCCCAAAGGATGGGGACAAGGAGTCTGGGAGCAGCCTGGGGTAGTGCAAGGTGTCCCTGCCCATGGCAGGGGTGCAACAAAAAGAGCTTTAAAGTCCCTTCCAACCCAAACTATTCCATGGTTTGGTTTTGCAGCCTTGCAGCTGGAATGCTCAGATTGGGCATCCAAGCTTCAGTTATGGTGTTATCTGTCTCCAGCTCTTGAAATGTTAAAACAAACAAAAAAAAATTAATTTACAGCTTTCAGATGCAGGGCCCATTTTCATGCTCTCAGAAAGTTGGCAGGACTTCACCTCTGAGTAAAACTCAGAGACACATTTGTAGAGCACGACTGAGTGAACAGAAATAACATAAAAATATTTATCCAACTTTTCCCTTGAGTTTTGTAATGCTTATTCAGGCAAGTGGCCATTTTTTTTTAACTTTATTGCTCCTTTGCCTGTCACTTAGGAAATTTGAAATGTCATCCCTTTTCAAAATTTGTGCTTTGAAAATAACACAGTGAAAAAAAGAGAGGGTTTGAAGGAGGAAGGTGAGAGGTGTGGATTCTGTCAATTGGCAGATTTTTTGGCTCCAGTGGGGACAGGAGATTCAGGGAAAAGTCCAGAGGTGAAGAAAATGTCACTCTGTGAGCTGTGATGTGTTTGAGAGGTGAGAATGATAATTTCCTTCTTTTGCTTCCCAGCTACACTTGAATTTGTACATTTAAATATGCTCATCTTCTAATTGCTGATGATTGACCCCGTTCTTGCATTAATTTCTCTTCTCCATCCCAGCATTGAAACAGGTACAATCAGACAAACAGGAGCTGAACACATTGCCCAGGAAATGCATCTCTGGTGGAAAGTTTATTTTTCCATCAGCAGTGACATCACTGCTCTTCAGGTGCCAGTAATTGTAAACATCCCTTGTTTTCAATTCTTTGTGCCCTTAATCTCATTAGGAGAATATCAGACGTTAAATCTTTTAAGTAGCATTAGGGAGTGTGTTCATCCATAACATCTGAGAATGGCAGCCAGTCCTCAGCACCCCCTGCCCCACCACGTTTGCTGCTTTGCAAAGTGCTGAAAAATGAGATTTGATTCCAGGAGGGCTTTGCTGGCAAAGGTGGTTGTGACTTGGAGGAAAGGAGGGCTGGCAGTGGGGTGAATCAGGGAGGAGAAGGAGATGGGAGAGCCCAAGCTCTCCACAGAGGTTTTCCAACAGCTCTGAGTTGGGTGTGATTGTCAGACACCTTGTGCAAGGTCAGGGGAGGGATGTGCTGCAGCATCAGAGCTTTGTCTGATCCCACCTCCCAAACTGAGCACAACAGCTTGTTTTCCTGCAGGAAATCATTCCTTTCTTCATCCTGTCAGCTTTTTTTGCTACTTGGAAAAAGAGATTTTTTTTTTTGTATTGCCCTTCATGCTTCTCTACTTTGCCTCTTTGTTTCCTTTTCACTCACACCTGTTCTTCCTACCTTCCCTAACCCAGCCTTGCACAAAAAATTCCTGAATACTTCTCAGATATCAGTCAAAAGTCTCATGCCCTTCATCTTCCCAGTCATTCCACAGCTTTGCTTTGCTGCTGGTGGTTTTCTGCCTTGGGAAGATTGTAGATATTTGAGGCAAATCTTTGTAACTTCATTAAAACAGAGATTTTTTTTTAGTTTTTCCATATGTAATCTTAAAGTCTCTGTCTTTGAAAGTAACAAAATTACCCCTCAAAATAAAACACAAAACAGGAATAAAAATGCTGGATGTAATTCTCTCCCAGAGGCAGTGATAGAGACAGGGGTCTGGTGATGGTGAGGTTCTGTGGAGCCTTCTTTACTAAACACAGAAAAATGTGTTCTTGCTGGTTAAAAAACTTCCAAAAGAAATAAGAACTATGATGATTCCTGCAAATCTTTGGAAGACAAACTGATCCCAGATAAGTTCAGGGCTTTATCAGCCTTTATCAGTTTGCTCTGGCCCATCAGAGATCTCCCCAGTTAAAAAAGAAAGTTGATTGTTGTAAGGTGGACTTTGACAAATATCACAATAGACCTTTGATCAAACAAAGACTGAGACTAAAAACTTCATTCTCTGTCAAATTTCTAAGCACTGTGACACGAATTTTGTTTCACAATAAACCCCACTGATTCCCTTTTTACAAAATCCACTCTATTTTCCTAGAAAATGTGTCAAAGAGAGTTTGTAGCATGGCTGCGTTGCACAAGAAGTTCCAGATGAGAGCTGTTGTAAAATCACAGCCCCCACTGCTGCTCAGAGCTTGGATGTGGACTGAGGAGCCAAAATTTTTGTCTTGCAAAGCCACCTGGCTGCAGTTGATAGCCAAATCTATTGTTAACCCCTTTTGTGTAATATAATTAAAACACTGCTGAATGATCTGTTTAGTGTGGCCTGGCTGCTCCCTGGGAGCACAGCCCTTTGTGTCCCATAATCCTGGCCTTTGTGCAGGGCTGCCCATGGCCAGGGCTGTGAAACCTTGTTTAAAGATTTGAAGATCTTCTTAATCCCTTCCCTGATGAGACACCCATTGCTGAAAGCTGGGGGGAAAGGTCCATCTGTCTTGCAACATATGTGTTTACACTGTAAAATCAGTAAATACAGCAGAGAGCTGCCAGTGCCAAGAATTTCCTTTAGTCATAAACTGAGAGACATTGTTTGGTTATTGTTCCTGGAGTTTGCACACACCCCAGGGATTGGGATTGCAAATCACCCAGAGCAGAGCTGAACCTGCACCACAGCTCCCCCAAACCCCAAATATTCCCACAGAAGGGCACTGAGCATGGAGAGGGGGTCTGGTTGCACACCAAGGCCATGCTTCACTCTGGAATTTGCATGGATGGACAATGGAATGTTGGATGTTCCCCACTGTGTTTTCACTCCTGTGATTTACAGACTGGAGAGGGGTTGGTGGATCCCAGATCACTCTGAGTTAGGTGTCACTCAGGAGATGCTGTGGCTGTCCTAGGAATAAATCTGTGCAAAGCTGGGGAAACACCAGCACAGCAATGACAGCAGGACCTGGAGCTGCTGGAGAGATCCAGAGGGGTCCATGGGGATGGTGCAGGGCTGGAGCCAGGCTGGGAGAGCTGAGAGTGCTCACCTGGAGAGGAGAAGGATCCAGGGAGAGCTCAGAGCTCCTAAAGGGGCTCCAGGAGAGCTGGGGAGGGACTGGGGACAAGGGATGGAGGGACAGGACACAGGGAATGGCTGCACTGCCAGAGGGCAGGGATGGATATTGGGATATTGGGAATTGGGATATTGGGTTATTGGGAATTGGGTTATTGGGAATTGGGAATTCCTGTCTGGGCTGGAATTCCCAGAGCAGCTGTGACTGTTCCTGGATCCCTGGAATGTCCAAGGCCAGGCTGGAACACCCTGGGACAATAGGAGGTGTCCCTGCCATCCCTGAGCTTTAATGTCCCTTTTAACCCAAATCATTCTGGGATTCTATGAATATCAAGAAATATAAATTGAATTCTCTGGCACATTGCATGGCTTTAATTGTAATCTGTTTCTGGTACTGAAAATCATTTTAACTTCTTGTTAAATTTGTATTTCTGCTTAGAAAACTGCCAACAACCCCCTCCTCAAACACTTTTTTTTATTGTTCACTGTTTACTGTTTCTGTCACTGCAGTGCCTGGGGAGTGAAGTTACAGAACATGGGCTGCTCTGCAATGTGTTGTTCAGATTTTGAATTAAAAGTGTCCCCTAGATAAGGCAATTCAGTTTTAAGAGATGATTTAAGTACGAAGCCACTAAAACAGGGAAGCCCCTGGCAGCACTGGGATGAAATGGATCCACTTGGCAGGCAGGGGCTTAAGCAAAACATCATTTTTGAAATAGGTAACACCCAGAGGAAAACCTCCAAGTAGGATCTGAAAGAGGGCAACTGGGTAACTTGTGCAGGAAATAATTTCCATGTGTGAGGAACAGCAGCAGAGGAAATATAAAATATATGTTTGAATAATGGGAAAGGCAGAGAGGAGCTGGCTTAAGGGCTGTGCTGAGGTGGAAATCAGTCTTGGAGACAGCAGGAGGGAGATGCTGAGGTACTCTGAGAAAAATTTTAACTCCATTTAGGAGGAGTGTGTGGCCAGGACCTGCAGTGGAGGTGGTGGGTGAGGATGGCCATGGGGAAGCAAAGCCCCAGGGAACACAACTGCAGGGATTTTATGCAGACAGAGCTCACCATGGGCACAATTGGGTGTGAAGGCTTTAAAAGTGATTAATATTAATGATGCCATCCATTAGAAGTGTTGATCCTGGCTGTGGCAGGGACATGTACAACATGTCCAACACCTGAAGTTTGCTCCTCTCTGTTCCCAAGGAGATTTGGGGGAGAGAGGCTGAGCTCTGGCATTGGTGAGCTGGGAAAGAAATCAATCTGTGAGTCATCAATACCCCAACTTGTGTGTGTGGGCAGACCTGCACTGAGAGAGGGGACAGAGGGGTCCCCAAACCACTGCCCCCGATTGCCAGGAATTCCTACAAAACCCAGGAATTGCTCAGGGAGGGTGTGTGGTAATAAGGCAGTAATTACAGCCTGCAGAACAGAGTAGGTTAAATCAGGTGAGAAACCCCAGTAAACGATCTGATTCATGAGGAGTCAGGTGAGTCCTGCAGATGGGGCTGGAGATAGCACTGAGATCACATCGAGATTTTCCCTGGGTGGAACAAGGGGCTCCCACTGCAGAGTCCATATGGTCCCTGCTGTGGGCATGGAGAGGAGAAATCTGATCCCTGGCCAAAGCTCGGGATATCTGTGCTCCAGGAATGTGCTCATCCATCCACCCTTCAGTCTGACAAAGTGCTTGGTGGTTGCTTGGAAGATCATTCCTAAAACTTGGAGAACTACCTGCTTTTACTCTCAGAAATTCCTGCTTAATGCTGCCTGTAACTCCTCAGAATTATTCCCTGCATTACACAAAGCTGGGGATCTCAGCCACTATTCTGTTCCTGAAGAATATTTGGGGGAACAATGCTTGCAAGGCATCCTGAAGGAACAGCAGAGTAAAAATAGCAGAGGGAAGCTGGAAAAGCAGAGGTGGCAATGGAGTGGGCTGGGCCAGGATCTTGTGAGACGAGATTTTCTTGGTTTGCAATTGATTATCCTGGAGATTAGCAGCAATGGAAGGAGCTGGTGCTGCAGAAATGCTGCCTGGGCAGGCAGGGAAAAATTCCCAGAACAGGCACCTGCATCCTGACACTGGAAAAATGGGGATGAAGAAAGTCCTGTGGGGTTTTTCAAACAGAGGGGGAAAAAAATTAAATCAGATAATATCTGTTAGGCTTGAAAAACATAGCAAACATCTGACTAATCCACAGAAATGTTTTGTTTTCTATCTTTATTATGAATTTCTTGTGTTGTTATTCTTTTTCCCATTCTTCTCTTCAATAAGAACTGTGGGAATTACCTGGGTAACTCCAGTCCTGGTGCCATGATTCATTTTTTTAGCAGATATATAAATTGCTGTGTCAAAGCATGAAAAATTTACTCCATTAGTGCAGGAGAGAGGAGCAACACGTGCTGATCAAACCCGTCTGCAAAATTAAATCTGATTTAGATGAAGATGAGGAAAGAGCTGATTCTCAGAAATATTCATGTGTAGTGATCAGAGAAAAGCAATTTTGGGGGTTTTGAAGGATTTCTGGTTTCCAGGACATGTGTGGACACCTGGAGTGGGAGAAGGGAAGGAAAATAAATCACCAAGGAACAACTCCTTATCTTTTGAGGCAGAAAAGATGAGAACATCTGAGCCAGTGGGTAGCAAAGAATGTCAGTTATGTTCTAATCTAGATTGGTGAATAAAAAGATAATCATCAGTAAATTAGAAGAGGTGTTGAAAGCTCAGTTAATTATAGGAAATGAGGAAATTAGAGTGCTGAGTCTGACTGTTTCTGATTCACTTGTTAATTTAAAAAAAAAGAGAAAAGACTGGTGGGGTTTTTTGTCATCTGTACTTTTGGCTCAGGTATGTAGTGATAGCACTAGGATTTAAAAATGTGATTGAATTTTTAATAGCTTCCCAAATTAGGGTTTTGTCTTTGGCTGAGCATTATCTGGAGGAGATTGTGGTTTTAATGCATCTCTCTAAGGTCAGGAATTGTTTTCTCCTGCACAGAGCCCGAGTTCCTGCTGACCATGAAGTGGAACACAAGAACTCTGTTGCCTCTTAAGTTGTTTTTCCCAACGATTTTAAGAAAAAATTAAAATTGTAGCTTGAGAATCTCCATATCTTATTTTTAACTCGTGATTAAATTCAGTGTGTGAGAGGCAGAAATAGTTTTACCAGAGGAGTATTAAGAAATGTTTTAGCCAAGTTTTTGTGTCATACAAGGGATAATTTATTTTTGCATTTACTTCAGGAATTTGCTATTTTAAGTCTTTTTTTACTCTTTCTTTGAGTACTTGCCCACCAAACAGGTGCATTTAAATGATCCATAAAGCCCCTTTAAGAGCTGAGAGATCCCCAGAGTTACCACCACCCACCACATTTCTGATTTTTCATGTTTATTCTTGGAAGTAGCTTCTTCACATGAAATTAATGAAAAGCTCTTGATTTTTCAGTCTTGGTTATGCAATAATTCTGAGTAAACACAAATCTTCCTTGCATTGCCTCTTGCAGTTTGGAAATCACTTATGAAACCATTATTGGACAAGTTACAATTCCTTGGCAAAGGAATTGGGTGCAACAGAAATCCAGTGTTCCTCTGGGGCTGGAAAAGCAGGAAAGCTTCCCAGGAACTTAGAAAGTGATTGCCTTTTATTTTTGGGGGACCTTTGCATATGTACAGCATTTCCTGAATTTACAGAGAGGTTCTTAAAATAGCAACAGCAACAAATATGATGCCTCAATAAATAATTCCAGATGGTCCAGATATTAAACTGCAATTGTATTGGAAAGGGCAACATTTCAGGGCCTCTCTGCAAGTTCATGGATAGAATATTGTCCATGTCAAACTCTTGTCCTTTAATCCCTTCTTCCCTTCATGTGCTCCATGGCAGGGGTTGGAGCTTTAAGGTTCCTTCCAACCCAAATTACTCAAGAATTCTCTGGTTCTGTGATTCTGGGAAGAAAATATTCAGGGGCAGAGTGATTTTCTGCAGTGTTCTGTGAAGTAAATCTATACTCCCAGATGCAGTGCTGCTGATCAATACCTACATGCAGTGCTGCTGATCAATGCCCAGATCAGTTCTGCTGATCAATGTCCAGATCCAGTTCTGCTGATCAGTACCCAGACCAATCCTGTTGATCAATGCCCAGTTCCAGTGCTCAGATCCAGTTCTGCTGATCAATGCTCAGATCAGTTCTGCTGATCAATGCCCAGATCCAGTGCTGCTGATCAGTACCCAGATCAATGCTGCTGATCAATGCCCAGGTCAGCTCTGCTGATCAGTACCCAGATTAATCATGTTGATCAATGCCCAGTTCCAGTGCTCAGATCCAGTTCTGCTGATCAATGCCCAGATCAGTTCTGCTGATCAATACCCAGTTCAGTCCTGCTGATCAATGCCCAGATCAATCCTGCTGATCAATACCTGCCTTGTGCTGTTGCCCTTTTCCCAGGCTGGAGATGACTGTTAGTGTTGGTGATTCCAAACGGGATCTTTGTCTGAAGCCTGGAGGGATGTCCAGGAGAGCCCCCGAGCCTCAGAACAAAGATCCCCTTCTGATCCCATCCATTCTTTATTCATTTCTTTACTTATTCACCTCCAGCCTGGCAAAGGCCAAAGTGGGACCCTGAGAGCCCAGAGGGAGCCAGGCTGGGACAGAGCAGGGCTGAACCCCCAGGAAATGTCCCTCCCTCCAGGATTCCTCATTTGGAACATCTGGCCATGGGGTTTAGTGCCACACTGGGTGTGCCTGGCTGGACAGAAATCCAGCATACACCTGAGGAGAAGAGATGTGTTATATATTGGGTTTATGTGTTATATAATGACATGAAGGATGTTATCTGAGGATAATATATATAATATATTGAATATGATATATGTATTGAATGTATATATATCAGGTAATGAAAGGATATAATCTGAGGATAATATATATCTATATTATATATTGAGTATATATTACATATTACCTGAGGATAATATATATATTAGATATTGAATATATATACTAGATAATGAAATAAGGGATATTACCTGAGGATAATATATATAATATATCAAATATATATATATTATATATCGAATTTATATTCTATATGGAATGGCTATATTAGATAATGAAATAAAGGATATTATCTGAGGATAATATATAAATTATATATGGAATATATATATATATAATATAATGAAGTAAGGGATGTTATCTGAGGATATTATATATTATATATTGAGTGTATATATTAGATAATGAAACAGAGGATATGATCTGAGCATAATATATATTATATACTGAATGTACATATTACATAATGAAATAAACAATATAATCTGAGGGTATTATATATATTATATATTGAATATATATAGGATAAGGAAATAAAGGATATTATCTGAGGATATTATATGTATTATATATTGAATATATTATATATTCAATATAAGGATGCTATCTGAAGGTAATATATATATCATATATTGGATATGTGTTATATGTTGAATATATATATATATATATATATATGTAAGATAATGAAATAAGGGATATTACCTGAGGAGAATATATACATTATTTATTGAATATATATACTAGATAATGAAATAAAGGATGTTATGTGAGGGCCTGTCCTGTTTCCTCACGTGATGTTTGCTGGGTGTGGGACAGGGCAAATATCAATCCCTCATTCCTAAATTTTGGAAACCCCATGTCAGAGATTTCAATCCCAGCCTCCTCAGTCAGCCTCATTCCTTGCTGAGATTGGAAAATAAGCAAATGCATTCCTTCTTTTTTTTTTTTTTTTTCCTTCTTTCCTCCTTCTTAACTTTGTCTAGGAATTGTGGAACCGCTTTAATTGATGCGGGGTCATTACTGTAGGTTTCAGCTAAGGTTAATAAAGCAGGAATTGGATAGATCCATTAAAATGTCTGTGAGTTCTGAACGTTCTGCTGGGGGCTGGCATTGACCTCGCTGCACTTAAGGGCTCTGAGTCAGACTCCTGACGCCACGAGGCACAGCCAGAGTGGGAATGCATTTATGCCTTGGGTGTAATTCAGCCTCACCAGCCTTCTGGTGCACCAAGAGTTATTTCAGGCATTGCTTCAGCACAGATTTAAGAGAAAAAAAAAGTTAAAAAAAAAAAAAAAAGGGGGTTATTCTAGTTGGAGTTGTTTAAATTTATTTCCCCCTGCAGTTTTATTTATTGGTGGTTGCAATCTTGGTGTCAATTGTTTGTAGCTGTTCACTTAGGGTAATCAATAAAAATGGAGCAGAGATGAGGAAGGCAGCATCCCTGGAATAATTTATCTCGTTTCTCTCTCCAAAGGCTCTGGATTTTGGCCTCCATCCCGGTGCACAAGGAGTGTGTCCCTGCTTTAGGAGGGGCTGGGCTCCTTGTGCAAAGGGAAGGTGATAAAAGTAATGCCATGAAATTTCTGATCCATCCATGGAGCCACAGACCAGTTTGGGCTTGTGGGGACCTTAAAGCTCATCCCATCCCATCCCAATGATCCCATCCCAATGATCCCATCCCATCCCATTGATCCCATCCCATCCCATCCCATCCCATCCCATCCCATCCCATCCCATCCCATCCCATCCCAGGGATCCCCTGCTTCCCTGGGAATTCCATTCTGGCCCCTCAAGACCCCCACAGCCAAAAATTCCTTCCCAATATCCCAGCTGAATCCATCCCCCTTGTCCTGTCACTATCTGCCCATGTAAAAAATCCTTCTCCATCTTTTTTGAAGTCCCCTTCAAGTACTGAAAAGCCAAATTTGAATAAACATGGTCATTGGCATTTTTCTAGTGACAAATTTCAAACCAAAAGCGTGAATTCCCTTTCATCCAAAGGCTTCTTGCTTGGACAAATGGGCTACGTTGGAATTGTAGCTCTGGCTGTAGAATTTGCTTCCTCCTGAGTAAGTTTTGAACTCCTTGAAGTTCTGAGTTTCCATTCTGCTCTGAGGGCTGGGTGTGCCTGGACCTGTTCATGGATCATTAGTTTGGCACAAAGACATCTCAAATCAGTGGGAATTCACTCCAGGCACTGCCAAATAGATTTAAATCCTCACCTGGAACTTGAACACCCCTCATTGCCTTGAACTCTGCTTGGACAAACTGTGGATTGTCCAGATCTCCCTTGCTCTAGTGCAAGAAGTCACATGTTTGTAATTAATTTGTGGTTGGGATCAAGATGTAGATTGGGGCTGCAGAGAGAATCAATGATTGCTGCAAGAGTCATTTCCTTGTGCAAGGCAATCGAGCTGCCCTGAGTATTAAGCTCTCCTAATTAAAATGACATATTCACATTTGTATTTATGTGTGGAAACCTCCAGAAAACAAAAGCTCATGGCTTTTTTGTATCAGTTTCCAAGAAGGAAAACAACAACAAAAAATAATAGTGAGACATGATGGAACAAGACTTCAATTTGAATTTGAAATGGTTTCAAAAATCACCCAAAAAATTGAATTCAGAGGGTATCACTGCTGCAGAGAATCCAAATAATCACTAAATATTTACCTTGTTGCCAGCCTGACGTTCTAAACACTCACCAAGACAACAGTGGAGCCAAAGTGGAGCTTCTGTGTTATTATTTCAGTCTGATATACAGCAAGTAAATAAGATGGAAAAGCTGAAATTCTTTACTTGTTTCTGGCGCTGTTTCCACCAGAAAAGCACGGAACAGAGCAGACTTCTGTTTTTAAAACATGGCTATCAGTAATGGGCTAAAAATATGTCTTGTGATTGAAGTGTTAAGTGCTGAATTGATTATTTCTATTAGCATTCACAGCTATTGGGAGTGGATTTATTAAAAGCTGCCTTGCAGCAGCAATCCGGAAACATTTCCAAGGATGTGCACTTTTAATGGAATGGCTGAGCCCCACTCTGGGCGAGTGGGAGGGATTATGGAATGTCAGTGATTATCTGCAGTTGGAAAAACAGGGAAATCCAAAGCATATGGGCTGTGTGTGTGTAATATGGAGTGACAGGACACGGGAAGGGAGGCAGACTCACAGGGAAGAGGTTTGGATGGGATATTGGGGAGGAATTCCTGGCTGGGAGGGTGGCCAGGCCATGGAATGGAACTCCCAGAGCAGCTGTGGCTGTCCCTGGATCCCTGGGAGTGCCCAAGGCCAGGTTGGATGGGGCTTGGAGCAGCCTGGGACAGTGGGAGGTGTCCCTGCCTATCGTGTTTCATCTTCTTTTTGCCAGGGTCGGGATTAAATGCTCGATAGATTTTATTTCTTCTTTAGATGTTTATTAATTCTTATCTACATTACAGTGAGTTCTGCAGCACTTTCAGCTAGCAAGCTAAAAATGGAGATGAATCTTTCTCTACAAGGCCTTTTAAGGGCAAATTGTCCAACCAAGAACAGACACCTAAATTATTTTTACTTTTGACCCAATAACCAAACACCCGCGACCTGCAATGTGGATTTTTCTATCCAATTAAACAAGATCACCCAAACCCATGAAGAAAAAGGTGAAGAAGAAGGACAAAACCTCCTCCCCAAAACCTCCATCTTGCTTTCTATATATTGCTGCATTCCAAAACCTGAAATTCTAAGTTTTCCACCATGTAATATTACACACTTCTATTCAAACCACACACCAGTGATCCCAGTTCTATTATTTAATTTTGGGAGCTTCTCTACAGCCTCAGGTCAAAAGCTGTTTTTTCTTGGGGGTCAGTGCCTAAAAGTCTCAAATTCTCAGTATCCAGGGTTCCAACACCTGCCCATAGGACAGGGTGGGATAAAAAAAAAAATATCTAAGACACTTTCCAACCCAAACCATTGCACAATTCCCTGTGAGGATCACCTTTCCTGGCATGGCACATGTAACTCCATGGAGCTCTGTGCTGGAGTTTCTCTCTGGGATGTGTCACTGTGGGATTTCTGCATCTCCCACATCCCAGTACAACGTAGGGTATCTTATCTGAAAGCCCTGAGCTGGTGTCAGCTCCTCTCCCAGATTTATTGATGGCTCCAGGTCTGCCATGCTGACTCTGCTCCCTCTGTCTTGAACAGCACCAATCCCAAAGTTGATTACCAGCTCTCAGTAATTAGCACAGGAGAGGCAGAAAGGGAGCAGGAAATCGTACAGATTAAGAGAAAAGCAAGAAATAACAAAATGAGGACAGTCAGCTTGTGGACAAGTGTTTATTTATTAAAAATATTAAAGAGAAAAAAATAGCCTAATGCAGATGGAATTTACCTGTGAAAGAGAACCTCTAAGAGAGATATTGGGGGAAAAATATGTGCAGAAAGTTTATGTGAAGCAAAGGATACCTGTTCTGGGAGCACTGTTAATTATCTATATATTGAAATGACTTACAGATCCTGCAGATGAAATTGAGAAATGGTGCTGGACTTAAATGTGGGGGCTTAAAAAACCCCACCAGCACTAAGCTGACTGTAGCTACTGAAGGAAATGAGGTAAGATCCCAAAATCCCAGACTGGTTTGGGTTGGAAGGGACCTTAAATCCCATCCAGTGCCACCCATTCCATGGGCTGGGACACCTCCCACTATCCCAGGCTGTTCCCAACCCCATGGAGCATCCACCTCTTTTCACAGCTGTACCCACAGTGGAGGAGAATTTTCCATCTGGGGCTGGTGGACTGTTGGTCATTTCTGATTTTATTTTAATTTTGAAAAGTCTGAGTATCACCCAGTGAGATCCTGATTTCCCAGCTCCCACAGGAGCCTCCTGTCTTTGACCACTGGGCTGTCTGGGCTGCTCTGATACCATCAAGAAGCACTGCTCCTCAGCTTGCAGTGCCTTTCATGTCTGGGTGGGTGATGGCAGAGGGCTGAGGAGAGGCACAGGAGGAAGCTGTCCCTTTGATTTGGTCAGCAGGATTCCCTTGGGGAGCGTGGAGAAAGCAGCTCCCTGTGGCAGAGGAAGTGGGAGAGAGCCCAGCACTGCTGTGTGGCTCCAGCACAGAGCAATCCCTGCCTGGGGACAGCAGGGAAGGACAAAAGGACCCTGCAAAATCTGCAAAACCAGCAGCCACTACTGTGGGAGCAGAGCTCCCATGTGTTCCTTGATTAACCAAATGGATCATCCCATGACTTTGGGTTTGTCTTGGAGACTTGTGATTTCTTCTTTCCCTCCTTGGGAAGTTCTCTGGGCCCATCACACCTCACACAGCCAGGGATTGGCGCAGTGGTGGGGCTCAGCCTGAGCTTCCATGTGCAAAGTCTGAAATGATCTTTTGTGACACTTCTGGGAGGGATGGAACAGTGGAGAAATGGAATCCCAGAACCCAGGAATTAATTTGGGTTGGAAGGGACCTTAAAGATCACCCAGTGCCACCCCTGCCATGGGCAGGGACACCTTTCCCTGTCCCAGGGTGCTCCAAGCCCTGTCCAGCCTGGCCTGGGACATTCCAGGGATGGGAATTGCAGATAACTGCTCTGGGAAGGGCCAGGCAAGGACAGGCATTTGCCTTTAGATTCAGATAATTTATACAAAATTAAAAATTACTCTCCTCCACTTTCTAAGAATGTTGTACACAGCAAATTCGAGTGGAACATACACAGGAAGGATTTTTTCCACCCTGACCCATAAATATCTGCTTTTGCATTTGTGAATCCTCCTTTTCCTGCTGCATCAATCCCACCTGGCAGAATGCTCTGTGGAAGTGGCACATGGAGCAGTGATGCATTTTTTTTTTTTTCCTCACTTGCAGTTTCCATGATTTCCAATTTGAAAATAGGATATTTAAAACTGGTATTAGATATTAAACCTGAAGAAGAAGCCAAACAGTCACCAGAATTTGTAGTAGTAGTTTGACATGTGTGATTTATTTTTATTGTTGTTTGGTTTGGTTTTTAACTCCTCTGAAGCCCTGGGATATTCCATCCAGCCCACCAGTTCCTGGGAATCATTCCCTGATATTTTTCTCCTTCTTTAGCTGGTGAGGGAGCTGAGGACTGTGGATTTATCCCTGGAGTAGGGCATCCTAAAATAAATGTTCATTCCAGCAACCCCACATCACCACATTTAAATCTCTCTGTGTTAAATCTCCAAGTATTGAAAGCCTGTTGGGAAAAAGAACCTTGCTGGGATGGCTGGATTTGGAATTCTGAATTCTAAATCCTAAATTTTATATTCTTAAGTTCTGAATTTTAAACTTTAATTCTAAATTTGAAATTCTAAATTCTGCTGAATTTTCCAGCTGAGAGCACTCATGAAACTGAATTTCAGGCAGAACTTCCAGTCCTTCCAATGGTTAAAAGTAATAACTTAATAACTTTTCCATGAGAAATGACAAAATTCTGGTGGAGAGAAAGGCAGGTGTGCCCTGAAATCTGCTTTCTTTCAGTGCAAAGCTGATGGTGAATTGTGGTTGTGGGACCTCTGGTGCTCTTTCCTTTTGCTGGAAAATCCCATGCAGTGTTTAAGCTCCCTAAGCCCCCCATGGGGATATAATCAGGGAGAAAAGAGGCTTGGGACAGAGCCAAGAGGGTTTGCCTGGCTCTGTGTCCCACCCCCACGCTCCATCCTCTGGGAATTCACTCCAGGGAAATCCTCCATCCTCCCCTGCCCTTCGTGGATCTCCATCCAGGCTGATGCAGGAGAGAAAATCAGAGAAAAATAAGAATTTGTTCTTTAAAACTATGCAATTTGAGTTTAAAAAAAAAAGAAAAAAAAAAGAAAAAAAGAAAAAAAAAAAAAAGAGGGCCTTTCTGGCAGAGCTGATACTTTTAATGAGGTTTACTGATAGTTTTATTCAAATGTGACCTTTGCAGGAATCAAAGTCTAGCAAAAAAAAAAAAAGCCCTAAATGCCAATTTATTATAGTGACACACACTGGTGTCGCTGTATTTTAGGGTCTGTCAGCACTTCCATTATAAACTTCCAGAATTTTTAGTTTAACTCTGCTGTAAAATCTGGATCTGAAACACTCCTTGTGTTTAGGAGCATGTTTTAGTTTAGAATATAAATGTCTGTTCCTAACCCCCTTAAACATTCCTTGAGAATTCTTGGCTAGGAGGAATTATTGATTGTACCTGGGCAAAAATATTTGGGAAGAGTCCTGAGCCTTGAAAAATTCAGTCAGAATTTGGAGTCAGTTTTCCTCTTTCTCATGAGAAATAAAAATGCTGTAATGCTTCTTCCCAGAATTCTTTGTCTCCCTTTTGTTTGTGGCACCAGTTGGGAGGAAGGGGAATTTTATAGGGTTTCATTATTGCCACAGAACCTTTGGATGTGGGGTTCAAAACAGGTGGGAAAATCTATTTATTGCAAGCTCAGGGTGACACTGCATTTAGCACAAAGAAAACTTTGGGTTTTCTCTGTGAAGGTTGAGCAAGAAATTCCTTAAAAATCATCTTTAGCTTTCTGCTGCTAAGGAATTTCCCATCAATAGATTGTAGTTGGAATTGATTATTCCAGGGTTGGTTTTTTTCAGAGATTTCTCTGTTCTTGTTTTATGGTTTCTGAAAAATTTTCTGTTCTCCAACTTTATCATATCTTTTATTTATATATGTATAAATACAATCACAGTTAACTGATGTTGTGTCCCACTCCCAGTTTCTGTTACTTCCTTTAGATTTTAACTCCACTTAAGGTCTCTGGTCTAATTTCTGAATCTCATTTGTAAGAAGGGACATCAATGTAAGTATTTCAAAATTTTTTTTTGTATTGTTTTGTTCTCTCAGTGTTTAAAAATAATCAGCCCATTTTTTTGCATGCCTGGTTTACCTGTCCTATGAAGAGTTTTCTAACAACAATCAACTTTAAAAAAATCCCAAATTAATATTAATTCACACCAGCCACTGCCACAAAGCCCAGTTCAAGCTGTACTGGTGTGTTTTCCAACAAATCCTGAAATAAATCCTTCTGGAAAGACAGGGAGACATCCCAGAGCCATTGTCACATCCTTCCCTTTACATTTCCTAAAATAAACCAGACTCATTTTCTCTCCCCTTCTGTTTTTCATGAATAAAGTTTTGGAATTAGTGATTTATTAGCAAAAAAAAGGGTCTGAAAGCCATGAAGAGATTCTTCTGTGTGGCTGTATCATTTACTTTGAAATGTTAAGTATATCTATATATAGTCAGCAGGTGGATTTTAATGTCTGTGGATATATATATATGTATTTTCCCCCAAATTAGTTTTCCAGCAGCATGTGCTGATTAGAGAAATGACAAGAAAATCTGATGATGACTGAAGAAAGTTTTTCTATAAAGAGATCATTTCAAGGGCAAGAGCAACTTCTGATGGCTCTCATCCTGGAGCACAGGGAATAATCTCAGCATGGAATTCTGCCTGGTGTTCAGCACATTTTGGTAGCTGCTCTAGGTGACTAATCCCACTCTGATCAGTCACTTCTTAGCGTGGTGTTTCTCTTTCAAAACGTGGATGTGGCTCCAATTAATACTAATTGGATTTAAGGGGGAAAATACCCCTGAGGACTTCCGGGCTTGGTTGGTGTAGGAGCTGTGTGTTGTGGAATGTGATCCCTGCAGAAGGATTGCCAAAAACATCCCCACCAGATCTACCTGATTTTCCCCTTTTTCCCATTATTTGTAGCCAAAATGGTTGTTTGTAAATCAACCTGCTGATAAACAGAGCGTGGAGCCTGCTCTGTAGAACTGGGGGAGAAAATATATTGAGATATAAATATCCAAAGAAGGAATAAGGTTGTTAAGTGTGCAGTGGGGGTGAGTGCAGGCACAAAAAGGACATTAAAGACCAGAGCAAAGAGAACTCCATGGGGAGCTGAACCTTTGAGTAGCTGCTCATGTGTGCAAGGAGCTGTGAGTAGGAGCTGCCACCTGCTTGGAGCTGCAAGAGGGAAATAAAAACCTCAATATTTATCTGGCTTGTAGTCCCTGACAGTTTATTGCCATCATTATTCCACTATTGCAATGTCCAGTGCAGAAATTGGTGTTTTTTGCTTCTCCCAGAACACTGAGTTTGTTGGGTTTTGTCTTTATAGAAGAGCAGGGGGACTTTACAGCAATTAAAAGGTGTTTGTGAGCAGCCTGGAGCTGGATTTTCAGCACAGTCAGCAAGGAAAAGCCTCCCAGTCTGGTTTGCAGCACTAAAATATAGATTATCCAAGCTGGGGTCAGGGGCAGCAGTCAGAAATCTGTGCAGGCTCGGGGGCTGTGTGAACAAATCTGCATAAACCGCGCCTCGAAATCCCGGCACGTTCCTCCAGCAGCCGCTTCCCCAGTGCAGCCACACTTGTTTGGGCTCTCCCACCTTCTGAATGACAAAAAGCAAAACCCAAATATGTGACGAGCCTGGGAGTATTTCTAGCTGTTATTGACTGTTGTTGTGGAGGATGGAGATGCATCTCCTCTCCCAACAAGTTCCATATGTTGTAGGGATCCGTAGGTGGCGCGTTCGGGGATCTGTCTATTAACTCACTGGAACAGCAAATCATTTGCTTGTTCTGTTTATTTACCCAAAGCCAAGCTAAACTTGGCTAATGGTGTCATGGGCATTTAAAAATATCCTTTTGCCTCATTAGACAGCCAAGCTGGGGAAGAGCTGCTCAGAAATGTTGTGTGGTGCCTTGGAGGTTTGCAGGGCCTGGCTGGTTTTAACTCTGAGGAAGTTGGGGTGGATTTTGGGCAGAAAGATTGGGCTGGGATTCTCCTCCCAGTTTGGATTGTCTCCTGATCCTGGCACTGAGGAATGCCAAGACCTCCTGTGTGTTGTGGGAGCAATGTCAGGTAGATTGTCCATTCCTAATTCTCCCATTCCTCCACTCCTTTCCTTGTTTCCCATCCCTGTGTGCAGTAAAATTCTCAGTGAGATCACACTTCACCTCCTGCTCATCTCAGAATTAGCTCCAATTAGAGCTTATTCACTCAGCATTAACGAGGAGGTCAGTGCATGCCACAGAGATTTCCTCCAGGATGTGGAACAGGAACATCCAGCAGACATCCCAAAGCCACATCCCGTGTCAAGGCCAGGTTCTGCCCTTAGGACCATCCCAAACATCTTGGAATCCTCTCCCTCATCCCAGCAAAGCTTTAATATTCCCTTTCCTCTGTTTCTCTGTGCACCTTTGCTGGGTGCTCACTGGAAATGCTTTTGTTCCTCTCCTCTCCCAGGAACTTTTCCTCATTTTCAGCTGGGATGTTTCTCATTTTTCCTGCTTCCCTGGGCCAAACACTGTGGTTGGTTCCACCATGGGAGTTGGGAATGGTCCTGGGTTTAAAATTTTAATTCAGCACTTGGCTGGACTTATACTGGCATGAGAAAAATCCTTGGATGTGGAAATCACTCCTGATCTTGGGAAAATTTGATTTTCTGTCTATAAATGACTTTTTTTTTGGAAGTATAATCATGGCAAAAATGAATAAAACAGATTAAATATTGCTGAAGTCAACCTTAGAATCCAAACAGTAAAATCACCACAGATTATTGTGGAATGTATTAAAAATAGAAAAAAACAATATTTTGGACCAACTTGGTTTGCAATAGATGAGGTTCCATCAAGGATAGAAGAGATAAATGTTGACCTAAATCCCATGTGGTGGTTGTAGAATTAGAATTATTTTGTCTTCACCCTGAATGAGAGGGAAACAGAGTGCCCAACAGGTTAAGATTTAAATTGGAGTTTTATCTCTGAGATTAATTTTGCAAAATAATCCGAATTTATAAACACAAAGGCACAATGAGGGGATGTAAAAACTCTGTGAGGGATCCCTGGAGGTGATTTTATCCCAAGGAAGGTTTGGATGTGGCACTCAGTGCTCTGGGCTGGGGATTGGGCACAGCTTGGACTGGATGATCTTGGAGGTTTTTTCCAACCTGAATCATTCCATGATTCTCCAATATCTTTGTGTTTGGAAAAATCCTGCTGAAATATCAACAAGAAATAGGCTGGGGGTTTAAAACCCTATTGCTTGTTATGAAATATGTCATTACTTTTTTTTTTTTCTTTTTTTTGGGGGTGGGTGGTTATTTTCCTCACAATTACAGTGGGAGCAAAAATAGGCACATCCTTCAATAATTTGGAATCCATGGATGCTTTTGGTTCTGGTGTCGTGAATACAATATAAATGGAACTCGTTTTCTTTTTTTAGGGAGATACAGCTGCAGTTGCTTTTAGATATTCCAAGGCAGTAACCTCTGTAAATGACATTTAAGGAATACATCTAAAAATGCCTACTGGAGCCTTGTAAACCAGGGACAAATTTCAGATGTCAGCTAAGGGAGGAAAATGCTGGATATGGAGCAACTGGAAAGCTTGCAATGAGAAACTGGGGTTTAAAGTGAAACAGCTGAGGGCAGCTGCTCTTGGATTGTACCAGCTACAAAGATTTAGCTGCCACCACAACGAGAAAATATTGTATTAATTGTAGCAGAACAGAATGTTTTTTCACCCTAAAAAACACACTCCTTCTTTCTGAGCAACAACAATCCCAACTTTGAAATATTCTGATTTCTTGTGAGGGTTTTGGTGGCACCAGCAGAGCCCAGGGTTTGTTCTGCTGGTCCAGTCAGGAGAGGAGATGCCTCCAAGCTGGAAATTGGTCCTTTCCAAGCCAAACCATTCCGTGATTCCATGAGATTTTGGGGCTCCTTCAGGCAGAGGATGCTGAGCTGTGGAAGCCAGAAGGGTCCATTCCTGCTTTTATAAACATCAGGGATATCTTTGAGCCCTTCTTGCCCTGGTTACAAGGGAGAAGCTTGGCAGAGCTGCTCCCCTGGCTCAGTGACAGCTGGGAAACTCCCTGATCCTGAGGTTATTCCTTGTGAATCCCGTTCTGCTGGCTCTGGTGGTGCCTCTTCATGTGGCTGTGACAGGGCTGGGGCTGGAGAACTGGCTCCACGATTTCCATGTCTTTGTTCTGCAAAGCAGGCTCACAGGAATAGATAATGGAGGAGATATGGGGACCTACATGCTCGAGTGTAGAAAGGAGCAAATTAATGGGAAAAATGAATTAGGAGTATTTTAATTTGCATAATTCCCATTAAGAAAACATTCTTTTATCCCAAGAAGATGGAGCCTGAGCTAGATTTTGAACGGGGGATATTAAAATATGGGGTTTTTTGCTTTTGTTTTTGTGTTTTGATCCCTGCAGTCTGACAGGAAGCAGCAAGTGATTGCAGAGCAGAAAACTCTGCTCCACCAAACACATTCCAGCCATTCCTTCACCCACCAGAGCTGAGGGGAGGGAAGGGAAAGTGCCAGGGAAGTTGACATCACCCCATGGAAAGTAAACAAAAGCACACAGGGCACCATCAAACCTGCACTGGTGTGGGTCTGTAAACCTGGGATGTTTATCCCCAGATCCTAAAGAAGCCTCTGGAGCTCCAAGGAAAGCCTGGAATTCCAAACTGGGGTTTCTTCCTTTTAGTCCCTGATCTTATTAAAACCCAGCAATTTCCAGATTGGATGGTGAGAAGGAATCCCAGGGGCTGGCACAGGGCAGAATCTACAGCATGATTTTAAAGAAATGAGTAAAAAAGTTTATCCCAGAATCCCAGAATGGTTTGGGATGGAGCTTAAAGCTCAAAGCTCATCCCATTGCACCCCTTTCCATGGGCAGGGACACCTTCCACTAAACCAGGCTGCTCCAAACCCCATCTGGAACACTTCCAGGGAAGTGTTAATTAGGATCCTAGATGCTAATTTTTATTTTTTTTTTTATTTCCAGTGCACCTGACTCAGTGCAGATATTTGCCATTTACCAACAATGAGGCCAGGAGATGCCTAAAATAAATTTATTCCCCTTCTCATGATTTTCACCCTAATTCCTAGAGATCACTTCGAATCTCCCCATTTTCCCTGGTAAGACACAAGCCTGCTACACATTCAGCAAATCACCTCGAGGCAGAATTTGCTGATTTCTCGGTTCAATCTGATTTTTAAGCACCCTTGCTTGGCTTTGTTGTGCTTGCCAAGCCCAGCCTTGCCCCAGGCATTGCTCCCCAGCCCTGTACCTGAGCAGGGCCAGGCTCAGAGGGGTGACTGCTCCTGTTGTCAGCTGCCAGCAAGGTTGGAACACTTTCCTCCGTGGCATCCTTCCCACAGCTGTCATTGCTGTCTGCAAGTTTATTCTCAGCACAGTGTGAAGCTCTCAGCCCTGCAGAAGGGCAACACTTCCCCTGAAATTGCGAAGACATGAGTTTTTATATTCAGTTTGCTCTCGAGCAGGATGGAACTCGTTACCAGGTCCTCTTCCCTCCTTAAATTCAAGATTGGTGTTCATTGTTCAGGGGATTTTGGGCCAATTTGCTCCGAGTGCTGCATAAATGTGTTTTATTATGACTCAGAAAAGGTTCCCTGGTTAGAAAATCGTTGCAATGGAGATAAAGCACTATTGAAGGCCCAGTCTTCTAAAAATACAGAAATGGTTTTTCTTAACACAAAAAGCTTGTGTTGCCACACAGACTCATTGAATTCTGAGGGGTAAGGAGGAAAACTTCATTATCCCTGAAAAACAGAGCACTTCCTTCTGTGTATCCCTGGAATTTGGTTGCACTCACCTCCTGTAAACAGGACACAGCTCCAGGATTTATTTGGCATGGATGTACACATGGATATAAACACCACATCAATAGGAATAATCTCCCAGAGCCAACCTGCATTTGGGAGTGGGGAGCACTGCTGGAAACTGGGAATTATCTGAAAGGTTCATCTGGGACAGCAAAACCTTGTGGCTCCACAGACATCAAGATATCTGGTGGAGAAGTAACCCACATGAGGAAAATATGGAAATAATTGGCAGTAGAACAAACAGCAATGGGCTGAATAAAGAAGGGGGAAGAGGAAGTGACTGGCAGGGAATAGCAGATGAGAATGCTGTAGGGAAAGTTGGTGGCATCCTGTGAATTCCCAGCTTTTTTGGCTGTGGTGGCAGCGGCAGCAGCTCTGCACTTCCCAGACCAGTGTGGTTCTTTCCTGTTCTGGTTTTCAACTCTGTAAATCAAGGCTCAAATCTCATTCTCCATCTGAATTCTATTGCATAGGAGGACATTCCTTATGGAAAAATTCTTGGCTGTGCAAGGGGTGAGGCCCTGGCACAGGTGCCCAGAGAAGCTGTGGCTGCCCCTGGATCCCTGGAATGTCCAAGGCCAGGCTGGACAGGGCTTGGAGCACCCTGGGACAGTGGAAGGTGTCCCTGCCCATGGAACTTTCCAACCCAATCCCTCCTGTGATTCCATGATTCTGGGATTTACTTAAGCTGGGGTGGCTCCTGCACCTTGGCCCAGCCATGGACAAGGGCTTACAGGCTTGAAAATGTCAGATTTTTCACTTTGAACTGCAGGGAAGGCAGAAATATTTAATAAATATCCAGGTATTTCAAGCAAAAAAAAGGGATTTATAGTTGTTGGTGCAGAAATCCCAGAAAAAAAAAATTGCTAAGGCAGCTGTGAAATTATTGCACAGGAGAGAAACGAGGCTGAGGGAGCTGGGATTTAATTGTGTGAAGGAAGCTGGAGCTGTGGTTTCATGAACTGAGGATCAGCTGTTCCCTGCCCACAGGAGAGCTCTTCAGCCCTGCTCTTGTGGGCATTAAAAATTCCAAAAGCACAAGGTGGAAATCAGTGGATCCAAAACCGGTTCTTCCAGCCTGGCACCGGTGCAAAGGGAGCATCAGAGCATGGCAGGTTCAAAACCAGGTTAGTTTTGTGTTCCAAGGAGCTGGAATTCCATTGAAGTCATTGTTTCCCCACCAGGCAGGGGCTCTCTGTGCTCAAGGCATCTCAGCCACCAGCTAAGGGAGTGTGGATGCTTCCAGCCTCCAAAGGGGATGCAAAATCCAGATTTCTGATGGATACAAATTCAGATTTCTGATGGATGTAAAATCCACATTTCTGATGGATGCACAATCCAGATTTCTGATGGATGCAAAATCCACATTTCTGATGGATGCAAAATCCACATTTCTGATGGATGCAGAATCCACATTTCTGATGGATGCAGAATCCACATTTCTGATGAATGCAAAATCCACATTTCTGATGGATACAAAATCCACATTTCTGATGGATGCAGAATCCACATTTCTGATGGATGCAACATCCACATTTCTGATGGATGCAAAATCCAGATTTCTGATGGATGCAGAATCCAGATTTCTGATGGTTGCAGAATCCACATTTCTGATGGATGCAAAATCCACATTTCTGATAGATTGATAGATGCAGAATCCACATTTCTGATAGATGCAGAATCCACATTTCTCATGGATGCAGAATCCAGATTTCTGATGGATGCAAAATCCACATTTCTGATGGATGCAACATCCACATTTCTGGTGGATGCAAAATCCACATTTCTGGTGGATGCAAATGCTCCAGGCTGGCTGGAACAGCTGGAGGAACGAGCAGGGCAGGACCTGCTCCTTGCAGCTTCCAGCCTGAATTCCTTATCCCATCCCAGCCTTGCCTCTCCACAAACGTCCCCATTCCACACTGGGCTCCTTGTTAATTAATTTAATTCCCAAGTTCAATGTTTGCTCCTGAGTGGCTGCAGTGCTCACAAGTTTCCTGGATCCTTTCCATCTCGTGCTGGGGCTGACATCACCATTCCTGGAGGGAATTCCTGCCATGTCCTGGCTTTTGGGAATGCTCCAGGGAGGAGCCACACAGGCAGAAACTTCTCTGATTCCAGGAATTCCTTTCTCTCTTTGCCTTTTGTTGTCCTTTAGGATTTAAAAAGAGAGCTGGACACCCTTTATTGGGATATTGGCTCTCACTGCTCTCTCTGGAATCTTTTTCTGCCACTGAGAGTTGAGACCTTTTGGCTTTGTGGGTTTTTTATTTTCCCTCTTTTCAGTGTTCAAATGAAGGATGCATCTCTTTCATTCCACAGCTATGGAATGAGGAACTGATTTATCTTCATGATTTGCTCTTAGAGTTACTCCTGCCTCCTGCTAAAACCAAACCAACATTTTCTTTTCCCTGCTTAGAATTGCACAATTGATATTTATTGCTCAGTTCCTCAGGGAGGATAAGTAACCAGCTCCTAAAAGGACAGAAAAGATGGATGCTTTTGCAGGATTAACTTTAAAGCTTAAATATTTATTTTTTAAATTACTAAATCCTGCTGGCCTTCAAGTTCAGGGATAGTTAGGTCAGACAGGAAGCACAGATTCCATGGAGAAGTTTGTCAACTGGATTGCAGAACTTGTAATTTCTTCTTTTGCTCCCTGTGGGCATTTGACCTGCAGAGTTGAATAATCAATAGCAGTGAGAGAATTTTCCTGGAGAAACATTTGGAGGTCAGGGCATTGTAGTGGTTGGAATTTGGGCTGGGAATCTAATTGGATGAATGTACCCAGGCAAACTATTCAACTTTGGAGTGACTCAGCTTCCCTATTTTGGAGCAGAGTTCCCAGTAAAATGTTAAATCTAGATGTTATTAATGGGAAATCAAGTTACATTGCTGAAAGTATAAAAGAAATGGTTCATATCCTGCTTTAAATATTACGATTTTCTCACTTCCAGTAACTTGTGAGGCCATAAAAACATCCTCAGTTACAACCAAAATCAAATTGATAAAGGACAAAGGGGTGCTCATGGAAAATAAGAATTCTGGAGTGTGCTGATCCGAGGCAAACAGCAAAAATGGTCCATTCAGGATCTCTCAGGAGCACAGGATTCTCAGAGATCACCGTGGGCTGGAGGTCTGACCCTCTGCCCTCCCTGCAGAGGGAAGGGAATGAACTTTTCCTGCAGCACATTCCAAGTGTTGAAGCAGCAGCTGGAGTTGAAAGGCCAGGAGTTAATTTTAACAGGGAGAAACTCTTTGGGAGTGTGAAATAAATCAAGGGACTGAATTGGTGCAGCCATGTGAATAAAAGTGTTTTGTCCCATGAGGATCCCTGAGCTTTATCAGAGGTGTTCAAAATACCCAGTCCTTGTAGCAACTCTTGTTTTGCAGCCAGTACAAGGAATCTGTTCTTTGGGCTTTGAAATATTTACAAATACATAACCAGGCAGTAACCAAGCTCAGTACTCTGTGGAAAGAGTGTGTTTGAGGGTCTGTGGGTATTTATGCACATGTGGAGAAAGAAATCCATATGATAAAGGATGCTGGGCAGTCTGGAATGCAGAAAAAAACCGGGTATGAAACCCTGAGCTCCATTTCAGACTCGGGTTTTGAGGCTCATCCTGATGCAATAATCGAGTGTTCGGGGTTGTACGAACTCAATAATTCTTCAAAGTCATTTAACACAGCAAAATATTATCTGTAATAAGTCAAACCTCCCCAGTGTCTTTGTTAGTGGTGAAGAGATCCGACCAGGGACGGATTTCTGCCCGCCAGACAAAGGCTTGACAGCATTTGTGGTGAAATAAGCTGCTCTGTTTGCAGACTGGAGCAAAAATCCTTTCAGTGCAGCTGGTGAGTTTTTGTTTTTGCAGTCAAAACAGATGCACTGGCTGGGGCAGCCACTGGGAATGGTTGGCTTCAACCTGTGCTGGAGTCATTAGTGGTAAATTCTGTTAATAGTGAACTGTTTGCTATTTAAAGAGCCTGATTCCAGGCCAGCTTTCCAAGGAAAAAGTTACCTGCTGTTAAAGCTTTGATGAAGTGAAAGCTCAACCCAAAACAATAATAAAAAAAAATCCAGCACTCCCCACTGCTCCTTCTACTCTGGGGCCATTAAAACCTGGAGAAAATATAAAAAAGAGCACGTGCACAGTTCTTTACAGTTCTGAGGGAGCCCTAAATTTGTGCCAGTGAAATGCTCAGAGAATGAGGGGCTTTGTGGCTGTTAGGCACATTCATTCTTCTGGAAGCACTGGCTGTAAATCCAATTTTATAGATTAAAGACTTGTAGCATAATGTAGGCACCTGTCAGTTTATGGCAGCCTAAAAATATCTGCCTGCCCATAACATGTTTTTCAGCAACTTGGAGCATATGTATGGTTTTTGATAACTTTTAGCTATTTTTTTCCAGTCCTTGTCTGTCACCTCAGCTTGTTGTGCTGGCTCTACCAGGAATAATAAAGGACATGCTGGATCAGATGCAGTGTGGGCTGGCCATTAGCAGTTAATGAGAAAGTCAAACCTCTCTGCTGTGGGAAGGAGAGAGTCAGAAAGCAGAACTGTGAGCTCTGAGCTGCCAGGGTGGGCTCTGCTCCTGCTGAGGAGCTGGGTGTGATTACACACACTCAAGGATTCTGTTCAGTCCAGGATTAAATGAGGAGGAGGCTTTGTGGTGCCAGGGTAGCTCTCTGTGCATGAGGGTTTGGGATCTTGGTTTGGGAGCTGAAGCTCAGTGTGGGTTTCCAGGTGAAGCCTTTCCTCCAGGACATGTCTGGGAGCACAGCAGGGTCACCCCTGAGCCTTTGCTGGAGGATTGGTGTCCTGTTAATGCTCCTGTTAATGTTGTAGGGTTTGAGTGAATCAAAGAGTCATTGAATCACTGAATCTTGGAATGGTTTGGGTTGGGATGGATCTCAAGGCTCATCCAGTGCCACCCCAGGGGCACCTTCCACGATCCCAGGCTGCTCCAAACCCAATGTCCAGCCTGGCCTGGGACACTTCCAGGGATCCAGGGGCAGCCACAGCTGCTCTGGGCCTCCCCACCCTCCCAGCCAGAAATTCCTTCCTAATACCCAACCTGAATCCACTCTCTTCTGAGAGAAACCAAACAAGGACCTCCTGAATAATTTTGGTCCTTTCCAGGATAAATTTATGACTTACTCTGAAACAAATGCAATAAAAAACTATTCCAGATGAGATTTAAGAATCTCATCACCCCAAACCTGATTCCTGGAGCTGGAGCTCTGCTTTGGGAATCTCTGTTTTCCCTTCCACCCTCCCTAAGGACATTGAGATTTCTGTTCTTTCCTAAATATGTTTGAAACATGAAAGGTTCAAAGCCATCCTTGGTGGAGAGGAGGCAGAGGCACAGCCTGGTGCCTGCTGTATCTCCAGGAGCTTTGTTTCCTTGGGGAAGCTGCAGGAAAGCCATGGCAGTGTTGGTGTTGGGATGGGGCTGGCTCAGACTGGAAGTGCTGACTCACCCCAGAGCAGGGAACTCCAGCAGGGCTTGCAGATAACACAGGAGCTTGAAACTTGGACATGGGAGGGAAGAAACAGGAAGGAAATCTGAGCTCTTGGAGATCAATTTTTTGGTTACATTGGCATCAAGTCAAGAACAGGAGGAGAAAAATTTTGCAACAAGAATCTGAGCTTTTTTTTTTTTTTTTTTTTTTAATTTTCCTGGTTTGCCACTTTCTATTTATGGGAACCCAAAATGACCTGGCTTCCTGGACTGGAAACAGAAGCAACATGTCCTTGATGTCAGTCTGACTTCCACATTTCAAGCCAGTCCCTGCTGCATGTTTGGGACATTTTTTAGAAGGTGCACTAGTCTGAGAAGTGGTGGGACCCGGGGCTGTGTCCTGTGACGTGTGAAGCACCAGGAGATGCTAATAAAACAGAATTTCAGAATGGTTTGGGTTGGAAGGTGCCTTAAAGCTCATTTTGTCCCAACCCTGCCATGGGCAGGGACACCTTCCACTGTCCCAGGCTGCTCCAAGGCCCATCCAACCTGGCCTGGGACATTTCCAGGGATCCAGGGGCAGCCACAGCTTCTCTGGGTATCTGTGCCAGGGTCTCCCCACCCTCACAAGGAGGAATTTCTTCCCAACATCCAATCTAAAACTACTCTCTCAGTTTGAAATCAGTGCTGATGTTAGGACTGCCTCTTCCACCCCCAATAAATCAACATTTGGTGCTCCCCTCATCCCCCTCCTCAGCCTTGTATAAATATTGTCACTCCTCCTTTTCCCAACAATGCCTCCAGGAAGAATAAGGCAGAAATGGTCAACAGGACAGAGATTAAGCAGAGACACCAGCAGTCTCACTGTTACAGTTTTTCTCCCTTGCTTGACTCTTACACTAAATTTAATCTGTCCCCCAGACAGCTCAGAATCTTTTTTTTCCCCTGCTCTGTTTTAATGCACTCTGGTTCTTACCTTTGCTGGGCTTGCATGAGCCAGGACCAAGGTGATGAGACAGGAGGTGACACTTGGCACCCATCAAACCTGGGAGAGGGTCCCCAGGTGTCCTAGTCTGGAGGACAGGTGTCTGCTGAGAAAGGCAGGAACCTCTCTTTGAAATGGAGAATGTAAACCCCCTCCCTCCAAATTATTATAATTTTGAAATCAAGGGGCTCTCAGGCAAAGATATGGGAATTAGGAATAACAGTTCTTTACTAGGGAAATTAAAATAGAAATACAGCACTACAAAGAACAAACCCCAAACCCTGACAAAGTCAGAGTACAGCCTGACACCCGTCAGGCAGGGTGTTGGCAGCAGTCCCATCCCATGGTGGCTGCATCCTCCTGCAGTGACAGATGTGGCTCAGTTGGAGCAGTGCCCCTGTACAAGGTGCAGTTTCCCTCCGGAGCTCCAGTGGGGATGTGGAGAAATCTGGTTTTCCTCTGGAGTCCAGTGGAGAAAGGGGCTCCCTTAGTGTCCCAAAACCTCTGTTTTTATCTTGGTAAGAAATGTTGGGCTCTTCCCCCTGGCTGGAGCAACTCCCAATGGGATGCAGTAATTTTATCAGTGCCACAGTGGGACTCAATGGCCATGAGCAGAAAATGACTGGCTGGAGGAAGGATGGGTTGTGAAAAGATAAGGAACACTGCCCCAGCTGGTTTATAAACCATGGCCATGAACAGGAGATATCCCATGAGATAAAGAACACTGCCCCAGCTGGTTTATAAACCATGGCCATGAACAGGAGATATCCCATGAGATAAAGAACACTGCCCCAGCTGGTTTATAAACCATGGCCATGAACAGGAGATATCCCATGAGATAAAGAACACTGCCCCAGCTGGTTTATAAACCATGGCCATGAACAGGAGATATCCCATGGAGATAAAGAACACTGCCCCAGCTGGTTTCAATGGATGCCCATTAGCAGAATATCTCCCACAGAGATCAGGATCACTGCCCCACCCTCAACAGATGGTGATAGAACAGACACCTTTTATCACACCCTGTATTGTAACCCCAGACCCAGTGCCTGCAGCAGAGCCTCTGACCAGCAGCTGCTCAGTCTCTTCATTACTGGGGAGAGCAGGAGGCTGAGGATGGGTTAACAAACCTGGGCCATTAAATATTTGTTCAATTTCTGAAATCTGGCATTTAGGAGAAATCACAGAATCATGGAATCTGAGAATCCCAGGCTGGTTTGGGTTGGAAGGGACTAAAGCTCACCTCATCCCACATTTTCCCTGGCCCAGCTTGCCCTGAATGGCACTTGGAATTTATTTTGTCTTCCAGTTTCTTCCTCAGTCTTTTCTCCTTCAAGGCCTTGAAAACTGGACTTTAATTTTCAGTGTTTGGCTTTGGGAAAAGGAGCACCATTACAGACAGCACTCAATGGTTCTTAAATAGCTCCCTACTTCAAATCCTCTTTGATCACCAGAACCAGGAGGAAAAGTGTTCCCTGTTCCTTTTCCTCATTTTTATATAATACTGGGACCACAGGGTTCCTATTTTTCTTGCAGAGACTTTTACCAGGTTCACTTTGCTTGCCTTGAGAAGCTTTTTGCTTCTTCTTCTGTCTCTAAAAAGAAAATTTCAGTAACTTTCTTAAAGTTTAATCAACTCCCCCAGAAGAGAAAAATTTCACTTGGGAAAAATGGTGCCATCAGTGATCTCTCACCTGGATTTTCCAAAATCTTCTTTCTCAGAATAAATTTTATTTCACCCCACATCCTCTTGCTCCTGTCTGCTGGGTGTCTGCAGCCTGCTGGATGATGAAGGGAAGAATTAGGATTCATTGCTGTATTTTTTCCTGTGCACACAAATAAAATACACCCAGGCATGGGATTATTTATTCATAGGTGTGGGGAATGGTGTAAGGACTTCAAACAAAATTAACATTTAAAAAATGCATGAAAAGTGATTGCAATATTTAGTCCTGCTTTAGACATGGAGCTTTAGTTTTTCCTCCTCTGAACTTTTTGAAAGAATTCTGTTTCTAACTCAAGCACCCATAGATGTCAGAGGATAATTGGCTTTTAAATTGAAATAAATTACCTCCATTTCTGTGAAGCCCCCACCAGTGCTGAATATTCAACACTTCTGTGAACATTGAAAAATCTGGCTTAGCTGGGGAAGTTTATAAATTCTTTGTGATATTTTTGATCATCTAAGAGAACTTTACAGGCAGAGAATTTACTCTGAATTTTGATCTCTCTGTGCCACATCAGAGCTCCTGGGTCACATTTGCACCAGGCAGGGTAAAACACAACTTCAGACTTGGAAGATTTTGGAGTCTTCTGCCTTTTATTGATTTTGGATTCTTCTGCCTTTTATTAATTTTGGAGTCTCCTGCCTTTTACTGATTTTGGATTCTTCTCCCTTTTACTTTTGAGCATACCAGCAGAAGGAATAAATTTGGAGAAGGGATTTGAGCAGAGCTGAACTGAGCTCTGAGTTGGTTTTGCTCAGTTCTCTGCAGCAGCCAAGACCTAAGAGCACTTCTTTGCTTCTCTCCATTTTTCAGTTCAGAGATGAATCCATTTGAAGGAACAAGGACTCAAATTCTCTCCCAGACTCTCTTTTTCACATCAGTTAGGCCCAGCTGGGAGGAAGTGGAACTCAGGCTCAAATATCTGTTTTAGCTCCAGGCCTGTCTGGGTCAGAGAGGGGAGGGAAGAGTTTTCCTTCTGCTGCTCCATGCACTGGAACTACTATACTGCAATATTTCCATTAATTTAGATTACCTGAGATTTGTATGAACAGGTTGTATGTAGTTTACCTGGATGCTTGTGATGAAGGTTGCAATATTTTTTTTTTTTTTTTTTTTTTTTTTTTTTTAGAACAGGAGATTCCAAAGCTCTCCAGAAAAAGGCATTGGTACTTCCAATTTTTTGTGATGCAGGAAATTAAGGATAAAGTAATAATGGATGAGAGGTACCAGGGGGTGTACAGGTGATTTCTGTGATGGGGAATATCTTCAGATTAGGGATTCTGCAGAGGGGGACAGTGGAAACAAAGGAAATTGGAATGAGGGTTTAAAAGAAACAAAAATCAAGGTGTTCTTGCATTTGATCTTCTCTGAGTATTTATTATTTCTGAGTTCTTATCTACCTGTGTAAAGGTGGGAAAGGGGAAAGTGAGGGAGAAGAATGGCTGTGTTCTCTCATGGCCAGAGGAAGGTTTGGGGCCAGAACAGAGCCAGGGCAGTGGGTGGGTGCTGGCAGCACCATCAGGGGAGCTCCTGGCTGGCTGGGGGCAGGAAGTTCCTCACCCACCCTGCTGGATGCCAGCCCTGCTCCTTTGTTCCCAGCTGAGGAATTTGCTGCCTGTACCACGGGCACAATGCCTGGGATAAAATGTGGGTGGAGAGGAATGTTTCACAGGGCTGGGCTGAGGAGGGTGAGCCAGGCTGGTGCTGCTGTCACTGTGTCTGCTGGCCCCCATGGTGGGGCTGGAAGATGTTCCAGATGAGCCAGATGTGCTTGGCACCATGTTAATTCAACATGGATTTTAATGATCTCACATTTTTTACATCACATTTGATGGATGGTTGGTTTGGAATGTTCTTAATAGAGGAGGAGGCTCTGGGAAGAGCTCACTGAAGCCTCTCAGCTCTTCAAGGGGGAAAAAGGGACAGAATTTCAGCAGGAGCTGTTAAAGCCACAGGACAAGGGTTAAGGGTTCAAACTGAAGGGTTTAGGTTGATTCAGATCCGGTATCAGGAAGGAGTTTTTTACCATGAGGGCAGTGAGGCTCTGGCACAGGTGCCCAGAGAAGCTGTGGCTGTCTCTGGATCCCTGGGAGTGTCCAAGGCTGGGCTGGACAGGGCTTGGAGCAGCCTGGGACAGTGCAAGGTGCCCCTTACCACAGCAGAGAAGTTTATCTAGATGATTTTAAAGGTCCTTTCCCATCCAACCTATGATTCTGTGAATCATTCCTTGATTTCACTCTGCCTCTCAAGCTGGATCAGCATTAATGCTGCAGGATTAGGGATAATCTCACAGCCCTGGAGGCCATGCTCACCCACCCTGCTCCAGAGCAGAGCTCTCCCTGGTGCCTCTGTGACCCCTGGCAGGGCTGGCACTGTGTCTGCTGCTGTGACAATGCCCTGAGGGCTGATGCAGCTGGAAGTGACACTGCTGGCAGGTCCTGTGCTCTGCTCTGCTCCCTCTCAGTGCTGTCAGCTGCAGGCACCCACAGCTGCCCATCCTTTGCTTTGAAAGCTCAAGGTCCCCAAGCCCTTGACTCCCAGAGAAGCTTCCAGGAGCCTGCTTCTCCCATCTGCAAATGTGACAATTCACTCTGGGGACAGCCCTGACTGCCTTCATTAGCCCCACATCAGTCTGGTGCTGCTCATTTTTCTCAGAGCTGCTGGAATATCACTGGGGTGTTCAGGTAGTTCAGGGGATGGAAGCTGCATCCTGCACCTGTGCCCTACAGCTTGTTCTGTGATGCCATTTGTCCCTGAGTGACCCAGGGCTGGGCTCTGAGAGCTCCCTCCCTCCTTGGTTTGCTGTTTTCCCCTGTTTGTTCCCTGCTGCCACACGAGTGATCAATAAAAGCCTCGAGCTGGAGCCAGCAGGACGTGGAGGAGCCGGTCTGGAATGACTTCCCTCTGCTGTTGTGACATTCCTGCCACCTGGGCAGGTTCACTGGGCACTTCTGGAGGCTGGTGAATGGTATTTCAGCACATGGTGGGGATCCACATTTCCTGCTGCTCCCAATGGAATTGTGGCCCCAAACGGCTTCAACTCCTTGGCAAAATCATCCTGAGGAGATCATCCTTGCTGGTCAGCTCCAGCAGCTTCACAGAAACATCCAGCCCACTGAATAAATGCAAAATTTCATTTTTTAGATGCATTCTAATACAGTTTAATTTTTGCCTGCTTTAGAAAACCACTAATATATATTTTTTAAAATCTTCAAAAGGGCAGTTCCCTTATTTTTAAATGAAATTCTGCTTGATTCCCCCCCAAACAATGGGGTACCCACCACGTGTCACTGCAGAAGCTCCTCTCATCACTGCTCTGTGGCTGGGCATGAAATGCTCTGGTTGGGATTTTCTGAGCCAAATGTAAATGTGCTTGATGAGACACAAGGGGACGGGGCTGGGGCTGGGGAGAAATGGCTTTTAGCAGCAGATGCAGACAAAAGGATTGGATTTCAGTCCACAGAAAGTCAAAGACAAAAAGAAATAGAGACTGGAGTCCCAAGTGGAGGGAGGAGGTGCCAGAATTTGGAAGGCTGAACAGCTGTAGCCTGTTTATGTATTTTAATCCATTGTTAGAGAGCTGGAAATGGCACAAAAAAGCTAAGGGCATTCGAATTCTGTTTTCTTAGAAAAGATCTGCAGTTGACCAAAAGAAATGTAAAATTTATCAAGAGTTTTCAGCTTATATGGAATGAACCTAAAATACATTGAAAGATTCTTCTGAGTGGGTGCTGTGGGGAAAACACTCAAAATCACAGAAAGTGAGTGAAATGCTTGGGATATCTCCTGGTATCAGGAATCTGATGAGTGTCTGGAACCTGCTCATCCAAAGCTCATAACCTACAGCTGAGGATATTCCTACTATGAAAAAACCCTTTACTGGCTACCTAGAGAAGCATTTTTCCTGCAAGTGTTGAAAAGTGGAATGTTTCTGACCTTTAACAATGATGATATTTGATTCTGGTGAAAAAAGGAAGCAAGAAGTAATTATGAAATATTTTTATTGGCTCCAGCAGCAGCTCTGCAGTGCAGATGGTTTAAATTACTTACCTCGAGGTTGGAGTGTAAGGCTCAGATCCATCTCCACAGTTTTAATATTTAAAGCAAGGTACTAACTTGCTGGCCTAGATCTTGAAAGCAGCTTAATTGAGCCTTTAAAAGCTGATAGTTCTGTCTTGTTGTACACGAGTCAACAATGACTTTTCCCTCTGCTGTTCCCTGGCAGAGCTTTGCTCACACTCAGACAATGCCAGGCTGAAGGGAAGGGATTCTGCTCCCCAGCTTTCAGCAGAACATGAATCCTGATGGGAGCACTTGGACTGCACTGCCTTGTTTGATGGTGACTGAAGCCAGAGGGGGATCCCAGCTTGGTTTGGGTGGGAAGGAGCTGAGATCTCACCCAGTGCCTCCCCTGCCCTGGCAGAGACAGCTCCCTCTGTCCCAGAGTGCTCCAGCCCGGCCTTGGGCACTGCCAGGGATCCAGGGACAGCCACAGCTGCTCTGGCAACCTGTGCCAGGGTTTTGCCACACTCAGTGTGGAAAACTTCATCCATAAATCCCACCTTTTCCTCTGCATCCCACCACAAATCCATCCCTCCTTCACTTACTGGTAACCAGCTGCTGCTTCCAACAAACATCTCCTGTCTCCTCTTCTCTTTTCTTTTCTTTTCTTTTCTTTTCTTTTCTTTTCTTTTCTTTTCTTTTCTTTTCTTTTCTTTTCTTTTCTTTTCTTTTCTTTTCTTTTCTTTTCTTTTCTTTTCTTTTCTTTTCTTTTTTTCTTTTCTTTTCTTTTCTTTTCTTTTCTTTTCTTTTCTTTTCTTTTCTTTTCTTTTCTTTTCTTTTCTTTTCTTTTCTTTTCTTTTCTTTTTCTTTTCTTTCTTCTGTTTTTTCTTTTTCTTTTCTTCTCTTTTCCTCTCTTTTCCTCTCTTTTCTTTCTCTTCTCTTCTCTTCTCTTCTCTTCTCTTCTCTTCTCTTCTCTTCTCTTCTCTTCTCTTCTCTTCTCTTCTCTTCTCTTCTCTTCTCTTCTCTTCTCTTCTCTTCTCTTCTCTTCTCTTCTCTTCTCTTCTCTTCTCTTCTCTTCTTCTCTTCTCTTCTCTTCTCTTCTCTTCTCTTCTCTTCTCTTCTCTTCTCTTCTCTTCTCTTCTCTTCTCTTCTCTTCTCTTCTCTTCTCTTCTCTTCTCTTCTCTTCTCTTCTCTCTTTTCTCTCTTCTCTTTTCTCCCTTTTCTCCCTTTTCTCTTTTTTCTCTCTTCTTTCTCTTTCTCTTTTCTCTTTCTCTCTTTCTCTTTTTCTCTCTTTCTCTTTTCTCTTTTTCTCTTTTCTCTTTTCTCTTTTCTATTTTTTCTCTCATCTCTCATCTCTCCTCTCTTCTCTCTCATGGATTAAAGGATGGAGTAGCTTGACAGACCAAAGTTCTCCCATGCTCTCTCTGGTGTCTGTGCCCTGCTGGACAGCTGCTAAAACACTGAACACTTAAATGTCAAGGCAGAGCACTGTGGGGCTGCTTTGCTTCAGATTTCACAAAAACCCAGAATCCCAAGATGGTTTGGGTGGGCCTTGAAGCTCCTCTACTTCCAACCTGACACTTCCCACCAGACCAGTCGTGTCCATCCTGGTTTCTTGCACACAGTGAGGCTGCAGTGGGATGGATCCCCCAGACCTCACTGCCCAGCACCGTCCCTGTGTGTCCCTGTCCAGCTCAGGCCAGAGCAGCCCCCAAAAACTGCTCAGTGCTTGATGAGTTTCCATCATTACATCAATACCTTCATTTTTCTGTGAAGAACTGAAGATTAAAACCCATTTCCATGCCCCAGCTGAGTCTGCACTCCAGAGCCAGCAGGAGAATAAGGAAGGAGCTGAGTTCATGGAAAGCTCCCTGTTGGTGGGTGAGGTTTTCCCCAAAAGTCCCAGCTTGTGTCAGACAAAGGAAGCAGGGAGGAGTGGGATGGCTCCATCCAAGCTCACAGATGTGGTGGGTTCCCTCCAGACAATCCCTGCACACTCCCCAGAGCTCTGCCAGGACCTGGAGCTAGAGCTGGGAATTCAGGCTGGAGCCACACTTCATCCAAACCCACACAGAGCCCTCGGAGCGAAACAAAACTCCAGTTCCCAATTTGGGTTTGTACAGAAAAACTACAGTTCTCAAAAGCCTCTGACTGTTGTTTTTCTAACAAGTTAAACAGATGGATTGGAAATAGTATTTACTGTTTATTTCCTCAACATATCAATATGTGAGGAGCCAGTATAAATTACGGTTTGACTGCAAACAAACCAACCCACGCCAAAGCAATAGAGTAAACACTGGTGTATTTTGTTTCAAGTCAATATTATGGGAATTTAGATGGCTGATGTTTCTGTTTTTACTGGCTATCTCTGACTGGCTGAATTTTCAGCTCTGCAATAAGAAAAAAAAGGATGAGGGGTTAAGATTTTTTTAGGGTGGTTTTTGCACAGAACATCAGAGGGTTGTCACTTCAGAAGTCGCAGGCTTTAGCAATAGAAACAAGATTCTACCTATTTCAGAACTGTTACATTTTTTTTTTTCCCCCATGAGAAGAACAAGTGTGAAGCCGTTGCCAGGTACTCTGATGGTGGGGTTGGTGGTGCAGCAATCTGTTCCTTCCTCTTTTCCTGGCTTGGGCTTTGTTTTCTGTGCTGACTTCTTGACCTTTCCTGGAGTCAGTTGAGAGCCCTAAACCAGCAAAAAATCCACACTGCTAAAACAAAACAAAACAAAAAAAAGGTGTTTTGTGCCATTTCAGTCCCTCCAACTGGCTCATCCTGAAAGAGGGGAATGAGGACATGGGGCTGAGGATGAGGAGGGGATGAAGGAGCTCCTTTTGGCAAAGATGAGCCATGAGATTGGCTCAGTGCTTTGTGTCCCTGAACTCTGCACACCAAACCCCCCAAAGTGATGCATGTCAAGCTCGTTACAGCTCAGCCTGCATGTTATTAATTTAACATTAACATTATTAATTTAACATGCAGCCCCAGCAAATGAGTGGAGATGACAGCTCTTGACCAACCTGCCTCGCTGGCCACGTGCTCCCCAAACAGCATCTTGTGGAAATTGAGACCAGATGAAACAAGGGAATGCAAAAAGAGTGAATTGAATATACTCCCCAAATTATTCACTTATTTCAACAAACAAGAATCCCACTGATGTAATCTATGACTGGTTTTGATGCTAAAAGCAAATCAAGAGCTGGAATGTACTTACGTGGCTAGACAGTAAATATCTCTGAGTCCTCCTAATCCATTAAATTGCAAGAGTATGTCTGCTTGTCTAAATGGAAGGAGACATCTCTTCTCCCTACCACTGTCATTTACTCCTCCGCTTCCTGCTTCTTTAGCCTTTTCTTTTTTTTCTTTCCTTTTTTTTTCCCCCCTTAAAAATAGGGCTCCTTTTGTATGTGTGAAACTACTGCTACTCCCACTTCAGTTTTCTCCTGAAAGCTGAGTGGAAGTGCTGTAGGAATTGGATGGCTGCAGCTTTTCCCCTGGGAGTTCCATCTGTGGAACCAGAGCGTGGCCTGAAACTGGAGGTGGGCTTGAACCCTCGCCCTGTGCTTTGTGTTGTGTTTTTTGGGGTGTTTGCTGTCATCCCCTTGCCTGGTGTTGCAGATGAACGCCCCAAATCCATCCCAATTCCAGCTGTGAAATGTCCTCGTGCTGCTACATTTGATATTCCCACTGTCTGCCCAAAGCCTCATGACAAGGTATTGCTCATTCAGGGAAGCATCTTTAAGGTTGGGAAATGTTGGTACAGCTCAGGGAAATAATAATTCCATGATATTTTAGTCCTGGCAGAGGGTTAAGCCACAGAGCAGGCCTGGCTCAGGTTATCTCAGGATGCAAAAAGAGCTGGAGGTGTCCCAGTGTCCACAGTTTATTTCTGTTTTAAATTGAATGGAGATGAAATCAGCTTTCAGAGTGCCCTGGGAATTTATTTTGGGTACAAGTGGAGATCCTGACCCTGCAGAGATGGGTATGGATGTTTATTCCTGATCCCAAAAACACCGTGGTTTTTGTTCCCATGTGTTGCCCTCTCATGGTTTCAGCTCCTCATCAAAGTGTGAGAGAAAGGTCTCCCAATTTCTCCAGTGATTCACAGAGCCCAAGGGTTGAAATTATTGGTCTGGAATCTGTGCTGTGTGCTACTTTCTCCTGGGTGATAATGGGAAATTGCTTGGGGTTCAGAAGGGCTTTGTGCAGTGGGAATGGTGCTTGTGGGAAGTTCACTGCAGGACATTGCTCCCAGGTATCCTCAGAGCAGCCCTGAAGCCCAGAAGCTCTTGCTGTACCTTGAAGAGCTGATGGGAATGCCCTCTGATCCTAAAATACCCATTTTTGTTGGGCAGAGTCGCCTTGACCTTGGCCTGATCCCACCTACATAAAAGAAAATCAGACTTTTTCAACAATCCTCAACAAATGAATGCAGTTGTGGAATTTCCTAATGATGGAGATGGGAGGAAGGAAACCCTCTGCATTTTCCCTACAGCTCCAAACCTCTCCAGTCCCAAATCTGGATCTGGTTCCCTCACTGCCTGTGGTTATTGGTTCCTTCTTTCCCTGGACTTTTGTTTTGGAGCCACCAAACCTCTTTGGAAGAAACCTCACATAACCTTTTCTGTTTGATTGAAATATTAGCAAGTCGTTAATGCAAACACCAAATTACTCAGAGAGGCAACAGCCAAATTTCAGTCTGAAGGCTCTTTACACCCCCAGTGTTCTAATTTCACATAAATAATACAAATTGGCCTGCATTCTTTTTGCAAAATAATGAATGGGAATAATGTGTGCTGCTTATTACAGACCAGAAATAATCTTTCAATCAGTGACTTGGTTTGGGTGGCAGGTACAGGAGATGTGCATGAAAAGGGACTCAGAAAACAGAGAGTGACAAACTTGAGAGGGGCTGAAAAAATGATCAACTTCATTAGACTTAGAGAATTTTGCTTCAGTGTGTTTGAATTGAGGACAGAACTTAAAGCTGAACAGCCCCCAAAACATCAAGCACCAGCAAGTCAGTTCCCAGATCTGTTGGTTCAATGTTTATTCTCCATCTCAGGTGTTCAAGTAGGTCTAGAGTAGAAGATTATTCTTTTGAACTCACAATTGTTCCCTAAATTTTATTAAAAGAGTTTCCAATCTGGAAGTGTTGCACTCCAGCCTGTCACTGGGACTTTAAAAACATCTGAATGGTGGGAATTGGTTTGTGTCAGAGGAAAGTGCACAATTATTTCAAACCTTTCATTTTCCCTGCTGCAAGTTAGCAGCTTGCTGGGAGCTGCTGTGCAATCCCTGCACACTTCCAGCTGGACAAATCCCACCAAGATGTAAAAAAAGAGTCGTGTGTGTGTGCTCAGCCTGGAGGTGTTGGGTTATTCCCATCTGAAATCTCACTCAAGTGTTCCTGTTCTCCTGTGAAAGGTGGGCAGGATGGAGTTGCCACTTCCAGAGCTATTAAAGATCCCTCTCAGGCCAGGAGACACGTGCAGCTGGAAAACTCCTCACTGCCAGCCTTTGAAATGTGAAACTGTGACCTCAGGCCACCAAGAAATGCTGGTCAATGTTTACAGCACGGTGTGTTTTCCTTGGGATCCCTTATTAAATATCTGCCAAGGAGCGGCGCTGCCTTTGATGTCACAAATCTGAATTTCTCAGACTTTGCCTCCTTTCGTTTAAACGGGCAAGTCATAAAAAATAATAACTTCCCCTGTTGGTTCACACCTCAGAATGCAGTGCTAAAGTCTTTGTTAATGAGTTAGAGTCAAGGATTTCTTGCCACTGGTACAAATATAAAAAAGAGCAAGCAAGGATTTATTTATAGAGCTCCAGATCCTGCAGAATTCTGAACAACAGATTAAAGGGACTGGTGGTTATTTCATTCTCCAGTGAATGTTTGACTAATTATGAGCTATCTATTTTCTTTCCAAATATCAAAATGGGAAGAAAACAAATGTTTAGCAAACTAAGCCCTGAGTTTATATTTCAAACAAATCTGTGAGGAAAATGTGTCTTGCATTCACAGCAGGCTCTGCTCTATTAATCCATCAGGGGAATCTGAGGGAGCACAGCTCTACAGGCAGGATAAGTGCAGGAAGCTGCCATCAATGTTCTACAACAATAAATAAAAATACAGATTTATGTACTGACCCTCAGCTGCTCAAAACCCAGTTTACCTCAAAACTGGAGGGCAATGTTTGCTTGTGGTGATTTGGAAGACCAAGCTCACTTCTGCTGCATTTTTGTTTGGCAGCAAAATACAGGACAATTCCCACAGCTGTAGAAATTCCAGTTTTGCATTCAGGTGTTTTTTCAAGGCCACCACATCCCTGGAAGTGTCCAAGCCTGGTTGGATGGGGCTTGGAAGACCCTGGGATAGTGGGAGGTGTCCCATTTATTCCAGGTAGTCTTGAGAGCAAAGTGCTCACACAGCAGAAACTCCACTTGCAACACCTTGTTGGGTGACTTTGGGAAGTTCCTGCCTCAGTCCCAGGTTCCCCATCTGTTAGAAACAGTTCTTTGTAAAAGTTCCTTAAGATCTGCTGATGAAAACCATTTTTATACTTTTTTTTTTTTTTTTGCAGCTGCAAGCACTTTTCATGTAAGAAATCCTGCATAGTTACACATAGATTCATTACAAAACTGGCAAAAAAGGAAAATATTCCAAAGAGATATGCTTTTTTTTTTTTCTTTATTGCATTGGTTAGAGAGGATTAGAATCTGATATTTTCAAGAATAAATAAAAATAAAAGGGATTATTTAAGCAGCTCGTGTTCAAAGCCTGCAACTCAGAGCGAATTCTGGGTGTTTTGAAGTTTGTAAGGAAATATTCTGAAGCCATTAGGCTGCTGCTGCTGCTTGGAAGCAGGGTGGAGACTTAATTAAAAGTTTGAGGGGGAAGAGAGTATGGTGAAAGTCATAGAACCATGGGCTGATGATTTTGAAAAACAGAATCATGTTTCTTATTATATGAGGGTTTGTAAAATGCAGGTTTGGATGGGAAAACTTGTTCAGTGCCAGGATTCACCTGCAGCTCCTGGATTCTGGGATTTCACTGTTCTCAGAGCAGCACCCTGGGTGTTCCATCCACCAGGTTCCTACATTTACAGAAATGTGATGTCTATTGAAAGGGCTGGCTTAGTGTGACTAAAAATTAGTTTAAATCTTTAAATTTGTTCTAGATAGCTCTACAAGCTCAGTCACCAAAGGACTTTCATGTGTTTCTTTCCTGTAGATATATTCACACCTCTATTTCCCATTGCACAAACATTGCCCTTCACTGTTTTGTATTCAGATTTATAAATAATTCCCTTATATTGAAATTATCATTGGTGCTGAACTTGCCCTTCCTTTTCTTTTTCTTGCTACGTGAGTTTGGGGGACTTTGGTGTGTGTGGTGTTTGATTATTCTCCACTCTTTGGCTCCATTGGCAGCAATGTAAAAATAGGGGTTTTGGTAGGATCTTCATCTGCCTGTTTCCCAGGAGGAATTCAGGGAAATATTGCTGAAGCCTCTGGTCACAGAGGGCAGATGAGGAGGGAGGGAAGAGAAATCAGAGAATAAAAGAATCATAAAGGTTGGACAAACAATTCTCCAGGAATTCTCCAGCCCCTTCCCAGCCCCATTTTCCTTTCCCTGGACACACTTCATCTCCTCCTTCTTGTGGTAAAAAGCCTAAAACTGAGCCTGGGATTTGAGGTGAGGGAGAAGTTCATAGACAAGATTTACTCCTGTAAGTTTATACATTAAAAATTTCGGCCACTGGAGTTTCGTGGAGCTGAGCCTGACCTTGAGCAGAGCTTCCAATGGCTCCAGAGAGCTGGTGTGACTGGGAAACTTGAAAGAGTGCTCCAGGTGCATGAACAGTGCTGGGAAGTTTCCATGCCAGTGCAGATGGTGGTGTTGGGAGGCTTGGGAAGCCTTCCCTCATTCCCTTGGCACCTCGCTCTAGGGAACACCGGCGACTTTTACAATGAGCGACGCGTCACTCTCCTCGGGGCTCTCACCTCCTGGCTCATTGTAAGAATTTCCACCTTCATTTCAAACAAAGCTTTCACTCTTTGGAACTACAGGAGGGAAACTTGGAGCCGTGGGCCCAGCTGTCGGAGCGCCAAGCGCTTGTCACTCGGAATTTCACCACCTAAATATGTTGGAGAAAGTCGCGTTATTTAGACCTGTCTGGGGAGTGCTTTCCTGTTCCTCCGGGAGCAGAGGTGTCCCTTTGTTTCCACACATGCAATAACGTGTTACTCATCAATTTTTGCCCTCCCCTGAGCTGATTCAGTCAGATGGATTTGTGTCTAAGAGCCTCATGACTCCGTTCCTTCCACTTGGGTCAAACGAGACAAATTTTAGCTCCTCAGCGCTCGGCTAAATTTACCCAGCTCTGCACACTTGATTTGGCAAAACCATATGGACTTTTTGCTGCATTCCTCAGAGCTCTTCAGAATCCGCTTCCAAAGTCTGTATTCCTGGCTTGTACCCACTGTTCAGTGGGAGGTGTAGAAGAACAACGCCTATTTTAGGCGGAAGGTTTCCTGTGCATGTTCTTGTCTCGGACCAGCTCTTCCCTGCAGCTCCTGAAAGTGTGGAAGGGGCCAGACCTGTCCTCCCACCTCCTCCCACGCTCCCACACCTCCCCTGGGATGGGGATCCAGTGGATCAGCTCAGGGATGAGGCTGAGCAGGGATTTTCTCTCCTTCCTTCAGGCTGAGCTTTCCAAAGCGGAGCTCTTGGTCTGATCCCGAGCTCCCCGTGCTGCAGGCTGGAGATGGAAAGGAGGATTTGGGGGGGGTCTCAGGTCAGCTTCAGCTATTTCTACCATCACACTTCAGTTTTTGCTGTGGGTTATAGAGTGGAAAAAAAAAAGGAAAATCCCCTTTTAACCTGTTAGGCAGGATTTCCACAGGAAAAAAGTATGTGCTAAACACAAGCTGCGAAGCAGCTGATGGACCAATCCCCAAAGATATGCCTGAGAGTCATCCTGGGGGATATTAGGAGTTTTAATCCCATTCCCTGAGCAGTTTGCTGTGGGAATGAGAGCTGGGGATGTCTTGTACTGCCAGCTGAGCCTCCAGTGGGGCTGGAGCAGGAGCCTGCAGCAAAAATCTGAGGCTTCATCCATAAAGCACTGCGTGCACAGGGCCTGAGAAGGGGAGCTCCAGGAACAGAGGTTCACAGAGAAAAAAGAAAAACCTATGAGCTGTTGCAAAAAGTACATTTGAGAATAGTCTTGGGCTCCTTTGCATTTCAGAAACAACAATGGCATGAATTGCCTTGTAATTGCTTTTGAGAATTTTGGAAATTGTGGGTAGGTTTGGGGATTTTTTCCTTCTCTCAGTGGGCATAAAAGCAGATGATTTGTACCTGAAAGGAGAGATCTGAAACAGAGGGGTGCTGTAGATTAGAGACAAGACAACTCCAAACTCAGCTGATATAAAAACATTACATAGATATCACAGAATCATCTTTTTTTCCCTGTTGCCCAAACCATGTGATCCCAGAGCTCGTTTGCCCTGTGAGGAGCTGATTCAGGGAGCTCAGCTGGCAGCAAACAACTCACTGTTTTTTGGGGGAGAGTTGGTTCTTTGCTGCCTCTGATTCACCACAAAGGGAGGCAGATGCCAAAGGCAGGAGAGGAGAAGTGGAGTGTGGGCAGCACAGCAAAGGAGGGAGCCAGCAGGACACCTCCTTTCCACCTTGGATTGATTTCACCCCAATCAAAACCTCCTTCTGGAAATTTTAGAGTGACTCAAAACCATTTTTCCATTTTTGGAATATGGTAAAACACAAGTGTTTGCATCAGCTCATGGTTCAGATAAATGTGGCAATTCAACCTGGACTCGTGGGGGTTAAAATTTGGATATTCTCATGTGTGTGCCTGTGTTTGGCAGGGTTTGCAAAAACAATATAGAGAAATTCTCTTTGCAAAATAAAGTCAGAATTGTTGGCGTTTTTTTCCCAGCAGAAACTATTAACTTAGAATCGAATGCAACATTTTGTTTCACATAAAATATTTTGCTTTGAGCTTTTAAATACATTCCAAATTTCATATCTCCTCTGCTCTGCTATAAAATCCAATCTGAACTTGCAAATAGTTTGTTTACTCCAGAATGCTGTTTTTTTTTGGAATATAAACCATTCCTTTTTGCTGCCAGCTATAGCTCCTAGTGCAGGCTCATGGAGCGAGGCCACTTCCCCTCCCAAACACTCCCAGTGAGTCAGGACTGAGGGTGGAACTGGAGTTTTGTCACTGCCAAGAATAAAACCCCACTGCTTTTGGAGAGCAGAAAACTTAAGGCCAATTCATTTTTTACCACCCAAACCCAAAAGCTGTGGTTCAGCATTTTGATATTTTCGTATTGCCGGCGGTTCTTCGTCTTCGAAATTGAAAACATTGGGTTTAAAAGCGCCCAAATCCATCAAAATTCAGCTTGTGACATCTCAGGGTGGCCCATGAAGCCACCAATGCTTGGTCACCAGGTGGTTTCAAGGGTTCCTTTGTGGGTCCAACCCCAAAGAAAGCTCAGCTTGCAGAAGATCGTGGAGAAGTTTAGGATCCGGTTGGCTGAACTGACAAATTTTCTGGAAACTCCCCTAAAATCTGAGCTAAAATTATTTCTTTTTGATGCTGAAATCACAGCTGTGACAAATATTCAGCCTTCTCCGTGATTCATGTGCTCTCTGAGAATGGGAAGTGTCAGAGTAGCACAATTTAGTAACTTGTGTTTCCTTCCCCCTAGTTCAGCAATTCTAATTTCACACGTTTTCTCTGGAGTGGGCTATCTGCAGACCCATCCTTTATTACCTGCCTTTATCCCCCTCTTTCCCATTTCTCCAGCCATTCCCTGCTCCCAAATTATCAGATATTCGTTGTCCTGCAATGTGACCAAGTAGGGGGAACATTTTCTGCATCAGACGTTGCAGAATTAATTTACAATCTCATGTCTTTTTTACATGATCGTGTTTCAAAACATGCCCCAATTTACCTGGAAAATGTAATTCCCATTTTTCTCTCTCTTTTGGCAGCTGCAAGTATCTCTGAACCTGGCACCCTCCACGTCCCTGAGCCCACCTCCAGCAAGGTAAGACAATTCAGAGTGTTTTAAATCTTATTTATGCTCCTCAGGGATACAAAAAGAAGGGAAAACCCCCTCCCATCCCATTGTTTCATCTTTTCCTGACCATGTGGGGACATTATTCCTAATGAATTAATTTCAAACTTCTCCTTTTACCAAAGCACCAAACTGGGGTTTGGTGCATGCTTGAAAGTCACGCTTCCCTTCATTTGTTTTTCCTTTTTGGTTCCTTTTAAAGCATTTCAACATCTCAGATTGGTTTCCTGCACGTAATAATTGTTTCTTTGGTAGTAAGCTTCAGAAAGATTGGTTTCCTGCACGTAAGAGGTTTTTTTTTTTGCTGATAGGCTTTGAGTTTGTGTTTGAGAAAGAAATCCTGGTGGTCTTCCATGCAATTAAATTCAAAATAGCTGTGGGGTTCCTGAAATAAAAATGTATTTCACTGCAGAGCTGTCATCCTAACCAATCACCTCAGATGAGGGCTTGCTGTTCTCTCCCTTGCTGTAAAATAATGTGTGTTTTAAAGCTGGGCTTTTTCTTTTCTCTCTCCCCTCGTGCTCGTTAGAAGTTTGTAAATGAAACCTCGTTATGTCAAACAGCTGGGAGTTGTGTTTAAGACCCCTCATGTTAAACCAAAAGAATTATCCAAGTGACAAAAGTTAAAATGTGCACACTCAGGCCAGAGTGGTAAGGGAGACACTTGAGTCTTTGAGGGACAGCTGAGCAAAAGAAAAACATGGAAAACATGGAAAATATTGGGAGTTCTGCTGTCACATTGTTCTCCTTAGGCAGGGCTTGGTTTAATAACTCACCAATCCCACGTTGTTGAAAGTCACCTGGTGCCAGTTGTAAGGGATTTTTTAAGCTTCCATTCATGAGAGAGTTTGTCTGGAATCAAAGGAAATTTTGTTCTGATTAGAGCAGTCATTTCATTTAAGGGTCTGGGCTGAAATGGAGCTCGTGGTGTTTAACTGAGGTGTTCCCAAAAAGAACAAATCCAGGGCTGGGTTTATAGGGAATACATCTTTCATGTGAAAAGAGGAATGGAAAAGGAATTCTTTTGAAAAGGTCAGTTGATAAAAGCCAGTCCTTCTGGTGGAATATTGAACAGCTCAACCAGAGATGAAGGATTTGAGGATTTGCTTTTTACTGGGCTGCCCCAGTGCTGCAGTTGGTAGGATTCCTCTTTGGGAAGGATTTTTAGGAGGGCATTGTCATCCCAAGAGTGGCAGCTCTTTGACCAAAGGAGGATCTGGCTCCAACCTGGAATTTGAAGCTTGCTTAGAAAACACATTATTCTACATTTCACTTTCCTTTTTTGGGGGGACTGAAAACTGTGTTTTTGCATGAATTTTCATGAAATTTGGAGATGAATTTAGATTTTTAGGGGTGAGCTTTCAAGGCAGCTCACTGGTTTTTTATGAGTCAGAATGGGTTGGGAGCTGGAATGGCTGGGATCACATGGGACTTTTCAAGTCACAGATAGCCCCACTTGTTCAAGGGATGCTTTCATGTGGTTTCCAAGGGAAATAGTAACTCCTTATAACATTTTTACAAGAGAGCCAGTGCCAAAGTGCCTGGTGGCAAAGTTCCACAGTTTCAGCCTCCAAACTCATCTTTCCAGCTAAAGTAAATACATGTTAATGATGAATAAAACTCCTCTGTGAAGTGGGTTGAGCAGGAGGTTTTAAAGGTTGACAGTTTAATAGAATTGAAAATTATTTCCCTTCTCTTAGTGAAGGTAAGGAGAATTAACAGGTAGAGGAGCAGGTGAAAGCTCCTGGTGCTGTGGGATGAGTCAAGGAGCTGGGAAGAGCTGGGAAGAGCTGGGCTGTAGAATCATTGAATTGTTTAGGTTGGAAAAGATCCCCAAGAGCAGGGCCTTTCTTTCATGGGGCAAAAGTAAGCAGAATAACCTTTAGATCCCATAAAAAATATCAGCATTACACAGAGAACATTCATTTTTGCATTGATAAACCCCATAAATATTTCAGAGCTCATCACTTGCAATGAGCTTTTCTCATTACACTGGATAATTGTTCTGTGTGTAATGAGCAGGCTGAGTAACCCAAATCATCCCAGGGATTATTTGGCCCAGTGCTTCAGATTGGGCTCTGGGAATTGTTTTGGCCATTGATTCTTCCAAGGTCAGTATCAAAATAATAACTTAGATGTGATGGGTTTAACTTCTCTCTGTGTTTTCTTCTAACAATCCAAGATATGCTTTTTAAAAATGTGTAAATCAGCTTTTTTTCACATTTGAAATGTTGGGCTCATCACTCACTGATATCATTATGATTATTTTGCTTGTGCCAAGCTTTAATACATTTTCAGACAAGCTTTTCCCCACTCAGAGCATCACCATGGGCTGTCTGTCAGCTCTGGGGTGGGCAGGAGATGGCATCTGCTCTGTCTGGGAGTGTCTGTGTGGCCAGAAGCAGCCCTGGGCTCCCATTTAAGCCTTTTTCCCAGGGACAGCACCAATTTGTGCCCCTTGCCAGCCATCAGTCTTCATTAGGATGATAGGAAATGATATCTGGGAGATGTCTACCTGGCTTTCTGATTGGATTAAGATTGGCCCAAAAAGTTATTGAGCCAAGGGAGAATGGGCAGTGTGGTCACAGAACCCTGCTCCTTCAGCATCAAAGCCAAGAGTGCCACATTACAAACTTCTTCTGGGTGTTTTTGGCAGATATTTGTATTTTTCTGGTCCACATTTGCCATTTACCCCTGGTTTGCTGTGATATTTTCCATCACCTGGGAAGCAGTGCTGGAAAATGAGGAGGAGCAGCAGATTGTGAGAGCAATGTGAACATTAAAAGGCCTGAATATCAGCAAGGCCACATTTGCAAGACATTAGGTAGTTTATGTACTATTTTATGCATGGAGCCTCCTAACAGTTATTTCTCATGGATCTGCAAAATATAAAAGACTTTAGGTTAAAGGAATAATAATGAATCATTTATGAGATATTATCTACGAAGATGGATTGGTTCCATCTGTTGCAGTAATAAAAATAATAATGCTCAGCAATTACATAAATGCTTTACAGGTTTTCAGTGTGCATCACAAACATTAATCTAAGATCTAGCCCATAGCACAGTTTTTAAGAGCTTGTAAAAGGCCTTCAGCTTATACATGCTGGGTTATTTATTTATTTTTAACAAGGAAATTCATCGTAATAGAGTTTTAAAACTGGTTTAGAAAATTGAGTTGCAGCTCCTCAGTCTGTGGCACTCCATGAAGATGGCCACAAAATTGGTTTCTTTTTCTTTTCTGTTGGGTGAAGTTGCTGCAAATGTCCAGGAAAAAATACAGCTCCACAGGCAGGTGTTCATTATCATACAAATGATGGAAAAGTCTTCCAGGATGCCTTACTGGCATTATCTCCCAGTTATTTGTTAATCTCATTTTTTTGTGTCTTGTAAGCAGCTCACAGAGGGAAGGGCAAGGTTTCTGAGGCAGAGCAGAGCCTGACAGTGCTTGTGCTGTCACACACTTATATTTCACATAGGATCTTGCTCCCTAAAATAAATTATTTCTTTTGTTCACTGCAGATATGTGAAAAATTTGTTGCATGCTTTAGATGCAGCCTAATTTAACCAACAAAATGAGTATTAGGTTTAATTCTGTTCTGCTTGGATTTTCATTTGAATTCTAGAGAAAAAAGTGATGATTCTTTTTAGACAAAAGGTTGGTTTGTTTGAGGTGCTCCCTGGCAGACAGAGGTGTGACAAAACAGGATTTAAGTGCAATTTAAAATAGAATTATCCCAACTGATATTTTGGGCACGTCCCTAAGCTCTATGCATATAAAGATCAATGTGTTCTGGTAGCTTTGATTTGGGTGCATTTGTGAGGGTGTCTTGGAATGGGTTTTGCAGTGGAACTTGTGACCTTGAAAGACAAGGTGCCATGGGAGCTCTTGCCTCGTAAATCTGTTTATCTGTGCACGTCACAGATAAGAGCCAGGCTTTGCAATGCCCCTTGACTGAACAAGTGACATTAATTCCATTAACTCTGGGCAAAAGGAGTGCTTGTATTGACAATTGGAACTGGGGGAGGGTGTGTATCTTCCCCCACCTAATATTTGGCTTGGAAATATTTAATACTTAATTCAGAGAGTAGAAAGGTTTTAGTGGAACTGAACAAAAAGTATATTTCCTTCAGCAATATTCTGTTAATTCATATCTAATGAGATTAATTAAAACAGATGGGGAAAAACCCCTCCAGTGTTTCATAGGCAGAGAAAAGCTGGGTTCAGTTTGGTCAGACCTGTGTGCTGGTGATCATCCATGACATAGAGAACAGTTTGTTGTTATTTCAGCAACAAACTGCCCCTGTAATCATCCCTGACCTGGGAAGGAAATCCCTATTCCCTATTCCCTATTATCCCATTATCCCATTCTCTTAGGGGGTGTGGCAGGGAGCACTGGTTGCAAACTCCTGCTGCTTTTGGGAGCTCCCAGGTGCTGCTGGAGAGCCTTACCTGGACATCCCCTGCTCTTCCTGCACCTCACCTGGGCATCCCCAGGGCACCCAGCTCCTCTCCAGCCCTTCTCTCAGGATGTTTCACTCATGGAGCTCTGACCATCCCCTGGCCATCCAGCTCCTCTGGGTCACAAAATCCCAAGATGGGTCAGGCTGGAAAGGACCACAGTTGTGTCCATGAGGCTCTGGAAGATCCCCAGGGAGGAGGAGACCCCACAGCCTGTCTGGGCTCTGCTCAGGGCTGGGCACTGCCCAGGGCAGAGCTGTGCCTCCTGTTCAGGGGGGATTGCTGGGCTCAGTCCCTGCCCATGGCTCTGGTGCCATTGTTGGCCTTTCCTGGGATGCTCCAGCCCCTGCTCAGCTCCAGGAGCTCCTGTCCCTGCTGTGCTGACATCCAGAGCTGGGCACAGCACCCAGAGGTGCCTCACAAGCCTGGGCAGAGGGGCAGGGTCCCTTGCTCCTCTGCTGGATGGCAGAACCTATTCCCAGCTGTCACATCATGGCTAAAAGCAATTATTTCATATAAAACACTTTTCATTCTCTGTCTCCTCCAAAGCATGAAGTGCACCATGGAAATCCCTTAATGCACCTCAGCCATTCAGACACAACAAACTGCTATGGAAACCTGTTCAGAAATCTCCCTGGATGCAGGATGGAGCTCCCATGGAGTGAACACTGGATGAGAGTTAAATTTCTGAGGTGCTGCTCTGAACTGGCTTTGTTTCAGACATTTGAATAAACCCTTTTAAGATGCTGGTGCACAAGAGCTTTGACAAACCAGATCCAGCTCTTCCTGCTCTGAGCTGGTTGGATCTCCTGGGCCCTGCTGTGTTTTGCTGCCAGGCCATGGCAGGACTGGCAGAAGGGAAAAGTGCTTCTATCAGGACTGGGATCATTGATCAAACCCAGCCACATCAGCAATTTAAACCAAGAGGCCACTCTGTGAGCAGCTGAGACATCCCACACCTCCTGTTTTAAACCTCTCCTGGAGGTGTTTTACCTCCCAGAGGGTGGCAAGCTGCGTGATTAGAAGTTACAATAATAAAATTCTTCTGCAAGATGCTCCCCTTGTTTAAAATAACCACCTCCTGCAAAATGCACAGTCGAACTAGGAAATAATTAGGGTGATATTTATTTCTTTCTGTTCTTTCTCTCCTTAAAGAATGGTAATTATAGTTGAGGATATTGCCCCACAGTTACAAATAACTTGCTGAATTTTCCTGTGAAAACGGGTTTTGGTTGTGGCTACTCAGATGGGAACTGAGCATGTAACAGAGTTTGAGAACACTGGGAAAAAAATGAGCTGCTAAATACTAGTGATGTTTGTGAGGAATACATAAATAAGTGGCTGTTACACAGCAGGATGATGCACAGAGCAACACAGAGTAATATATTGGCTTATCTCATAGTAATGGCTCAATAATTGTGATAACATCAGAAATCACTATCACTCCTTGCTGAGAAATTACTTGTTACCATCCTCTTGTTTAAATACGGCTGGGAGAGCTCTGAAATTATTTTCAGCACTGTTTGGAGGCTTCCCCTCATTTAACCTTCCAGATTCTACTTATAAAAATAAAAAGCTTAAATTCTTGGTGATACCTTCCCCATGCTGAGCTGCCTTTTGTACACCTTCCCAGCTGGGTGTAATATTGAGTGGGTTTTGTTTTATCTTTTTAGTGTCTTGGGAAGATCCAGTACTTTGCCTTGTAAAAAGTGGAGGGGAAAAAAAAGATATTAATGGCTAGTAAGAAAAAATCTGTAGTTAACACAGCTCATCCTTTCTTTCATGCTCTGGCATGATCTTGTTGCTTTTGAATGTTGGATTATCAAACTGCAGGGTTTGAGGTGATGGAGAAGAATGGTTTGTGAATCTCCTTGTGCCTGAGTAAAGAGGAATTATCTGCTTTAATGGAGTTTCCATTAAAATGAAATTTATGGAATATATGAATTAATAGAATTTCCTGTGTAAATGATTGCCACCTAGGAGGTACCTGGGGGTCCTCTGGTCCCAGGACACCAAAAAATTGAGTGTTCATCCAGCAACAGCAAAAATGTTCCTCCAGCTGGAGAACTTTGGAGCAGTGCTCTTCATTGCTAATGTTTCACTGTATGTGCAGAAGGTAAAAAAAAAAAATCTAGTTTTGGGAAAATGAGGCTGAAAACAATTCCCAAAGTTTTTGTGTTGCTCCTGCCCATATTCTTAGGAAATAGCTCAGGCAACTGTGTCCTAAATCAGGGGAAGGTTTTTCCCCAGAGGGTGCTGGGCACTCAACAGGCTCTCCAGGGAATGGGCACATTCCCAAGGTTGCCAGAGCTCCAGGAGTGTTTGGACAATGCTCTGAGGGACAGGGTGGGATTGTTGGGGTGTCCTGGGCAGGGCAGGATTGTCCTGGTGGATCCCTGCTAGCTCAGGATATTCCATGATGCTACACCAGTCCCAACCACAGTTAGATACTGGCACATCCCAAATTAGTGACAACCAGCATCCTGTGCTGATAGACTGGCACAAGGGAAGGGCTTTGATGGAATCTGTTTGTTAAAAGGAAATTTTGTCCTTTGGAAGCCTTTTAGGACTACTTGGTTTGGGCTTTTCTTTTATTCTTGGGCCTGTCTGGTTTTCTTGTGTGTTTTTTTATACTTCCAGTTGAATCCATGTGTATAAAAGGTGGAGTGAGGGAAGGGGCAGAGTCATTTCCAGAGGGTGCTGATGATTTAACAGGTCTGAAGAGTCATTTCCAGAGGGATTTAACAGGTCTGATGAGTTTTGGTGGTGCCTGTTCCCCAAGAACCGAGACTTTACCCTGCCAAGACTCCCCAGAGACACCAATGGGCAGCACAGCTGGAAATGACCCTGACAATTTGGCTGCCTGCCATTCTTTTACTGCCTCCTGCTCATTCCTGGATGGGGTTTCATGCTGGCTGTTGGGAGAACGGGCGGCTCCATCAATGGTGCCCTTTATTCCCAACCCAACTGCCGGATTTTATTTGGTTCCCTTCTCGATAAGGCTCCCCCTGACACTCACATGACAATCCCCGTGAGCTGGAGCTGGCTGAGGAGAAGCCAAAAGAGCCTTTCTTGTGTGAGATTGGGCTGATCTGAATGTGTTTCCCTGCAGGGGAAATCCCAGATAAATCCTCTCATCCCCATCACAGAGGCAGCAGCAAGAAGAGAGAGTGGATGGCTCTGCTCTCCCTGCTGCTGCTGGGTGCTACAATAAAAACTACAATAAACACTGGAGTGGAAAATGTGGAGTTCCAGAGGTGCTCCAGGCAGTCAGCAGCATGGAGGGGACTTTCTGAGAGAATTAAAGAGTAAAACCCCCATTCAGAGCTGTGGGTGTGGGGAGGGAGGGATGGAGAGGGAAAATCCAGCTGGAAGGAGGAGAAATATTCCCAGCTAAATAGCTCACCGTGTTTTCCAGGAACCAAAGTAGAAACCCACGTTGGGTATATGATTGAATTTACAGAAATCTGGAGTTTTTCTGTAATTAGGGGCATTGCTGTGACATTAGCAGTGTAAAATGTAATGTTTAAGAGGCTTTGTCACCTGCATGGTGCGTGCCCCCCTCCTGCAGCTCATTCTGCTGTTCCACCCTGCTAATTTCTTCATTTCTACTGAGTTTGGTATTTAAATATCTGCCAACTTTCTGAGTTCCAACAAGCATTGGCATGAGTAATGAGTCAAATGTTAGAGCAGCATTATTCTTTGACAGTTCTAAAAGGATTATATAACTCGAATTTTAAATAATATTTTTGAAATGTGTAATTTAAAAGGTCCTCGTGTTCTGTAAATGGTTTAATTTTTCATCCCATTTAATTGACATTGCAAAGGAATCATTAAGTCAATGATGATTAAAGCAGCACTTTTATGGATCAAACTCTCTTTGGGGAGAAATTCAGTCACCATGAAAGAGATATAGACATGTGTTTTGAGCATGCTGCAAGAGAAGCAGGAGCTGAATAGACTTTTCAATAAATCTCATTTAATCTGGAACCTCCTTCCAGTCAGTCCAAGACACCTCAAGGGTCAGCACTGGACAGTGTGGAAAAAACCCTTGGTGATTTTACAGGATGCTTGGGAAGGAGCTCCTAATCTGAGCCAGAAGATAAAGAAGTGAAGATATAATCAAGTTATTAATTGTATCCTCACCATAATATTCATCTGCTTCTTTTCTGTGAAGGAAACTTCTGCTCCCACCAAAATAAATCAGGAACTTTGGGTTCATGTTGGTTTTCAAAAGTGCATCCATGGCATCGTTGCTGTTTTCATTTTGACTGAAAATTATAATATTTAAATCTATGGTAGGTCCTGAAATGGGAAATACCACCTGCATATGTTTGTTTTTTTAATTCTTTCTAGTCCTCTTAAATAATATCTGTGTTTGAGTGATTTTTGCTCCTTTTGAAGCTGGATAAACATTATCCCATTCTGTGGAAAAGGGGAATGGTGTCATTACAGACTCATCTGGATGAATTTCACCTCAAATCTTGTTGTACATTGAAATGTGGGTGCCAGATACTTGTGTTTTAAATCATCTGTTGGGGAGGTTCTGTGTAAGATGTGACCTTTACTGAAAATAAAATATGTAGGAAATTCCAAATTCTGGGCAACATCAGTAGAGCAAGTTGTGTAAAAGATCCTGAAAAGGAGAAATAAATGAAATCAGGAATTAAGGAATGATAAATACAGAAAAAAGTGTTAAAATATATCAGGTCAGGAAATTGTGTTGCTCTAAGAGGGTTTGTGATAACACAGAATCGGGACAGGGTGAGATCTCAATAAAAATGAACCTGCAAAGTCAGGAATTCTCAGAGAAGAGAAATAATTGGAAATATGAGCAGATTGTCTAAGAACAGAATATGTCTCAGCTTGAAAATTCATTCCACATTTGTATGATGTAGAGATAACAACCAAACTTCAACTTTTATTCCATTAAGTTCTCTTAAGTGATATCTCTGCTAAAAAGCATGATCAGCCTAAACTTAAAAATTCACTCAACCAATGGTAAAACTTTATCAAAGAGAGGAAAAAGCCATTTTAGAACAGGTTTGTGGAATACAAATTTAACAACTAAATAGACTCTAAGTTCTCAAACCTCTCAATGAAACAATTTAGCCAAAGCTTGGAAAAACTTATACCTTGTGATGAAAAGTTAAAAAAAAGGTTTGGCCTAAATGACTACTAAATATTGTGGTCATTGATGATAAAGAAATTTTCCAGCTCTGGTGAGGTTTCTGGAGAATCTGGTGGCTCCCAGGCCACGTTTGTTCAGCTGGTGTCATTAGCAATAATAATAAAGCAAAATCACTGGCTCCAAATCCACAATATCCCCACAGAAATGGAGAAATCTGGGTGAAATGTCAGCACCTGCAAGGGAAAAAGGCTGATTGCAGCTAAAGCAAATTAGTCCTTCCCTAAAGATAAGGAAACCAGATTCTGCACATCCCTGCTGGCCCCATGTCCCACTAAATCACTAAATTCCCTAATCCAGATTTCTGCTGACCTACACTCACTGTGTGCTCACTTTTCAGAACAGCCTTTACATTTTCACTCATCCCTCTCCACCCCCAGTTCCTTGGCTGTTCCCACAGGAAGGCTGAGGTGTCAAATCCAGCTGAGCTCCTACCTGGGGACCATTCCCAAGGCAATTCCTGTGGGATTTTCCCTTCTCAGGTGGGGCATTGGGGACTTCAACAGCCTTTTGTGAAATGAGGGGTCACATCCTGCCTGGGGATCATTCCCAAGGCAATTCCTGGAGGATTTTCCCCTTCCAGGTGGAGCAGTGGCCACTTCAGCAGCTCTTTGTGAACTCTGGGGGGGTCACATCCAGCTGAGCTCCTACCTGAGGACCATTCCCATTGTGATACCTATGGGATTTTCCCCCTCCAGGTGGAGCATTGGGCACTTCAGCAACCCTTAGAACTGCAGCAGGACCCTTCCTCACCTTCCTAATTTCCAACCTGTTCAGCTGAGCAGAACTGGAGGAGCCCCAGCAGGAATCTCCTGCAGCAGGAGCAAATTGGGAAGTGCAGGTCACCAGGGGAGCCTTGAGCTCAGCCCCTTTGTTCCAACCCCAGATGGAAAGCCCCATCCATCAGCACTCCAGTTCTGCTGATCCCCTCAACTTCTCTGCTGGCTTCCCTGTCAGATGCATTTGTTTTACGACCCAGGGCCTCAGCCAGTCTTAGTCAAAGCTCCCACAGGCTCTGTGCAGGATCTGATGCTCTGCTGGGGCCGTGCCAAAGCGTCTGCGCGGCGTCTTCCTGTCCTGCTCTATATGGAGCAGCTTGGCACTCATGGGAGGGAGGCCAAATGAACTTAAATAGTGCAGCCATCCACAGAATCTTAATTGTACCTTCAGTTTTTCCTTTGGAGGGGAGCAGATGAGTCCTTGATAAAGTGAGAGGACTTTTTGAGCCTCTTTCCAGGTTGGGCAGAACAAGGTGGGGAGGTAGAGCATTTGGAGGGCAGGTGAGGGGGAGGATCCCTAACTTTTCATGCAGGGCTAATAAAACTAACTTTTGAAATTGGATCTATTTTAATTGTTTTGAGCAAATATAAGGAGATATAAATATAGGATATTTTAGTGAATGTTTTCCATCCAGAGCAGTTATGCTCATGTTGGGCATCTTCCCACCCATCTTCTTCCCATCTTCTCTTGTCTGCCCATGGTATTTGTTTCGCTCTCTAACAAGTCCTTGAACACATTTTTTAATGTATTTACCTACAGAATTCATTGTCAGTGTTTTGGAGACTGAAAGATTCCATTGCTGGGAAGAGCATTTCAGGTCAGCTTTAGGATTCAGCCATCCTGACTCTTGAGTTTCCTCGTGAAACCACAGCTCCTCACTGCATTTTCGGATATAAAACCCACTAAAAAAAACGTTTAAAAAAACTCTACTGGCAAAATCTGAACAATTCTTTGGAGTCTGCAAACTCCCTTATCCATCTCAGAGCTTTGGCTGCTGCTCTTGTGGAGCTCCAAATCCCAAAATTTTGTGTTGGGTGCTGCTGTGGATTCAGAGTCTCCATCCAGGACAGGATCCACGTGCTCCCTTCTGCCTCGTGCTGTAGCCTTTCCACAATAAAACTCCAGGAGGAAAAAGCTGATATCAATCTTATCTTAATGGCTCTAAAAACATGGCTGCAATGCCTTGCACAAAGGAAGTGGGATCTGGGAATACTCAGCCTTGACGGTTGTTGCAATAATTTAGCAAGTTTTATGTTCAATCTTTATTTCCCATTTGCAATTTGTTTTGTATTTTGCCATTAGTAATTTATAATAAATTGCTGCCTTGTTATTAAAGTGTTATTAAAGATATAAAAAACATCCTTTTACTTTCCTTTAAGGTTTGGAAATGGCCAAAATATTTTCAGTGATTCGAGTGCATGAGATGCTACTGAAAAATCCAACTTCCCTTTTTCCCCCTTCTTTTTGTTTTGATATTTTATTTAACAGCTCAAGTTTGCTTCTATTTCAGAAAAGCTTTATTTTAGCTCTTCGTCGAGAATTCAATCTAAACACTCTCGCTCTAGGATGTATTTTTTTTTTTTTTGGTAAAATATTTCCTGGAAGAGAAATTTGGAATACAAGCACATATGGCCTGCTTAGGATCTGATTTCAGTGTTGCTCAGAGGAGAGGCAGAGCAGGATGAGAGAAATTTGGTGGCCACTGAGTCCCTGCCTGGCTGGGGCTGGGATGTTTTAGCCCTTATCAAAGTTGGGAGAGCAGCTCCAGCCCAGCCATCGGAGGGATTGGATCGATACCTGGCAAAGAGCCTGAAGGTCAGATAAAGTACTTAGGCAGGCAGGATGCCAGGCTAAAGAGATGTCAAGAAAATCAATTAGATCCTAAAGAAAGAGCAGCAAGCTAACTAAAAATCCAATCTTGAAAGGCTCTTGATATTTCGAAGCCAGCTTATTACTGTTCCTATATCTTTATCTGGCTAATAAAATTACCTTTGTTAAGCAATTAAAACCAGACTCAGGTCACGCCAGGCGAGCACAGAACAGCCTGGGAACACCTGTGTGGGACCAGATTAGGCACAGCCACGAGGGGGGAGGTGAAATGGAGCATTTTGGGGGCAGAGAGTGACACCAGGGTGACTCACTGCCCTCCTCCTCCCCTATCGATCCCTTTGCCTTCGTGCTCTTGGCTCGCCTTGGAGCCTTTCCCCCCGAGTGGTAATGGAAAAACGGAGACTTGGAGTTTGTCTGCTGGTGCCAGGTAGTTTGCTTAATAAATTATAGCTGTCTGAAGTCAATAGAGAGAAGAGAAGGGAAATTCAGAGGGGTGGGTTTGCCTCCTCTCCTTTCCTCTCCTCTCCTCTCCTCTCCTCTCCTCTCCTCTCCTCTCCTCTCCTCTCCTCTCCTCTCCTCTCCTCTCCTCTCCTCTCCTCTCCTCTCCTCTCCTCTCCTCTCCTCTCCTCTCCTCTCCTCTCCTCTCCTCTCCTCTCCTCTCCTCTCCTCTCCTCTCCTCTCCTCTCCTCTCCTCTCCTCTCCTCTCCTCTCCTCTCCTCTCCTCTCCTCTCCTCTCCTCTCCATTAGCAGCTGGAAAAATGGACTTTGGCAGAATTTCTGGGATGGGATTTCACCTCCATCGTGCAGGACTGAACAGCTGGAGGTTCTTTTTGCTCCTATTGATGGATTCACAGAATCAGAGTCATGGATGGTTTGGGTTGGAAGGGAACTTAGATTTCATCCAGTTCCAACCCCAAAATTCCAATGTGCCACCCTCCAGGTCATGTTTGGTGGTGTTGGTGTCATCAGCTGGGGTTTGACTGAAAAATGCAATTTTTGCTCTGAAAGGGATGGGGATTTCCACACAGCTTTTATTATTTGTATTTTGACTGACAAATTTGGATGTTGTTAACCAGATGCTGGAAACATCCTGTGGCTGGCCTGTGCATCCATATGGGAATGTGGATGGGAATGTGGATGGAATGTGTGCATGGACATAACTCCCCCTCACATCACTGGGACAAACTCCCAGAACAGAAATAAAATAATAATAATAAATCCTTTCTTCATTCTGACCTTACGTGGAGACACAGAATTCAATACATATTAATGAAATCAACAAAACCTGTCTGTACATAATTAATAAGGTTATTTATTTTATTCAGGGCCTTACTGGATGACTGAGGAATCAGAATAAGGAAGGGCACAAATAATGACAATAGAAATCTGATGTGTCACTGAGGAAAGGGATCAGGGTCTTAATTCCTTGCTTGTTTTTCTGCTCAGATGAATTTTGTGATAACCTCGACCTAGAATTTCAGCACATGCACCAGGATTTAATTAATTGGAGCCTTTTTGTTGCCAATGATCTCACTAACAAAATATTATAGGAAATCAGTGGTGTAGGACTTGTCCCACTCCCTGTCCAAGCCCTTGGTCTCCTTGCCAGGACAGATCTGTAACATTCCTGTCAGTATTCATTAGGATTTGTTTTCTTATTCCAGTCCAGATTTCATTGGCTGGCCTATGAATGAATCCAGTACCAAAGGATATGAAATCTGTCAGAATTTGAAAATGTTGCATTTTGAAATCTTAAAACCAACAAACCAAACCAAACCATTTGCACAACTGCCTCCATTGCCAGCTGTGACCTGCAGTGGACAGCACTTCTCAAAAGTCCAAATTTAATATTTGTAAATAAAAACCTGATTGAATCTCCTCTCCTCTCTGCTTTCCCCAAATATCTGTGCATTTCCCACAGGACCAGCTCTATTTCAATGAGCTGTATTTTTAGGAAGCTGGTGAGGCACTCCACGTATTTCCCATACATAAATACAAAAATCTGTGAGTGTGTGTGAGCTAAGGAGTACTGCAAGCAGCAGACAAAATAGTACTTTGGAAGAGTGATGGCACTGATGTATGCACAGCAAATTAGGAGGATTTGTGTGAAATCCTTTGTACTATTCTGTGATCAAATGTAAAGCTTTATAGGGAGTGAAAGTCACCTCTTATGGAAATTAACCCAGAGCCAAGCCTTGCATGGGAAAAAGGGAGAAGGCAATTCAATTAAGGCTAATAATTTAATTATTAATTTTTGGAACTTTAGTAGATACTCTTGCCTTATTCAGACTTTGTAAACTTGTGGGTTTTATAAATTGCAAGTGTCTCTGAAGGCTTAGGACATAATTTAGTTTGGATCTCTGCTTCATCCATAAGCCCTGGGGAATTCCTGCTGGGCCAGAACCACAAGGAATCACTGGGAAATGTTTCTTTTTTTCAGTGTAATCGCTTTCCATAAAGGGATTATTTTCTGTTTTGTTTTCTGCAAAGAAAACAGGTGTTTTAGGGTTATAAATACATAACAATGTGGGAAAGTCTGTTCTGGCAGTGACAATCTGATTTCATCACCTCCAAGAGGATGCACAGATAACTGGGCTCGTGTCAGCTACTCCACCTGAAGTGTAAGAACCCTGTCCAAGGCAGCCCAGGATCACCAGCAGGAAGGAAAGCAGGAGATTACAGCCTGGCTTTGTGCTTTTCCAACTCCTACAGGCACATTGTGCCTCTGAGCGTTTGAAAGTTAATTCAGTTTTTTCTTGCAATTCTCTGAATTGTTTGGGTGCTTTGGCACAAGAATTCACCAATTAAGAAACAAGCAAAAAGACTTTTAAATAAAACTCACCACATTTGTTCAAGTCATTGAAAAGCAGGAAATTACTGTTGCTCTCCAAAAGGCAGCTGTGTGTATACAGTGACATTTTATTTAATGATTGAAATTATAGTATAAATACACATTGTATTACTGGTTATTCTCATTTTACAATGCTGCAAAAGGGCTTGAGCAGAGATGTCAGTTCAGCCAGCCAGGCTTTCCCCAGGAGCAGCAGAAGCCCAGACCTTGATGACATTAAGAAATATCAATTGGTTTTTAAATTCTGGTGTTGGAAAAGTTTTCTATTTCCTTTTTGAATCTCCTCATTCCAGGGCTGGGTTGTTGCCCCCTTGGTGTGACTTTCTGCTGGTGTTCAGAATCAAGGTGAAAAAGAATGTTTTAGGAGCTGTAGAATAAAATTATCAGAATGGTTTGAACTGGAAGAGAACATAAAGTTGCACCCCCTGCCATGGGGGGACATTTCTATTATCCCAGGTTGTTCCAAGCCCCATCCAACCTGGCCTTGGACACTTCCAGGGATCCAGGGACAACCACAGCTTCTCTGGGCACCCTGTGCCAGGGCCTCACCTCCCTCACAACAATAAATTTCTTCCTAATACCTCATCTCAATATCTCCACTTTTAAATTGAAGTTGTTTCCCCTTAGCGTATCAATATCTGCCCTTGTAAAAAACAAACAACAAAAAACCCAAGAAAAACAAACAAAACAAAAACCCAAACAAGAAATAAAAAACAAAACAAAAAACCCAAAGCAAAACAAAAACTAAAAAACCACCCAAAAAATTAACAAAAAAAAATTAAAAATCACTGTCCCTTTTTTATAAGCCTTCTTGAAGAACAGGAATGTTAATGTTAACCTTGCAATGACAAATAATTGCAGGGTTCTGTGAAAGGAGAGGTTCTGTGGCTCCTCCAACAACCCCTTCAGCTCATGGAGATGTTCCAAACTCCACCAAGGTAAAATGACAGAGGCAGCTCCTACCTGAGCCTTGGTTTATTCAGGGATGGCAAGTGCCTGAAATGGTGCAAGGATTAATTCCCTTGGAAACAAAATGTGGCTGCACCAGTTGTAGAGTTGCCTGGTTAGGAAAGGATCTGGAGATGAGTAGGAGAAGCTCTCAGAATCTCAGGGGAAGCAGAATTCAGCTGGAGACCTTCATCCCTGCAGAGTGCCTGGAGCCAGCTCCTTTTATATTCCTGGGAATATAAAAAATAGATGGGGGACGTGGTTTGAGCCATGCCTGATGAGTAATGAGCTGGGAACACTCCCCGTGGCACTAAGGTCATGCTGTATTTTAATTAGAGAGAGGATAGGAAATGATCTCATTATCTGCATGGCTCTTCCAGGGAGAGAGTGAACAACTCTGTGCAGGTGGAGGTGGCCAAGCCTGGCTTGGCTTTGGGCTGGGAGCTGATGGAGCTAAACCCTGCTCCTCTGGACATGTGTGCTTGGTGGATTCAGAAAGAAACAGGAAAATATCCAATTTCTGGGGGTCTGGAGAGTCAGTTCTATAGGGAACAGTAATATTACTATTAAAATAATAACTTTCTAGAAGTAAATATATAAGAACCATTTTGCACCATGAGGATGGAAATTTTCTAATTGATTTAAGGGCATCTTATTGATTTTTAAGAGCTGAAGTGTTTAATATTTTAGTTTTGTAAATGTTTGAACTTTTTTTGGCTGTATATTCGAAATGCTGAAGAAATCTCTTGCCTATTTTTCAATCTGGAGAGCTCAAAGTCGTTACTCGTGGTTAATTTTCCAGCCAAAAGGATTTCAGTCGTGTGAGGGAAAATGACACCAATTTTATTCAGTCCATCAGCACTGATAATACACTTGGAGAGAACCATCTGCATTGATGGGATTGTATTTATGTACAGCTACACATAAATCAATTTCTTTTTCCTGAATCACCACTCAATGAAATTTTTAGGGGTATTTGGGATTAATTTTACTGTTGTTCTAGGAGAGGTAAGATAAGGGCCAGTCTGTAATACTGGAAAACAAGAATCCATCAGCTTTGTTTTAAAATGCTTCGTTGGTTGGGGATTCAGTGTGAAAACAACCTGAGTTATGTCTTGAAGATGGGCAAGGAAATGATTAAGTGACTCCATTTCTATGCAGATTGGGGCTATGTAATTAAATACCTACTTACAGACAAAAGCAGAGATGAAATTGCTTCCTCAGTTCAGAGAAAAAAAATAATAGGAAGGGCTATAAAATGGTATGAATAAAGAAATAAATGGGAGCAGTAAATGGCCAGTCAATAGGCTGGTTTGGAATTAGAGAGGGTCAGGCCAACCTGATCTTTTATTCTATTTTACATTTTTCTGAGAGTGCAGGTTAGGCTGAAGAAGGGACTGGAATAAACCCTAACTTAAATAAAACATTTGAAGTGGGGCTTGTTTGAAATGTTGATTAAGAGCTATAAATCATTATCTGGCACATATTAAATAAGCTGAGCTCACAACTGTCTGGTTCCAAAGGGGAGCTTAAAGAGATGATAACTGAGAAATAAATTCCTGCTAGGGAGACTTTTAGGTTGGTTCTAGATGTTTCTATCAATGTCCTAGAAGGAAGGAAATAATTACTGAGCATCACTGAACCCCTAGCAAATGGCTTTGTGGAGACATTAGGTATTCTTTACGTGGAGAAGATGATGTATTGGCCTTATCAAAGTTGTGCAATGGCCTCATCTATAATAAACTCTGTGGTGTATGAAACATTGGGCAGGTGAAGGCGTGGTGCAGGCCAGGAGGAGAAGCTGTGGCTGAGCAAAGCTGAGGTGCACATGTTCAAAATGGTGATTTATCATTATTATCTTTATTCCCATGGGCTCTGGGTGCACTGCCCATGTTACTTTTGATTTTTATCTCGCTGAAGCAGGGGATCTGCTGTGGTGGCTGAGGGTGGAGGTATCAAATTAAATGTGGAGCTGGAAACCCTGGACACCTTCTTCTCCACTGCCTTGCAAGAGGCTTTTGCAGTTCTGTTCTTAGCTGTGCTCAGGGAACCTTTGGTGCTCCCCAAAGGGTTTTTCATGTACCAGTGGAGAGTTGCATTTTTGTAGGAAGCAGTAATGCAGGTGGAAAGATCAGGGAACAGCTCTGCAATAAATTCTGAATAAATGAACGTGTTCCCAAATGACCTAAATTGCAGCTAAGGAAATTAAGATGCCTTTGGCCTGAGAGTGGGTCTGAATGTGCTGTGGATTTTAAAAAAGGAGTTTGAAATGGTGTTTGGGTTTGAAATGTGGAAATATTGCCTGGTTCCCTGTGTGTCCTGCATCCCTCCCTGCCCCTCTGTGCATTCCTGTGGCATTGGCTGTGGTGTCCATCAGAGCCATCCTGATCCTCACCCCTCTATCCCTGTTCCTTTTCCCACTCCTCATTCCCAATCCCTCAATCCCAGCTGATTCCACAGAATCCCAGACTGGTTTGGGCTGGGAGGAATCTTAAACCCATTCCAGTGGGACAGGGACACCTTCCACTATCCCAGGTTGCTCCAAGCCCTATCCAACCTGGCCTTGGACACTTTAAATCCATTACCAGTATTTAAACACTATTCAGTAACACAGGACTGAGGTGTGGAGAAAATGCTGTTTACTCTTAGTTCCCCCTTTTTAGTAGAAGTGCTGAGTAAACAAGATTTGTGCCCTGTGATTTTCTGGGCATCCCCAGAAGCAGACACAGATCTGGCTGGCTGAGCACTGAAATCTCCTTCCTTGCATCCATGGCATTAATTCAGCTGCCTTCATATGGCTGCTTTCCTCCTGGATCATTTGATATATTCTGTGGGCTGCCTGCTGAGGCACTGTGTCTGTATTGTTCCATGGAGAGCACTGCCAGTCCTGCTGGATTTATGTCCCTGATTTCCTGGATGCTGAGCTTGTTCCCATTATAATTCAATGTCCTGCCTCCATCCCTCTGCTCGAGGTGCACGGCATGGAAATTGTTTATGTTGTGGAATTACCTGCTGACATTGATGCATGAGGAAATTATCCCAGAAACCCCTGAAAAATACAGTGCCTGCTGCAAGAAATTCAGGGAGCTAACTGGGATAAGGGAAACCTTCCAGAGCAACCAGAAGTATGGAAACCTTCCCAAGGATTTGTGTCATCCAGGGGCAATGGAGTGGTGCTCAGCAGAGATTCCTACAGGACACTGACACTTGGAATTCCAGCAGATTAGCCTTTCATCAAGCCATCAGGATCCTGCTGTTGGAATAAACACAGCTGTTGTTTTCCAAGAAATGTGGCAAAGAGCAGCGAGGAAAAAAGGGACAATTAGTGCTGCTGAATGACAAGGAATTCAGGCTGGCATCGCTCTTCTTGGGAGACTTTGGCTTTCTGGAAAGCCCTTTTTGCAACAGAGGAAAACCCAAACCTATCAGAGTGTCACTCATGACGTTCTAAATTGGTGGTGGGAAGAATTCCCTTCTTTGTTTTATGTTTTTGGGTTGGTTTGTTTTTTTGGTGTGAGGGACATTTTAAAAATTGGTTGCTTTTATTCTTTCAAAAGTATTTCATTTATTGAATTTTTCAGCTCCTCCTGTTTCTGCTCCTGAACTACATTTTAAGGAATGTTCTCCTGGAGAGGAGAAGGTTCCAGGGAGAGCTCAGAGCTGTTCTAAGACCTAAAGGGGCTCCAGGAGAGCTGGGGAGGGACTGGGGACAAGGGAGGGAGGGACAGCACACAGGGAATGGCTGCACTGCCAGAGGGCAGGGATGGATATTGGGATATTGGGAATTGGGAATTCCTGGTTGGGATGGAATTCCCAGAGCAGCTGTGGCTGCCCCTGGATCCCTGGGAGTGTCCAAGGCCAGGCTGGAACACCCTGGGACAGTGGGAGGTGTCCCTGACTGTGGCAGGGTTGGAAGAAGATGATTTTTCAACCAAAATCAGTCTGTGACTCCATGATTCCTGGTTTTTGATGATGCAAGGACCTGGGGGAAAATTAATTAGTACATTTCCTAAAACAAATCTCCAGATTACACTTCCATAGCATCTCTCTCCACAAAACCAGCAAAACTCTATAAAAGTTGTAGCTAAAGGCTTCTTTTTAAGGTTTTGGCTTCTACAAAATAAATCCACAAGTGGTTTGGAGACAAATTTTATGTTTCAGTGGAAAAATGGAAAGTTGGGGTTTAAACAACTTCTTCTTTCCTGAGATCTCCTTGGAGCCAGGAGAGGCTCAGTTCAGAGACCTGAGATAGCAGGGAAAGAGATTAGTTTGGACAAGAGAGGAAATGGAAGAGTCTTGATGTCATTAAAGGAAGAAAGTGGAGAGAAAATGAGTGTATAATGACATAAAACACCTCTGGTGGTCTCAGCAAAAGTGTCAGGAGGGGCCATGGGAGAAAATATGTGCGAGTGAGAGGAGCTCATTTCCTCTGCGTGGCTGAGGTGCCTCATCCCTTACACCTCAGCACTTTATTTATTCCCCGTTCTGGCAGGATATGGACAGCAATTTCCTTATTCCTTTTTATATCCAAACTGGAAATCATCCTGCTCTCCCCATTCCTTATGGGAAACATGGCACAAGGATGGATTGGGCCGAGGGAAGAGACCCAAGAATGTGCTGGAAATAACAATCCTGGTGATGGGAGGAGTGTAACAAAGGCCTGGGGTCCAAAAACCTGGAAAAATTGGTGCTGCCACCTGAGGACTTTTGGGAGATACCAAAGGATGGAATTCAGGATATTTTAACAATTTTCAAAAGGTGAAGTCTGAAAAATGTTGCTTATTTGTGGGAGTCTTTGCCACAGAGCACATTTCAGTGTTCAGCTTGTTAATTAATTAATAAAAATATTTTTTTTTGGCACAGCTGTGCCCTGTCCTGCCTGGATTGAGAAGAAGAGGAATTGAATTATTTTCCTTGGACATTACTCAATGGACCTTCCACTGAACAGTCTCTCTCTTGGTTCTGCTTTCAAGCTCATTAATACCAAACTCCCAACTTCTTCATTCCTAATGCCAGAATAAAAATTTCTCAGTGTGTTTGAGTCCAGGCAATCTGGTAAAGTTTATTCAAAGTAAGGATAGGAAATCTGATATAAAAGGAATGATGGATAGGAAATCTGATAAAGAAATGATTCATTCCTGCTGTAGGCACACGTTGCATCTTTGTTCCCCACTTATTTGTGTCACTTCAGGTGGAATGTCCTTCCACTGTGGCTCTGGAAAGCTCTGGAGAGGATTTCTGCTTGGGAAGTGAAATGGAAAATACTGAGAGACCTTTTCATCTTTCTTTGCTGTTACTGTATTTTTTGTCCACAGTTTTATGCCTTAATAACAACAAGTAGAAGTAGAATTTGTACAAATTGTTTCAAGAATGGAGAACGTGGCAGTCAATAAATTAATTTATTGAAAAAACCCAAAAAATGCTACCCATGGATTCCCAGAATTAGCAAACATAAGTGAAAGCTATCTCTGACTAGATTAGGATGTGGGATTATTAAGAAGATGGTTTAAAAAGTAATTTTATTGGGCAGGTGGATTTTAAACAGAATGTGATGCAATACCACTGTGGCATCAACTCCTTGGATGCAGCTCCTCATATTTTGGGTTTGTGGCACAGAAGTGACCTGTGGAGAGAATCCATGGAATTTTGTGTGGCTTTTTGTTCCAGCTTATTCCAGAGTACAGTAGTTTCACGAATACAAGCCGCACGGATTATAAGCCGCACCCCCGGTGCCTCGACAATGTTGCTGTCTTTGTCAATAGATAAGCCGCACCCCGAATATTAGCCGCACTTTCGTTCGTAGCGAGAATCCGTGCGCAGCTTTCACAAATTGGCCAATTAGTAACAGGATCGCGGCATAGCGGGCTTTACTGGCTCGGGGCGGGGCCAGGAAGGCTCGGCCCACTCATGGTTGCCGACGGGGCCGGGTGGCCCAGCTCAGCGCCACGGCTCGGCGGGGCTGGCCGGGTGGTACTGCCGCCGCCGCCGGGCTCGCTGGCCCCCCTCTCCCGTCAGCACCGCCCCGCTGCCGCGTTCCCTAGCCCCGCCGGCGGGCTCGCCGGCCGCGGCGCGCCGCCTTCCCTAGCCCCGCCGGCGGGTTCGCCGGCCGCGGCGCATTCCCTAGCCCCGCCGGCGGGCTCGCCGGCCACGGCGCGCCGCCTTCCCTAGCCCCGCCGGCGGGCTCGCCGGCCGCCCCCTCCCATCTGCACCGCCGCCGGGTTTCCTCGCCCTGGCCGGCACTGCAGGCCCCCGCACCGCCGGGCTCCCCCACGCTGCTGGCCCCGATTATGCTGGGCTTCCCCCGCTGCCAGGCAGCCCCACCCGCCGGCCTTCCTGCTTCTGCCATGCTCCCCTGCACTGCTAGCCCCAGTTCTCCCGGGCTCCCCCGCCCTGCTGGCTCAGGCTCTGCCGCCCGCCCCCGACACTGCTGGCCCCGCCTCTGCCAGGCTTTCCCACCTCTGCCGGGGCCGGCCGGGCTCCAGCTTGGCTTGGGGCTGCCGCGGGCTCTCACTTCCGTGTTGGTAGCTTTTAGAATTTTGTTAATAGATTAGCCGCCCCGGAATATTAGCCGCACTTCCGGGTTTCCACCAAAATTTTGGTCAAATTGGTGCGGCTTGTATTCGTGAAATTACTGTATTCCCTGTGGGTGGCTCTTTTGTTTCTGACATGACGGAGATTTTCTCAGGAGCTCTTGGATGTGGTGTTCAACACCTGTTCCAGCATCTTTTGGAGTGTTTTTGGTAGGAATTTGGTGCCCATGGTGTTTCTGGCAGCTTTTGGGATGTGTCTCCATCCCACCCTGTGCCTCCAGGATCCCTCTGGTCCATCCAATCCCAAACGGAACAACACATGAGTCCTGACACCAACAACCAAACACCCAGCAACATTCCAAGAGGAAAGAATTACAAAATGTGTGTGGAAAATATTTGGGAAAATAGGATAAGTGGTGCATGCCGAGGTAGAGGGAGCCAATTTAGTGAGTCTCGGCTCCAACAGTAATGATGTGATTTAGATTAATTGCAGTGTTTTATTGCTTTGAATTGAAAACAGCGTTTTTGTAGGCGAGACAGCAGGTGCAGAATATCTCAAAAGCAAAGATCTAGTTTTTCCTGAATGCTTACTAAGTAATAAAAATGGGAAAGGAAAACAAGGCAGAAAATTCACTATACAAAGTGGATTTTTTTTTTTTTTTCCAAATCCAAAGTCATCTTCCTTGAAACAATCACAGGGAGCAGATTTCCATCCTGCCTCACTGTGCACCCTGAGGAGTTTGATCCAGTCTGAACTTTGTGTAACAGGCTGGTTTAAGCCATTGGGTTGTGTTGATGAGATTTGTGAAGGGTTGGAGAGCACCTAATTTTGGGGCAAGAGCTGAAGAGCAGGACAAGAATTAACACAGAGCCATGGCTCCAAGATCAAAATGTCCAGTGAATCCTGTGGATCTTTATCCCTCTCAACAATGTTCTGTCTTGTGAATAGAAAGAGAATTATGAACTAGGCATCTTGAAGCCCATAGTAATGAAATAATGACATTATTTGCAGTTCTCCACCAAAAGGCTGCTGTTTGTTCATTCTGGCCGTGTGTCCTGGCTGCAGTCTGTCCTGGGTACACTCTGCTGCTCAGCACCCAAAGTGCTTTCTTCCTAAATTAGCCAAGAATTCTTCACCCCTGATGGGATTGGATGCCCAAAGCTGCACATTTACAGTCTCTTCCTTGGGATGATCACAAGGACACGGTGCTGTGCAGTGAGACAGCATTTTGCTCAGTCAAAGAGAAGAGTTTCCAAGGGCATGGAGTGACAGGACAAGGGGATTCGCTTCCAAGGGACAAAGAGGAGCTTTAAATTGGATATTAGGAAGAAATTGTTCCCTGTGAGGGTGCTGAGGGGCTGGCACAGGTGCCCAGAGAAGCTGTGGCTGCCCCTGGATCCCTGGAAGTGTCCAAGGCCAGGCTGGATGGGGCTTGGAGCACCCTGGGATAATGGAAAGTGTCCCTGCCATGGCAGGGGTGGCACTGGATGGGTGGCTGAGGGAAGCTCTGGGCAGTGCTGGTGTTTTGGGAAGCAGCACACCTGGGGCAGCTCAGACTCCTCACCTGTGAAATTCAGCATCCTGTTACCCACTGTGGTCGGTTTGTTCACTGCCTCAGACAGTTTTCATTTTGTTTCTGTAAATGAAACGGCCAATGCTTTGTGTTGTACAGGAATTTGCATTTGGAAATGCAGATTCATCCATAGTAACAAAGGGAAGAGTATTTGAAAGCAGAAAGGACCTAAAACAGGGGTAACAAGCCAAAATATCAACAAACATTGATTATTTTCACTAGCAGTGTGTTTTGGTTTTTTTTTCGCAAGCAAACCAAATAGAAAAATTAACGCAGAATCCCAAAATGGTTTGGGTGGGAAGGGATCTCAAAGTTCATCCAGTCCCACCCCATGCCATGGGCAGGGACACCTTCCACTATCCCAGGGTGCTCCAAACTGGCCTTGGACACTTCTAAAGGATCCAGGGGCAGCCACAGCTTCTGGGAGCCTATTCCAGGGCTTCACCACCCTCACAGGGACAATTTCTTCCCAACATCCAACCCAAACCTATCCTGCTTCAGGTTAATGCCTTTCCCCATGTCCTGTCCCTCCATCCCTTGTCCCCAGTCCCTCTCCAGCTCTCTTGGAGCCCCTTTAGGCTCTGGAAAGGGCTCTGAGCTCTCCCTGGGGCTTTCTCTTCTCCAGACTCCAGCATTCATCTGTGTAAGTTAAAGAGTGGTCGGATGTTGGCCAAAGATTCAGCTTGGTTTGGTTCAGCTCTGCTGTTCCACAGGTCTGTCCTTTCACAAACCATTTTATGTTTTCAGTGGAAGCTTTGGGTTCTTCCCAGGCTGGAGATGCCATCCACAGGGTTTGGAACTTTTGTTTGTCACAGAGGGGCAGTTCCAACCCTGCCCTCCCTGGTCCTATCACTGCACACCCACAGTGGGATGCAAACTTTTCCCAATTCCAGTTCTTTGCTTGTCATGAGGTTTGGGGTATTACCCAATCCTCCAGAGTCTTTGGGGAAAGACAGCTGGGAAAGGGCAAGCAAAACTCTCCTATTTTAGTGTGCATTGCATAAGAGAAGCACAGGAAGCAGGGAGAGAGCTCTGAGGAGGAGAGATTTATCCCACACAACACTGCCAACGGAGCACAGTCTGGTAAGGGCACCAGGGCTCGTTCCTTCCCGTGCTATACATAGATCCTCCTGCCTATAATGGGAGAATTAGGTAATTTTACACGGTTTTCGGTACAAAGCATGGTTTGTTTGGTGTAGCTGATTACTGGAATGGCTGGAAAACAAGATTTCCTGGAGTTGTGACACCGGAATATTTGTTCTGTGAATGATTGAAGGCTCTGTCCCCATTTTTTTTCCTCATGACCCTGTCCTTCTGCTAGTCCCATTTCCATTTTTAATGTGCTCCCTGTCGTAGCAGCAGAGCGAGAGTGAGGCTCACTCATTCAAGGCAGGTTTTTTTTGTTTTCCTTTTTCCTGTTTGTAATTTTCTGCTGTTACAGATCAGGTTGTAGTTGTTGGCAGTGATTCATGCAGAGAGGCAGAAGACCCAGATTTTTTGTTTAGCATTTTTCAATATGTTTGGCATTTTAATGTTCTCAAACCAGTCTTTAATTTGTTACATCTTGCTCACTCATAATGTGCAGCTGGGGAGAGATTGGTACCATAGAGTAGTTCCTGAGGGCTCCTGGGTGAGGAGTGTTAGAGACTGGAATGTTTAGGTAATTATGGAACAATTGGGAGTTTACAGAGGGTCCATTACATGCCACGGGTTTAAAATGTGAAAAAAAAAAGTGTTCTGACTGAAAAGGTTTTTTTTCTCGTCTGAATTAAAATAATAGAATGGTTCAGGTTGGAAAAGACCTCTCAGACCATCGAGTTCAACCATTCTTCAGCACTGCTAAGGCCACCACTAATCTGTGTCCCCAAGTGCCACACCAACACATTTTTTGAATACTTCCAAGGGTGGCAACTCCACCATTTCCTTGGGCAACCTGTTCCAATGCTTGACCACCCCTTCAGAAGTGAATTTTTTCCTAATATCCAAACCAAATTTCCATGCTTCCATTGACTGCAGCACTTGGAGTAGCTGCAAACCCACTGTGGTGTGTAAATTGGATTTGTAACCCTGCAAATGATGTTGCACTTGCTGCTAGTAAGGTAAAATACTCTGCACATAGCTGGTAGAGGAAGGGATCCTTCTGTGAAGTTGTCCCAGTTCTGTTTTATTTAAGTTCAGTTTTAGTGAGATTGATAAAAGGCAGTTGGAGGGTGAGGCAATTGGAATGAGGAGAAAAGTGCTGGAGCAGCAGGTGAAGCCCACCCTGATTTATTTCTCACCCACAAAGGAAAAGATTTAATCTGAGGGTAGATGCCAAGGCACCCCAGTCCCTTGAAAGCAGGATGAGATATGGACAGGAACAAGGAGAGCAGCAAGACCGGAGTTTTACCTCTTTATTTCTCCCTCTACCTTCACCTTACAAGTGAATCAATTTTATTTCTTTTCCCAAACGCATCTTGCGAAATAAATCTGCGGAGCGGAAAGATGGGAGCGTGTGTTCGAAACGCCTTCGAAATCCCTTCCGCTCCCCGTGCTGCCTTTCCCCTGGATCCGAGCATGAAGCCACCGTCTCCAGGATCTGCAGGAGGAATCATCTCCGCCTGACAGATGGGACTCCCAGGCACAGATGGGGCTCCCTGACTGGAGCAGGGAGGCAAGAGCCGCGTGCGGCGACACCGCCGAGCTGGAACATCGCGTCTCTCCCGCATCCTTCCCTGCCCCGATCCCGGGCTCCTGGGACACAGCTAGGGCAGGAGAAGGGTGAGGTCATGCCCTGACCTGGTGTGATTTCTGCTGGGAAGTGTGTGATGCTGGCGGGGCTCACGAGACATTCCAGCGTCACTTGCGTTTTTACTTTTTTCTCCATGGATTTTGCTCTTCTTGTGGAGCAGCATCAGATGATGAAATCTGGATTATTCACACAGAGAATAAAGTAAGGGACTCTCTGCCATCCTGCCTGATGGACTCTCCCTCTAGGAGGAACATGGCTGAAGATGAGAAAAGTTTCCTTCAGAAATCCTCCTAAGTTCTGATTATGCTTGCTGTCAAATGTTCTGATTTTGTGGAAGGAGAAAATTTCCCAAATTTCTGCTTGCTGTATTTTGAATGTGGAGAGAGATACCTTCCTACCAGACTGGGAGAAAAAAATGCATGAAGGCTCTGAAAATCCCAGAAATGGAGGCAATAGGGGATATTTTATTAGGGTGTATTTAAGGGCAGGTATTTAAAGACAGATAAATCCCTTCTATCTTTCATTAGCAAACAAAAGGAAGGTGGGGACTGCCTGTCCCTGGAAGTGTCCAAAGACAGGTTGGACAGGGCTTGGAGCAGCCTGAGATAGTGGAAGGTGTCCCTGCCCATGGCAGGGGCTAAAACAGTGCAAAGCTGATGACCAATCTCATAGCTGGGAAGAGCTTTAAGGTTTTTCCAATCCAAACCATTCTGAGATTCTGTAAAAATTTCCAGCAGGTTTAAACCCCAGAACTGGTGGCAAAAGGCAAACATTGCTGAGTGCACAGCCTCCAAGGAACCCAGGAATGACCTTATCATTTGTGATTCTCATCCTTTCATTTATTTCCTTGTGGAGGTCAGGTCAGAATTCCTTGTTAAAATCCTTCCTGATGGAGAATTAACCAGTGAAGGGACTCGTGGGTGGGATGGTGTCTTGAGCAATTCCTTCTTCAGCGAGTGTTGGCTGAGATGGGCAGGGATCTTCTCCATGAGGGATTAGCATTCCATCCTCCTCCCTTGCAGGAGGTGTGTTTGTGCCTCTGTGAGCTCAGGAATTAGGTGATTTATTTTTTTTTTAATGCGTCGGTGTAGGAACGGCGTTGGGTAACAGCGACTTTGGGTCGTTTCGCCAAACAAATCAGAAAAATGCTTTGCTCCAGAGCTGGGCTCAGCACGTCAGGATTGAGAGCTCGTTTTCTATCGGAGATATTATTAAACTTTGCATCGCTGTGAATTATGTATCAGTCAGCACATTATCAAAATAGCAACATCTTGAAATACTTATTGAACAAACATGAAAGTAGCGTCTTGGATTACTGAGGAAGCATCTTTACACAGCGAGGAGAAATACAAGCTTTCTGTTTTTTGGGTAATAAAGGGCAAACAGGCTCAATAAATAGCTGCTTTTGGGAAATGGGATTTAATATTCATGAAAGTCAGCATTCTTGGGGAAAAAAATATAATAAAAGGGAGAGAAAGCCTAAAAGCTCTGGGCTCTCCTCTACACAGTAGGTGAAACCATCAGGAGCCCATTTGGGATACACTGAAGTTCAAGTTTTGTCAATCCCAGGGAGGGTTTTTAGTGGCTGGAGGATGTCAGGGAGAAAAAAATTCACCAGGCCCTTTGGGAAATGCTCCGAGTTCATTAAATGAGATGGTGGTGAAATCAGAATATTTTAAAGCTCACATTTTTAATGGTTTTTATTCAGCATTTTACACATTTTTCTGAAGCTTTTTGGTACATTTTTGTGGCAAAGGCGTTATTTGACATTCTGTGAAGATAATGGGACGCTCTAATACTAAACCAAAGGGTGCCAGCATGAAGCCACACCTCAGTGAGCTCCCAGCTGAGTTCTAATGCTGTCCTAATTCTTTAATGATCCTTTTATTCCAACAACCTCCAGCTTGTCCAGAAGGAGGTCTCTGCTTGCTGGGGACTGTGCAAACACAGAGTAATAAATGTTCCCTGCCCTTCCAAAATGTGTGGCTCCTGGGAAGAGGTAGGGGAAGGGACATGGAATGGGTTAGGATGGAAAAACCCTCCAAGACCATCAAGTCCAACCACTCCCAGCACTGCCAAGGCCACCACTGTGACTGTTTCAGTCTCACTCTTCAGCCTATCCCTTCTCAAAAGTGATTAAATTGATGAAATTTGCTTATAACTGCTGTTATCAAAAGCAACAATTTATATTTGCTGCAATGGCACTTGCTGCTACGAGCAGAGTTTTATGACGGAATTTTACTCAACCACTGATTGTTTAAATTTAATTTTTTTTTGGAAAAAAAGTGACTGATGATGATCCTGGATGAGCACAAATCCCCAGGTCTCTTCCAAAGCAACAGAGTGAAGGCATTCCCAATGCTGACACCTTTTGGGATCTCCTCAGCCCTTGCACTGGTGCAGGCTGCTCTGTAATCCATACAACCCTTCTGGCTGAGTGCAGGCATCCCTGGATTCCCTGGCACTGGGAAGGGAGGGGAGCTCTCTTTGTCACTGTAATTATATCTAAGCTGAGCTTCTGCAAAACAAAGTGATGTCAGGACCAGTCCATCACGCTTTTCCAGTAAAAGTAAACACAAGACACTTCCCTTCTGCCTCTTTACATGCTGGAATACGCTTGGAAAAGCAAATAAATGGTGTTTTGAAATGATTATGATGGATATTTTCTCTCAGTAATTCTCCAAAGCACCACCTGTTGCTGAGGTCAGTGCTGCCCTGGTGAGAGGATATCAGCAGCCTTGTTCCACTGGGAAAACCACTGGGGACAGCAAATAAACCACTGGAGACAGCAAATAAACCACTGGAGACGGCAAATGGTCTCGGACTCTGATCTGATCTCACCTCTGTATTTATATTACAGCCCTCATTTTGCAGCTGTAGGAAGCTGAGGACGACCTGGGGAAACGTGACAGCGCTGACAACAAATGTGTGAAAAAATTCCCTCAGCTAATTGGTGCCCTGAGAGTTCTGCAGTGGGAGCAGCCTCGCAGGCGCTGCAGGGAATGGAGACAAAGCCCTGCTATCATCTGCTGTAAACTGAGCTGAGCCTGCTGGGGCACCCGGGGCTCTGCTGATTTATCGTGGCAGCTGAGGGGATGGAGCTTGGGATTCTTCGTGTTTTAATAATTTAGAGCGTTGTTCTGAGCAGCAGGGATGGATAATACGGAGGAGTTTTTTAGTGAGGTGGTTTGTGCCCTGGGGGAGGCTCCTGGAAAGGGAGGAACACGCCAGTGCCCCAGGATCCAGCTCCACATCCTGGGATTGGGGCAGCTGGAGAGACCTTTGGAGTGGCCACTCACAATCCTGCAGTGAATACACTCTAGGGTAAAGAAATCCCTGAATTTGCAGGAATTCCTTCAGTACTCAGGGTTGGTCCTGCCTTGGTCATCACCAATATTCCACCCACCACATCCAGGGATGCACTCACTGTGATCCCAGCTGCAAACCTCCACAAACACTCATTTGATGGCAGCCAGAACTCCTCAGCACCACTCCTGACCCTCTGAGAGCCTCCTGGGTATCCACAGCACCCCTTGGCAGAATCACAGAATCCCAGGATCACAAAGTCCCAGAATCCCAGAATCACAATCATAGAATCACAGAATCACAGAATCACAGGATCACAGAATCAGAGAACCACAGAATCACAGAATCCCAGAATCACGGGATCAGACTGAGTGGAACCGAGGGGTTTAGGGACTGCTCTGCACTGCTGAGACACCCCAGCCATTTCCAAACCTGTTGCAATACGGAATGGTTGCATTTCAAACTTTAAATTGTGTCACTGGGCTTCTAAATATCCATTTTAGCCCTGCTAGGATGATAGAAATTCTGTAAAGAGGGCAAATAGATCTGGAAATTCAGCAGGACTTGCCCTTAAATTGGCAGGAAGATCAGTGTCTTTTGCTGTTTGTAGGCCTTTTGACCTCATTAATATTGCCAATTAGAAACTGGTAATTTCCTTGTTAATATTTTCAATATTAACAACAGGTTATTGCTAAATTATAAATAATAATTAGAATATCTGCCATTGTCCATAAATGTTAATTGGTAATTTGTGGCTCCCATTCTTTGTTTAAAATATTGGTTATTCTAGCACAGGCCTCAGTCCATGATCTAATGATAATCATGCTTTCAAAATACTAAAAAAAATGTTTAATACTTGACTTTTGTCTCTTTTTTTTTGTTACATTTTTTTTGTTTCTTTTTGTAAAGCAGCTGAAGTGTAGCTTGGAACAGGTCTGTTGAAGTTGTTCATCTCCGATTTTATTAAGAAATATTTGCAAAAATAATGACTCTCAAGTGAAGCCCCTTTTTTCCCAGATCAGCTTCCAGGGAAAGAAAGAAGTGCAAACACAGCTTGCCATTCCATGAGGGAACTTTCTGTATTCCTGGGTCTCAACTCTTCCCTGAAGCAACAGAAACGGGGGAAAGGATCCTGAAGCTTCTTGACATTTGTAAATTCGCTCTTATTCATCTTCCTATCTCAGATTTCTCAGCTGGATGACAAATGTGTGTCATCCATGGAGTTCTGTTTTTTAGACGTCTCCATTTATTGGATGCTCCGGGGTGTTTGGATTCAATTGGAACTTACAGCTTGTCTATGTTTTATTTGCATAATAAGACTCTGAATGACAGAGCAGCTCCAGCCAGACGTGTTGGCTCCAAACACTGCAATTGAAGCTGGGAGTATTTTGCAAGAGTGAAAAAAGAATGAGAGTGAGAGAGAGAGACTGATCACGTGTGGAAAAGTTACAGGAGGGAAACACCATTCTGAGACAGAAAATTCCTGGGATGATGATTTCCAGGCCAGGTTGGATGGGGCTTGGAGCAGCCTGGGATGGTGGCAGGTGTCCCTTCCTTGTAGACCCACTCAGAATAATCCATTATTCCATAATTCTATGATTCTATGCAGTGCCTCTTTCCTTTGGAAAGAGAAACAGGTAAAAGGAGAGCCAGAGCTTCACATCCCAGCCCCAGTCCATGTTTTCATGCAGTCCTGTAGCACATCCCCACCCATCTCATCCCCCCTCCTGTTCTCCAAAAGCAGCAGGGGAGGGCCCTTCCCTAAAAAAATCAACACTCACACATCATCATTTATTCACCCATATATACATAAATATAATAAAATAGAGCATAAAATTTAATATATAGCACATAACTCAGATGTGGTTTCAACTTACATGTGCAGCCTGACGTGCCTGTGTGGAGAATATTTTTCTGTGTATTCCAAAATCCTTCATTTTTCCCCTTAAGAGCCACTCTGTGACAATTCAGCCACGAGCCTTTGGAATGCTGGATGTCTGCCCACGATGTTCCCAGGATCCTGCATGGAATGGGTGGTTAAAGTGGTGTTTTGTGTCCTTCCAAACTCAGTTCCTGAGATTCCTTTGGAGAAGCAGCTTCAGCTTGTGTGAACTGAATTGCAGAGACAATCCCTACATTTAAGTGGCAGCATTAGTTGTTCCAGTCTGTGCAGTTCCCATTTTTTTCCAGACTGTGCTGGCTGGAATCATCTCCAAATGGGCATGAGCTGGCACTTGAGATCCCTGGGCTGGTAGTGCAGGAATGTGCATTGATTTCCCTTTTCCATATATTTTTGAATGCATGTCTATAAATAAGACCTTGTGCAGAAATTGAGAGCAATGAGCTTTGAAGCATCTTTGATATTCCAAGAGTTAATCCAGAGCCAACCAGAGCTTTGGGGTGAGGATTTACAGATTTATTGAGCTGTGCACTTTTATTTCTAAAATGATGCTTTCCAACCCTCCTCAGGTGAGTTCTGCACTTGTGCCATGCTGATAATGGAGCTCTTTGTATAAAAACAAGAGATCAGTGGAATAAAAGATTTTCCTTTACATTCTGCCATCGCAGAGGTTATTGATTGTAACCATGGCCGTGTCAGGCAGTGCATTTTTAGATGATTACTTCATACCTCAGGTGATGTGATGCACCATAAAGATGATGGATGGTGATTTGCACTTCCAGGACCTTCCAAGTGAAGCCTGAATAATCCCTGTGGGGTTTTTTCACCCTTGCAGCAATACCAAAACTGCTGGCCTTCTCCTGAAACAACAGAATCTGCCCAACTATTCCTTAAGTGCTGCCTTTCCCAATTCCTAATAATGACATTTATTTCCCATTGATTAAATTCCCTCTGGTGTAGCTCCTCCAGGCACAGTAGTGTGTGAGCAGACATTATGAAGTTAGTAAACACTATAAAGTGTGAAAGCATTTGCTGCAGGAGCTGTAGTCTAAACATTCCAGGAGAAAGCAGGATTCCAGCTCCAGTCTTGGCTTTGCCTCTGAATATCATTGTAACCTTGGGCAAAGCTCTCCAGTTTGCCTCTCCTCAGTTGATTTAATTTGTGTAGCAAGATAATGAGACTTAGCAAGTCTCATCCCTTTTTTTAAATTTTATTTTTGGTTGGGATGGTGGTGGGGAGAGGGTGGAGGGGATGGGGAGAAGCTGGCTGGAGGATGGAGGGAGGAACAGAGCAGGGCAGGAGAATCCACATCCCTGCTGGAAAAAAATGTGAGGTGGAGGCTGAGTCTTCACTGAGCTGTGCTGCTCAACCCTGTGCTTGAGGCTTGCTTGAAGAGGAAAATATGTGTAACACCAGAGGGGTGCTGCATGGATTGAGGCACAGCTGCTTGGAAACCTTGGGGGAAATAAATAATATCCTCAGGATGAGAGGGAATGGCCTCAGGTTGTGCCAAGGGAGGTTTAGTTTAGGCTCTGGGAACAATTTCTCCGCTGGAAGGGTGGTCAGGCACTGGCACAGCTGCCCAGGGAAGAGGTGGGGTGTCCATCCCAGGAGCTGTGTCCCTTGGGGACATGGGGCACTGGTGGCCCTGGCAGTGCTGGGACTCACTGATCTCAGAGGGTTTCTCCAACCTAAACCATTCTCTGATAATTCATTGCCAGGGTTATGCTGAGCTCCAGCCCAGGACTTTCACCCCCTCTCCCTGGCATCACTTCTCATTTCTTTTACATTAACACTAAACTATTTTCTCCAAGAAATCCGGTGAACTCCGACTTTAGGACGGGTCTGCCTCTCTGCTTCCCATCTGGCTCTCTTTCTCTCTGTTTTCTTGTCCCCACTGGGAGATTCAGAGACATTAAAGAAATTAAAGGCTTATTTCATTTCCCAATCCATCTTCTGGCAGGAGCTGCCCTGTTCCCTGCTGTGCAGGTTCCAGGGCTCTTGCCCAGTCATGTTTTAAAGAGTGGGGATTAACTGCTTACTTGGGAGCGTGTTTGAAGCTGAAACCTTTCACTGTCAGGAAGTTGTTCTTCAAATTCAACCTGAATTATCTTTCTTAATTTAATCACACCACTCCCAGCTATGCCTAGTGAGCTGCACTAAATCTTTCCTTTCCATTCTTTCTGTTTACATCCTTCACGTGTGTGTTGACAGATATATTGCCCATAGGTATTGCTTGGCTTCACTATGTGTATTTAATTGAATTGCTTCTAATTATTCCTCCCAAATCCACCTCTGTGGCCCCTACTTTGTTTTTCTTTTACTTTTTCTGTGCCTGGTTTGCAGCAGCTTGTTGGTTGAAATGATTTCAAAGTGTGCTTGATGCCCAAATTTTGGGAAATCTGGAGCAAGGGAAGGAGGCCACATCACCATGAACTAATCATTAATTTTCTAAATTCTTGCAGAGCTTTGGTGTCTGTGTGAAATTAATTATCCTACTTGTGTTCTCCTAATCTTCTGGCTTGTCTTTGGGTTGTCACTGGGCTAAAACTGAAGGCTTCCACTGAAAGATTTCAAAGTGGGTTGGAATCTCTCTCCTAACACACCCTGGACTTCTTCCATCCTCCAGCATTAGCCACAGCACCAGCTTCTACATGTTCAGCTCAGTTTTGATCTAATAATTCTTTTTCCTCTTTGCCTAGAGGGAGATCTAGAAAGGTTTCCCTGCTGCAGCCCAAAGCCAATTAGCAGAATATTTCTTTCACTGGCCTGTTCAACCTCTCTGTACCTTCCACTGGCTTTACCAATGGATACCAGAGGGAAGATGGAGAGCTGGGATCAAGGCACTGTGGAATTCAGCACAACTCCTGCAGTTCTAGCACATCTCAAGGTGAAGCAGGAAATTAGAAATGTTAGGCAGGGTGAAAAAATGTTACCAATACTGAGAGGGAAATAAAAATTAGGGACAAAATGGTCTGCAAGCTCATCCAGTTTGTGTCCATGCTTTGATGCCTTTGGTTGTACATGGATGTCTGGGATGGTTTAAAAGTGCAACCTCTGGCCAGGGGAAGGAGGGGACAGTTCTGTTCCACCAAATAATTGTTTTCCCAAGAGACTGACACTCAAAGCTTCCAATACTCTGTAAAACCCACACAGGCTGGTTGTTACCTCTGGTTGTTTTGGACAGGATCTGGCCAGAATCCCAAAACCACAACCAGTGCAATTCCCTCCTCTCTGCTCTGTCCATAAATGGGTCCTACTGGAGATGGAGCCACGGGACAGGAGACTGAGGGCTGGATGAAGACAATTGTCATCACAGAATCGTGGAATCACAGAATCACAGAATCACAGAATCCCAGAATCCCAGAATCCCAGAATCCCAGGATCACAAAATCCCAGAATCCCAGGATCACAGAATCCCAGAATCCCAGGATCACAGAATCACAGAATCACAGGATCACAGGATCACAGAATCATGGAATCACTGAATCACAGGATCACAAAACCAGAATCCCAGAATCTCAGAATCTCAGAATCACAGAATTCCAGAATCCCAGAATCACAGAACCACAGAATCACAGAATCATGGAATCACAGAATCCCAGAATCCCAGGATCACAGAATGTTTGGGTGGAAGGGACCTTAACAATGCTCCAGTGCCACCCCTACATGGGCAGGGACACCTTCCACCATCCCAGGCTGCTCCAAACCCCATCCAACCTGGCCTTGGACACTTCCAGGGATCCAGGGACAGCCACACCTGTGCCAGGGCATGCCCACCCTTCCAGCCAGGAATTCCTTCCCAAGATCCCATCCATTCCTGCCCTCTGGCAGTGGGAAGCCATTCCCCATTGTCCTTTCACAAGAGTTGCATATATTACACAGAACAAAATATTATTGACTGGAATAGCAATTTCACTGGGAAAAATACATTCACTGTTGAATAAAGTAATTAAATTAAATAAATGCCTAAGTAAATACTTAAATCCCTAGGTTTTTTGTCTAATTTCAATTTGAGAACATTAAAAGCCTCGAGCAAACTCAAAAAAAATTTGTTACAAATCTCCCACTCTTCCCCTCCCTGGAGTCAAGTTGAAAAATTGCGATTTTTATTTTTATTTTTTTTTTTTGCTGCTCTGAACGAATTTCCCAACTCCCCAACTTCCAGAACATATGTTCCCAAGCTGGCAGCTCCCAGGCACTCCAGCCCTGCTGTCCCTCCCCTGTGCTCCGCAGCAGAGCCCAGCAAGGCGCTGCAGGGGTTAAAGGAGCTGAAGTTGTCAGGATATTTTTGTGTTGTCTGGCAGAGCTGTTTGTTGGGCTGTCGGTGCTGCAGGGTATCAGTCACTTTGAAGGAGAGGATGTCCAGGCAGTCCCACAGCCAGACAGTGACTGGCACTGGCACTAAATCATTGTGTCAAGGGCTGGGCTCCGCGGCGGCGCGCTGGGAATTGTGCGATTGTTTGGAAGCGACTGGAGCGCTTGGGATTTATCAGCCCACGATGAAATGATCAATTAGGGCTCGTTAACAGCACTCAGTGGCACTTTGGACAGCGGGAATCAGGGTGGGTTCACGGGGCAGCAGAGCCTCTCTCAGCTCTCAGTGGAACCCTTGGTGCTCTGGGGTGTTTCTGGTACAAAGCAGGGAAGGAAAATGTTTTTCCATGTACTTTGGAAGGATGAGGGATTTGGGATTGTTCAGCCTGGAGAGCAGAAGGGCTCTGGGGTGACCTTAAAGCTCCTTCCAGTGCCTGAAGGGGCTCCAGGAGAGCTGGAGAGGGACAAGGGATGGAGGGACAGGACACAGGGAATGGCTGCACTGCCAGAGGGCAGGGATGGATATTGGGATATTGGGAATTCCTGGCTGGGAGGGGGGTGATGCACAGGTTCTCCAGAGAAGCTGTGGCTGCCCTTGGATCACTGGAATTGTCCAAGACCAGGCTGGACAGGGCTGGGAGCAGCCTGGGATAGTGGGAGGTGTCCCTGCCATGGCACTGGATAATCCTTAATGTCCCTTCCAACCCAAACATTCTGGGATTCTGTGATTAAAGTTCTGCCTGAGTAGGCTCTGAAATTCCACATCCCAAAGGAATCAGGGAAGATCTTTAACAAATATTGGATGTTTTACCCTCAAGTATATCAAGGTCTAACTTTTTAATTCTTCTCAGCAAGTCTGTAGCAAAACATGAACACATGGGTTACCACTTGACCTCCAGATGGCAAAGAACCTTCCAGTCCCAGGCATAAAATCTAAAATTTAAAATCTAAAAATCAGTGCATTCAGAAATGTAACATTTTTCAGTGATAAAGCCAATTTAAAGAGCCAAATACCTCTGGTAATTTGCAGACAACGTGGTCTGTAAGGAACCTGAACAGCTTTAAGGAGCCAGGCCCTACTTTAACTGGAATTTGTTAGGGATGAAGGAGGAAAGTGATGGAGCTGGACTTTGATGATCCTTGTGGGTCCCTTCTAAGCAGGATGTTCCATGATTCCACAGGTGACAGGTTTGAGGAGTGGCCACCCCTATTTCCATCATCCTTGAGACCAAGCCTACAGATCCCCCTTTCATTTGCAGATAACTTTAAAAATGCTGTTTTCCTTTCTGCTGCCTGCTGCCCCCTGAGCTCTACCCCCCAAAAACTGAAAAATCCCCAAACCTAAACCCAAAACAACAAAACAATCCGCAGGGCGAAGCCAGCAGGGAGATTTCTGCCCGTGGGAGAAGCCTCCCAAGAACACCTGGAAAGCCTCTTTTGTTCTTCCTGGACTTTTTCTTATCAGAGCCATTCCTCAATCCCATTTTTCTTTCATCTTCTGCTGTTCACCTCAGGTTCCTCCCACCCCCTCTGCTGCTTCCTTGGAGCCTTTCCTTGCCATTGATTTGCAGAGCAGTGCCAAGGCAGTTTGGCACTGGGAGGATGCAGATGGGAGCAGGGTGCCTGCTGAGCCTTGGGTAACCCCAGCTCAGTAATTGAGGTGCCACTAACCCCAGCTAATTGTGCTGCAGCTCAAAGGCAGAGCCTCCCCTGGCGCCTCCTTTAAATAATTTGGGTGTATATCCATCAAGCCCTCTGTGTTTCATCTCCTCTCTTCCCCTTGTGCCCATTTGTTTATTTATCCTGGGGCTCCCAGCTCCCTGCAGTAAAAACCAGGCACTTCCTGCATGGCAGGTAATATGGAAACGGGGGCTGCTTTTCCTTTCAGATGAATTATTTTCATTTGATTTTTTGAAAATAGACGCAAAAGATTCCCTATCAGTGCCTAGGAAAATCTGGGAGTCACTCCAGGGCAGCTGAAGGATGAAAATAGAGGATTTTTTTGGGGTCAGCAGCCTGAGTTTGAGTTTCCTTTAGGTGCTGGAAGTGACCAGGGGATTTCTGACAGGTTGAGGTGTTGTTCCCTTCCCAGGGTGAAAATCTTTGGGAATCCAGGGCAGCAGGGCTGGGGTTTGGAAGTGCTGCCTGTGGTTTGTGTCCTGGTGTTTCTCCAATGTGCCACATCCCAGTGCAGCCCAGTGTGACCCCACAGGGCATTGGTGGCAAAGGAATTTTTTCCCTAGGCTGATTTGGGCAGCCAAAATCACAGGGCAGGCTGTTCCCATCCCACTTGGGCTTGGCAGGAGGAGCTCCTCAGCCTTTCTTGGTTTTTACAGCACAACTTGATTGCTCTGGTTTAGTTACCTGAATGTCACATTTTAGTTGAGGCATGGAATAATTTCTGCTGATTCCTCACTTCTCCTTCCCACTCTGGAAAATCCATCTTGGGGCTTTCTGCTGTTCATTCTGCTAATCCATTTGTCACTGCTTAGAAACTCCTGGTTCTGCAAGGATTGCTCCTTTTAAGGAGGTGAAATTTATTTGTCTTTCTCAAAAGCTGAGATACAAATGAGAAAATCAGAGAATCCCAGACTGGCTGGGTCAGAGGGGACCTTAAAGCTCATCTTGTTCCACCCCCTGCCATGGGTAGGGACACCCAAAGGTGTGGGTGAAGATGGGTCAGTGGAATTTTTCCCATCAGATGATGTCTTTGCTGTGCACTGAACGCTATTTAGAGACACCTGGGTTGTAATAACAGGCAGGGCTTGGCTGAGATGTGCTGGAGCAGGTCAGGTCAGCCCCATGGGCAGCCTGGGATAAAGGAATGTGACTCCTGCAGCTTGTCCCCTCGGGAAGAAAAGGTCCTGCTTTCATCCCTTCCCTTCCTCCCTGCACCTTCCCTGCTCCAGCCCTTGTCAGATCCTTCTCTTGTGGTTTTAACCTGGCAGAGAACTCTTTATTTTTTTGGAGTTCTGCACTGGCTCTTGTGCTGACCTGGTTCATGGGTGACATCCCAGAGGCAGCAGGGAAGGGAGGGAAGGGGAGCCCTGGGAGCTCAGATCTGCTGGATCAGCTTTGCTCCTACAGCCCAGCTGGGGAAGGAGCAATTCCTGCTTCTGGGACCTGAGCTTGCATCCCAACATTTGCTGCCTTCTGATGGACAGAGGGATTTGCACAGGTCAGTGGTGGGGGTCTGTGACACCCACAAAATACCCCAACCTTGTCTTTAAACAAAGCACCAAAGTTAAAAGCTCATCTTCTTTTGCCTCATTAATTTGTTTGAATCACTGTTGCAAAGTTTGACAACACGCGAAGGGTCCCTGCACACCAAAACACAACACTCATCTGTTGGCAGCACCAACATCCATCTGACAGCTCTACCCACAATTATCAAATCCTTTATTTGTTGTCTTGTTGTAGCACTTCTGATGATTATTTTTATCCTTTTGTCTGCCAGTATCAATAAAAACAACAGCTGAGGTTCACACGCCGTGACGCGAGTGCGGGAGCTGGGGGTTGGCTCTGCACTGCCAGGCTCTGTGTGTTAAAACCCTGCTCCATAATCGAGAAGAAGGGGCAGAAATTCCAGAAATGCAGATTGACAAGTGCCTTGGCTCCTGAGTCCTCAAGGATTGTCACAGGGCTGCAACCCTCCACTCGTCTCTTGGTGAACGCGATGTTTTGACGTTTTGTTTTTTTTTTCATTTCTTTAGTGAAAAGCTTTACTGCATGAACTGAATAAAAAAATGTAGGTCCCACTCCCTGGGCTGGATCAGTGTGTGGCAAGACATCTTTCTTTACTCATAATCTTTCTTTACCAATGTTTGTGAAGCTCTTTCTGTTTGCAGCATTTAGGGCACAAAAATAAGTGTTGATGCAGATCAAGGAATTTCCCTTTGAGGGATGCAGAGGTGCCAAATATTTTTAGCAGATGAAATAAACTGGGAGAATAAGTAGCTGGAAAAAAAATCACATAATGGTGGCAATTGATTGGTAAATAAAAACCTGGGAGCTGGAGGAATGGTGGTGTTGGGATTACAGTGACCACTCCATTGGTGCAATTAATTGCATCACTGCAATTAATCATCCCTAATTGAAGCATCCCTCTGCAGGAGTCCTTGTGCACCTCAGCAGTGGGAGGTGCTGGCAGCTCTCCTCCACCCTCCCTTTGTTTACAGACTTCCAGGAGCATCATTTGCAAAGTTCACATTGACAAATCCCCGTGCTGGGTCTGCTGGGCCTCAATCCGTCATCAAATAACAGCATCAACATTTTTCCTGGGCTATTATCATCACTTCAGCTGCTGCAGCAATAGATCCTGCACCAATAAATCAAGGGGGGATCATTTCAGATGGGCAGAAACATAAACAGCATTTTAAAAAGTGCATCTTTTAGCAATCCCCTTTGCTCCTGCTGTTGGTTAGTTTTATGAGGTAAAAATGGCCTCAATTTCTGGGTTTGTCTTCATTTCCTCATTTACACAAAGCCAATCTGGTATTTCCCCTATTTTTTTACCTGCCATTCAATGAGCCCTGAGTTACTACATTCATTTTTCACTTTTTCTTTGCCTTTTGCTGCTCCTTTTTTGGAATGTCCTGGTGGTAGGAAATGGTTGTATTTCCCCAGGCTGCAGGTGCTTATCTTTGTGGTTGTGATACAAACCTGACAAAGCCTCTCACCCATCCTCCAGCAGGAAAATTGGAAATCTTGCTCTCCTTTAGCAAGAAATTCACTTTTTTAAAGGCAAACTGCAGCTGCAACACCTGAATTATGGCATGGTGAGGCTTTGGGTTATAGCTCCCTGTTCCACTTTGCCATTCCCAGCACAAGCTGTGTTTTTATTCTTTGCACCACCAGCCTGTTCCCATTTCCATGAAAGAGCTTTATGTGCTGAGTCCTGCCTTCCCTCCTTCCCAATCCACGTGCATCGTTAAAGGGGCTTTCTTAATTTCCTGTTTTAGGCTTTCCTTGGAGATTTCTTGCTCTGTTTTCCCTTCCCCATAGCACACAAATATTCCTGCTGGCTGCAAAGAGCCTGACTGGGTTTTTTTTTTTGCTCTAAGTTGGCAGCTCAGGTGATGACAATTGGCTCCCTCTGCCTGTTCCAGCTGCTGCTCTGGTGCCAGATGGCTCCACACACGTGCAGGGAGTTTTCATTTCGTGTTCCTGGGTGAAAAATATCCCCCTTGATGCTGGGGTTGGGTCCCTCATGTCAAATGAGGTGTTTGCCTTCACAAAGCAAAGGTTCAGTTTTGTAGCTGGGTGTCATTCAGGCACCCACCTTGCACAGGTTCATCAGAGTGCAAAGGATTTGGGTGGAGAACTCAAGTTTGGAGTCTTGGGGATGATCTGGGAGGGCAGCAGCCTGCAGAGAAATGAGAACAAAACACTGGCTGCTTTGCTGGCTGAAAATGGTTTCTTTTCCAAGATAAAACAAATTGGGAATTGGAATTATTGGCCCAATCACAAAAATCTCTGTGTCGTGCAAAATGAAAATTCTATTTTTAAAAAAAATGTAATTAAATAAAAATGTATTTAACAGAACATTCCCATCCAGCTCAATTATACACAGAATCCCAGGCTGGTTTGGGTTGGAAGGGCCCTTAGAGCCCATCCCATTCCATCCCTGTCACCTCCACTATCCCAGGCTGCTCCAAGCCCCATCCAGCCTGGCCTGGAGCATTTCCAGGATGGAGCATCATGACCCAACCCATCATGTAGCTGGCAGAAAATATTTCCTCTAATGACAGCAATCATGCACAGGCCTGAACTTGCAATATCAGCATGAGCCCAAGGGCCCAGAGAGAGTGGGAATTTGGGAAGTGCTGACAGAAGAGCAGGAAATATGCTCCCTATATTCCCATAGTTACCTGGGAAGTCCTGGTAAGGAGCAGGAACCCAAATAATGTTCAAATTGAAAAGATAAGCACCATAAAAGAAATTATCCAAATTCTGTGTTTGCAGTGCTTTTGCATTCCAGATGTTGGAAATGACAGTAGACAATGAAGGAAATTTTCTTGCCTTTCCTACTGCCTGAATTTTATCCTAGAAAACAACCAGTTTTCTGATCACCTGCTATTCAGCACTCAAACCTCTGACCTATATTCAAATGAAAAGTATAGAACTGACAAAAAAAAAAAAAAATCAGCATTTCTTTCACCCCTCGAGTAAACTGGTTTGACAGCTACATAAAATGATTTAGTTTTTTATAATTCCAAGTACAGCAGGATTAGCCCTTCATCCTGTTGTTTCAGGATGTCTGCATTAATTATTTCTTGTCCTCTTTAATTCAACACTAAACTCACATTTTCAGTTCAAGGGACTGGCCCGTTCTTAAATCATGTAAATATTATTCAGAACTAGGTGATACCCACGTGCAGAGCTGCCAAAGTACACTCATTTATTTTTTAACTTCTTAGTCAGCCAGGGAGCAAAACAATCCATGATTTATACAAGGCATTTAATGAATTTCATCCTTTCCCCATCGGGGTTTCAACATTGCTGAGACACAGGCATGAGGAGAAAGAACAGCAGCAGAAATCCCTGAGAAATGATCCTCCTGCATTCTGGAACTGCTCTGTTGTGTGGAAGGGCCAAAATTGTTCAAATCCTAAACTGAGCAGGGCTGATTAAAGCCCACAGTGCCAAGGAGGGATTTGCTTTCTAGGACAAAGCCATCCCTTTGAGGAATGTTCCCTGCTGAGCTGCCCATCACCTGCCAGCACAGCAGGATCCAGGGTTAATCCTCCCAAAACTTCCTGCCTTGGTTGGGTTTCTGTGGATGCTGAGCACAAACTCTGTGTGGGTGAGCAGTTCAGTGGGTCTGGTTTGAGGAGCTGGGGTTTAGGGGCACAGCTGGAAAGTCCCTGTGCACATTCCCAGTGTGGGATTACTGAGTGGTTGAAGTGAATATCCCAATTTGTGCATCATTCCAAAGGTCAGCATCAAAAAGTTGGAACTCTGTGGTCAGGGCTGATTTCCCCAAGTCTCCAAAAAGCCTCATTTAATCCAAGCTTGTGCTGCTGCATTTCAGAAACTCAAGACTTGCAGTTACCCATCTCAAATCCTTCCCATTTGCACAGTCTGTGATTCCTCATATTTTACTTTGAGGTGGGAAGGGCAGAACTTTCCTAAACTGAGAGCAGCCTGATGGCTTCAAATCTGTGCAACTGTTCCAGAGTGAGCTCTGTGAAGGATTCTCCCATAAACTGAGGCTGGGGACAGAGCTGGAAGTTCTCTGTGGGTTTTTGAGTTGACAGAAACTCTCCAGCTTTGGTTTCTGTGACCTGTGCATGGTTCTGGTTCCAGCCTGTTCCCTGGGCAGCCAGTTCTGGAATTCTCCAGGATTTCTGTTTGTGTTCCAGAGCAGCCAGCTCTGGAATTCTCCAGGAATTCTGTTTGGAAGGTAAAGTGTTATCCCAAGCAAATTTGCAAGTAATTAATGTCACAGGGATCTTTTCTGCCCTGCTCAGAGGAATCCCAGGGAGGCACAGACTAAGCAGATGTTGTAAGTGCAGAGGTGTACAACAAATAATAATTAAAAATCATAATATTTATCTCCAGTAATAGCCATCCTTAGGATACAGCTCGTGCACGTGCTCCTTGCATTTGGAATGTGAGACTGAGTGTTGCAGAGCAAATCCTGCTCTTTGATGGCATTTTAAACAGATCTTTCCATGATCTGTTAATTATTGATGTTGGCCAGGTCATCATTTTCTGACTATCCTCGTTGGAAGGGGCAGCCACGAGGCAGCTGTGGTGAGCATTGCCCTTAATCCCAAAATCACTGCCCCCAGATGGGTTTTGAGGTCTTTTCCATCCCAATCCAGCCTGGGATTCTGAGTTTCTATTTAATTGCTTGTCTTGGTAATTATTGTAACTTTTCTAAGATACTTGATCCAAATAAATTTCAAAACTGAGATATATCAAAAATCAATAAAAATTAACCCTGAATTTATTTCCTTTCCCCTTCTGCCCCAAAAGCAGGACAGAGAACTGTTCCCTAAAATCCAAAAGCAGAAAGAGCTGCAGTCCCACGGATCATATTTAAATCAGAATTTACTTCATACCAAGATGCTTTGCATTTTGCATTTATTTGTTATCTCCCATTCAAAGGCAAAAAAAAAAAGTATTATGTGTAACCAAAATTGTCATTGCACTTGTATTGGCTACTAGAATTTGATGCCAATTTGTATTTTAAGTAATCCAGGATGATAATTACACTTATTGCTTCCCTAACTGCACAGTTGCTATTCAGGGTATCTCATGTATATTTTATGTATGTTCAGTATCAGAGCAGACCTTTTGCAAATTGATTCATTTGCATCATTATATCCTTCTTTCAGAAATCATTTTCTGATCTTGAGGATGAAGCTTCTGCTGGAATCACAGAGATAATTCCTAGAACTCAGCCTTAAAGCTGGGAAAACTGAAAAAGAACTGAAATTAATGACGATTTTTTTATTTTTCATTTTTGAAGTGTGAATTTTTGACAGCATTTATTAGAAAATTTTCACAAAATACTCGTTTAGGTTGGAAGGGACTTGAAAGATCATCCTTTCCACCCCCTGCCATGGGCAGGGACACCTCCCACTATCCCTGACTGCTCCAACCTGGCCTTGGACACTCCAGGATGGAGCAGCCACAGCTTCTCTGGTCATCCTGTACCACTGAATTTTTCTTTTGTTCATCCACATGGAAAAAAATAAAAAAGAACAAATTATTTGGCTCTTTTTAAAAAAAATTTTTTATATGGAAAGGCTCTTCAGCTCTGGGGCTGTCCTGTGCCTTGGAGCACATCCTCATCCTCCTCCTCTTATCAATCCTGATTTAAAACCTACCCCACTGCAGAAATCCATTAGAGGCTTCCTTCCCTCCCTCCCCTACACAAATTGCCACTGCCTGAAGCTGAAGGGAAGCCAAGCTGCTGGCTGAGTGACAGACCTGGTGGCTTTGAAAGGCTGATGTGCTCTGGGGCTGCAGGCAGAGCAGAAGGGGGACGGAGCCTGGTGCAGCACAGACAGAGCAGGGCTGGCTGCTGGGGGCTGCAGAGGACCCAGCCCCTCGTTCTGCTCCTGCAGGGGCTTGGGGAGAGGTTCCTCCCACACTGGCAGGGTGACAGCTGCATTCATCTGCAACATCTGAGGGAGCCGACTCATTTGATGTTTTGTTTTGAAAAAAATTATTGAGGACTGTTTTGTATGCAAAAAGAGTTGGGGAGTTGAGTCTTCTTCTTTTTTTTTTTTTTCTCCCTGCCTCTGAGTCCCAGATAACTGAAATTATGCTTATCAGAGGTTCTTCATTTAAAGTTGCTTTAAAAGGTGTTGTGAAACATGGAGGGAACGTGCAGGGTTTGCCTGGGCTGTGAAGAGCCTTGTTTTGATTTATCACTCTGGACATGGGCAGCCAGCAAAGAGTTAATTCACTTTTTAGCTCTTCTCCTGAAATAGGATAAAATAAACCTTAAGTGGATACAGCTTCATTTTTGGGCCTGTCTCTTGTAGGCTAAACCATCTAGCAGATGCTTGGGCAAGGAACAGGTAACTGAGATGGGCAGCAATCATTTTGTATTTATTTGGGAAAAGCAAAGAAACTGCAGTCAGGACACCAACACCACACAGTTTAATGCTTCAATTTGTTACAGAATGGGAAGGGAAAATTATACTTATTTATATTTATATGGGGGTGATTATGGAGAAAGTGCCTATTTACATGTCCAGGAAGTTTTAGACACCAAGATGGGGTTTTTATCCTGAATCACACCCTACACAGAGCAGATCACAACCCAAACATCAGCTCATCCCTCTTCTCAAAGGAGCAGCTTCTTAATATCTCCTTTGCATAAAATTTGAGGGCCCCTGCCTTGTGTTATTGAGCACTGCTGATGGTCTTTTGATAGCTCTGCTTTTAATAAGCTGCAGATTATCTCATCTGCGTGTGTACAGCAGCATATTTCAGAGCATAGGTATGGAAGGAGTAAAGTTGGATTGGCAGCACATGAAAGGGAGCTGAAATGCTTCAAAGGGCAGGGAGAGAGAGGCAGAAAGCAGAGAAAAGGCTCTGGTAGGTATTGGGATGAGAAGCTTTTGAAATATAGATAACCTACAGCAGAGAGGAGCTCTGCTCTCCCAGCACTAATAATTACACAGATAAGAGGGTAAAGTGAAAGGAAGCCAGGAGATATGGACAAAGTTCAGGATGAAACATCCTGGAAAGAAGAAAGCATGGAAATTTTATTCTGGGAGAAAGTCAGGTGAAGCCCAGGTTGGAAATCGTTAAGAATGTGAAATGTTTGTGACAAACCTGGGGACACCCAATGAGATCAACCCCAGCCCTGGGAGTGCTTTTGTGTGACCAGCACAGGTCTGAAAGCTCAGGGGACAGAATCTGAGGATCAGGGAATATCCTGAGCTGGAAGGATCAGGGAATATCCTGAGCTGGAAGGATCAGGGAAGTCCAAGAACAGAAATATAATAATACAAACAGAAATGAGTAATACAGAGAAAGTAATGGGCCAAACTCAAGACACCAGTTCCCAGCAGTGGGAGAATTCAAGGTCCTGGTGATAAAACAGCCACAGGGATGATGAAAAACCCAGGGAGGGTCATCCCTGCTCAGAGCCAGGTGCTCCATTCCACAAACACTTTGTGACAATTAAACACTTGGCACAGGGAAGGAGAATTCCTCAGGTACTTCAGTTCTTCATCATTTCAACCAGTGTGTGAAAAAGCCAGCCTGGAGTAGTCACAACAACAGTGAGGATCCTTGTAGGAGGGGAAAAAAAATACATTAAAAAATCAATGCATCTACAGAGGAACTGCCTAATAACGAGGAAGATAATTAAAAGGAAATTAAAGCAGCAGCTAAGAGGGGAATGTTTGTAGGTGGCTTGGATGCTTTAAGGGTAACAACTTATTTTACTACTCAACACAAATATGCACAACATAATTATTCTCAGGAAGATATGCCAAAAAGAAAATATAAACTGACATACAAAGGAGTTATTAGGCTTGGTTTGGTTTGGGTTTTTTTTTTTTAAAGGAAAAAAATGCAGCCTCTCAATTTAAAAGGGAAAGGGAAGCCAAGCAGATTCCGAGCACTTACTGGATGTGGAAAAGCTACCAACAAAAAGTTTTTTGAGCAGATCAGAGGCAGGAAGCTTGCCAGGGAAGCAGTCAGGCTGATGGATGATCAAGGCATAAGAGGAGCACTAAAGGAAGATAAGGCCATGGATGAGGAGAGAGATGAGTCCTCACTGCTGTTCCCTGCTGGAGCCTGGGGATGGCTCCAGGCTGGAGCTGCTTTAGTGGGAACACACAAAAAAGAGAAAAAAAAAAATAAAAAAAAAAAGAAAAAAAAAAAGAAAAAAAAAAGAAAAAACGAAAATCAGAATATGCTGAGTTGGAAGGGACCACAAGGATCATCCAGTCCTGCTCCTGTCCCTGCACAGAGACCCTAAAATCCCACCCTGAGCATCCCTGGGTGTCCAAACACTCCTGGAGCTCATTGCCCATTCCCTGGGGAGCTCCAGGACCCTCTGGGGGAATAAAATCCAACCTAAACCTCCCTGGCACAGCTCCAGCCATGCCCTGGGTGCTGTCACTGTCACTGCCACCCTCCTGTTCCCCTCCCCAGCAATCTGTACCTGGGATGAGTGTCCCCTCAGGCTCCTCCAGTGCCCTGAGCCCCTCCCAGCCCTTCACCATCTCCACTCCCTCCTTTGGGCACTCTCTGATGGTTTAACCCCTTCCTTATCTTGGGCTGCCCAAAACTGCACTCAGTACCCAAGATGGAAATAGAATTTCCTCAGAGGGGCTCCTCAGGGGCATCAGAACTGCTGGTCCAGTGTCCTGTGAGTGATATTCCCAGGGATATTAGATCCATAAAGGGAAGGTTATCCCAGAGAAGCTCATGTTTGTTGTTATCCACACATGGATATTCCACTTTGTGCTTTTCCAAGCTGCTCCTTGTGCTTGGTCTGACTTACACAAGATCCAGGCAGCACCAATCCCTGAGATTGCTCTACAGAAGTCAGCTAATCTTTAAAAATGGGCTAAATCCCAAATTAGAATGATTTCAGCAGAGTGAAGCTTAGAAGACAATTGCTATAATTATGCAAATGTAAACAAGTGAAAAGCCTTAACACAATGTATACAAAATAATGATTAAAAGGAATTAGCACTGGGAATTAGCAGAAATTGGGCATTTGTATGTAATAATAGGGCTGGAAGTTAATGATCCAGAGTTGAAAGAGTTTTGCCAGTTGATATTAAAGCTCAGATAATCTTTTGTTCAGTAACTTCATGCTTGTATTTGTTTAGGATTGCAGCCTGTGCCTGTATCACCATATTGGAATTCCAATCACTCACCAGTTTTTAATTGGGCAGTAGAACTGATAGAGTAATTGTGGCATGAATTGATTATTAACTGAAGTTTGTGTGATAATTAATAACAAAGTTCTTGAACAAAAATGACACAAAAATAACATAAGCCTTCCCAAACTGGCATTAGTTCAGCGCGGTGGTGACCCAGAGTTTTAATTGTCAATGTGCATCTAAATTCCCTCCATCCAGCCCAGTGCTTGAAATCTTTATCAGTAGCTGCCAATAAAAGGAAATTTATTTGGTTACTGAGGCCTTTTTCCAGGCTGGGAGATTTTCAGCTGATCTGCCAAAGCAGTCTGGATTCTGCAGGGCCAATAATTGATCAGAGTTCTGCTTTTTGTGCTCTATTTCTGTTCTGCTTTTACAGCCTCAGGCAGGAACCCAATCCCCAGAATCCCATAAGTGTATCTGTGCTGGGTGGGCACTTTGCTCCTCCAGAGTACAGAATATTTTATCCTAGAGTATTTGTAGGGCTGGTGTTCCATTGCTCTGGTTGTAGAAGCAGCATTATCCTGGAAATCTTCAAGGGTAATTTTTGAAACTGTTGTCTCCTAATGATTAAACTGAAACAGAGGTTGTCCAGAGGAGCTGTGGCTGCCCTTGGATCCCTGGAAATGTCCAAGGCCATTGGATGGGGCTTGGAGCAGCCTGGGATGGTGGGAGGTGTCCCTGCCATGGCAAGGGGTTTGGAATGAGATAAACTCTAAAATCCATTCCATGATGAAGTTGTACATCAGAGTCTCGTGGCAGAAGCTGATCTGTCTGAAGTTCTGGTACCCCAGGTGAGGTTTGGGGACATTTTCTCCGCACCCTGGAGCAAACATAATGAGGACCCTGCAGAACTTTAAATCCAGACCTCATTTGGGGAGGCAGAAATCTTTCCACAGAGTCAGAACTGCTGTAGCCCCTCATTTCCTCCAGCAGGGAAGTGTTCCCTGCCCCAGAGCTCAGGGAGGAGCCCCAGCAGCAGTGCTGGTCCCTGAGTCACAGCCAGCTCTCCTGCCTGGGGCTGGACATGTCCTGCCCTGGTGGGACTCCAAAAACCTGGAATTGTGTGACCCAGCACAGACTGCCAGCTCTCTGCCAGAGCTGAAACCAAAGCTCATCAAACACGATGAGAGTGGCCCTAAGAGCCTACCCAGGAGCTGTGGGATGGGTCAGGCAGCTGATCCTGCTGCAAACTCCTCTTGGATTGCATGTTCCTCCCTGTTTTCTGTCAGGTTTGCATTTAGCACATCAGCTCCTGATCTGTGTTGCACAGATGTGAGTGCTGGGGCAAGGAAGGGCAGGGGCTGAAGGTTAATTCTGGAGAGGGGCTGAAATTCCACTTGTGTGAAAAACTTTCTACAGAATTTTTTTGCAGTCCTTACTATTCTAATTATGAAACAACTCTTCCATTTGAAAGACCTTTTTTGCTTTATGATATCAAACTGTGTAAGAAATGTCTCAGCTCTTCATCATGGAGTCTGGTTAAACACAGCAGGCAGGTTATTTGGTTTGGAATTAAATCAAAATGTCAGAATCCATCCAGAAATGCAACACCTTGCTAGCCAAATGGATAGAAAGTGCATTTTCCCAAGATTTACCTGTAATTCATTTTGGAAAGGTGACACAGGAGGCACCAAACCAGGCAGGTTTGTTTGGGCCTGGAAATCCCTCCACGGTACAGGGAGGACCTGAGGTCCTGCTTTGAGCATTAATTGGTGACAGTTCAGTGATCACTCCTTGCTGTTTATTTTTACATACAGCCCAAAAAAATAAGGTGGGAGTAAAGTTCTCTCAGTGCTCCCCTCTTTCTTTTCACCCCTGATAAATCCATGTCTGGGAATGTTCATGTTCTGTGAAGGAACATCCAGGTGTGGATGCTCTGTTATCCTCAGCTGGTGCAGCTGGTACCAGAGCCACCAAGCTTTGCAGCTTTTCCTGGGATTTATGGCATATTAGAGTGAGATGTGTGGCTCCAGAGGTTGGATGCAATGGATGGAAGGAAGGAAGACAAAAGGAGGAATCCCTAAGCTTGAGTGTGCACAGAGCTGCATCCTTCCTTCCCCAAAGGCAGGCAAAACCTTTGCAGGGGCTGGGAATACTGGCAGCCATTGGAGCTGGAATTGATGATCCTGTGGGCCCCTTCCAGCTCAGGATATTCTCTGATTCCATGATGTGGCAGAGCAGCATTTGAGATAAACTCTCTCTTTGGAGCTGTGTGAGCAGCGAGTGCCAGCTCCGGTAGCCGTCGGGAAGGAGCAGGAGATGCTCCATCATTCTGCTCCTTCTTCTGAGGAACAAGTCAGGCTGCTCTCCCAAACCTCAGGCATGTGCCAGCAATCTTCCAGCACTCAGAAAAGCCCAGAATGTCCCAAATCTAAAATTCTCTCCAGCAATGAATTTTGAAAATCATTTCTCGCCGCCATTACTTTTGGGTAACAAGTGATTTTTATTACAGGCTTCAGGAGCAAGTCTCCTCCTCCTCCTATCTGTACAAACAGCTATAAACTGACTGCATTTTAATAACTTTTTTCCAAGAAGTTACAAGGTATTTCATTAAAATGTCAACTTTTTCTTTCATATATTTTATGATTCTCTTTCTTCCTTCTGCCACAAATATGTTGTTGCCAACATCATCATGACACAGTTTGCTGCCAAGACTATGGAAAGTTAAAAAAGGAAAGGAAAAATGAATTTCTCTTCACTTTTTAGGTAAAATTCTTCCAGCACTAGGGGCTGAGAAAGCAGTCAGAAATATCTGAAGTGCCAAAGACAAATGTTCAGAGTGCCAGAGCAGTGACATGAAAACATGGAAGCAGAACCAGGGAGCGATCCTGTGCAAAGATTTATCAGCTGGGGACATTTCCTTTCGCCATTTGTGGATTCCAGGTGGCTCCTCCCGACGTTTCTGCCGGATCAGAGCAGCAGGAGTGTGCACACCTTGCCTGGGAGAGGTTTAGCACAGCAAGTCAGCTCCAGTTTGCAGGAGACGTCGTGTCCTTCCCACCCCAGCATCTCCAACTGCTGCACGGAATCCTTCGTGTCCTCCTGCACATCCCCCAGGACTTGCTCTTCAGATCTATCCACCTGCTGTCACCCAGAAGGTCCCCAAACCCAGCTCCAGCCAGCTCCAGCCATCTGCTCTTGGCTGGTTCGATGAGGAAGGAGCTGCTTTAACTGGGAATGGAGGGAAGGACTGGAATCCCCTCGGTTTTGCCTCTGAGAAGAGCCAGGAGATGTGACTGTGTTTGCTGCTCAGGTGCCTTAACACCTCACTAATTAAACCCAGCCTGGCTTAGCTCAGGGAGTATCCCTGCAAAGGCCCTCATTTGCAGCCCTTCAGCAGATGGATCCTCACTGGAATTTTGTTATTACCTCTGCTGTCCCAGTGCTGGAGCTTCTGAGTGGCCACAGAGACATTAAATGAGATTTGTGCCCAGGATTTCTGGACTTCTGCCTCTGCAAATCTCCATTTCTGAGCATGGAGGGTCCTTGTTGGCATCCTGAACACCTAATTACACTTTTAAAACATCTAGAAAACTTTCAGATTCCCAAGTGTAATTTCCTGCTCGGCTGGAGAGCGAGGGACAAATGTTATTTCCACTGGTGGTGAACCAGTTGTGGGTTCAGAGTTCCCAGCACTGCCCCTGGCACTGGGGAGCTTTGGGTTCAGCTGGCTGGGTTTGTTGGCTTTTTTAAAAACAGCATAAAATCCCTTTCTTGGAATTTACTCTGCTTTGGTGTTGCCCTCACCCCAGAGACCTTCTTTTAAAAGTGATTTAATTTCTTTCCCTCTGCCTTATGGGCCACAGCTTGATTTTTCTTGCACTCCTGGGTCTTGAAGCAATTTTGCAGGGGAGGTAAGGAGTTGCTGAACGGAGCTGCTTTGTTGACACGATGTAAAGTTGGGAATCTGCCATCAGAGCAATCCCACGCATCCCATGCAGCGTTGCAGGCACTCAAGGGCGTGGATGGATCAGATAAAAGGAGGTGGAGTTTTCAGCAGGGGGCTGTGACTTGCCCAAACGAGTTAATTACACATTAACTGCGTCCCACTTTCCCAATACAGAAACGTTTGTAATTAACGAAAAGAAAAAAAAAAAAAAAATTAGTGTGTAATTCAGAGTTGGCCTTGGGCCGTTCTGTCACATTCCTGACTCTGGGACCCGGCCTCTGCCTCATCCTCTCTTCCAGCTGTGATGCAAGCAGCACGAGGAGAATTTGCCTACACCCACTGCTCTATTTTAGGCTCCCATCTCATGGAAATAGTATTGGCAAACATCACCAATATCTTATGGAAATAAGTGGCATTCATGGGGCTCCTTGCATGGCCAGGTGAGCTGGCTGTGGAGGAGGGAAAGGCTGTGGATGTGTCCGCCTGGACCTCGGCACAGCCTTGGGCACATCTCCCACGGCATCTCCTGGAGGAGCTGCAGCCCAGGCTTGGACAGGGTCACTCCTCCCTGAGTTAGGAACCGGCTGATGGGGGGCTCAGGGAGGGGTGGGGAGTGGTGCTACATCCAGCTGGTGTCCCATCACAGTGGTGCCACATCCAGCTGGTGTCCCATCACCAGTAGTGTCCCATCACCAGTGGTGACCTATCACCAGTAATGTCCCATCACCAGTAGTGTCCCATCACAGTAGTGTCCCATCACAGTGGTGTCCCATCACCAGTAGTGTCCCATCACCATTGGTGTCCCATCCAGCTGGTGTCCCATCACACTGGTGTCCCATCACAGTGATGTTCCATCACCAGTAGTGTCCCATCCAGCTGGTGTCCCATCACCAGTAGTGTCCCATCACAGTGGTGTCCCATCACAGCGGTGTCCCATCCAGCTGCTGTCCCATCACCATTGGTGTCCCATCACAGTGGTGTCCCATCCAGCTGCTGTCCCATCACCATTGGTGTCCCATCACAGTGGTGTCCCATCCAGCTGGTGTCCCATCACAGTAGTGTCCCATCCAGCTGGTGTCCCATCACAGTGGTGTCCCATCACAGTGGTGTCCCATCACCAGTGGTGTCCCATCTAGCTGGTGTCCCATCACAGCAGTGTCCCATCACAGTGGTGTCCCGTCGCAGTGGTGTCCCATCCAGCTGGTGTCCCATCACAGTGGTGTCCCATCACAGTGGTGTCCCATCCAGCTGCTGTCCCATCCAGCTTGTGTCCCATCACCAGTAGTGTCCCATCTGCAGTGGTGTCCCATCACCTGTAGTGTCCCATCACAGTGGTGTCCCATCCAGCTGGTGTCCCATCACCAGTGGTGTCCCATCACAGTGGTGTCCCATCACAGTGGTGTCCCATCCAGCTGGTGTCCCATCACCAGTGGTGTCCCATCCAGCTGGTGTCCCATCACCAGTGGTGTCCCATCACAGTGGTGTCCCATTACAGTGATGTCCCCCAGGGTCCTTGGCCAGCCCTGTTTGGTGTCTTTATTGATGATGAGGATGAAGGGATGGAGGCTCCCTCAGGAGATGTGACACCCAGCTGGGTGGGGGTGCTGAGCTGCTGGAGCTCAGCAGAGGCTCTGCAGAGGGATCTGGAGCCGTGGGATGAGGTACAACAAGGATCCATGAGTGCTGGGTCCTGCCTTGGGTCACAACAACCCCCTGCAGCTCCAGAGGGGATGAAAAGCTGGGAAATGCCCTGGGAGGTGCTGGGGACAGGGGCAGGACACGAGTCCAGAAGTGCCCAGGTGGGCAAGGGGGCCCTGGGCTGTGTGACCCAGCCCTGTGTGACACTGCTGGGACACCTCCAGGGCTGGGGACAGCTCGGGGACAGCAGGGACCCTGAGGGGCTGCAGAGTGGGAGGGGAGGGAATGGAGCTGGGAAAGGGCTCGAGAATTCCTGAGGGAAATGGGAAAGGGAATGGAGAATTCCTGAGGGAAATGGGAAGGGAATGGAGAATTCCTGAGGGAAATGGGAAGGGGCTCAGCCTGGAGCAAAGGAGGATCCAGAGGGATCTTTTCCCTCTCTGGAATTTCCTGCCAGGAGGGGACACCGGGGGGATTTGGGATCTGCTCCAGGAACAGGGACAGGAGGGGAGGTCAGGGTGGACACCAGCAGGAATTTCCCCATGGAAAGGTGCTCAGGAATTGGAAAGAGCTGCCCAGGGAGGGTTGGATCCCCATCCCTGGAGGTGTCCCATGAATTCCTGGAGGTGGCACTCAGAGCTCTGGGCAGGGGATGTGGCACAGCTGGGACCCGATGACCTTGGAGCTCTTTTCCAACCTTAATGATCCTGTGATTCCATGCAACAGATTTGCAGTGATGTGTGCAATGTGTAGGACATTAATTTTCTGGGATTGTCGCAAGCAGAGTGTTGCAATTGTGAACTCCATAATGCATATAAAAATCCATATTCCCCTACTTTTATTTCCAGCCCAAACAGCCTCCATGCAGACTATTTTCCATGTCACAGGCAGCTGGAGTCAATGACTCTCCCATGTACTTGAGACATCAGCTCTCCCCCGTGGAATATTGATTTCCAGGAAATAATCTTCATGCAGCCATCTTTGCTTAAGTATCACATCAAGTTATACCCTTACTCAAAAATAATGCACATTCCTGTCACCTTCTGCTGGAAATTGAATGTATTGCTCTGTTTAGCCAAGTGTTTAAACAATAAGGGACCAAAAAATATAGGTCTGTCTCCATAGTATGGAACATTTTTGTATTTACATCCCTGTTACTAAACAGGAGTGGAAATTTAATGCTTTTGGAGCAGTTGGAAGTGTGAAATAGAGCAAAAAAGCACAGGGCTGGCAGCTGTTTTAATGCACGGTGCAGCCAGGAAGTTGTTTAGACTGTGTTTGAACTTGGCCAGCGCACAGAGACACAGATATTGGTCAGAAAAGGCAGATATTTAAAGATCTGTTAGGTCAAGAACACATTTTATGACATCAAATATTTAATATTATCTAAGTAAATAAAAAAAAAATCGTATGAAAGGGAAACAAGGTTAAAGCGAAACTTTATGGCTGATCTCTCATGCTATTAAAAGATAATGTTTTTCAGAGTTAAAGGGGATATTTTTCAGTGCAGATCATGTTGGACCTTTCTGCCTTGCTGCTTGTGGCTGAGATTGGTGTTTACAGCACATACAATTTATTAAGAAATAAAGAGAATATTTACTTCTTTACTCAGTTGATTTTTTTTGTTTTAATTTAGAAATGCAGGTTGTTTTTTTTTTTTTTTTTCTGTAGAAGACCTTGAGGTGAACCTTGAGGTTCTTCAGGCCAAGGGAAGTGTTGTGGAGCTCTTCTTTTCTTCCACCTCACCTCATATCCAAGAGCCAGCAGAAAACATGGCCCTTTTTAACGGTTAAATGGACAAATGTTTCACCATGGTTGGATTAGAGGAGCTAAAAGGTCTTTTCCAACCTCAATAATTCCATGATTCACCCTACAAATCCTGTGCCAGTGGGATGCTGTGTCTGCATTGAGATTTTCCCTGGTTTTTCCTCCTTTATTGGCAAAAGTGGGAAACAAGAGCAGGATTTAATATTCTATAAACCTCACTGTGGGGCAGGTGAAATGATTCTTTTTCCTGGATTTGGATCCAGTCATTGTTTTTAGTGGCATTATCAGTGTCCAGCACTTCTTGGGTGATTTCTGAGCTGTGGGAGCCAACAGATTCCAGTTCTGTGGCAACAGAATCCATCTTTGGCCTCAGATGGATAAAGAAAATGGCATTTTAACTTGGATATCATCTGTCTGTGAAAATTAATTTTCATTATATTTTTAATGTGAAAGTCTGACTTTACACCAAAAGAGAAAAAACCAAAAAAAACCCAAAAACCTGAATCCAGCATGATTAACCCTCTTTTTAATCTCAAACAAGGAATTTTTGGGGACCAGTGCAGCTGTTGCAGCAGCCACACATGAAATTATCTCCTGCTCAGAGAGAAATGCAGAATGAAATGCCATATTTTTGGATTGTTAAGTGTCACTTCAGTGAAATGTACTCATGGGTGAATAGCTCCCGTTTATTTTCTAGGGATGGTTAAAAACGAGGAAATTGTGACAATTCTTGAATATTTTCAATTGCTTTTCCTTCTGTTGTTCTTGCTGAATGGGGAGAATGCCTTTATATTTGTGCCTTTATAGGGAAAATATTCCAAATGTTTAGTTTTGCCTCTACTTCACCTCTTTTCCCCCTTTTTCTCACATTTGCTACTGCAAAGAGGAGGAAGTTCAGGAATGGGGAATGAGGACAGAGGAGAAGGGGGGGAAAGAGAAAGAGGAAACCAGAAATGTAGTTTATTCAAAGAAAATTATAAAAAGGAAGATTGTGTCCTGGAAATGGATATTTTCAGGGAAAAAGCTTAAAATGATTGAAGGGGAGGGAGGGAATGATAAATCCAATGTGGTTTTGGTGATTCCTTCATTCATTCTGTGGTTTTGGTGACTACCTTGTCCTGAGGGTCAATGAGGAGATAAAGCAAGAAAAATATCAGTGTTTTTTGAGAGAGTTGGTGCTGATCCATGAAGGAGCTGAAGGCAGAGCCTTGGGGAGATGGAGAACTTGGGCTTCCCCAGCAGCAGGTTCAGCTCAGAGACAGCCTGAAGGAGAAACAGCTCAAATTCAGGAGAGCTGCACCCAGATCTGGGTGGGATGGAATTCCCAAAGAAGCTGTGGCTGCTCCTGGATGCCTGGAAGTGTCCAAGATCAGGCTGGAACACCCTGGGATAATGGAAGGTGTCCCTGACTGTGGCAGGGTCACTGGAGAGGTTTAAGGTTCCTTTCCACCCAAACCATGCTGAAATTCCGTGAATCTTTGAAAGAGTAAAAGGCAAAAATCAGATATTTGTGTGTGGCTTCACTGGAGTGAAAGGGAGGAAGGGAAAAACACCATAAATAATTAATAACCCCCCCCAAATGTCTTTGAAAATACCAACAATTATCAACATAGGAAGGGAAGAGCTGTTTTATTTCAGTCCTTGTTTCAAAGGAGCAGGAGACTGCCTGTGACACCACAGACTGATGGGGCTTTTCAAGACTAAAAATAACTTGTGAGAAGAGCCATTGAAATGGATTATGGACTGGCTTATGGAGATGAAACCCAGGGTGTCAGGGAAGGAGAGAATTCTGAGTGAGGAGGGAAAACAAGTGGGGTCAGTGCCACGAACCTTTTTCCTGCTTGATTGTGAGCGAGGATGACCTTGGTGAAGGAGAAATTTCCAAATAGATTTGCACAGTTCTGATCACACCAAGCTGGAGAGAAGCAGCCAAACACCACCAAGCAGGCAGGCAAGTCAAGAGAGTTGAAGTTAATTATAAAAATGAACAAGCTATTCGTGTCATTTAGCATATGGCACTGTGGCTTTGAACTGTTGAGATGGAAACTTTATTTAGGGGGTAGCAGGGACTTCATGGCCACGTTAAACCAAGTTCTGGGTTCAGTCAGGAGCTGACAATCAGATGTGGGGATGTGCTGCTCTGACATGCTCTGTCCTCCAGGATGTTCCCAGGAAAAGCTGAGCTTCAAAGAGTTCCATCAAAAAATAACATTTGGGAAAACGAAGCGAGCGGGGTGGCGAGATTTTCTGATTCCTTTTTAGGGTTTGAGTGTGTGCCTCTGAGTGTTTGGCAGCAAGTAAATGTTCAGTGGCTTAGGGGTGTGATGATGCTCTTTAAAGGGAAGCACTGTGCGATCATGGGGATGGACTTCATCCAGCAGATCTCTGCCGCAAACTTCTGTGACATGGACACAATCCCAAAACTTTGGCTGCCTTTTCAAAGTCACTCAGCTTCCCAGGGCAGCCAGAAGGGGCTGAGCACTTCCTAAGATGTGTTTGCTCAAGATGTTTACAGAGCTGTCACCCAGAAATGGATCTGGACCCAAATTCTCTCTGGTGCTCAGGCTCAGGACCAAGTTGAGCTCAGCTTGCTGCTTCCTGCTTCTGGTCATCCCACCAGAGACCTTCCCAGGATTTCACTGCTCTGGGTTAGTACTGGAATAGGACAAGGAATGTGCATGGTAAGAGGTAACCAAACTTTTGTCAGACCTGGAATTCGTTCCAGCTTTGGCACATTTTGCCCGAACTGATTCATCCATCTCTAATGCAATGTAAATAGCATTAAGCCCTTTGTGAAATATGTGACATTTGCAGACAAGTATGGATAGCCTGGCCTCCAAAATCAATATATAACCCCTTGCTATTGCATAGCAAAGTTCATTTCTGCTTGGACACATCTTCAAAGTAAGATGTAGACTCCATTACTTCGCGTGCTTTTTAAATTTAAACACAGCAATTGATGTATTGGTGCAAATGTGTAAGCCATGATCTTTATGGATGACTTTTGGAATGCATTTATCAGAAACTCCTGGGTTTATTTGCTTGTTTCATTTAGAAGGGGTCTGTAGATTGTCATGGTTTTGGACACACTGAGTTGTTGAACAAGCTCTTGGTGGCTCTGCCCAGTGCTGAGTGACTGCCCTGAGCCCTGTCTGGCAGCAGCCAGGGAAGGCCATTTTAGTTTTCATAAAGATTTTTATTAAAAAGTCTTTCTAGAGGGGCCATGATCCCTCCAGCTCCTGCCCATGGCCCAGGACCTCATTTCAGCCACCTTGGGACTGTCCCTGGTGATGCTGTTGGATTCCATGGCTTGATGTCCCCATCCATCCCCATCCCCATAGAGCTGTCAAAGCCCAGGGCAAATTATAAAGGCAATTCCCATTTCAAAGGTCTGATCTCTGCTAAGATCAAATCTAATTTAAGCTCTTTATCAGCTTTTTTATTTTTTAATTTAGCTTTTCAACAGTTTTTAACATGAGAGAGAAAACAGAGGCTCTGTCTCAGCCTGCCCTGCAGAATAATGTGTCACCTAAATCTGTTCATCAGAATGGTTTTAAAGTATTTACACATATACTTACAGGTTTTCCAACACACATGAAACTGAAAACAGAGAGACTTGATAGTTTTTCTTTAATCCAGTGCATCAGAGTCACTTTTAGCTCGTTTCATGAAAGCTGGGTTTAAGATGGTAGAGGCACTGCATTGACAGCAAAGATGAAATGGATAAAGTTAAAAACTCCTAAATTTTTGTGTTTGCCATTTTTATTTTCTGTTTAACCCAGGGGATTCTAGTGGGTGGATAAGAAGTCATTAAAAACTAAACTAAGTTTTCACCTTTGCCAGCAAAACAAAGTCCTGAAGGCTTTATTTATTCTGAGCAGCCCTGACGAGCCCTAATGTGTCCTGACACTGCTGTGGCTCAGCTGTCCCTGCTTCCCTGAGTCCTGCAGATGATGGCACTGAGCTCATGGGAAAAGGCAAACTCTTGTCCCCCCGTGCTTGGGATGGCTGTGGGAGGCAGATCTGGCTGATTTTACCCTGATCTGGGGATGCTTTTCCTGCAGAGCAGTGCTGCCATTGGTGTGCAAGCACTAATGGGGACATTCCCATTCCAACCAGAACTTCACCTATCTGGGAATGGAATTGAGGCTTAGGATTCCTATTTATTTTTCCAGATGTGTTTCTCTTAACTAACTTAATATTTCTCCTTCATGCAGTTTTCTTGACATGGTAAACTGTACTCTAATGAAGGAAGGGTGTAGAAATGCTGAAATAAATGTTTGTAGAATCCTTGAATGGTTTGGGTTGAAAGGGAACTGTAAAAACTATTAATTTCCAACCCCATGCCCTGTCCCAGGCTGGCCTTGGACATTTCCAGGGATCCAGGGGCAGCCACAGCTTCTCTGGGTACCTGTGCCAGTCTCTCCCTGCCTGCACAGGGAACAATTCCTTCCCAAATCCCATCTAAAGAGTTTGTTTTAGCCTGGTGCTGGATTTTGTTGTACCACTGTTCACAGTTTGCCTGGGGCTGTGAGTAAATCCTGCAGCTTCATTCCTTATCCCTCCATCCCTCTCCCCAGCACTAAGTGCTCTGTTAGGAAATTAATTAAGTAGTATTTTAAATCTTTCGAGAGCATTGCTGTGCAGCAAATTTCCCTTTCCTTCCACCTGCACTCTCAGACAGAGTTTTGTTTATACACCAGGGAGTTTCCACAGCCTCAGGTGCTCCAGGAATTATTTAAAGTCTGAAACAGCCTCACCACAGGGTTTTGAGGAGAGAATCCTGGGGAGAGGCTCTGCTTTTCCTCAGCCTGTGGTGATTTGTGCAATCCCACCAGCAGGAACATGAGTTCTGTCTGCTCTTAGCATGGGCCCAACTTCCAGGATGGCTGATTTGGAGCTGATGCCTGTGTTGGAGCCGGCAATGTTTGGATGGAAAAATTAGTTATGTCAGCTCAGCCTTAAATCCTGGAACTGTTTTAAATAAACTGTTCTTCTCTTCCTGTAACACTGTCGTGTTGGGGCCAAGAAATGGAGTTTGGGACATGGAGGATTTTCTACAGACCGAATTTATGTTGATGTTTTTTTTTTAAAAAAAAATAAAAAAAATCTCCAGACACTGCAAATACAGTGACTGTTCCAATCAGGATCAACATTAATTTCTTCCTAGCTTTCAAATGTTATAACTACATTTCTCCCGACATGTTGGCATCTGTGTTGGTATTTATAAATTTGTGCATGCTTTGACTGCCATGCAAATCCTTCCAGAAAGTACCCTCTGAGGAGCTGAGTGAGAGAGAGAGCTCGGCACTCGGAATAACCCTGCCTTGTACCAGATTATTTAGCAATTAAAGTTGTGATGTTTCCATCAAACGGATGCGCAGATAGCGACTCCTTGGCATCAATAACAGATAAAGCTGGGTTTGCATTCACAGGGAAAAGAGCAGTTCTGTTTCTCTGAGCTCACACAGGAAGCATCAGCTCACGTTTTAGCTGTTTTGAGTGTTTGCTGACAAATCTGAGAGAGGCTCATGGTGCAGTGTGGGGCACCTGGGCTCATAGGGGTTGGTCCCTAGGGATAAAACACTCAAGCAGAATAATTATCAAGTTATTAACAGAAGCAAATGGGGTTTATGCCTTCTTACTGTTCCTGAGCTGTTGTGCAGTTGGATCTGTCAATGTCTTTAATCTCAAATTCCCATCTCAAGCTGAGCCCAGCTGGAGCAGGGGGTGCTCAGTACCTGCCCTCCCTCCCTCCCTCTCCCCTCCACAACCTTGTCCTGTACCCAACCCCACTGGAATGTGCTGGGGTGCAGCTGCTGCTCTGGCAGGGACAGAGCCTGTTCCATAAACAATCCCTGCTCCCAGAGTTTGGGATCCATGAGGAGAGGTCCCTGTTCTGTGCCCCATCCCTGGCTGGTGGCTGAGGGTGTGCCCAGAGCCGTGGAAGGGTTGGGGGTCTCTGCTCTGCCCCCTCTGTCACTTGATCATCCCAAGCTGCAGATATTCTCCCTCTCCTCCCCTGTCATCTCCTGTGGGCTGGATGACATTCCATAAGTGTATTTAAACATATTTCATTTAAGGATGAAATAGGATCTGGTTATTTTGCTTCCACAGAGGAACAGACCTGTGATGGACTGTGACTTCCCCTGTTGAGAAAAGTGACAAAGGAGCAGGGAAAGTTCTGTCTTTGCCAGAATAATCAGGAAAAGGGATAACACAGAACAAGATAAAACCCCTTGTGTGTGTCCATCATCATTGAGCCCATTCCTACTTGGAATCCTCCTCTTGCCACTACTGATCCTGACCTCTCCTCCCCATCCAGAATAAATTTGCCAAAGCAAAATGAGATCTGTCCTGTGATTATCAGCCACAGATTATATAGGTCAGACTCTGAGCTTGTCTGCTGAATTTCTCGGATCTGAGAATCCTGAAATCGTGTTGGAAGGGACCTTAAACATCAATTTCCAGCCCCCATGATGGTCCTGTCCCTGTGGAAATCACTGGGAATTTCACTGTTATTTTCAGAGGAACTCAGATTTCTGTGCAGTTTTTTACAAGGCTTTGAAGCTGCCTCTCTGAAAGAACCTGTTTACTCCTGTGTAAATGGAATACCCATCCCTCAGATATTTATCCTGCTGCACTGTCAAACTGGAGCCAGCGTTGGAAGCAGCAGCGATGCTGGGAGGGCTCGGCGCGTTCTCCCTGCTGATTAAAGTTTAAACCGAGTTTAGACTAAAGCAGAGACATTAATGCATGCAAAAGTTGAATATTTAAACTGAATACATAAAGTCTTTGCAGGCAAAAATCTGGGAAGCGATGAAGAGAGGTCTCAGCACTGTTTGTCACCGATGCCACCTCCCAGTTTGTGGTCACACTTCCCCGCTCTGAAGTTTGCTGTCCCGAGCATTCCTCCTGCCCTCTCATTTCCCAGCAAATTTCAGGAGCACAGGCATGGAGGGAGGAAGTTTCTGCTCCTCGCTGTGAAGTTCCTGGCTGTGAGGAGTTCTCCTGACGAATGTAACCCAGTTGTGCCTGTGGATCTGTCACCACCCCGCTCAGATTGCAGCCTCATACGATCCCAAAATAGCTCTGCAGAGACATTAGTGCATAGCATGTACCTCTCTGCCATATGCTGGGGATAAAGGAATCTAATTGGGCTGCCTTTTTTGCATGTATTATAATGTTTGAGCTTCGGTTCCTGCAAAATAATTCTTTTTGCTTTCAACAGCAACAGCTAAAATATATTTGACTCGGCTTATGCAAACAGCCATCCCTGCCCTGCTTTTAGCTTGATTAATGCACTGAAGGAAAAGTGCTCAGAGGAAGATGGAACATAAATCTTGAGATCATTTTTGGTTGGATTTTTAAAAATTATTATTAATTAGTTGATTTTAAAGGCTATTTTAATCATGGTATCGACCCTTTTGCAATGGGTTTGTCATCTGTTGAAATCAGATCTTCTCTGCCACTGCCACCAGTGGAGTTTGGTTTGAATAAATCCCCAAAAGATCCAGGAGAGGTGGATCTGATGCTGAACTTACCTGGTGCCCTGAGCACCCTCCTGACCACTTTCCACGTGTGCCAATACTTCCAAAACGTGGTGGAAAATTGCATTTCTTCAGCTGTGCTGCATTTTAAATGAATTCTTGTGACAGAAACCTCAGTGTCACAAGCAGCAAAATGCAATTTAGCCCTGGCACAGCAGTGTGATTGTGTCCAGTGAGAAGTGTTTGCTCCCCATCCAGGACAAAAAGCCCTTGGATGGAAGGGATGTGCCAGATCACTCCTCGACAGCACGGCTCCAGGATCAGATTATGCTTTCCAGTTAATCCAGAACATGAAAATCTGTCACAGAATGTTTTCTCAATTCTTTTCTCAGTTATAGCTGTTATTTGAAGAAATGATCAAATATGAGCAGGAAAATCATGAGCAGCATCTGCTTAGAAAATAAGCAGGGACTTAACTGTGCCTTGATATAATCAAATGAGTCTCTCCATGGTTGGCTCTTCAGGCATCACTGTAGTAAACATGATTAAAATAGCAGAGAAAATGCTGATAGTGCTTCAACAACATCTGAAACAGCTCCTTTATTTCCTTGCTGCTGCATGGGATGTGTGTGAAGGAGCCCTGTGAGTTTTTGTGCTTTGTGTCCACATTTCCACACCCAGCTGGTGCTGGTGTGGCCATTTGGAGCTGCTTTTCAAAACACTTATACTTTAAAAATATACATATTTTTAATTTCCTTGTCTTTTTTTGCTAAAGTGATGCTCTCTCAAAGTTCAATTTGTCTTCCAGCACAGACCTTTCTTCAGTGCTGCTGTACCAGTGCTTTTATTTGTGGCATTTTTCAAACAAAACCTGGCAGCAGAAGACGCTTTGCATCCTACAAGTTGCTCAGATGTGAAGTTATTGATCAAACAGCATCTTACAGAGGAAAACCAGGATTATCAGCACCTCTGGGGATCTCTGTCCTTATGTGCAGCCCTTTTGGAATCCTCCTTCCATCCCATCTGCTCTGAGCTTGCTGGCAAGTGGAAAAGCCAAGCATCTGCCTTGCACTTGTTTGTGTGCACATCAAAGTGCTCCCACGGTCAGGAGTTGTGTCTCTGGTGTAGCTGAATTTATGATTTTGTTCTGTTCTTTCTCCCTGATGAGTTCCATGAGCAAGGGGAAACAGCTCCAAAATATCACCAGGAATATTTTGTATTGTTTGGGTCATTCTCTCTTTAAGTTTGCTGAAGGGCATGGAGCTTTCTCAGTGCCACCCCCTTTTTTGATGTATTATTTTGTCAAAAAATGAAAAGTTTGAGTGAAGGGAGCAGGAGGTGTTGGTGCAATAACCAAATCCCCAGCAGGAAATTTGTTGAGTTGCCAATTTATGGTCATCTAATTGGCTCAGAAAGAATTGGAATGTTTCTAAATATCCTCCTGAAATCAATGGTGGCTGCCTTTATTTTGGGCCTGGGGCAGATTGAAATTGAGACAATAAATGAGAGTGTCTCATTCCAAAAGAATGAGAGTTGGCAGCTCTGCACAGGCTCAGCTTTTGGGGGAGGAGGAACAACCAAGGGCTGAGGTTCCCCCTTCAGCAAGGGTTGGGGAGATTAAACATGTGTCAAATCAGCCTCTGCTTTGCTTTTTACATCCTAAAAAGAAGCTGCATTTTCCTCTGCCCATGTTCACAGGCTCTGGTTGGACATGAAGTACTGCTGAGAGAGCTCTAAGAAAATGGAAAAACAGAAAAAAAACCCCACTTTTAAAATCTGCTTCACACTAAACCCCTTGGAGAATTCAGATGTGCGTAAAATATTTGGAGATTCTCCGTTTTCAGCCATAATTAACTCAAAATTCCTGGAACTAATGGCGTTTCAGATCAGCATATTTTTATTAGACTTCCACCCTGCAGAGAGAACCGTGACCTGTCTGTCACAATTTACCACACCTCAGCTGAGAGCTGGGTGCTAACAGCCCTGAAAAGCGTGGAGAGGGGGAATTTGGGGATTTTATGGCCCTGTTGGATGTGGGACCATGGATCCCTCCCAGCCTTTAATGCCCTGCTGCCAAACAAGATTTAAAGCTGGGAACAGATGCAGGTCCCCCGAGTCCCAGGCACGTTCCCCCGTGCACATGATCCCTTTTGATGTGCTCCTGGGGCTGGAGGTGGAATTTGTTTGGTATGAGCTGGAAATGGAAATAGCCCTGCAAACACAGGGACAGATGGCAAAATCCCAGTTGGAACGTGGGACCAGCCCTGGTTTGTTTTCACTGCAGGCGCTGAGTGTCTGCACAGCAGCTGGGACAAAGAGCTGCCCAAATTTCTGCAGGCAGGGACAGCCCTCACCTGGGTGATTTCACACAGAAAATGGTTGGAGAGCCACGGGAAAGCTCTGAAATTTGGGAATAAATAGAAATCTCCGTGGTATTGATGTGGTTTTACAGCAGAGCTTCATCAAGTAAAGATGTTGGACGTTTAATGCCGCATTTCTTATTTTTTGAAAGTTGAACAATGTGTTTTCTTGAGGGAATCTTTAATTTCTTTTTGTTTTGTTTTGTATTTAAAGTGTTTTTCATAAGGGGTTGGACAAATGATGTGCTCTCATGCGAGTCCAAGCCAGAGATCTTTGCAAACCTTTGAAGTGATTTCTTTAGTTTCAAACAATTCTTCTCTCTTGAAATGAAACATAAATACATAAGAATATAATAACTGGAGTATGACCAGAATTAAGGGAATGATCCAAGTGCCTTTCCTCTTTAAGTACCAAACATAATTAATAACTGCAGCAATATTTAATTTTTAGTGCGTGCTGGATGTTGTGCTTTCTTTTTTCCTCTGCTCCTTCCCTGCCATGCTGGACTCAGAAGTGTTCTGCTCTCATCTTGGGCACTTAAAACAGAAAAAAATTGAAAACAGCATCAAGTTGAAACCAGCAGACCCAGTGTCCAGCATCCCCCACATCAGCTTGACTTTTCCTACATCTTTGTCCCCTCCAAATTCCCTGAGCACATTATCTGAGCTCTCAGGTCCTGCCTTCCCCACCCTAAAGAGCAGCAGATTTAATTTCAGATCACCATGTGCCACTTCATGTAAACCATGGAAAGGAGGCTGCTGTGAGGTTTGAAAAACTCTTTTTTGTTTTTTTTTTGGAATCTCAAAGTGCTTGGATTTAATTGAAAACTAAATTCCTAAGGGGGGGACACTGAGTGGGGCTCAGAAAATTAACTCCTTTTAATGGAATGTGGCTTGGCTGCAAAACTTGTTCACACTGGTGTGAGGCTGAGTGATGTTGTCAGTGCAGAGAGGTTTGATAGATAAATCTGTGTATGGAACATATTTAATCCTGGGGTTCTTGTCTTTTAATCACTGAGGTCTTGGTCTGTTTCCCAATGCAGAAAAACCCCTTGTTCATCAACTCAAAGGAAAAATACATTCAGATTTGAGATCACTGTTAATCACAAAGTGTGATCTAGATGCTTTTTCATCCTTCAGTATGAAAAGAAAGGGTTATATGGAAATCCTGAGTGAAAAAAGAACTGAGTTTATTGAAGCAAAGAATTTATCTCAAGCCCAGAGCAAAGTTTCGAATAGGAAGAAGCGAAGCAAATCCCAGGGGTAGGAAAAATTACAGACAGCACAGGGCTATCTTCATTTTATCCAGGTTGTTGATTCCCATCTTTGTTATTCTTCAAGATACAGAAAAAAAAGTGTGAGTCTAAGTCTTTCTAATTATAGATAAATCATATCATTACTTCCTTTCCTTGATATTTTGTCTGCCAGGCTCATTTTATAATATATTAGGAAAGCACTTTTTTTCCACTGTGATAAGAATAGCCTCCAGAAGGTGGTTTAAAAAAAAAAAAAAAAAGAAAAAAAAAAACCCAAACCACATTCAAGTCTTGCTCTTAACTCATTCATTCTGCTCATTGTTTCCTCTGTGCAATTCCTGCAGGTCAGACCTGATGGTGGGAAAGAGCCCTGCCTGACAAAGGCTGTTCTCTGCTCCTGCATTCCCAACCCCAGGGCTGGGCTTTTCTGGGAGCTCCCATTCAGCTCCACACCCACGGGAGCTGTTCCCAGGGTCACTGTTTCCTAGCAATCCCCCATCCCAGAAATATGGGCTGAGCTCTTTGTCCCTAGAAGCACACCCAAAATTTTCATTGTGCTGCCCTGAATGATGTTTGCTCATGCCAAGGCTGGATCAATGACCCACTTGTTCATTTGCTGTGTTGAGGACATTCAACTGACTAAATATTAATGAACCTGGTGGAGTTTGTGTGCACTGAACTTTGCTGTGATTCCCTTCAGGGAACGTGGCCCAGAACACAAGAAATTTGCTGTCCCTGCAGCTTGGGGAGGGGTTTTGGGTGACAGAGAAAGATTGTTCTCTGCTTGGGGCAGAATCCCAGAGAAATAACCTTTATCTCCCACGTGCTGCTGCTGGCTGTGCTTGCAAAGCAATGTGAGAATCGCTCCTTGGGAGACCAGACACGAATAAAATGAGGAATAGGGGGTGAGAAGACACATCCAAGGTGAAGAATCTCATAAATGGTGAGGTCCAAAGGTGCTGTTGTGGCTCCCTGATCTCATCCTGTGCCCAGGAGCTGCTTGAATTAAAACAAACAAAACACAGCAGAAAGGTGACAGCTCTGAAGAGGAGGAGGTAATGAAAATTCCAGAGTGGGTTGGGTTGGATGGGACCTTAAATCCCATCCAGTGCCACCCCCTCCATGGCAGGGACACTTTCCACCATCCCAGGCTGCTCCAAGCTCTGTCCAGCCTGGCCTTGGACACTTCCAGGGATCCAGGGAAAGCCACAGCTTCTCTGGACACCTGTGCCAGGGCTTCACCACCCTCCCAGCCAGGAATTTCTCCCCAGGATCCCCTCGATCCCTGCCCTCTGGCAGTGGGAAGCCATTCCCTGTGTCCTGTCACTCCAGGCCCTTGTAAATAGTTTTTCTCAATATTTCCTGTTGGCTCCTTCAGGTTCTGGAAGGCCACAGTTAGGTCATCCCAAAGCTTCTCCTCTCCAGGCAGAAGTTATCCCAATTCCCTCAGCTCTTCCTCATCAAACACAGGAGATGAACAAAGCAGGGATGCTCCATAGCTGACATGACCAGGGGGCTGGAAATGCATAAAAATTCTGTCTCAATTTCACCTGCAATGCTCCATTACTGGAAAAAAAATTACAGAAACCCAATAGCACAACTTCCATGAGGTGCTGCCCCTTGGAGAAAGCATGGAGTAGCCCCCAGAGCTCATGGATTGAAGTTTAAGTAGTTTGAGAACAATCTGCCCTGAAGCAGATCTAAGTTACACAAAATTGTTGAGCCAAGTTGCTTAGAACACCAAACCACAGATCAGAGGAAATGGATTTTGAGTTCAGTGGGACTTAAAAAAAAATAAATAAAAGGGAAAGTGGGAAAAAGATTCCAAGCCAAGAGCAAAAAGGAGAGGTGTGCCTGGAGGAAGGAGCTCCCTCTGTGCCTCCTCCTTGGTGGAACAGATGCAGTGCATGTTTTATCAGCCTTGAAGGACTTCAGCGTGGTGCCTGATGGTTCTGCAGCTGCACCTGCATCTGCACTGGTGATTCCTGCACTCACAGATTCCAGCAGCTGCTCTGGGGGCCCGTCCTGGTGACTCAAATCCTGGGGAAGGCACCTGTGCAGCAGGGAAAGGAGCTGCAGGGATGGGAGAACCTCTGTTGGGGAGGGGGGCTTGGGCTAAATTCAGCTTTTGAAAGTAGATTTGAAGCAGGAAAAGCTTCATTTAGTGGGGGGAAATGGAATATTGGAGGGAAGCATGAGAACAAGCTCCAGGTGGCTGTGAGGTTTGAAACAGAAAAACCTAAATCTCCAAAAGTTCAGCCTGTGATGGGAAGACTGGCAGCACCTGTCACTAGGGAAATACAGATTTTTTTTTTGTCTGACAACCCTGGAGAGCTGGCACAGGGTGCCCAGAGCAGCTGTGGCTGCCCCTGGATCCCTGGAAATGTCCCAGGCCAGGCTGGACAGGGCTGGGAGCAGCTGGGACAGTGGAAAATGTCCCTGCCATGGCAGGGGTGGCACTGGATGGGATTTAGGGTCTCTCCCAACCCACTCTGGGATTCTGTGATGAACAAAGTCAGCCTTGGCAATGCTTCCCATTCCACTCAGGCATGCAAAGTAATTAATTAGTTAATTAACTATTGCAGAGCTCCTGACAGGCTTGATTAACGATGTCAAAAGCGGAGGGCTGGGTAAAATCCTGGCAGGAGAAGTGAGGTTTGTGAGAGGTGAACGGGTGGAGCTGCAGCCCTGGCGGTGCTGGGGGTGTGCAGTGCCCCTTCCCTTCTCCCTGGCAGCAGGATTTTTCAGATTTCTCTGCAAATCCAGTCCCTCTGGAGCTGTGCTGCTCCGTGGATATCCTGAAGTTGGTATCTGAGCTCTCCTGGTGGGATGCAAATTGTTCTAGATAAATGGTTGCATTTATTTTCTCCTCTCACAGAGTCCAACCACCTGCTTTCCTGTGCTGCTGCAGGAGCTTGTAAAACACTCCACACTCCATGGATTTTTGAACTGGAGCCCATAAACATGGCAGAACAAATTTGGAGCTAATTTTACAGTGGCACAGGTTGCCAGCAAGGACCATTAATTAAAGAAATCTTTCCTCTGTCATCTGTAATAATCCTGATTAAAGGTTTTTCCCCTCTAGATCTCTCAGATACACCCTGTGTGGGAACTTGCATGGGCTGAAGCAGAGCTAAGAAAAACACTTGAGGTTTTTCACCTTTGAGAAACTCCTCTGAGCTAAGATCCACCTTCAAACTCGGTGACATTAATGATTCCAGGGAAGCAGGAGCCACAGTGATGCACCTCCTGGTATTTATCCCAAAGATTCCCTGCTGCCTCACAGGGCTGTTTTCCAGGTGAAATGTAATTTGGAATAACATTACAACATTAATAGCCTGTATTAAATGAGATGAGGATTGCTGGACTCTAAATCAGTAATTAATTTGGATACACAAGCATTAGTTCTGAATAATGACTAAAAATAAGGTCTATTTTGACTAAAAATAAGGTGAAAAATATTTTTATTATTTATCTACCAGAGTTTGTAAATTCTTAAAGCATGAAAACTGGGATGGTTTTGATCCTGCTGTTTTAATTGGTAAATTGATGAAACATTGGAAGTGCCCAGGGAGGGTTGGAGTCCCCATCCCTGGAGGTGTCCAAGGAATTCCTGGATGTGACATTCAGTGCTCTGGGCTGGGGACAAGGTGGGCACAGCTTGGGCTGGATGATCCTGGAGGGATTTTCCAACTCAAATGATTCCATGATGTTGTAATTGGCTCCATGATTGCCAGCTGCAGCACAAATAAATGGAATTGTAGAAATAAATCTTAGGTACCCAGGTTTGGAACCCTTGTCCTGTGCCTCTAAGCTGTGTTTAAGCCATGGACAGGAATGATAAATTGATGTTTACTCACATTTCTCATGGCAGAAATGAGATTTTCCTCTGGAGTGAGCTTTTGCTGAGCACTGTTTGACTTTATTCCCCTCATTGGCATTTCCCTGTATTTATTCACCTTGGGAAGAGCCTCCTTGGAGCAGGAAAGGGAGGCAGCACCAGGAGCTGGAGAGGTGCTGGAGGGATGAGTTTCTCCAGCAAAGGGCTGCTGCAAAAAATAAAGGCCAGTGGCAAAGGCCAGAAGGTCAAAGACTGACTGGAGAGAGTACAGAGTGGGAATCAAGCCAAAATAAACAGGGGAATCACAGAAAAGGGGATTGGAATTCTTGGTAAGAATTCCTGTTTTAATAAGGTCAGGCTTTTGTAGTAACACACAACAGCAATGAGAATTTATTGTGTTTCAAACATGATTTCTGTTAAGATATGCTAAAATTTGGTTTAAATCTTCTCAGTTACACTTTCACCATTTTTTCTCACTGCCTTCCTAAACAGAGTTTTTACATCAGAATGCAATTACAAGGCAGTTTTTCCATCTCATGACACCTCAAAAGGGAAATTTCTACTTCTTAAACAAAATTACTTGAACTATTACCTTTCAGATAGAATAAATAATCACCCTCTGGAAGAATAAGAAAATCTGAATTTTGTAGCACTTAAGGACATGGATTAGTGGTGGGCTTGGTAGTGCTGGGTTAAGGTGGACTCAATAATTTAAGGGCTTTGCCAACCTCAACAATTCAGTGTTGCTGTGGCTCTAAATGTAAACAGGAGACAGATTTCTAAGTGTTGCATTTATTCATATTTTAAAGCAGTTGAGAATTTAGAAGTGGACCATCATTTAATTATTTTTTTGCTCTTTGATACCCTCGGTCTGTGTTTCTGTACACCTCACTGGAATATTTGTTTTGGTTTGACTTTCTAAGCTCCATGTACACCCAGCCTGTGGATGTCTGTTAATGTTAGTCATGTCTGTAAATGTCCATGATGGCCATGAACGTGTCTGTTAAATCCCAGTGCCATCTAAAAGGGCAAAGGGGTTGTTCAGTGAGATAAAGGGGGTGTGTGAATGCCCACATTTATCAGAGGCTGTTCAGGCTGATAAGGAGGGAGGACAGGGAGTGCTGGTGATGACTCTTGGTGGGGCTCCTGTGAGCTGGCACGGGTGGCATCACATTTGCAGAACCCCAAAAATCCTGTGTTGAACTCAATGATTTTGTTCTCTGTTCCAGCCTTAACCCATGCACTGAGATCAGCCATGAGGGCAGTGTAAGATCTGGTTTGTTTGCAGTAAATAATATTTAATTCCCTTGTCACAGGATTGCCCATCCCTGTCCTCACTGACACTTTATTCAAAAATCCTGTGTTGAACTCAATGATTTTGTTCTCTGTTCCAGCCTTAACCCATGCACTGAGATCAGCAATAAGGGCAGTGTAAGATCTGGTTTGTTTGCAGTAAATAATATTTAATTCCCTTGTCACAGGATTGCCCATCCCTGTCCTCACTTACACTTTATTTTACACTCCTGCTGTGTGACATAAATATTTCAGAGGAAATATTTATTTCCACTGTTGTTCCTTAACTTGTTAGGTTTGGGTAATGTCACTGCACCGAGCTGCAGGTTCAGCCAGGCTCTTTCAGAGCACTGAGAGGGAATTAACCCCGTTCTGAAGCAGAACTTCTCTCCCTCTAAGAGCCACAATTCGGGATTCTGAGCACATCCAGCCCACCTTGGGAGCACACAGAGCTCTCCCTTCCACTGGAGGAGCACCAACCCGTTGCCCTGCTTTGCGGGAAGCTTCTCACTTCCACAAAGTTCAGCCAAACTCCTCCTCATCTTCTGACAGCTCTTGTGGTTCCAAATCAAATCACTCCTTATCTCCTTCCGTTCGTCTGATTCCACTTTCCTCCTTCTCCTGACACGCTCGTTTTGGCAGAGGAGCGCGCTCTGCCAGTTTGCCATCTGTGCTTCTCCTCTTGTACCGCGGCTCTTCGCTCCTGAGACTTTCCACTGCACTCCACAAACTTGTTTCAGCCTTCCCCCCCATCTCCTGCAGGATTCTGTCCACTCATCTCCAAACTGCCTTTCTCTTTATGTGGAGGACACGAAATTGAGGTATTTTTGGTGCCGCAGCTATTTCGTCCCGCTACGCCGCGGTGAAAGTCTCTGACAGTTTTTCTAAAAACAAAAATCATTTGAATTCACTAAAAATGTACATTCTGCCCGTCCCTGTAAAAATGTAAAGATTCCTGTGGAGTAACAGCCACAATTGGATGCATGCTCCGATTGCAGCTCCCTGCTGGAGAAAACTCTCTGTTTTTATATACAGTGACTAAATGCAAACACTTGCACATTTAGAATTACTTATTTTACTCCAAAGCTTTGAACAAAAGCCTTCTAATCAACAAGGTGCTCTTAATTTCGTGTCTGTTGTTTCAGCAGACTAAATAAAGCCTTGCCAGTAAATATTTATGATCAAATTGCTTTGAGAAATGCATTTTTTTGGTCTGATTTCTCTTATTCTTTGAAAGGCACTTAAATAAAACAAGCATACAGCATCAACTTCTGCTGTGTTACATTTATGCAATGAATTAAAAAGAAAAGTATAAAACAGAACAGAAATGGCCTCATTATATAAAATTTGCTGGCCCATTATGTATAATTTGCTTAAATCTTTTGAGACAGAGTTACAGGTCTCACACAGCCGTGACTGCAGCAGCTCCACAGCTTAGAAAGTACATTTTCCTGTGTTAGTTTTTATTCACTAGTTAATATGCTTTAACATTTTCTACCAAATGTCTTGTCTAAACTATTTTTAAAAGAGCTCACATTCTGCTACCAAAAAGTCTAGTTCAATATTGCAGTGAAACCCAAGAAATCTGGAGGCACATTTGACATCCTGAACTGTGAAGCTCTTCCTCTGTGCTCTGCGTGGCTGTGCAGCCTCAGTGCCCTATAATGGGCACGAATTTAAAGGAGAGATTATTATCATATTTCCATCCCCATGAATTCACAGGATTCCTCGTGTGAATGAAGAAAGAAAATAGTCAAGCCAAATTCTCCTTGTGTTCTGAGTCTCGAAGATAAAACAAATGCTGCTGAACATAAGGTTTTAAGGCCAAATCCAAAAAAGGATTTAGCAGTGAGGCAGACTTCAGTGCCTAAATCCAAAACTGCACGACCAAAATATCATCAGCTCGACTGTGGAAGTAATGAAACTGTCCTGGCCGTCCCCCTACACTCTGAAATTTTGGTGGTTTTCAGCCTCCCCTGTGCCCAGCTGCCTCAGCCTGTCGGAGAGGGATGTCTGGCTCCCTCTGGAAGGCAGCAAGGGACAGGAGTGGCTGAGGATCCTTGGAGCACATCCTCCCACCCTGCAGGGTTTGGGTGCTGTAACTCTCTTTTTCCAAATGTTCTGGGTGGATCTGGTGCTGGTCCCCCCTTCTGCACACCCTACAGCTGGGATTTTGGGCAGGTTTGGTCAGGCATAGTTTGTTGTCACCTTCCTGGAGCATTGTCCCTCTCAGGATGAGTGGCTGGAGCAGTGAGCTGGAGATAGATGGGGTGATTTTGTCCCCTAAATCTCTCCTTGGGGTTTCACCTCTGTGTGGGGATTAATCTGAGGTGTGTTTCACCAGGAGGAGTCTGTGGGCACAACTGGAGAGTCCTGCACACAGAACCACCAACTTTAACAACTTTTTGATGTCACTTTTTGCCATGGAAAGCATCAAGGCAGCAAGTCCAGGCTTCAGGACTGGCTATTGAAGGCGTGATCCTGAGGAGCTGGTTTTGCTGGTAACCTTTGTCCTTTCATTGCTCTGCTTTTGTCACAACAGAGGCAGCACAAGGAAAAGAAAAAAAAGAAAGTTCTGCCCCCCAGCAGGCTGAGGGATTTGAGTATCCCATTGTGAGGGGTGTTTTGAGCTCTCTTTGTCTGGTGTGGAATCCCAGAATGATTTGGGTTGGGAGGGACTTTAAAGATCACCCAGTCCTAGAGCAGGGACACCTTTCCCTGTCCCAGGGTGCTCCAAGCCCTGTCCAACCTCACCTTGGACACTTCCAGGGATTCACCACCCTCACAGGGAAGAATTTAATCCCCATATCCCATCCAAACCTGCTGTCTGTCAGTGGGAAGCCATCCCCCCTTGTCAACTCCCTTTGGGTACTGCCAGACCAGAATTAGGTCACCCCAGATCCTTCTCCAGGCTGAACAATCCCAATTCCCTCAGTGTTTTTTTGGAGGCTGAGAAAGACAGGAATTTGGAAGATATCAACATCTACGTCACAAGTAGAGGATCTGGTGACCTGGTTATTATTTCAAAAGTGTTGATTCTTGCTTTCTCCCCAAATGCTGTGGCCAAAAGTTGTGTTTTTGGCATCATCTTTGAGGTTCTCTGGGAAATCTGCAAGATTTCAAAAAAAACCCAAAAAAACAAAGTTTATGCCTGTCATTCTGAAATGTCCTTATTGTTACTGGGGGAAGGCAGTGCTAATGTGTGAGAAATATCTGATTCATTTCCAAAGATGTTTCTGATTTGGGAAAGAAATTGTTGGGAGGTTGTGCATTCCAAAGGAGCTCAGGATAGGAATTTCTGATTCTTTGTTATTCTCTTTAGTTTCCTCGAGAATTCAATAGGGATTTTCTTTAAAATGCTCTTGCAGTGGTACTGATTGATTTCCTGTCAAATTTATGGATTGTACAGTGGCAGGAGGAAGAGATTTCTCCCACAGGATATAATTTGTTATCAGAAACCTGGGGGTTTGTTGGACTTCTGATTAAAGAAGGAACACAATTTGGGATTGCTGCATCTTCCAAGTGTGCTGTGCTGACATTTCAACATCTGGATGCTGCACTTTTACTCTTTTTGGTTCAGATTATGTCTCTATTACCGGAAAGAAGTTCTTTTTCGTGATGATTTCCAAGAGAAGGCAGAAGTGAAATGTCAGAGTTTAGAACATAAATGTTTATTTTCAGTGGATCTGCTTTTAACAATGTGGTGGTCCTAATTTCAGGTCTGTTCAACAGCCACGAGAAAAAACTCTTTGTATCCCATTAGGAGGAATCCTCATAAGGAATTTCACAGCAAATATTAGCTAAAATTATTTCTTTAAAGTGATGGGTTCACATTACAGAATAAAATCTTTAACGAGCTCAAGGGAGTTTCAGTTCACGGTTGCATCTGGATTTTACACATTAAAACTTTCTTCAACAATCCCATACAAACCACTGAGGAGATGCTGCTGTGCTCAGCACCTGAGCCTGTCTTCAGAGCGGCTTTTGCTGCCTTAAATTTGTGTCCTACAGCCCTTTCCAGCAGACCCAGCTGCAGGACATTAAAACCCTTGTAGTGAAAATGCTCAATGCAAGGAGAGAGACAAGAGCAAACGAGAGGAAAATGGAATTAGATCGTTTGGGCTACAACGTGGGTTTGCACCGAGTGGCTGATTTGCATTTTGTCAGCCCGGCTTTTTCAAGAGCCTGAAACATTTCTGGCCACGAGAGGCTGGGTTTTATAACTGCAAGGCTGGAATCCTTCAAGGCTTTGGGGCCTGTGGTAAATGAGAGAACGTCCATTGACTTCAGCTGGAATGGGATCAAGCCCTTTAGACATGCAATGAAACATCTCCCCAAAGCCTATGAACTTGAGCCCGGTATTTATCAAGCCTGTGTCATATTATATGTTGAAATCAGGCAACAATTGTGTTTTCATATGGCTTTGGCAAGAAACCAGGGGAGGCTCGGGGGCTTCACTGACTTTCTCATGGAGAGAGGCTGGAGGAAATATTTTTACAGCACCCTGTAGGGAGAAACTTGGTGGCTTGCTCCTCGTTGTCTGTGGTGTTCCTGCTGTGGTGCTCGGCCCTGGAGGGGCTCTTCCCTCCATTTCTTCCTAGTTCATATTTTAGCCAGTATTTAAGGGTGGAAAGACCCCTCAGCTCCTCAAGGATTGCAATAAATGGATCTGGTTGAGCCACTGCTCCTCCATCAGCTCCTGTGCTCTGTGGTGAAATATCCCAGGACGTGTGTTAAGGGGTTTTATTGGTAGGGTGGTGTGATTGCTTTCTGTGCACTGCTGAAATGAAATGTTGAGTCTCATTTAACTTAAATACACATTTTCTCACACTGGTCTTGGATAAATTTAGTCTGGGGGATCAACAATGCTGAAAAAGGCAAGAGAAAACCAGTATTTTCCCCCAATATCTGCATGATGTTAAATGTGCCATTAAAATGGTGAGACGTGGGAGATGGACCTAATGGACTGTAATAATATATAATCCATCCCTGCAAGATAATCTCTGTATTCACAGGATTGTCACAGTCATATGCAAGTCATCCACTGAGATCACTGTAATCAGCCCACTGTCAGTGCTTCTTTTCATTTCCAAATGCACATCTCGGCTCTGTCTCCATCTGCCTTGGCCAAACACCGAGGCATTTAACAGCTGAAAGATAATATCTTCTGATAGGCTTTATCATTAAACCCGTTTTCTTGTTTGTTTGGATGTTATCTCCTGCGAGATTGATAAAGCACTCAAAGCCTATGCAGAATATAAATTGCAAGAAGAGGCATTTGGATGTGCCAGCAGCCTGCTCAGTGCTGGCCTCGGTGGGGACATTTGCAGCCTTTGAGGTGCTGTGCAGAGGCTGAGAGGGGCCCCAGCAGCTCCGGGGACAGATGATGGCATTCCTGAAGTTTCTTGAACTCACGCTGTTTTGTGTCATTGTCTCTGAGTTTTGCAACAGCAGAGCACCAGCGCAGGAAGGGAAAGTGTGGGAACACCAGCAACAAGGGCTGTCTGAACGCTCCCAAAAGGCCCTGAGGCAAATTCTATTAATTAAAAGAAATAGGAAACTCCGTGGGTCTGTGCTTCCCTGGGAGTTTCAGTGTGTGGGGCAGACGCTTTGGTGCAGGGCTGCTCTGGGGTTGGCCGTGGGCCAGGATTGTTTGATTTCCCTGCACTGGCTCCCAGGGCTTGGCTCTGGGCTCGGGGCTGTGTCCTGCCTTCTGCTGGGTCCTGTGGGTCAGAGGGGATGTGTCCTGTAGGGCTGAGTCCTGCAGAGGTGATTTGTCCTACAGAGGTGTGTCCTGTAGGGCTGTGTCCTACAATGATCATTTGTCCTATGCAGTGTCGTGTCCTATAGGGCTCTGTCCTACACAGGACTGTGTCCTACAAAGGTGATTTGTCCTACAGAGGTATGTCCTATAGGGCTGAATCCTGCAGAGGTGTAGTATCCTATAGGGCTGTGTCCTACAGGGCTGTGTCCTACAGAGATGATTTGTCCTATGCAGTGTTGTGTCCTATAGGGCTGTGTCCTACACAGGGCTGTGTCCTATAGGGCTGTGTCCTATAGAGCTGTTGTGTCCTATAGGACAGAGTCCTACAGGGCTGTGTACTACAAAGGTGATTTATCCTACAGAGGTGTGTCCTATAAAGCAGTGTCCTACAGGGCTGTGACTTACAGAGATGATTTGTCCTACACAGGTGTCGTGTCCTATAAGGACAGGACTACACAGGACTGTGTCCTATAGAGCTGTGTCCTACACAGGGCTGTGTCCTACAGGACTGTGTCCTACAGGGCTATGTCCTACAAAGGTGATTCGTCCTACAGAGGTATGTCCTATAGGGCTGAATCCTGCAGAGGTGTAGTATCCTATAGGGCTGTGTCCTACAGGGCTTGTCCCACAGGTCTGTGTCCTACAGAGGTGATTTATCCTACAGGGCTGTGACTTACAGAGATGATTTGTCCTACACAGGTGTCATGTCCTATAGAGCTGTTGAATCCTATAGCACTGAGTCCCACAGGGCTGTCTCCTACAGAGATGATTTTTCCCACACAGCTGCTGTTTCCTACAGTGTTGTGTCCTACAGGGCTGTGTCCTACAGGGGTGATTTGTCCTACAGAGGTATGTCCTATGGGCTGTATCCTAAAGGGCTGTGACATACATGGCTGTATCCTACAGAGATGATTTGTCCTATGTAGGTGTTGTGCCCTGTAGGGCTGTGTCCTACACAGGACTGTGTCCTATAGGGCTGTGCCCTGTAGGGCTGTGTCCTACAGAGGTGATTTGTCCTACAGAGATGTTGTATCCTACAGGGCTGGGTTCTATAGAGCAGTGTCCTACAGGGCTGTGACTTACAGAGGTGATTTGTCCTACAGAAGTGTTATATCCTACAGGGTTGTGTCCCACTCAGGTGCTGTGTCCTACACTCGGCTGTCCCCTAGAGAGGAACATTATCCTCCAGGGCTGTGTCTTACAGAGATGTTATGTCCTACAGGGCTGTGTCTTACACAGCTTTTCCACAGCCCTGTGCCCTTTGAGATGGAGACTCCAGCCGGTTCCTCAGGGCTCCTGAAGAGCAGGAATTCCTCTGCCACATCTCACAGCACCAGGTTTATCTGGGGTGGCTGTGGGTCACAGAACAAGGCTCTCACAGACCCGTGGTGGGGTGGAGGTGGCTGTGAGGGACTGGGACAGTCACCCCAGCTTGTCTCTGCTCTGCTGGGAGCTCACCCAGGTGTGGGATGCTCTCAGGTATCCTGCCCTCTGCGCTCCCCTCCTGTGCCTCCTCCCAGCACCAGAAGTTGCAGAGAAGGTATTTTTATAGCTCACATTGTCAACGTGCTCCTAAAATTTGGCTGTCCCTTTGCTGCCATATGTCCCTGGCAACTTGCTGACGCTGAAGCAAGCCCCCCTGACAGCCAGCACAGAAGCTGTCAATCATGGCCACATCCATCCAGTCACTTGACAGGCCCCAGGGACCACCTGCTCGTGGGAATGACTCCTTTCCCTCATCCCCCAAAAGCTGTCCCCGATCAAACACCTGCTCCTTCCTGGATCCCTAACTCCTGCCACATTTCTGTGCTCTTCTTTCCATCACCTAGAGAGAAAAATCAAAACTGAGGGACTACCTGCCAGTGGTAATAATGGGCATAAAGGGGAACAGCTTAAGCAACGTGTGGTTCTTATTGATCTTCTTGGCATGGCTTGCGTGAGAGTTGAGTTTCTCATTCCAAAGTCACTTCCAGCTCCTATCTGAAATTAGATTTTAAGTTTGGTGGCATCCTGTGTGTTTGTGAGCTCCCGAAATTTGCTCAAGGATCTGACTGTTCCTCACAGTCTGCAAAGAGCCGCAGAACTTTCGATGTAAAAAGAGCGTGGAAATGGGAAATGTTACTGCAGGTGGCGGTTATTGCAATTGATATTTCGATTACTAGTGACTTTATTGTTTGTGTTTGGCTTGAATTTCAAGGCCTGAGTCTTTGGTTTCACTCAGATCAAAGATTAGCAGCCTCTGTCTCGGAAGAGAGAAGAGCTTTGTTTCAGGGGTGGCCTCACAGAGGAAGTTTCACTCGGGTGGCAAGGGCTGGTCCAACAACTCTATTTTTAGGTTAAAAAAAAATGAAGTAGAAACCAAAAATAGCCAGATATCGAACAGATTTGCTACTGCAAGGATAAAATACCTACTCCTGAAAATGTAATGAGAACACACCTGTAAATTATAGGGGCCACCAAAGACTTGTCCCTACCATGTCCTCCTTTCCAGCTGGTGTGGAAATTGTCTTTTTTCTCACTTTCTCCCACTGCTTGAGGACAGGAGCTGGTAGAAAATGTGTCTTTTGTTTTTTCTGTGTAAAGTTACTGGCAGTTTAGTGAAGTAAACTGGGTTTTGGAGGGGTCAGAGTGGTTGGAGGGATGTGAGTGGAGCTGGAGTGAGAGCAGGGGAGCAGAACTGCCCATTCCTGCTGGGTTTGCTCATGGATCTGCTGGCACATCTAGAAAACCTCTGCTGAAGCAAGAAACAGTGGTGTTTTGGGTCAGATCAAAGATCCCAAATCTCACTGGATCTAGTCCATAGAACAGCACCTGGATTAATCTGAGCCAATTTAGCAATTGCAGGTTTTTCTTCATGGGCACAAGTCCCTCACTCTGATTATCAGAGCAGAAGTTGGGTGGCAAGTGTTGAGCAGGGGAAATGGGGAAGTTGCACTTAAGAAATATCTACAACCTCCTTAAGAAAAGATTGAAGAAACCTTTGCTGAGATGTCTTTATTTATTTAAGTAGCAATTTTATTTACCAGCAAGTGTCACCAGCAGAATATCAAGCTATTAAAGAGCTCTTCTTGTGTATTTGGCTTTTCAGATTACCAAGAATCTTCATTTTGTTTGTTCTGTCTGCTCATTAATTGGCCTTTTCCACTTCCATCCAGACCTTCTGGTTCCTTTTTCAGGCTTCAAGTTCTGCTGCAGCCGTTGGTTTTTTTACTTTCTCTTGAGGGTGACTTAAGTCTTTCTGGGAAGAAGTGCAAAATATAGAAGATATTTCAACTTGCCTTTAAAGTCTGATTTGGAAACACTGTTTTGATTTACTGACAAATGGGAAAATGTCTGATGCAATTCTGGAGGTCTTAAATCTTTAGTTTGTAATTATAATTGCTTTTTTTTTCTTTTTTTTTTTTGGCTAAATTATATATTCCTTGGCATTATTTAAAATTGTTTTCCTGATCAGAGGTCAGATGGAAATGAAATGATGTTATCAAAAGTAGCTCCAGCATAACTGAGTACAAATGTGCAGGTTTAGGAGGAACATTAATTTGATTAATTCTTGAAAACAAAAAGTAGAGGAGAAAGTGTAACATTGATTAGATGGGTTTAAGGAGAAAATGAAAGACTTTAATTATAACTAGATTTAAATTACAGCTAGAATTAAAGGGCATGAGCACTAATGGTTACTCAGAGAAAAGGTGCCTCCTTTCTTCTTCCCAATTGTATTTTTTGATCATTTTATAATAAAACAATAAAATCTCTCTAGCACATTTTGTTCCAGTTTTTAAAGGTCACCACATTTACACTTTAAGTAAATCAAGATGCAGGGAATGACGTACCCTGGCCAAATATTTTCACCAGCATTAAAAGACATAAAAAAAAATCTACTTTTTTAGTCTCTTATTTTAATAATGATTTTCTTTTTTAATGATGCAAAGTTGGAAAGCCTCAAAGATCTGTCTGCTCCATTATGGTTTGCCATGTGATGCTCCCATTTCTCTGTGGTGAGCCCCAGTGTCCTGCACTCCCATGGGAATATCTCTAGTTCTCCTGCCTCATCTCTGAGCCCCCCAGCTCCTCAGCAGAGCCTCCAGGACCTGCTGGAGCCACCCTGGGCCATGGCACATTGGCCATGAGCCCCTCTGGGGTGGGCAATCAGCCCTGGGAGGAGTGGGAAGAGCAGCTCTGAGTGACCACGGTGCCAAATTCAAAGTTTTTAAAAGCAAGGAGAGCACTGAGGAGGCTCAGTACAGATCTTGTCTCTCTGCACAGCTCCCTGGAGGGAGGGAGGCTCTATCCACTGGGGTCAGGCAGCTCCAGAGTGGGTTATGTTGGAAATTCAGGAAAATTTCTTCATGGAAAGTGCTGGAGCAGAGGTGGAGCCCCCATCCCTGGAGGGATTTCAAATCCCTGTGGATGTGACACTTGGGGACATGATTAGAGTTAACCTTGGCAGGGCTGGTTTTTTGGTTGGAATCGATTTTAAAGGTGTTCCCTGACCTAAACACCTCCAGAATGCTGGAATGTATGAAATTGGCCTCACTGTAACTCACTTGAGCTGCCACCCAGTCCTTGTACATCACCAGAACTTCTTGCCCTGGTGAAATTCCTACTTTGCCATTGACTTTGGTGAGGCCACAGCTTTGTCCTGGTTTCTCTTGTTTTTCTCTTTCCTGACCTACTTTTCCTGCTGCAGACCCAGTACATATGAAGGCGAGCAGAGTTAGGATTCAGTTCTGACTCAAGCAGCCAGAATGGAAAAAAAAAAAAAAAATTAGCTGTAAGAAATCTGGCTGCCAAATCTTTGTTGTTTAGTAATGCGTGACTTGGAAAGAATCCAGACCTGGAGTAAGCTTGCATGGCTCGTATTTAAAAAAAAAAAAAAAAACAACAAACCACCCAACACCAACCCTCAGCTTCTTTCCTTCTAGTCTGATTTCATCTGGAAATTACCAAGATGCCATAAATATGAGAACCTCCAGCCCCAAATTTCAGAGGCACTGAAGGGAAACTCGATCCTGCAGCAGCAGAAAGGGGTTTGGGTTTATATTTAGTGCCTTGCATACTTGCTGGGTGATTAGAGCCTTTCCCATTTTCTGGCAGGGGGGAAATGGTATGTTAAGACAGGATATAATCCTTTCACACTCCGCAGGCAATGTCACAGTGTGATGTTGGCACCGTGTGAGGCTTCCTTAACCCCACAACATGTTGCATATTCCCTCTTGGCAGTGTTCTGCAGGCTCCAGGCAGAAACCCAGGAGTAATCTTATTACCTCCATCCAACTGGATCTCCATGGAACGGGGTGCTGAGAGAAAGGCACTCACAGTCGTTTGAGATTCAATTAAAAGCTGTGGGTTCAGTCGTTTCTGGGAGTCTGGAGCAGATTTCTTCAGCCTCCTCTTGGAGCTGACACTTTCATTGAGAATTTTCTGAAATAACAAACATAAACTGCTGGTGTTCCTTCAGCACTCGAATTGCATCTGAAATGCCTTTTGCAACATGTTTTGTAGACAAATGTGAGCAATATCTTTATTTATCTATACAGTTCATGCTGCTTGGAATCCTTATTTCTCCCAAACTGGTCAAAAGGGTTTTATTTTGGAGAAAAGACACAGTTTGCAAAGGTATTTCTTTACTAGATCTCTGCAAGTTTATCTCCCTTCCCTCCTGCACAGCACAAATGGAATCAAACCCTAAAATCATTAAACTGGAAAAGACCTCCAAGATCTTCAAGTCTAAACTTTGGCCAAAAGGTTTTCAAGCTTACTTAAGGAAAAAAAAAAATTGAAAAAAAAAAAGAAAAAAAAATTGAAAAAAAAGTTGAAAAAAAATTTGAAAAAGCAGAGCATTTTAACAACAGTGATAAAGCAAACTAGGTATTGTATTTTATTTTATTTTATTTTATTTTATTTTATTTTATTTTATTTTATTTTATTTTATTTTAATTTTACCTTTCCATTCAATATATTTATTTATAAGAAAGAAAAAAGGAACAAGAGAAGTTGGATGCAAATATTGTGTCTGGTAGACTTTGGTGCTGTTATTAAGGTTGTGCAGGACTAATTTTAAGAGACAAACCATAAATACAAATACATATTTATCTATATTCATATTTATATATTTATATTTATATTTATATTTATATTTATATTTATATTTATATTTATATTTATATTTATATTTATATTTATATTTATATTTATATTTATAGACATGTTTTTTACCAAATTCTGTTGGAAACAAAGTCAAACCTCTTCTCACCAGCATTTCACAGTACTTAGGTGCACTCATCACTTCAAACAATTTCATACAACTCATCTTGGAACAATTTTTTTTGCTGCCCCAAACCATCCCAGTCCACTTTTTCCCCCCCTTGTAATTTATAATGAACCAGCAAATGAAAGGAACTGGTCAAACCTGATGAGTCACCAAGATCTTTAGATTTTTTCCTGGTGTATTTTGCAAGATTTCTGCTGCTCTAATTAACCACAGAAAGGCAAAGTGTAACTGCTTGAGCCATAGGGGTGAATTTCAGTGACATATTTGTTAAAGAATGGTAGGAAAAAAGACAAAAGGCATTTCTAGACTTTTTGGCTCTCCTTGGGCTTTCCTGTTGGTGTCAATACCAGCAGGGAAAGCTGTAAATCACATCCCAGCTTTTTTTTTTGTGTGCTCCTTAACCACATTCCTGCCACCAGCGTGCTGCTCACGTCAACAAATAATAGCTCAGATTAATTAAAACGGCTAATTGCATTTGAAATGATGATTTATTTGTGTATGAAAACACATTCTTTACAATAATCCTGAGGTTGGAAGGTTTGTTGTTGGGTTTTTTGCCCCCAGCCTGGTGTGGGTCCTACAGGGTGCATGGTTTTAATGCTGTGATAGGAAGTTTCATGTGGGAATGGAACATAAATGTGGTGTTTCCCCAGCGAGATGAGAGGAGATTTCAGGTTTTACACAGCCCTGGGAGAGGCACTTTGAGGCTTTTTCCAATTAAATGGTTCTGTGCTTCTGTGGTTCTGCTTATAGGTGTTGCACACACATAATCAAATACAGCTTAAAAATTACCAGCACACAAACTCAGAAGTTGAACTGGTGAAATTGTTTGCCCTGTTTGTTTCCATTATTCCAATAAATAATTTCTTGTTCCTCCCCTGAATCATGAATATCAACAAAACTCCCTTCCCTGGCCACCCAGGGATCAATTATTTCCATGGACAGATCTTTTTCTAGACTTTCTAACCCCAAATAAGCTGCTCTGTAGGGGTGTGTGCATTTCTGCTGTTAGTGGGATGGCAGATCCCAAGAGCAGAACCCAAATTTATGAGGTTTGGGGACTGAATTTCTGAGTGTGCTGAGAAAATCAGCTCCTTGTCACACAGGTCTGTCAGTCCATTTCTATTTCCACCCATTGGATTCTACCTTTTTTTTTTTTTCCAAAGTACAGGATTTTCTAGGCCAAATACATCCTTAGAGGTTGGAGCAAATGCTGGAGGGTCTGATGGACACAGGAAAATTTTATAAAATATATATATAAAGCAGAATAATCTCCATCTTCATAAAATACGAAGCAGCCACTGCAGGACAGTTCATTTCTGCATCAAACCGTGGGCATTTTCCCTTCCCACTTCCAAGTTTACTTTGGTGGAATTTCAATGTTTTGGGCACGCTGGATGTTAGGAAACCTGTGTTTCCAGCAGGCCTGGCTGGAGCTTTGGGCTTTGATGAACAAACACCTCCAGGCTTGTTTGGAAAAGCCTCAGTGCTGACCACAGACACCTCACTGGGGCTGGCATTTGTCTGCGTGGGACCAGAGCCAGCCTTGATGTGAGCAGGGTTTATGCAACAGCTTGGAAGGCAGAGATTCGTTTATTTTATCCAAAAAAGAGCCTGCAAGGGAAGGGGGGAGAGCCCAAAGCACAACTGCAAAGCTGAGCCAGGCTCAAGAACAGATTTGTTCCCCCTTGGAGAGTCAGCCTGGAATAAAGCACTCCCTGGGCTCCCTCACTTGTTTGCCAGATGTGGTTTTCCTGTGTTTCAGAGCACTAATTGTGTCCCAGCTGGGGTGTTTTATGGCTGGCTCTGTACCTGCAGCAAAACAATTAAGGATTCTGTGGCTCTGGGGAGAGGGGAGGGATGGGGAGGAGAGGAGAGAGGTGGCCCCGGGGAAATGGCAGGACCTGCTCTCCCTTCCAAGCCCCAGTGCCTCCTGAGCATTAATACCTGCAAAACAGATGTTGTCAACACCCTGCCCACACCCCCAGCACGTTTCCCTGCTTTTAAATCTGCTGCCATTGCCAATCTAGAGCTGCTGTGGGGGGAAGGATTATTGTCCTGCTCTGGTGGGAGCGGGGGGAGAATTCCCCAGGAGCATCCAGGGCTTGGTGTTTATGTTCATCCATTTGTCTGCCTGGGTTTTGCAGAGAGCAGATAAAATGAGGGTTTAGGAAGGGTCTAAGGAGGGATTAGGAAGGTGGGGCCTCCTGGGCTCGTGGTGAAGGTGCAGATACAGGGTTTTACCCCAGGAACATGGGAGATGAAGGAGCTGCCCTTTTCCTGGAGAACCCCCAAGCTGTGTTTTATTCCCACTGGTTCTCCCAGCTCTGAGCCCACCCCATTGCCTGGTTTTGGTTTAAGCTGAATAAATACAGACACGTGGCCAGTGCTCATCAGCTGCTGGAGCTCCTGTCCTGGTGTGTGGAGTTCTGAACCTGGAATTTCCTGAGAGCTGCCTCACTTCAAAAAAAATTCATTTTAGAGGCAGAATAACAGAGAGAGGGGCTTATTCCAGGTGTTCTCCAAACCACCAGCAGTGCCCAGAGAGGCCTGGTGAGAAAATGATGGATTGCAGAAAAGCTCTCTTTTTTAATTGAGAGAATTGTTCTGAAAACTCTCCTGTTGGGGCCGTGTGAATCTCTGGAGAATGCGAAATCTAAATACTTTTTTAAGGAAAAAAAAAAAGACCTAAAGCATGAATTTGTGTGGAGTGGTTAAGAACTGTGTGTGTTTGGTTTTAACATCTATCAGAAGAGACAAGGGTTTTGCAACAGGATGTTTTATTAGGATTGCTTGGGCTTGGAATTACTGTTGAACAGCCAGATCCAAGCATCTGATCCCAGAGCTCACTAAAACCTGGGATTTGCTGGGAACAGAGGAGCAAAATTAGTGGAGAATTAAAGATGGTGATTTATATGGGAAGTGAAAAATCACCCTTTGAATGCATCACCTTGGAAAACCCCCACTAATTTCTGCTCCCTGGTGCTCTCTGGAAGTTTTAATCCATTTTTAAAACGAGGGAGCTCAAGGCTGCTGTGCTCTGGCCCGTGCTGCATTATTGAAGAGGAGACTTTGGGTCATTACTAATGCAGAGCAGCACCTGGACCTTTGCTCTTTGGTTAAACATGCAGATCCTGCAGAGGAGATTACAGCAGGATAAAGTGCAATATTTCTCAGACTTAAGTGAGCTCAGGTTGAAACACTGCATTAAAAATCCCCTAAAAAATGTGGAAGCCACTTCTTGCCTTTGCCAAGCTGAGGTGGCAGCAGTGGGTTTGTTGGGTTAACCTTGCTTAAAGGAAAGTTCTTTGCAGCTACGTGTGGGGCAGAGGAAGGAGGGAGATGCTGCAGGGTGTGTGGGCTCCTGCTTTTCCCCAAAACTCTCCTGGTTCTTGGAAGCAGGGTCAGGAGTTGCTCCTCCAGCTGCTCCAAGCACAATTCCAGGCAGTGCTTGCTGGCAGGGACTCCTTGGCCACAGCTGCCCCTGGAGTCAGCGAGGAGAAATGTGAAATATCCACCAAAAGCAGCACGAATAGTCTCTGCTTTGGGGTTCTGCTTCTTCCTGCATCAAATCCCACCCAGAAAAATGAGGATGTAGAATCCCAGATGGAGCCCACTCCTCCCCAGCACTGCCACCTCTCACCCATGTCCCCAAATGCCACATCCCCCCGGATTTTAAATTCGCGCAGGGATGGGGAATTGTTGTCAAAGGGTGACAAAAGTTTTCCTTTCCCTGCTGCTTTGTCTGCTGCTCACAGGGCCTTGAACTGGCAGGAAAATCCAGGTGATGGAGGGCATTTGGTGCAAATTCCAGGCTTTTCCTGAGGAATTTGTGTGCACTGTGATCAGTGCCAGCACAGTCCAGCACTGGGAGCAGTTACAACTCTGAGACATTCCCAGACAAATGGAAACAGAGTGTGCTCACCCAGATGGAGAAAAAAACCCTCTGGTAATGACAGACAAACTGTGGAACAGGACAGGGATGTCATGCATGATCAGGTATTTCAGCATGAGCATTCAGGTTTTTTTTTTTTTTTTTTATTTTCGCTTCAAGTCTTTGGGGAAGGTGGGTTCAGCAGCTCAAGAAAAGAGATGCCAGAGTTTCTGACAAGTTAATTAAGCTTTCACTTCTGAGTATTATATGTACAGTGAAGAAAAGAAACTTAATTGTCTTTGCAGTGCCTGACAAACCCCAAGAAAAATGCCTGCATATTTTCTCAGTTTTGTCTCTATTTTTGATACTTATTCAGTGTGAGCATTATACTTTCATGGCTTTAATTAAAAGCCAAGTTTTGGAAGCTTCTCAAATGGTAGTTTTGGTACAGAGATGTGCGCATTTAAAGAAATATTTATGTGAAATCTAAAACCTAAAAGGAATGAGAGAGGCTTGAAAATGGATCAGCTTTTTGTATATTTTATATATTTTGTCCACCTCCCTCCCACCTCTTGGTGTTTCAGGTAACTCACGAAGAAGAGGGAATGCTGCTTTGTTCTCTTCCAGGGACTGATGATCCCTGAGTCCTCATACAAATAGGACAAGCAGTTCTGCCTTTGCTAAACCCCAAATTTCTCAAAGTATTTCTATTCTAATTATTCTGTGCAGTACATAAACAAATTTTGGCTTTATAAGTATCTCCATAAACAATTCCTGGAGCATATCTATTACAGGAGAAAAGGAAATGGCTTTAAGTTGGGCCAGAGGAGATTTAGATTGGAAATTTAGGGAAAATTTATCAATGGAAAGGGCTGGCACAGCTGCCCAGGGCAGTGGTGAAGTCCCCACCTCTGAAAAATATCTTAAAAATATGTGTATGGGGCACTTGGGAACATGGGGCAGTGCTGGGGAACAGCTGGACTCGATGATCTCAAGGGCTTTTCCATGATTCCATGATCTATAATTCTGTATTTCTTTTTAATCTGCAGCCACTCTGCCCTTTGCTGTGAGAGTTGTTAAAATATAGTTGCTATAAAATCGAGAGTGGCACAGAGAACATGAATAATGAATGATTATTCACTATTTCATGATAATTCAATAATGAAAGAATTGAAATTATAAAGGAGCTGGAGAAAAAGAACTAAAAGAACTGCTTATTCATAGAATCCTGGAATATCCTGAGCTGGAAGGACCCCACAAGGATCCAGCTCCTGGATCCTAAGAGGGTGTAGGAAATCAGGAGGTCTCTAAAGGGTCCCACAGAATTGGAGGCACAAATTTATTTGTGGCAGCTAAATCTAATAATATGCAATTATTTAATTGATGGACTCTTGTCAGTGCTTAGCAGGGACCATTTGCCACGAATGGAATTCTGGAGGGAAGCTGTGAAAATGTGTAAATATATAAATATCTACCTGCTGCCTGGAGGTGTTTGCCAGAGAAAGGCAAACTTTTCTAAGCTGGGTCAAGACTTCTTCCCAACTCCTGCAGCGAGGTTTTCCTTGGACAGTTTTTCCTGGAAGCCCATTTTCAAGCTGGTGCATTAAAGAGTGTTTCAATCTCTGACTCAAAACTTACTGGAAATCCAGTTATCAACCTTAGGAGAGAGATAGAGATCTCAGGCATGATGAGCAGGTTTGGCTGAGCACAGAAATATCAGAGGCTGATTTAAGGGAGTGTTTGTGTGTGTGTGAGCAGAGCTGCTCCAGGCAGGAGGAAGAGTTGACTATTTATTTATTTAATTACTCAGCTCTGCCAAGGCCTGGGAATCAGGTTTTTAAATGGCAAGCTGAATCCCAGAATTTTTTTTAAAAAAATTTCCTCTCTCTCTCCCTTTTTATTTTTGGTGTTTTTACTTTTTAGTTTTTAATTGCTAGAATAAAATATTTATCGAGCAGGCTGCCTGGCCAGCACACACGCTGCTCTTGTTTGTCTCTCTTGCAATCTTCTGTTTCAAGCACCACCTAATGGCATCGGTGCACAGTGCAGAGCATCCCTGATCCCACATCCCTGGGTCCTGCATCCCACATCCCTGATCCCACATCCCTGGGTCCTGCATCTCACATCCCTGATCCCACATCCCTGGGTCCTGCATCCCACATCCCTGATCCCACATCCCTGATCCCACATCCCTGATCCCATATCCCTGATCCCATATCCCTGGGTCCTGCATCCCACATCCCTGATCCCACATCCCAGATCTCACATCCCTGGGTCCCACGTCCCTGATCCCACATCCCTGGGCCCTGGATCTCACATCCCTGGGTCCTGGATCCCACATCCCTGAGTCTCACATCCCTGGATCCTACATCCCTGGATCCCTGGATCTCACATCCCTGGATCCTGGATCTCACATCCCTGGATCCTGATCCACATCCCTGGATCCCTGGATCTCACATCCCTGGATCCTGATGCCACATCCCTGGATCCCACATCCCTGGATCCCTGGATCTCACATCCCTGGATCCTGGATCCCACATCCCTGGACCTGACATCCCTGGATCCCTGGATCCTGATCCCACAACCCTGGATCCCTGGATCTCACATCCCTGATCCCACATCCCTGGATCCCACATCTCTGGATCTCACATCCCTTATCCCACATCCCTGGATCCTGGATCCTGGACCCCACATCCCTGAGTCCTACATCCCTGGATCCCTGGATCTCACATCCCTGGGTCCCTGGATTTCACATCCCTGGATCCTGATCCCACATCCCTGATCCCACATTCCTGGGTCCTGCATCCCACATCCCTGATCCCACATCCCTGATCCCACATCCCTGATCCCATATCCCTGATCCCATATCCCTGGGTCCTGCATCCCACATCCCTGATCCCACATCCCAGATCTCACATCCCTTATCCATGGATCCTGGATCTCACATCCCTGATGTCACATCCCTGATGTCACATCCCTGGATCCTGGATCCCACATCTCTGAATCCCACATCCCTGAGTCCCACATCCCTGGATCCTACATCCCTGGATCCTGATCCCTTGTCCCTGGATCTCACGTCCCTGGATCTTGATCCCTCATCCCTGGATCTTGATCCCTGGATCTTGATCCCTCATCCCTCTGTTGCCTGCACAACTTCAGACACCACATCCCAGGCCGAAAGTGGGATATCTGAAGGGAGCTGGTTTGGTTTCCACAGCCCATCCCAGCCCCAAATGCCCAGGATATTTGGATCTCACCATGGAAATGCATTATCCCACAAAGTCAGCGCTCATCAGAGCAGGCAGTGCTGCTCCAACGATTTGCTGACAGAAACAGGAAAGTTTTAACTCTTTAAAACTTCTCTAGAACGTTTGCACTTCTTATTCCTCCCCTCATTTTTCGGGAAGGGAGCCCAGAGCAGGAGCGCTGCTCGCCTTGGCTGCCCCTTGAAGGAGCTTTTTGCATCATTAAAAGATCTCAGATGTGCTCCTCCCGTGCCACAGGCACAGCTACAGATCACTCGATAAGGCAAACATGCAGAGCAGAGACTTGTATCAATAATTAATTTCCTTTAATCCCCAGTTTCTGGGGAGCCTGGGAATGTGGCTTTCCCAATAGCCCAGCAGCTGTCGAGGAGCCAAGGTTTCGAGTAAGGCAAGTAGGCAAATGACCCTGCAGGAATGGCTCCTATCAGATTGATACCTTCCCCAAACCATTTGGGATTCTGCACGTCAGCAGCTTGGAACAAAGCAGGATTTAATCAGAAACTCCTGCAGCAGCTTCAGCTTTGACCTCTGTAATCATTCTTCATGCTTAGAAAATGCCATTTCGCTACTCTCCCGTCGCTTTTCCATCCTCTCCTCTCCTCCTCTGCTGCTTTTTTATAATTTCATTTATTTTTTTAGCACGATCTTGTGGCTGCCAGACCTCCTGATGCTGTTGGGAATCTTGTCAGATACGGGATCCTTCCCAAATCCACAGAGCTGTGGCACAAAAGGACACGTCCAGCCCTCACTGGTATGAAAGAGAATCTGAAAATATAAAACCCAGTAGTTAAAAAGTGTTCTTTTAAAACTATCTCCTACTTTGGGAGCTCAAGAGCTGGCTCTGGTTTCTAAATCCATGAGGCTGGCACAGACACCTGAGTTCTGATCTTGGGGTTTTGATATTGGCTGAAAACTCCAGGGCTGAAGGGGAGAAGGTGGAGGTGCCACAAACCTCTTGTGTGACATTGAGGAATCAGCCTGGAACACCCCAGGAGAATCCCAGGAACTCTTTGCTTCCCCTCTCTGCCTCCTCCTGCTCTTGTCTAAAGGCTCTGAGTTCCTAAACCTGGCAATCAGGAATGGAAGATCAATAGAGCTGCAGGATTTGTCTCTGGAAGCAGCAGGTTTCCAGGTGGGTTTTGTTAGGAAGGGGATTTCACCCTCCAATTAACCTCTGCTCTACACAGTTCTGTTCTTGTGCAACCTTCATTGCCATGAATCAGAGATGCTGGACCAAGAGCTTGAAATTATATGTATTTTTAAAAAAAAAGTAATTAATTCCACATGACAGTGAGTTTCCTGAGCAGACAGGGTGTGGGAGACAGTTTGTACATCCCCTACTTCTTGCAGTTCCCAACATGAATTATGGGCCAGCTGTGGAGCACAAGAAAGTGGGGATTTTGAAAGGAAATTCTAATGTCTTTTTATCTTTTATTAAAAATAATCCAGTGATACAATCACACTAAATGCACACAGCGTGGGAGCAGCTCCTGTTTTGGTGTCAGGGAATGGTTTGGGTTGGAAGAGACCTTAAGGATCATCCAGTGCCACCCCCTGTCATGGAAGGGACATTTCCACTGTCCCAGGATGTACCAACCTGGCCTTGGACACTTCCAGGGATCCAGGAGCAACCAGAGCTTCTCTGGGAATTCCATCTGAGCCCCTCCCCACCCTACCAGCCAGGAATTCCTTCCCAATATCCCAATACTTCAATTACCCAATATCCCAATATCCCAATACCCCACTACCCCAATTCCCAATAGCCCAATTCCCAATATCTCAATACCCCAATATCCCAATATCCCAATATCCCAATACCCCAATATCCCAATACTCCAATTCCCAATATCCCAATATCCCAATATCCCAATAACCCAACATCCCAATAGCCCAACATCCCAATATCCCAATATCCCAATATCTCAATATCCCAATATCCCAACATCCCAATACCCCAATATCCCAATATCTCAATATCCCAATATCCCAACATCCCAATACCCCAATATCCCAATATCCCAACATCCCAATACCCCAATATCCCAATTCCCAATTCCCAATTCCCAATATCCCAATATCCATCCCTGCCCTCTGGCAGTGAAACCATTCCCTGTGTCCTGTCCCTCCATCCCTTGTCCCCAGTCCCTCTCCAGCTCTCCTGAGGCCCCTTTGGGCCCTGGAATGTTCTGGAAGCTCTCCCTGGATCCTTCCCCTCTCCAGGGAACTTTCCCAGCTCTCCCAGCCTGGCTCCAGAAGGGCTCCAGCCCTTGGAACATCCTTGCTAAGGAAGTCCAGAATTCCACATATTGTTTTCCATCTCTCTGCTCAAAAGTTGTCCAAGCTGTTTCTGGAATGGCACAAATCCAGCAAAACCTCTGGTCCATGGGCTGCTCCTCAGCTTCTCAAGCAGCAGCTTTATCCAGGGACATGGGGGGATTAAATGAAATAATTATTTTATATAAAATGTGCTGGCTGAATGGGTAAGGGGAGGCAGCTTCAGTTCCAGCCTGGAGAGAGACTGCTGTCCATGGAATTTGTTCATGGGGGTGTTGGGTGCTCTGGGTCCCAGCAGGGATCAGATCCCAATGCCTGTGGCATCCTCTGGATGTGCTCAGGTGCATTCTGGATACACCTGCCACACTTTCAGCCCAAACAGGATGATATTCCATGAGATTTGTGTCCTTCCAGCAGGAGTTCCTGGTGAAAGGGGTTGTTCTGGGATTGAATCAATTATCCTGTGCCAAAAGCAGTGTCAGGCTGTGATGATTCTTGTGGGCCTCTTCCAGCTCAGGATATTCTATCACACTTTGCATGGACTAATATTTTCATTTTTAAAAAGGTATCCAGAACCAAAATGCTGAGGCTGCAAGTGCAGGAACCCTGGAGTTTTGCTGGGAGAAATGCACATTTTTCAGACAATCATTTCCCACACTTATTTATAAAAAATAGCACGACCTTGTAATCACAAATGAGCTTTACAACGAATGCAGTGGAAATTACTTTTTCCAGCACACTTGGAAGCTGCAGGAGTTGTTCAAGGAGAGCAGAGCTACCTGAGCAGGGCCATTCATCCCTGTGGTGTTCTTGGAGACTTTAATACCCTGTATTTAGCCTCTCCGGCAGTAACTTATTTTTAAGAGGTTAAGAGCTCATTAAGATAAGATTGGAGTGAAAGATGGAGCAGGTTGGGAGGGAACTTTACCCATAAACTAATTTAGAGCTCAGTCACATGGCAGCCAGGCCCAGCTTTGCTCACACAGCACACGATAATGACACGTTTCAGGATTGCAGCTGAGAACAAATCTGACAGATCTGTGCACCGTGCAGTCGCGTTTGCTAACGTTGGTTTTAAAACAGCAAAAAAAAAAAAAAAAATCGATCCCACTTGGAAATGTTTCCTTGGGAAAGCTGTGAATCTGCCTCAGGATTGCCTGGTAATGGATCTGGGAGTGCAGGAGCTGGTGCTGGTGCCCATGCTGGGTCAGCTCTTCTGGATGATCCCAGCATGGAAACTTCCAAGGGAGAGCAGGGACATGGAGCATCCGTAACTTGGGATGGAGATCGGGCAGAAATCATCCTGCAGCTCTTCCTGAGCTGGAAGGGATTGGAAAACTCCTGAGGGAAATGGGAAGGGGCTGGAGAATTCCTGAGGGAAATGGGAATGGAGAATTCCTGAGGGAATTGGGAAGGGAATGGAGAATTCCTGAGGGAAATGGGGATGGTGAATTCCTGAGGGAAATGGGAATGGAGAATTCCTGAGGGAAATGGGAATGAAGAATTCCTGAGGGAATTGGGAAGGGAATGGAGAATTCCTGAGGGAAATGGGAAGGCAATGGAGAATTCCTGAGGGAAATGGGAATGAAGAATTCCTGAGGGAAATGGGAAAGGGGCTGGAGAATTCCTGAGAGAAATGGGAATGGAGAATTCCTGAGGGAATTGGAAAGGGAATGAAGAATTCCTGAGGGAAATGGGAATGGAGAATTCCTGAGGGAAATGGGAAAGGGAATGGAGAATTCCTGAGGGAAATGGGAAGGGAATGGAGAATTCCTGAGGGAAATGGGAAGGGAATGGAGAATTCCTAAGGGAAATGGGAAGGGAATGGAGAATTCCTAAGGGAAATGGGAAGGGGCTCGGCCTGGAGCAAAGGAGGATCCAGGAGGGAAAAGCTCTGCAGCAGAGCCCTCCCCAAACTTCCCTCACTTTTTTTTCCCTTCACTTTTTCTCCCAATTTTTGATTTTCCCCTCATGGCAAGGGAGATCCTGAGGGGCTGGAGCATGGCCAGGGAAGGGAATGGAGCTGGGAAGGGAATGGAGAATTCCTGAGGGAAATGGGAAGGGAATGGAGAATTCCTGAGGGAAATGGGAAGGGAATGGAGAATTCCTGAGGGAAATGGGAAGGGAATGGAGAATTCCTGAGGGAAATGGGAAGGGGCTCAGCCTGGAGCAAAGGAGGATCCAGAGGGATCTTTTCCCTCTCTGGAATTCCCTGCCAGGAGGGGACACCGGGGGGATTTGGGATCTGCTCCAGGAACAGGGACAGGAGCAGAGGGAACAGCTCAGGCTGGGCAGGGCAGGGCAGGGTGGACATGAGGAAAATTTCTTGACAGAAAGGATTGTCCAGCTTGGTCAGAGGTGGAACCCCCATTCCTGGAGGGATTTCCAAGCCATGTGGACGTGGCACTTGGGGACAGGGTCAGGGTGGCCTTGGCAGTGCTGGGGATGGCTGGGCTGGAGGATTTTGGAAGTCTTTTCCACCCTGAACAATTCCATGGCACTCTGATTCTGTCCCCAGGCAGAGATCAGGGCACTGCTCAGGGTTTAGGAGTTTTTTGGTCACACCTGGGTTTGGACAGGTCACAGAGCTGCTTTTCCCTGTGCCAGGGCCCTCCTGGATCCCACTCCCTTTCCTGGGCATGGTGAGGTGTGCCTGGCAAAACTCTCTCTCCCAGGGATTTTGGAACATGCTCTCTCCAAGTCTGAATTTGATAATGTCTTGCTGTGCTGCAAGACATCTGTTTGAGGGGGTTTTTGGAGAGGACTCTGAGATTGCTTCCCACAGTGATGAGTGAAGGGAAAGAAGCTTCCATAGGTGTTCTGCTGGCTGAGTTCCTGCTGGAACAATTATTTCAGTGCTTCTGGGATTTCATTATGGTGTGTAATTAGTGGAGGTGGCAGGAAAATTTGAGCCTGGGATAAGCAGGATTTTATCACTTTAGATCTTAATAAATCAATATTCTGAGGTTTAATGTTTGGAAGGGGCTTTGAGGTGTGGGTCTGAGCTGGGGCAGTCGCCAGCAGCAATTCTGGGTCTGCTCCTCGGAGAAAAAGGCAAAATAATTCCAATGAGTGAGCAGAGCTCCCTCTCCATACTTTATAATCATCACACATTAAGAATTCACACACTGACAGCTAAAACAGCTCTGCCAAATTGGGACAGCTGGGTATGTGTCCAACCCCTGTGATCCTTCCTCCTGTCTCTAGTTCACTTCTTAAAATACAGGTTTACATAACAGGTCACATTTCTTTTTATTTATTTTTTTTTTTTCTCTCTCCCCAAAAGTTTCCTAAATCTTTCTAACTTATTGGAGAGGTTTCTGAACTTCCAGAATATCTCCTGATAAATTATGAAGATCAGAGGGTGAAGAGATGGCTCTGAACTCACACATTGCTGTGGTACCAGGGGGGTCTCCTGCACAAATCCTCTCAGGGAATTGCTGTGGCCTGGGACTTGATCGAGTTTGGAAAACATAATTCCCTTTCAAAACAGAGGAAACAAAAACTCTCCTCTTCTGCTTTTCTATTTTGCTCCCAGTGTTTCAGTTTTCTTCTCTCCCAGGGAATTAATTTTGCTGTAGCTAAATGCAACACCTCCTCTGGAATGCCAAGCAGAGGGGGAATACTGCAGCACGTTTTCAGCTTGAAAACAAAATAATTGCTTTAAAAATAGCCTTATATTTCTTCATTTTATGACGTGCTCTCTTTAGACTTGATAATCATCCTTTCTTGTACTCCAGATACCTTCCCTCCCCACACCCACTCTCTCCTATCCCCCTGAAATTCGGGAGGAATGGGAGAAGATCTCTCTGGCAGCTTTATTTCCAACACCAGCACAGGAGATGGAGGCAGGCGTTTGGGGGCAGAGGTTTTAACATTTTTTATGATATTTTAATCTCTTTCAGAGGCATTTTGGTCTCTGCAGCCACGTTTGGACCATCCCTTCTCCAGTGACCAGTTTGCAACTCCTGGAGCAAACAGTGGGGTCCATAGGATTGGCCACAAGTGCTTTTCCTTTGAGGGCTTTAAAAATGGGAATTTCTTTTGAAAAAAAAAACCCAAAGCCCAGCTGTTCTCCGTGGGGGCAGAGGTGTGGGGAGCTGGGAACCAAAGGAACACGAAGCACTCGGAGGGATGTGATCAGATAACAAAAAATGAAAAGTTTTGGCTGCAGCCTGGCTGACAGTTTGGAGCTAACCTGGCTTTCTCCAGCATACCTCAGGAATGACAAACGGGGAGAGCAGGTGGAAACAAATCCATCCAGCTGCCACAGCCCAGGGGAAGTTGGAAGGAGCCTGGATCCAGCAGGTCCCTGCACGTCATGTGGAAAAGAGGCTGCTTGTTCACAATGCAGTGGTGAAAAGCCCATATTTTCTTAATGCCTTTTTAATGAAAAAAAAAAAAAAATCAGATGCAGGAGAATGTTCTCATTCCTTCTGTTTTTAGCTTGGCTCCGAAATGTTTCTGAGTTATCTGAGAGCTCCCTGTAATGCTGGACAATTCAGAAAGAGAGGAGGCCCACTTGGAAAAATCTGTTTAGGGGAAGGTAAAGGCTTTTGTTTGGCTCTGAATGATTTTTGCAAAGGGAGTTCATTCTTTACATTCTGTTCTTTGTTGTGGCTCTGCTGAGTTATGAGTAAACAAAACACTTAATGCCCATTTCTGTGTAGGATTTGATGAGGATGACGTGCAGAGTTTGAAGGGAAACTTGCAGCTTTTGGGGTGAATAAAGAAATAAAGTCTTGAGAGTGGTGAATTCTTCTTGCTGGAACGCTGGGGAACAGCAGATTGTGCAAGAGTTCTCAAAAAGATTTAAAAAAAGGAGAGGGATCAGTAATGATCCTGTGTGTTTGCTGTCTTGAGAAACAGGCTGGGAATGAACTGTTCCCTGCTTGGGGTTTTGTTAAACAAACCCCTCTCCTGGATATTTTCATCCCACTTCCAAGAGAAATTTTCCCATCCTACTCAAGAGCATCAAAATCCAAAAGAAGGGTGGGGAAGATGCTGTGAATTCAAAATCACGTGAAATACTGAGAATAATTCCAGTTAATAATTAACTTTTCTGCAGTCCCTGGCCTGTCCTTGCTGCTGGCACAGAGAGCACCACCTTGATTTTCCCCCTGGATTTCTCTGGGCTCTGTGCAGGTGATTCCCTGTTCCCTCCTGCAGGAAATCACCCCAAATCACAGCTCCCCGTGTGCATTTGGTGCTGTGATTCATGCAAATCTACTGCAGAGCAATTTGCTCTCTCCCTCAAAAATCAGAGACAGCAAAAGAGAGAGGGAGAGTTATTTTGGGAGTCCAGAGAATTTTTCTCCCTCTCCATTTCTTACTGTGAGCAATAACCCGAAGGCTTCCCTTGAAAATTTTCTGGTGGATGATTGCAACTCTTAAAGGTATTACAGAACCTCACAGAAATTAAAGTTGTTTTTTCGTGGGGATGGTGTCTGTTCAATGAATAATATTTCATTGTTCATATAAAGAAAAGGAGTTTTTCTCGGGAAAAAAACCTGTGTTTTTCTCTAGTGGAAGCTGGGAATGAGAAGTGTGGCCTTGAGGTCTGGTGATTAAAGGGGACTTTAAATGTGTGAAACATTTCTCACATTAAAAGTCTGCACAGGGAGAACAGTTAATACCACAATTAACCTTTGTTAAAAAGCCTATGATATCCTATGCTATTTGATTGGATTTATTATATTAAATACACAATAAAATAAATACAATTGACATAATATATTATCTACTTTTTTATCAGTCCAAGTCAGGGATATACACCACTACAGGAGCAGCATCAGAAAAACAACCATAAGAAATTTAGCTGAGTTTTTTGTTTCTGTGTCTGGTCACAGATCTCAGTTGAACATTTCAGTGGTGGTGGCAAAGAGCTCATGGGGGAGAAAAACTACAAAGAATAATCAAAATTACAATTGAGTATCCTGTCCAGGTGTGGGATCTCCTGTGTGAGAAGGATGTGGAGGAAATCCAGAGGAGGGCACAGAGCTGCTCCAAGGCTGGAGCCCCTCTGGAGCCAGGCTGGGAGAGCTGGGGATGCTCACCTGGAGAGGAGAAGGGTTCAGGAAACTTTTCCAGAGCCTGGAGGGGCTCCAGGAGAGCTGGAAGGGACAAGGGAGGGAGGGACAGGACACAGGGAATGGCTTCACTGCCAGAGGGCAGGGATGGGTATTGGGGTATTGGGAATTGGGAATTCCTGGCTGGGGTGGAATTCCCAGAGCAGCAGTGGCTGCCCCTGGATCCCTGTGAGTGTCCAAGGCCAGGCTGGACAGGGCTTGGAGCACTCTGGGGTAATGGAAATGTCCCTGCCCATGGCAGGGAGTGGAACCAAGACCATCTTTCCATCCCTTCCAACCCAAACCAATCTGGGCTTTTATTCCTGTGATTTTTTGAGAGCCAGCACATCACCAGCTTTGGATAGAGCCAGCTCAGCACCCAGTGCTGGGACTGGACATCAACTCCTTTTGTCTTTAGTAAGGAATTTTTTTTCTCTCTGTGTGGTCTGCAAGATCTCAACCATCCAGGCACAATAATTCCAGCTATTTCTGGAGGGGGTCCCTTGCAGTGAATTGAACAGAGAAATAAACTGGGACATATCTATGGGATAATGCACTGAAATACTGGAGAGAAAGAGGGAATTTTTCCAGAGCAAACACTGATCCATGTCAAGTCCACATCAGTAGAGCTGAGACAACCGAGCTGAGCAATCCCAGCACTTTGCAGAGTCAGAAAAGTAAACAGGAGACTCAGGAGAACAGGCAGTGGGAGCCCAGGAGAAGATCCAAGATGGAGCTTTGGAATGACAACAACAACAACAAAAAAAAAAAAATGAAGAGGAGAGTTCAACGTCAGCCTGGCAGAATCTCTGGTGTCATCTGTAAGGGAGCTCATCTGCCAGAGCCTGCTGCCAATCCCCACGTTTCCCTGCCTTCACAAGGCACAAGTGTGCAGCTGGGAGGCTATTCAATTCCATCACTGGCATTGGCAGCTCGGGAATTTGTCAGCAGGCATTTCCAGCCTGGAATATCCAGGGTGCACAGCCATGGATGGGCAGGAATTGCTGCTGGACTGCAGGGAAAGGAGCTGAACCTCGTTATTTTCTTACTGGTTTGCTTGTGTATCTGGATTTTGGAGAGCTCTTGATTGTGACTGGAATGTCATTGTGAAAAATAGTTGGATATGTGCATATATATCAATTTATCTATATATCTATATCTATATCTATATATCAATATATCTATATATCTATATATCTATATATCTATCTATATATAGATATATCTACATATCTATATATCTATATATTTATATATCTATATATCAATGTATCTATATATATCTATATCTATACATCTATATATTGATATATCTCTGTATCCCTATATCTCTATATCTTTATATCTTTATATCATTATATTTTTATATCTTTATATCTTTATATCTTTATATCTCTATATCTCTATATCTCTATATCTCTATCCCTGGAAGTGTCCAAGGCCAGACTGTAGCACCCTGGAATGAGATGAGCTTTAAGGTCCCTTCCAACCCAAACCATTCCATGATTCTCTGATGGTTCTATACAGAAATTGGGGAACATCATCCACTCACATCACCATTATTTTCTATTCTTTGCTTTTTTTCTCTCTAGCTCTAAACAACTCTTATTTCCCACCATGCAATACCTAAATGCCAAAATCCTGTTGCTCTATTATTCAACTTTTAAAAATATTATTTAAACATGCTAGAAATTAAACAGCAATGATTTCTCATGTTCATTATTTCATTTTATTCTTTGCATTTCTAGACCTGTGAAAAGTAAGGAAGTGTTGCTTTGATAAATAGAGGAAGCAAAATATCTGTTTAAAGTAGTTTGCTCAAGACCACGTAGGAAATCTCATTTTTAGCAATGGTCTGTGGACTCATCTCTCTTTAACTGAGTATTTGAGAAATTCTGGGCAAAATTGTGCCTTAAAGGCACAGCTCTGAAGCACTATCTGTGTGGAAGAAAGGGAGACCTAAGAACAAAAAAGCCTTTTTTCATTTGGAGTTCACTTTGTAATATCTGGGAAGCACATTTTGCAGTGGGAAGGCTGCCAAAAGCCTGGCTGTGTAGTAAATAAACATTTTGGGGGAAAACCTGGCTGGGAGAAGATGGTTGGTGAAGGAGGATCTTGAATGTCCGGTTATCCCTTTATTTATTCACTTGAATTCTGACCTTCTACATGGCACCTGTAAGGGGATAGTTGACAGTTCATCCTCCTGGATCCCTGGCAGTGCCTGAGGCCAGGCTGGATGAGGTTGGAGCAGCCTGGGATGGTGGCAGGTGTCCCTGCCTGTGGCCAGGGGTGGGGACTGGATGAGATTTATGGTCCCTTCCACCCCAAACTGTTGTATCAAAATCAAATTAATCAATACTGTGCCTTGGCTGCAGGTACAGACTGTTCCTGCTCTGAAATGGGGTCTGGGCAAACCCCATCCCACAGGGAGGGAGCAGCAAACCCCAGGGTGTTCTGTCTCCTCCTAACACCCAGATCCTGCTGAGGGGGGTCTGCTTCAGGAGTGGAATTGTCACACACAAAGGGTTACAATACAAAGTGTGATCAAAGGTGTCTGTTCTGTCACCATCTGCTGAGGGTGGGGCAGTGATCCTGATCTCTGTGGGAGATATTCTGCTAATGGGCATCCATTGAAACCAGCTGGGGCAGTGTTCTTTATCTCATGGGATATCTCCTGTTCATGGCCATGGTTTATAAACCAGCTGGGGCAGTGTTCTTTACCTCCATGGGATATCTCCTGTTCATGGCCATGGTTTATAAACCAGCTGGGGCAGTGTTCTTTATCTCATGGGATATCTCCTGTTCATGGCCATGGTTTATAAACCAGCTGGGGCAGTGTTCTTTATCTCATGGGATATCTCCTGTTCATGGCCATGGTTTATAAACCAGCTGGGGCAGTGTTCTTTATCTCATGGGATATCTCCTGTTCATGGCCATGGTTTATAAACCAGCTGGGGCAGTGTTCTTTATCTCATGGGATATCTCCTGTTCATGGCCATGGTTTATAAACCAGCTGGGGCAGTGTTCTTTATCTTTTCACAACCCATCCTTCCTCCAGCCAGTCATTTTCTGCTCATGGCCATTGAGTCCCACTGTGGCACTGATAAAATTACTGCATCCCACTGGGAGTTGCTCCAGCCAGGGGGAAGAGCCCAACATTTCTTACCAAGATAAAAACAGAGGGTTTGGGACACTAAGGGAGCCCCTTTCTCCACTGGACTCCAGAGGAAAACCGGATTTCTCCACATCCCCACTGGAGCTCCGGAGGGAAACTGCACCTTGTACAGGAGCACTGCTCCAACTGAGCCACATCTGTCACTGCAGGAGGATGCAGCCACCATGGAATGGGACTGCTGCCAACACCCTGCCTGACTGATGGGTGTCAGGTTGTACTCTGACTGTGTCAGGGTTTGGGGTTTGTTCTTTGTAGTGCTGTATTTCTATTTTAATTTCCCTAGTAAAGAACTGTTATTCCTATTCCCATATCTTTGCCTGAAAGCCCCTTGATTTCAAAACGATAATAATTTGGAGGGAGGGGGTTTACCTTCTCCATGTCAGAAGCAGACCTGTTCTCCAAACTAGGACAAGGAGAAAAAACCATGGCCTTTTAGGTTAAAAGGATCACAAAAACCTGTCCTGGGAGAGGGCAGAGCCCCGGATCTGCTGTGCTCTGTGCATATTTGGGATTCTGATGACAAAAGCAGGATGGCAGGACCTTCCTTGGCTTGTGCTCTGGGTTAAGATCAATAACTTCCCTCAGTTTGATCAAGCTGTGCCTCACTGTGCTGGATCCCACTTGGCAAAACTCCTGGTGCAATAACTGCTGGAATTTTATTTCTTCCCTCATCACACAGAGCTGCTCTGAGCCCTGCATGTGATGAAGAAGGCACAGATTTAGAGCTGGCTTTTCCCAGTCCCTCCCAGTCCCAGGCTGCTGGAGCTGGGATTGTTCATCCCATGCTGAAATCCCTGCAGAGCCTGGGAACAGCAGAGCTCTGCTTGCCACACAAAGCCCAGGTGCATCCATGCTGAATCTTATTTCACTTTCCTCACCAGCTCGGGGAAGATAAAGCTAAAATCCTTTTGCTGGCCATAAGTAAATAAATAAACAAACTCAGGAGCTCAAGTATGTGTGGCATCCTGCTTTCCCTGAGCAGGCAGTGTAAATAAAAACAAACCAGCCTTTTTCTCCCCCTCCTGCTGCAGAACTTTGCCAATTGATACTGGAGTAGGAATATTAACACATGCCCACTCCAAAATGTGATACCCTTTGGGGTCTTGGAGATGAGCTCCTCTGAAGTGCTTTTTTCTTCGGCTGCCTGACAAGGTTTTTGGCTCCACTTCAGTCTGGTAAGGAGACAGCTGCTCAACTTCTGACACAAATGAAGAAAATTGATGAGATGCTATCTCCAAAATTCCCTTTTTCCTGGCAGGCACTTCTAGGCTGAGTGCTGGGAGTCACTCAAAGGTTTGGGATTTTTAATTTTTTTTTTTAAACCTTAGTTAGGGCAGGATTTGGGGTTTGCTTTGTTGGCTGGGCTGTTTCTAATAATGCTGAACAAATGCATAGAAACTGAATCTTTGGGAGCATGAACAAGGATCACAGAATTTACACTTCCACAGCTTGGTTGCTGTTGTGTACTGAGTTATATCCATGGGTTTGCATAATTCTGAGCAATTTATTTATCTCTGTTTGTGGTGGAAATGCAGGTGACAGAATCTCCAGGGGAGCCCTGTAAGGAGGGGTCTCCTTGGGGTGTTTCTATGAGTCTGGGTTTTCCCAGGGTGTTTCTTTTGGGAGGGTGGAGATGTGGTTGTGTGACCAAGAGGAATAATGTCAGTGGCTCCCAGAATTCGTGTGCCCACTGTGAAATTCCTCTGCTCCTCTCTCGAGTGGGACAGCCTCGAGATGCTCTCAGGATTTTGAAGGCCACTCATTACAGGGAAAATGTGTTTATTTTTCAGCTGAGCACAAAGAAAACTCCTCTCATTCTGCTTCATTGCTGTGGTTCTCCTGCTCCTCAGGATAACAAAAACTCAATTTTCCATGTTCCTCTTGAACTATTTTCTCAGAGTTTCATCTACAAAAACCTCAGCTGTGTAAAGTGCATCTTCAGTCCTGTCTGGCTAAAAAAGCTTTAAATTTATTATATTGCTACCCTGTTTCATTATAAACAAACCTCTTTGCTAGACCAGCTTTAGACTTTATGTCACTTTGTGATTATCTTTATTGTGGCAAAGGCTTTGGGTTTGACACACGGTTTGCTGTTCCTTTTTAAACCTCCCTGGAAAAGCAGCCATGGAAAGCTCTGAATAATGCACATGACATATGCTGCCTGTCTCTCAGAGGGAACTGAAGAACCTGACAGCAATTTGCATTTTTGGAGCTGCAGAAGAGACACAGGAAACTTCAGGCAGGAGTTTTTGGGACTCTGAGGTCAAACCAAGAAGAGGAATTCAGAGAGGCCCCAGCAGAGATGGGAATTGGGTGGAGAACAGAGGATGGAGCACAGAGCTGGCCTGAAATGAAATATAATCCAGTTGATGCCACTATAAATTCATAAAGAGATCATTTTCCTTGGGATGGTAAAACTTGGGTCCCATTTGGCAAACTCAGAGGAACAGACACAGTTCCACAGTTGCCCATGCAGGGAAATGCTCATAAAGGTGGGGCTGTTGATTTCTCATGGCAGGAAATGTCAGCTCAGTGCTCACCTGAGCTCTGTTTTCTTTCTTAGAGGTGGAATTATTAATTAGCATCAATTTTCATTGCTCTCTACTCTTGTTACTGAGCATTCCCTGAAACCTTGTGGGAGATGGGAGATTGCCTTGCAGTAGCTGGAAGTGGAACACACAGTGGTAAAAAATGCCTTGGCTATTTAAAGTGGAAAAAATGTCTTAACCAAATATCATGGATTCATGGAATGGTTTGGGTTGGAAAGGACCTTAAAGCTCATCCAATTCCACCCCTGCCATGGCAGGGACCCCTCCCACTGTTCTAACCTGGCCTTGGACACTTCCAGGGATCCAGGGACAGCCACAGCTTTTGTGCCAGGGTCTGCTCACCCTCCCAGGGAAGAATTCCTTCCCAATATCAAATTCTGTGTTGAAGCCTGGCTGTTATTAGTTCAGTATTTTGTAGAGGTTAGCAGACTCACTCTGGTGAACAACTGAGAGAAGAAGATTAAACAACAAATTAAGTGAAGTTTGGTTTTTCCTAATAAAAGAAATTAATTTACAAGAATCAAATACTGCACCCCCAAATCCCGTTTTCACTTCCATTCTTCATTGCAAACTAGTGACAGGCACAATCAAAATTTCCACTTTTCTTGGGAATTTTTGGATGAATTCTGCAGTCAGCTCATTTGGAGGTGGCTGCTCTGTGACAAGAGAGGCTGTGGGGACACTGCTGTCCCTCCCTGACTCACCCCAGCAGCACCAACTCTGCACCCATTAGTGACTGACACGGGATATTCTTGGATTGTACTAACTAGGGGCCAGTTTTGATGTTTTCATCTCAAACAAGCCCGTTTTTGTTGTTGTCAGGATCTGTTTTGTGTCCAGCTCTCCCAGAGTGCAGGGTTGGGTTTGGAGCTCGTGCAGGTGGGAGCACAGGACTCGTGCAGCAGAATTTACCTTTTTTAAAATATTCCCCCAACTCCTTTGTCTCTTGGCAACTGCAAAAATAACTCCATCAAGAATAAACCTGCAAACAAGGGTGAAAAAGCAGAACTGTGTGAAGACATGAAATACTCTCGTTTAAATAGTGCTGGAAAGCTATTTCCTCCCCCTGTACCCTTCCAAGGCTGGAATGATGTGCTCTGATTCTTAAACACAAATCCTGACTTGCATAAATCCAGAGATTTCATCTGTGCAGAGCTGCAAATTGCTGGGATAGTAATACCTGGATATTTTATGGCACATCCTTAAGTCAATAGGCAAAAGGGTTCTGAATAAAAGCCTTAAAATTACCTCATGAATTATTAACTCTTCCTTGTATTACCTTTGAATTATAAAAGCCTGGAAAAATAGGATGGAGAATTGAAAACATCAATCTCAGGTTCTTTAAAAACGTAATACTGATCATTTGAGCAGTGTACAAATCTTTTATTAAAGATAAAGAGGAAGCCATACTTTTTTATTAACTCCAGGATATGCCCAATCCACATGATTAAAAATCTCATCACTAGCTCAAGTCAGGGAGGTGATTTATTGCTGAAACAAAATAGGAGGTGTTTTGCTGCCCAAAGCTGTATTTATGGTGAAAAACCCTCTCAATTTGTGTCTCCTTTTCTGGGTTAGGTATTTCTGAGGGTGGATTGGCTTTTCCTGGGAATGATGGAGTTTTTCACTCCAGCCCTCAGCTGAAACACTGCTACCTTAAGAGGAAAAGCCTGAAGTAAAATTATAGGTACCAGGAGATACATTTTTCCTCTAGTAAATTCAGCTGGAGCAAATGATTTTGTCTGATTAGGTAATAGGATGTGCAAAAAAAAAAAATCAGGATTTTATACATAGTTACCATTCAAGTGGAGCTAATTCTGTAAAGCAAGTGTAGATATTTTAGGGCTTAATTGTGTATAACATATACTAATATTTCCTGATCACTATAGTAGGGATGTACTGTTCTAAAGGAGCCCTTGAAATCTCATTTTGCAATGATAAAAAAATTATCAACCCAATGACATTTTTTTTCCCCAAAAATACCATCCTACTTTGGGAGACACAGATCACAGGTAATATTTTTGTCCTGCTATACCTGAAGCAGATCAAATATTTTGTGTTGTGTTAGGCAGCTCTGTGGGTGAATTGTACTCTGAATTATGCCCAGCACAAGTTCTGGGATTATTTATATTCCACCCTACAATGTAAAACGGAGATAATACCGAATTTATTTACGTCACAGCAGCTGTGGAGAAACTGGGTTAGACACACTTGCATATAAAGACAAGACATTAAATGGTGCCATCAATTCCTGCAAGCCAGCAGAAAAATAGCTTTTCTCTCCCTGATAACCATGCCTGGATGGCTCCCAAGGCTGAGTGCGACTTTTGCACATCCCACAGGAAGTTTGGATTCTCTCCTGCGCCGTGGGTGGAAAATGCCTGCTATAATGGTGACAGGTGCAATAGGTATTGAAACGTAAACCTCTCCCTGCTCCTGGGGAACATATTGCCAGTCCTGGGCTCTGCTCCAGAGGGGTGTTTTGGGAGAAATTACAGATCTTGAGGTAGAGAAACAGTTCTGGAAATAGGTTGCTTTCAGAAAAAGCTGGCAGCTTTTCAGCTGTTGAGCGTGTTGGGAGTGGGGAGGATGGAGCTGGGAGCTCGGGGAGCACAGGGAGGGGATGCTGGATGGCAGAGGGTGGCAGATCTGGGGCTCAGACACTCAGGGAGGGGCTCCTGGGGTGGATAAATGGGTTTGTTGGGACTCCTCTCCCTTGGGGTATTTCCCTCTGGATTCTGAGCAGCTTCCACTCACCAGCCTCAAAACTTCAACTATTAAAATACAGCCAAGGTGTGAGAGTGCTTGGAGCTTCTTGGTTTAGAGCTCTGTCCTGGTGATCTCACAGACACCCAGTGCAAAACAGTGGAAAAGTGCTGAGGGGACTTTTTCCAGGGGGTGGGATGGAAAAGCTGTTTTCCAGAGAGAATAATGGAATGGTTTGGGTTGGAAGGAACCTTAAAGATCACCCAGTCCCACCCCTTCCATGGGCAGGGACACCTTGCACTAGCCCAGGTTGTTCCAAATCCCTGTCCAGCCTGGCCTTGGACACTTCCAGGGATGGGGCAGCCAGATATCCATATTCCCTGGGATATCTGAAGGAGGACATCTTCATCCCCAGGCATTCCAGGGAGATGTCAGCAGGCACAGCGCTGTCAGCATGTCCCTCAGGCTCTGTGAAGGAAATGTTCTCTGTGAATTTGCAGCCTTTAATCTGCTGTGTAAATGTGTCTCCAACGTGTGAAGTTCTGGGGTATCAGGAATTAGAGGTGGGGTTCATCTCCTGCCTGTGTTTGGCCTGTGATAATTAAACCACCTGACTGTGTTATGAAGAGCAAAACAAGAAAAATCTTTTAAAAAATCTCCCTTAAATCTATCTCCAAAGTGGGATTTGTTGTCATAGTTGTTGCAGTTGAGGAAGGCTCCTCAAGAGAACAAGAACTTGTTTTCTCTGGGAAATACGCTTTTCTTTCTTTTTTCCTCCTCTATTTGCACATGAGTGTTGTTATGTTTTCATTCCCATCTGGAAGGTAAAATCTCCCTCTGAAATCTCTGCCGTGGCTGTATGGAACAGCACCAAAGTAGGTGATAATGAGCACATCCAACATCTGATGGTGATTAACAAGGAACACTCAAGATCCTGCTGGAGGAATTTCTGTCTGTAAATCCATTACACTCCAATATCTGCTCAGCCTGAATTTCTCAGGATTTTCCAGCTTTCAAAGGAGTGTTTTAGGTTGGGTTGGGGGTGTCATGTCCACGTTTCTGTGCTTGGAGACTCCCCAGCACCAATATTTTGCTTCATTGGGATGCTGCTGTTGGATGTGAGTGCTCACTAATGCAAAATGGCTTAGGCTCTTCCTTGTGTCATGTTGAGAATAAAAAAAAACATTAATTAGACAAGATGTATTTTAAAAATATATGCTAATGTATATGGTAAATGGGATAACTGCTCAGTTTGGAGCTTATATGGATTTTGTTTTTCAGGAATATGCAACTCACAGGCCACATTCCTGCAACCTGGATTTCATCTCCCAGACCCTGATTTTCCTCTTCATAAATCCTTGGAGAGTTTGAATTTGTGATTTGGCTTTAGTTTAACTTTATGGTGCTGTAACAGCAACGCCAATTTATCGTGCAGGCTATCGGAAAATCCGATTTGGAGAATCTGAGGGAAAGACAACAGCCTGAAAAAGGAATGGGAACGTTACAGAGCTAAACAGGCACCCAAATAGTCTGCCTAACAACTATCAAAGTGATAAGTTTGGATTAGGGTCTAATTTACAGCTTCTATATATTGTAACTTCTCCCGTGGAACACCAAGTCGATGTCAATGATTTGACATTGCTTTCAAAAAGTACAATTACAGTATATTCCACACAAGTTATGTTTCACAGGAGCCCTTTGTTAGACTTGGCAATAAGTTTGACACAGCTTGGTTCAGAGCTGAGTATTTCACTTTTTTTCCCCCAAAACACCGTTCAATAAGGTGCTCAGCAGACAAAAGGTTCACCTATCAAAACAGAATTCAATTGTATTTATTTGTTCTTGTGCCTGCCTGTATTTTATGTGCAAAGCAAGGAAAGTTTTCCAGGTCGAGGCTGGGATACGTGGCAGACCTGAAGAGGTGCATCTCTGCTAGGTGTGTGATAACTCAAGAAAACACCACAAATACCCTGAAAACAGAGCTGTGAAGAGCTTGGTGTTGAAAGGGAATTAAAATGTGTATTTTTGTCGTGTGAGAACAGATCCTTTCAGATGTGGCCTCTTTGTGGGGAGTGCTGAGAGAAGGGCTCTTTGTTCAGCCTTTACCTGGTGGCTTCTCAAATATCCCCGTGGCTTTTCAGGCTGGTTTTGTGTCTTGGGGCTATGGATGGTTCTCCCTTTCACCTCATCCCATGCCAGCACAATTCCTTCCTGAAACCAGGGCTGGGCAAAGCTGAGACTGAAATGGAAAACAATAAAGTGTATAAAATCCTATATCACAGAGGGTCTTCCTACTGTGTTCTTCACCCCAAATGTGTTTTTTGGGGAACCACCACAGGGAAATATTCACATTCTGTTGTATAAATGAGGCCATGAAGTGCTTTATCATGACCATACCAAAATAAGTTGTTTTTTTTAAAAAAAAACAGTTAAATGGGGAAATAAGGCCTCCCATGGAGAGTTTAAGCAGATTAAGGAGTTACCAGGTAACTCCTGGTGTTTTTTAATGGAAAACTTTACATCTTTAATTCCTCTGCTTTAGCTGAAGGCCAAACCTGCTCAAACCCACCACTGGTGATTAATGTGTAGGAAATGCTCACATATCTTCTTCCAACCAATGTTCTCAGGTAGTTTGTGGATGTAAGGATGTGTATAATATTCCAAATTCTCCTGGCAGCACCTTTCCCCTCTCCAGTTTAGTACTGGGAGCAGAAGGACAACGAGAGCTGCATTTTAATTCCTGTATTCTGGTGGTGGAAACCTCCTGATCTGGAGAAATCCCTCCTGTGTGACATGGGACTGAACTGACATAAAAGGGGGGAAAAAAACCACAAGACTCTCCCTGAAACATCATCCTGGAATGTATTTTAGGCATCTGAACCCAAACCTTGGGTGATGCTGAGTTCCAGGTTCAGCTGGGAGAGGCGATGCTGTCAGTGTGGCAGCTGAGTTACCAACCTGGTCAGTCCTCTGCTGTTCCCTGCCCCACTTTTCGGAATCCCACAGGCATTTCAGGAATTCCAGGCTCACCTGGTCCTTTTGGATTTACTGCCCTAAAAGTGATACTATGTTTTGAGATATGGTGTCAGCTTCACCGCACAGCTAAGATGATCACAAGAAGGTATTGGCTTAAAAATACAAATTTTGGGGACAAAACGGTGAAAACAAATAATAATAATCCCTGTTAATACTATATTAATAATAAACTCCTTTATTTGTTGATATTTCCCAGTTTTTCCCCCACAGTTTTCAGTTCTTTGGGATTGGTTTCTAACTGGTTCTGAAGGACATTTCTGGGATGCTTCAGGAACAGAGATCCCCACCTTGCCATGATTTACTTTAGGAATGAGGTGATTCCTTCAAATTCCCTCTGTGGCATTGCTTTGGTGTAAAGGTGCTGGAGCAGCAGCTTAATGAGGTAATTATAATTAACATTACACAGGGGTTTAGAGCCCTCCGGCAGGAGTCTCAGCACCGTGGTCCAACTCTTGATTTAAAGGAATATCTTGAATACATTATTTACATCAGATATTAGCCCTGCTGTGCCAGTGACTGCAAGGGATTTATTAGCACCAGATCTATTTATTTGGAAGAAATCTTGTGTAATGAGCAAAGCTCCAAACTCAGTTTGGGTGTAAATAGATGTTAATATCAGATAAATGATAGATAAGAGATCAGGGCAAATGCTCTGCTGGAGATTTAATGTTAATTCAGGGATATTTTAGGACACCATCCCCAGTCTCATGCCACACTGGGCTTCTGGAATCTCACTGCAGAGGTCTTCTGGGTTTTGAGATATTTCAGCCCTTGTTGTGTTTGGTGAAATACACTTGGCTCACTTCATGTTCAAATAACTTCCAGAGCTTTAACCCTTTTTGTTCCTTGATGAATGGAACCATTCATGGTTGTGAGATGGGACAGGCACAGCTCAAATGTGGATTAATGAGTCCAGCTGAAAAAACCCTCAATGATCTGCAGGTCTCCAAAACTTTTTTCTGTGGAAGGAGATACTGGTTTAATGCAATTTTAAACATTCATTTTTAATCTTGGATGCCTGTGAAGTTCTTTGATTTTCCTGTTACTATTTGGTGTTATTACTATTGATATTATGGACAGTTTTGGAGGTAAATCTAAGCAAGGTTTTCCTCTACAGCTCCTGGCAGGAGTTTGAGGTAAGGTGAGGGTTGGACTCATCTCTCAGGCAATCAGTGACAGGACAAAGAGAAATATTTTCATCAGGGGAGGCCTGGGTTGGATATTAGGAAAAAAATTCTTGACTGAAAGACTGATTGGGGGTGTGGTGGAGTCACCATCCCTGGAAATCTTCAAAGAATGAATAGATGTGGCAGTGGTGGGAGATGTGGTCAAAGGTTGGACCTGGTGGTCTTGGAGGTATTTTCCAACCTTAAAGATTCTGTTCTGTGGTATCCAAATGGATCAGCAAGTGGAATAACTGAAGGAAATATGGAAACAGAGTGAGTGTGACAATGCTAAATCCTGATCCAGAAGGTGCCCCTGTGTCTGCATGGACACCTTGTAAACTCTGGATCTGGGGCTTGTGTGATAACTTTCCAAAAATGTAAGGGATCGATTCCCCTGAAATGCTGGCACTTTGGGTTTTCTCTCTCCCCCTCCCATGCAGACATGTGCAGTTTTCCCTGGTGCTGTGAGGAGAGTGGACTCAGTGAAATCAGGCCTCACACTCTGCTGGCTTTGCTGTGTTTGCTCTGAGAGTGAAAAATTCCTGGCTCCAGGTGATACCACTGTGCAGAAATGAGCAGCCTGGGCTGTGGCTGGAGCGCTCCTGACCCAGGAGCTCTCCTGACCCAGGAGCTCTCCTGCTTGGCTCATGCTCCTGAAAGCTGAAGTCCCCAAACCAGCAGAAAAACTCCTTCCCTAAGCAGGGCTCTGCCAGAGGAGGACACAGGGACTTCCTCCTGCACATGAGGCACAATTTTCACAGTCAGGATATTTTCTACCAGTGCTGCAGGTGAGCTGAGTGGAAAGCAGAGTTCTGCTGATGCTGCTGTTCTTTGCTGTGATATTGCTGCTGAGGCCAGAAGTTCCTTGATCCATAAATGTTGGTGGGTTTTTGTGAATTCAAAGTAGCTTAATTCCATAAAGGAGAAGGCAATTTGTGCATCACCTGTGTTCTGTGCCCTACATGCACCAGGTCCATCAGGAGCTCTGGGGATGAACACACCCTGCTGGGATGGAACATCAGGCAGTCTGGGTAAAGATTTTGATAAATAACTCGTGTAAATGTGATCCAGGTCAAAACCATTTTCTCTCTGCTTCTGCTTAGCTCTTTAATTTATTATTATTTTTTAAAATAATCATTTATTGCCAGCTCATGGGGGAGTGCTGCCCCCCGAGCTGCAGCTAAGCAGGATTGATGGTTTGCTTCTACCCACCCCAGTTTAATTAGGCTGTTACTATTTCCTGCCCCTCATTACACCACTGCTGCTCCCCTACACAGCACTGGAAACAAATTATTAGCAAAGCACAGAGGAATACAAGCTGCTAATTTGTTTTGGTCTCTGCTGGAAAATTGCAATTGTACATATTGCTTTTCAAAGTATTTTATGGGGTCTGACACAGAGCTTGGTTATCTAACTGTTGCTTTTCAGAGGAGCAAGCTTTGGCTAGGTTGTTAATTATGGATAATTGTATATATATTAATTATATTATCTGTTTCTCTCAGGACAGAGAGGTTCAGGTGGATGCAGACCAGGAGGGCTTTTGCATTTCATGACTGCACATGTGTCCCTGCAGCCACGAGGGAAAACAGGGGAAATTTTACAGAGGTTAAGCAACACATGGTTTAAATTTAAATTTTTAAATTTAAATTTTTAAATTGTGGTGCTGAGATTTTAGTGTGTGTCAGCTGGCTGAGTGAAACCCCAGGTCAGGGCAGTGCAGCAATGCAGAATTCTGGCAGGGGTTTGTTTGCCAACAGGAAAAAAACCCAACAAAACACAATACCAGGAAAAGAAATTAATTCTGTTTGTGCCCTTCTGGTTTAGGGTTGAAGAGTGGCAAGAGGAACAAATTCTGAGCTGTGGGATGGGTTCAGGGCACTGGAGTGGAAGGAGCCACAGTCACAGGAGGGTGGCAAAGGCAGGGAAAGAGCCAAGAAGAAACCCTGGTAAAAGCCTTGCACTGCACTGAGGTCCCTGAAACTGTTCATTAAGTGAATTTACAGATCCTTACCCCATTTTAAAATTTTCTGTTTGAAAGTTGACCTTTTTGTCATTAAATAGAGTGAAATATTCACAGAAGTGACCCAAAGTTGTTTGGTTTGTCCTCATTACAAATGCACTCTTCGTTCATTAACTGTCTGGGTTTGAGATACTTTCTGGGGGTGGAAGAAAGTTTATTCTGAATTAACAACACCTCTCTCCTCCCTCAATTTTCTGTTTCTATGCCACAAGGTTTTGTGATGTTTATTATTTTGCAAGCTTTGGATCTCCCTAAATTTGAGGAAAAAACTGCAGACAACAACATCCAACGTGGCCTTGAATGTTTCCAGGGATGGGCAATCCAACACTTCTCTGGGCAACTTTTGTTCAGTGGGAGATAACATTGATCCTGGAATTTGGGTTTGAATAGGACTGTGTTTCATGTTGAGCAAAATTCTGCTTTGGTGGAATATTTTATAGCCTGACCAAAGCAAACCTTTGTGTGGAAGGTGGGCTGGGGAAAACTCAATTCTTGAGCTGAAGAAGTTCTGGCCCAGACTGTGACCTCTTTTGAGTGAGTGTTGGCATCATAATTTCTGTGCTCTAATGAGTCATGCAGGGAGAGCAGGATCTCAGATTGAGTTTGAGATTCTCCAGCTTGAGATAAGGAGCAAAAACAGCACAGGAATTTACAGGAAGGGAGCGGGTGATGTTCAAACATTGCTCCATCCTTCCTCGAGCGTGTGAAGTGACAGCTGAGATTAAAGCAGGTCATCTCTGGTGAGTGATTTCACAATATCCCAGTTCCTGTGACCCTGTGAGATGGGGAGAGTCAGCTGCTGGCATGAAGCTGAGGAGAGAGGCTTTGAAAGGGTTTTGTTTGTGCAGCACACCCGTTCTTCGAGAGCCTCCCAGCTCGTGCTGTTTACAAAAACCCTCTTCTCCAGAAATGAGAGTCAGCCAAAGCGTGGTTTGGAGCTCTGGGGCTGGATCCCTTCCTGGTGTGTGCAGGACAGAGGGCAGCCAGTCCCACAGGCTGCAGTGTTTCATCCCTGAGTGGTTGCTGGAACACTGCTCCTTCCTGTGACTTCTGTCCTGGATCCTTCTGGGGGAGCTGATTCCAGAGGGGACAGAGGAGATTCAACCATTTCCTGCAGGGAAGGAATTCTTTCTGTGCTCTGACAAGCCAAATAATAAAACAACAGCGTTAATGACAGGCCAAATTTATGTTTGCAGACCTGCCCACCTGGTTTTGTGTTAAAAATTCATGAGTAGGAAGTTTTCTGGTTCCTTGTGCAGGTGGAGCTGTTTCCAACACCACTGGGATATTTTTATTCTCAGATGTGGGGCATCCAAAAATGTTTCTCCTTTTGTAGGGGAGCTTTACATCATAGAGGATTTAAGGGGAGTTCTGTCAGCTGGTTTTGAATTAATTAATTAATAATAATAGATTTTTTTCCCTGTGGGTGTGGTGAGGCCCTGGCACAGGTTGCTCACAGAAAACCTTGCAGATCCTCTCATTCCAAATCTCCTGACACTTTCCATGTGTCCACATTCCATCCCAACCATCCCAGGTCGCTTCCAGCCCCATCCTGCCCAGCCCATCCATGATTTTAATCCATGTTTCTCATTTCAGCCTGACCAGGGGACTCCAGGGACCCCAGAGCAGCCTCTGCCTCCCTTGTGAAATCTCCTTTGCCCTGGAAATGCCTTGGGGATCTCCTTTATCCCACTAAGTGCTTTAGCAACCAGGAAATTTCCAGAACCAGTCACAACTAAATTTTATTTGTTGTTGTTGTTTATTTTTTTTTTTTTTTTTTTTTTTTAGTACAGCATCACCTTCCAGAAACTTTGTGAACAAACTCAGAACTTACTGTGTTCTAGATCTGCAAACAACAGCATTGGGGGGGTGGAAATAGCAGAAGGGATACATTTTTCATTTTAAATTATACCCAGCTTTCTTTAAGCAAATTAAATTGCACTTAACCAAAGAATACAGATAACAGTATTAAGCACAATAGAACATTTTAATTACTAAGAAAAACAAATGTCCATGTCTGTAGCTGCAATTAAGGGCGAGCTGTATTTGCTGTGCATTAGTGTGACTTGTATGTCTGAGATGCAGTAATTGCCCCAATCCATCAGGTGCTTCAGCCTTGACATCCTGGGCATGGAGAGGCTGCAGGGGAAGGCAGGAATGGGATGAGGCTCTTTGCTGGGGCAGAGCTGTGTTGGTTTGGTGGAGCTCTCTGTCCTCCCAGGGCTTTGGGAAGGAGGGGATGAAGGAGAGGAAAACGCTGCAAGTTAAACCAGCAGAGGTTTAGGTTGATTATCAGGGAAAATTTCTTCATGGAGAGGGTTGTGCAGCCCTGGTATAGCTGCAGTGGTGGAGTCTCCATCCCTGGAGGGGTTTCAAAGCCATGAGGATGTGGCACTTGGGGACAGGGGACAGTGCTGGCCTTGGCAGGGCTGGGAATCGTTGGACTCAAAGGTTTTTCTAACCTTAATGATTTGGTGATCTGTGAAACAGAGACTTTAGGGTGGAGAAGGTGCAGGAATGAATAGGAAGAGACCTCTCAAATTGTCCACATTTAGTCCTTGCTCTCTTCTCTCCACTCATTCAGTAAATCCTTAGATATGGAAGGGAAAAGAAACAATTTGTTCTCCATGCCCCTTGTGATAGAACATGAGTAATGACAGCAAAAAATCACAGCAGGGAAGAGTTGGTTAAAAATGAGGGAACAGTTTTTAATATTAAAGTGGTTAATTACTGGAATTAATTCCCTCTGGAGACTGTGAAAAGTTCTGTGGAGTTCTCAGGGCAGCATGTGAGGAAACCTTCCTGAGGAGCATCATGGTGGAGCCTGTTCCATCTTTGGATGAGCTGGATTTGGTTTCTTTGACCAGGTGGAGTCCAGGGTGGACAACAGGCACTGTTTGGGGAGGTTTGTGGAAGGCAGAAATCCATCCTGGGATAGCCTGGGATGTGTCTGTACTGCTGCAAAGGGCTCATAAGTGACCTTTCAAAGGGAAACAAATCCAGGAGGAAATGATTCCTGGAGGTGAAACCAGCTCCCAGTCTTTTCTAGGATTAAAAAATATGTGTGATGAGCTGGAGCAGGCTCAAATCCCAGCCTGGTTTGGGTGGGAAAGGAGCTCAAAGCAACTTCCACTGTCCCAGGGTGCTCCAAGCCCTGTCCAGCCTGGCCTGGATCAATCACCTTGAATTCCTTTCCCAGCAGAGCTTTCCTCCTGCTGGAGTGGGCAGGGATGGTGTTTTGTCCACAAACCCCCAAAAATGTAGGAAAAAAACCCCAAAAATGTAGGGAACAACCTCTTCTGACTAAACTGTGTGACTTTGGCCTGGTTTAGGGCAGCAGGTGGGAAGAGAGAAGAGACATTTCTTACTCTGCAGATCTGCTCCTCCTGCTGTGCCCTTTTGGCTACCAAAAAAGGGGGAGAGGGTTTTTAGGAAAACTGCTGGTTAATGGTTAATTCCTGGGCCTGAATGCACATTCCAGAGATGCCACTGCTGATGTATTTAAGCAATAAAATCCAAATGGTGATTGCAGCAGTGCTGGTGTGGTGTCACACTGCACAAGGTGAGCAATGAGTGACTTTAGTGGCTGGGGAGCTCTAAATCCACTGCCTGCTCTAAGGAGATGGACTTTGAGTTAAAAAATCAGAAAAAAAAAGCAAGTAAAATAGGTAGAAATGTCAGTTTGCTGAGTGTCACTGGCAGAAATATGATTTACTCAGCAGCTAGTGAGAAAACTTTATTTATGCGGAAATGCCAGTAAGATTTGTATTGCAGGGACAATAAATTATGGTTATTCTACAACCAGCTGATGTATTTGATCACCTGATGATGCAGTATCTGCCTAAGCAATGCTGTGCATGAAGTTGTGTGTTGGGTTTGAGGTTCTTTCCCATGTGAAGTTCCTAGATAATAACTTTAAGATTTCAGAACTGCATTAATCCAAATGTGCAACTCAAACAACAATGAAAAGTATTTTTGCTTTTGCTTTGGGCCATTAAAAATGTCTGTTCTGGGGTCCTTGATAGTTTTAAAGAAAAGGAATCCAAGAAGGTTTAATACCCACCAAATGCAAGATTTAGTGGTAAAAGTAATCCTATTTTACATGGAAGAAACACAAAGGGAGTAAGGAAAAGTCTTGCATGGAAGAATGGTCAAATAATTTCTAAAATAATGGAATTACAGAGTGGTTTGGGATGGAAGGGACCTCAAATATCACCCAGATATTTGGGGGCTCAGATCCCCATGGGATTTGCTCCCTCAGCTTCTCTTCAGGACTGGAGAATGTCTCCTGCTTTTCCAGCTGGGTTAAGCATCATTCTCTGGTGTACATACCCAATTTACTTTTATTTTCACTGACTCTCTGCTTTCATTTTGAAACTTCTTGGTTTTCCTGAGCTCAAAGAGAGCTGGCAGCTGTCTCGGGACATCACCCTGAGCCATGGAAATCTGGATGATTCATTTGCCTCCAAAGAGAGAGCTCAAAGCTTGAAACCCTTTTCAGACTCAGTAAAAGACGTGGATTAGGAGGATCTTGGTTTCCATCTCCCAGAGAGCTGCCAAATTCCCTTCTCTGCTCCTGTGGCTCTCCTGCCACTCTTAGCACTGTGCATTAAATGACATGACTGATGTTTGTCATGTGTGGCTTGTCCTTTTGGGCCTCTCTGGAGGCACAGACATGTGCATTGTTTTGACTGGCTCTTTTAGGGCTTTTTAATCCAAATATATTTCACTGTGGCTCTTTGAGGTAGCCCATAAGAGAGTGTGGGGCACAGTGGGGTTTGGCCTGGAGAGCACTTTGCTTCCAGACAGAGTTTATTCCAGGCTGGGGTTAATTTCTAAAAAATATTATTTTACAGAAGGAATCTGTCTTTGCTGTGGAAGGAGCTCATGGCTGTAGTGGGGCCAGAGCAAGGAGGTGCTGAGAACCCTCTGGCTGCTTTTGGATTTTTATTTTTTGGTGGAATTTTATTCCAGTCTCTGGTGCTGTGGGAAAGCACCCAGTACCAGGGTACCATGGATTTTCCAGGGATATGCCTTTCAGTTTTTGTCCATAAAATTCCAGAATTATTTGGGTTGTCCCATGGGCAGGGACATCTTCCACTGTCCCAGGGTGCTCCAAGCCCCAATGTCCAACCTGGCCTTGGACACTTCCAGGGATGCAGGGGCAGCCACAGCTGCTCTGGGAATTCCAGCCCAGCCAGGAATTCCCAATTCCCAATATCCCAATTCCTAATACCCCAATATCCCAGTATCCCAACATCCCAATATCCCAATATCCCAATTCCCAATATCACAATACCCCAATATCCCAAATATCCCAATACTCCAATACCCCAATATCCCAATATTCCAACATCCCTACATCCCAATATTCCAATACCCCAATATCCCAATATCCCAATATCCCAATATCCCAGTATCCCAATATCCCAATATCCCAGTATCCCAACATCCCAGTATCACAATATCCCAATTCCCAATATCCCAATACCCCAATATCCCAAATATCCCAATACTCCAATACCCCAATATCCCAATATCCCAATACCCCAATATCCCAGTACCCCAATATCCCAGTTCCCAATATCCCAATCCCCATCCCTGCCCTCTGGCAGTGGAGCCATTCCCTGTGTCCTGTCCCTCCATCCCTTGTCCCTCTCCCGCTCTCCTGGAGCCCCTTTAGGGTCTCTGAGCTCTCCCTGGATCCTTCCCTTCTCCAGATGAACATTCCCAGCTCTCCCAGCACTCCCTCATGGGAAAAGAAGCAGAAATTCATTCCCAGAGTGGGAAGCAAAGCTCAGGAATCAGGAAAAACTCTTCAAAGCCCTTCTCCTGATAACTAAACCCAGAGTGTGGCTGCACCCCCAAAAATGCTGCTGAGCAGAGAAAGGAAACCTGTGAAAAATCAAAACTGCTCATCAGATGTGCAATCCCTGTGCAAAAAGGCGTCACTAACACTGAGAATCTTTTCCCAGAATTTTTATTTTTGTTTTTTTTTGGCACTTCCACTCCTGCTAGTTTATTACCCTGCTAATAAGAGCACCACTACCACCAGCACCTGAAGCACAGCCAGCACCAGGCAGGTTTTGTGCATCCCATCTCTTGTTCCCTGGTTAATTTACAGCCCCTGACCTCTCTCTGTGGCTCTCACCAACCGTAGGATGACTTCATGTGCCTCCTGTGCAAATCATTTCTGTGAGTTCAGCATGTCTCTAATAATCAGGCCCTATAATTTGGTTTGCTCCATTCATTGATTGCCCCAAATATGATTTTGCAAGGCGAAGCTCCCCGAGTCATAACTACAAAAATGACAGGCAGTACTTTTTGTAATCTCCATATTTGACGCATGAAAGAAGGCTAAATTCCTGTTTGAATAAACAACATAATAAGGTTATTGAGAATAAGACCATTACTATATAAAATTATGTCTAAGTGGCAGATATAATTAACATTGGATTGTAATTACACTAATTACAAGTCACATTAAGATACTCCAGTAATGACAAAGTGAGCACCCTATAATTGAATGGAATAAGCAGGGAAACATGCTGCTCACACTAATTACCTAAATGAGCTAATATGTCTTCGGAGTGACAGTCATGCTCAGTGTTATTACACAGGCAAGACAATTTTGTAAGTTAAAAAAAAATCTAATTTCCTTCCTTCCTTCTCTTCAGGACCCATTTCAAATCATCAGCAGCTTCAGAATTTCTCTCTTGAGCCAAAAATAGAGAGATCCCACAGTTCAGGCCTTTGCTAATTTTCTTCGACAAAGGACAATTTTCAGGGTTACACTGCAATTTTTGATGTGTTCCTGCTGCTTCCAGAGTAAAATTGGGCTTGTTCTGGGTTTCTTGGTGGACTCCTTTGGCAAAGTCGATCCACTGTGATTTTTTTTTTTCCACTTGTCTAAATTTGAAGCAAACAAAATAATGTAACTTAAGCTCAGCATGCTCTACAACATAAAATGGACTTATTTTGTTGGCTCCAGAGTAACAAATATGGCTTAGAACAGTCTGGCTCCAGTTGTGCCCTTGAGAGTGGTAAAATTTGAATTATTCAAGGCAATTAGTGGAAGCATTGCAGTGGAACTCAAATTTCAGCCCAAGCTTCTAAGAATAAAAACTAATGTAAGAATAGGAATTCTCCATATCGTGAAAAAAAAAAAGCACATTACTTTTCCTTTAAACACCTCCAGCTGTCTGGGGCTGGGAGCTGGGAGGAAAAACAACCTAACAGACAATTTAACAATCAAAAAATAGTTCGCTGAGAATTAACAAACACGAGCCAGTGCACTTCATCAGATTGTCTGGGCTGCAAACCTCTCTGCATGATGGATGATAATTATTTTTGCTTTATGGGTGGCTTGATTCTCAAGGACCCAGAGCACTGACGATTCCCATTCTTTTGGTGATAGCCAAAAAATCCCAACATATGGTTCCCGAGCCGTATTTCTGCCTGTTGTTGTTTATTTTTACCCCGGGGCGTAGGAGGTTCACTGGCAGAGCACTTGGGTGCCAGCACTTTGATGAACTCTTTTCCTGTCACCAGGAACGCCGTGGCTTTTTGGGAAGCATCTGACAGAGGATGAGGAGGCAGCAGAGTGGGAGGGTGTCCTCAAATGTAAAGACACGTCAGAGCTGCTGGTGGAAAACGCGGTGTAGGGGTGTCTGGAAGGCACATCCTCCCCTCCTGGGAGCAGACAGGGGGGAAAAAAGGAGATGGAGCTTGGAAGATTAGGTCAGGGAAAAAAAAAAAAAAGATCTGGCAAGGAAATTAGGTGATTTGTGGTTTTATAAAAAGGATGGATTTGTGGTTTAGAGTTTAGGAAGTAAAGATTTGCTGTGGGCTTGTCCTTGGGAGGTTCTTTGGAAAGGGCTGAAGGAATTCCGAGGGATGTTAGAGAGAGATGGCAAAGCAGCATCAGAGAACTCTGAAAAAAAAAGGAGGGAGAAGGAGATAAAATGAGAAAAAATGGAGAAAAAAGGAAAAAAATATGGAAAAAAAGAGGAAGGGCTATGGGGGGACCATCAGACATTTTTAAGAGGACAGAGGACAACTACAGGTTTGTACTACTGAGGGAAAGGAGGGGAGAGCAAAATGTTAAGGGAATGTGCAAGGAAAAAAGAAAAGAGGGATGATGAGGAGGATTAGAAGTGGGGCTCAAACAGGACACAGCCACTGAAGGAATGGGAGTGTGTGAGTAGAAAAAGTAAAATTCTCTCTTACTCTTGGCTTTAGAGAGACTGCACAGAATTAGTTCAGCTCCAGACAACTGTTCTAAAGAGTGAAAGTTTGATTTGGCTCACAGAGAGTCACCAGTTCCAGCCATCCTTTGCTATCCTTGCAGGTTTTAAAAGGAAAGAAATGATAAAATGCTAAATCTGCCCAAAATCTTTCATCTGGACTCCACCTGAGTCCTTATTCCTCTTCACACAGATCCATGCAGGCACTTGGTGAATTGTAAAAACAACAAAATCCTTCCTTGGGAGAGATGGAAATGTCAAATTTGACATGGCATTAGCAATCTCCTTATCTATGATAACACAGGAAAAAAAGAAATAAATTGATATCTGAATTTATCCCAGCAGCTAGCTTGGTTCATTTATCTTCATCCTGATGTAGGAACGTATTTTACAACTGTCTAGAAAAGTGTCATTGCTCATATTAACAAATAAATGAAAAAATATTGCTAAAATGTAAAAGTACATTAAAAAAAAAAACCCTCCAATTACCAAACTTTTTTTGATTGAAAGCATTTATCCAGAAAAAGTTACCTGAGAATTCCAATTCCAGAGAAAATTGTGATTTAAATTCAGAAGACCATCAAATGAATAATTTTAACAGATTCTCAGCTCTTCTTAAACAGATGACTGTGTGTTTGCAACTGAATGTTTGATAAATGAAAAGAGACGAAATGTTCTACTTTTCAGCACATTTTTACCCACAGCTGGTGCACAGACTGAGACTCAGTGTATGTTGCTTTAGCCGTGATTTTTCGACTTGAGGTTTGCTATATTTAGCTCCACATATATTTAGAATTGATGGAAGTAAATTTTGTTAACTTTGGGAAATGGTGCTGAGCTGGACATTGCTCCAGCTGAAAAATATCTGGGTTGCTCCTAAGTTTCATGATGCTGGGAATTACCAGCTCCAGGGATCCCAGCTGAGCACTGTGAGAGGTTTTCCTGTATTTGCACCAGAAATGGGGCTGTTTATTAGGATCACATATTTGAGGAGTATTGTACACATCTGGGGAAAATAAGGATACCTGGGGATTTGCTGGAGCATTTTTAATAACAGTTAACTTGTGAGAAAGTGTTTAAATTGGCAGGAATCTCGGGTATGTATTTTTCTAAAGGTCTGTTTCCTAAGTGGAGTGATAATAAAAGGCCATTCCATATTCCCACTCCTGGCCAGGAGGTGTTACCAGGCTCACACACCTGCTGAAACATTCCCAGAGGAATTCCCAACACTCCATGTGGATGCTTTGTCCATTCCCTGCTGAGCACATCCTTAACTTTTCCAGCAATGATTTTTTCAGCTCATCCTGCTGATAACTTTGGGGCTGGGCAGAAGTTAAAAAAAAAAAAAAAAAAAAAAAAGGGAAAAAATTTAAGTGTTCCAAAAATGAGTAAAGTCTCATAAAAATGAGTGGAAATTTGTGCTTTGGTTTGGTTGACAAGGTGTTATCCAGTTGAAGGCTGGACATGATGATCTTGGAAACCTTTCCCAACCTTAATGATTGTTAGATTTCCATGTACTGCTTGTGTTCTGACACTGACACTGGTAACTTCTCTCAGTTTGCTAAATGCTGTGCAAATTCTAGTTTAGCAGAATGTTATGATAAAGCTGTTGAATAAAAATGCAGTTTGAGTGATTATAAAATAACCAGCTCAAGGCTCTCACTATGCTAATCGAAACACCAAAGTTAATTTCGTTGTTATTTAGAACAGCAATCCATTCAGATCAGCAAAAAACACAGTTCTCAGCCTCTCCAGATAAATAACAATCAGGAAAAAAAGGAGTAATTTATTCCAATTGGATTCTATCAGCACAAGGCTGCTGCAGTGAGGAGGGGGAATTGTTTGTGAGCACAGAAAAGGTTGGAGCATCTCCTGGGTTGGTGGTGTCTCTGGAGCTTGAGTCGACCACCTGTGTTATTTTAGAGTCTCTGTGTCCCAGCCCAAGCACTGGAGAAAGAGTCAGGAGACTCTTCTATTGTTTCCAGAGGTGTTTATTTTATCTGATCTAAAAGTTCTTTCCCAGCCCAGGTCCGTTCAGCAGCTCAGCCCCAGGCACTGCCCACCCTGGGGTGGGATTATTTTTTATACTAAAAACTACATAAACATTATTTACAATTATCTTCCAACACCTATCACCTACATTGTACAGTTGGTTCTGCTCTCAACCAATCTAAAAGTGCCAACATCACCCAAAAGATGGATGCAGGAAGAAGGAGAAAGAAGGACAGAACACGCCCAGGTTCCTCCATCCTGACCCCAGACCCTTATTATAAACAAACTTAAAAACCTACTTTATCCCCTTATAATAATCTAACTTACACTCTACATATTTTTTGTGACTTGTAATTCTTCATGTAAGGCTGGTAATTTTTCCCAATCAAAGGTGCAGGGTTTTGGGCTCTGTGCCAGGGTTTCTGAGCCCCCTGCCTGAGTCTAAAACCATCCAGTGCACCCAGAGGGATGTCCTGGTTCCCACAATCTCCCTGGTTCTCCCTGGTTCCTGCCTTTCTGCTCCCAGGAATGAGGGACAGGAGAGGAAACAGCCTCAGGTTGCACCAGGGGAGGTTCAGGTTGGATTTTAGGGACAATTTTTCCATAGTGGTTGAACACAGGGTTTATTTGGCATGGTGGAATCAGCTGGTGCTGGCGCTTCATGATCTTGAAGGTCTTTTCCAGCCTTTATGATTCCATAATTCCACAATTCTGTGACTCTCCTCAGGGATCTCAGCCTGGGCAAACTCTGTGCTGAAGCCTGAATTAACCAGGCAAAGATTTGCATATGGGTTTATTTGGCATTGCCAGTAATAATCCTCTGGTTTTGCTCTGAAATGAAATCCCTCCAGTGAGTCACTTCTCTCACACAGCTCAAATATTTACAATTTGTGAGGAATGTGATATCCAGGGCAGGATCAGACTTCCCTGGTCAGCGTGAGAGTGAGGGGCTGGGGGATGGATTTGCTTAGGGGAACAGAGAGATTTTGGCCATACAAAGCCAACCCAAATCCTTCAGAAGCCCAGCTTTGGTTCAGACTTTTATTAGAGAAGCTGGTGACTCCCTGAAGCTCTGTGGGATTTTAAAAATGTGCAGAAGTGGAAGAAGTCTGGACAGGCCTGTTAGCACTGAGACATTTTAGTCCCTTTTTGGGGCTACTGAGCCTGGGGTTCTGTGTTCCTTGGCCAAAGAGGAATTTAATATTGCCTTGCTGAGGGATGTGTGGTCCTGGGAGAAGTGCAGATCTCCTGCCCCTGGAATTCCAGCCAGCAGGGTTGTCCATCAGCTCTCCCCAGCACCAGCAGCAATTTGGGATTAATGGAAAAAGAGGGGAGGGAAAGCTGAATTTGGTGAAAACCCACTGAGGAGCAATGGTAATTGATGTGTCTCCATCCTTTCTGAGCCACTACAGCTCGGGATTTATTCAGAATAAATCTCACTCAGGGTTTAGGGTAAGCAGAGAGGATCCATCTGGTGATTTTACATCTTGAGGGCTACAAAAGGGACTCAACTGACAACTTTTATTGCTGTGTTGTCTCAAAATCTGAAAGCATTAAAAGTTTTTCATTAGAGGGAAATACTGATCAGGAAACAGCCCAGACTAGGAATCCATATGAAGAGCAATTACTGCCCAGTTTGGTGATGGATTGAGCACCAGCCCAATTTAGTAATTTTTCATTTTACATTTTATAAAAATAAATGGTTGTGTGATTAAAGCATCAAGTGTTGTGTCTCAGGCTTACAGGAAGCAGGGACTGAATTAGTTCACTTAATACTCACCCAGCTCACCCAGGTCTCCCATGAGGAGTTTCAGCCTTTTGTTCCAGGGTTGAACTTGCATTTTGGCAACCTTGGATTAAAAAAAAAAGGAAAAAAATAGAAAAAATCAGGCAGGAATCCTAATTCACAGATTTCTTCTCAATTCACAGATTTCTTCTCAATCAGGATATTAAAAAAATCCCTTTTCCCTTCCCCATTACATACAATATTTGGTTTGATCAGTGCCACTTGTTTATTCCTGCAATTTATTCCTGTGCTGCTTTTTTTTAAAAAAAGACATAAATTGACCAGGAATAGAAACATTCCCAGTGTGGTTTTTTCTTTTAAAGCTATTTAATATAGAAATCCTACAGTATCATAAAAGCTGCTAAAATGACTTCACTCTCACCATATCTGTGTGTAATGAATCAGTAGAGGTACTAAAAGCAATTTGGAATGCAAGTATGGGCCCTGCCAAATTAAAAGGTTGGGGAAAGTCTCTCTTAGGAGTTAAAAGCATCCAGCCTGTTGCCAAACAGGCTCTACTTTTAATAAAAACAATTCATTTGCAGAAAATAAGAGGAAATTGGACAGGGTCTTTTAAAAATTTTAAAACACCACAATCTTGCTTATTAGAACCAGTTATTAAAAGTTTAGAAATTGCAAACTGAAAATAAAAGAGCTGAGATGACTCCTGCAGTAGATGGGTATGTGAAGAAAAGGGTGTTTTGTGTTCTTTTTGCATTTATTCTCTGGTAAACAAATGTAACTTATCAGCCATCAGACCTGGAGAAATGTTGGTGGCTGAGGTTTGTGCATTTTATTATTTATTATTTTCTGGTGAAAATGACACATTTCAAGCCTTAAATCAATCTTGTTCATCCTTTCTTCTTTTTCCTTGGGAAAAGGTGGATTTCAGGCTTAAAACATGGCAAATCCCAGAGAAGGATCCCTGAGGAAGGAAGGAAAAAACAAATAAAAAATATATAAAAATTCTAATTTTCCCTCTCTTGCCCTGGAGCTGGAGGGCTCCAAGACTGCTCCAGGTTGTTGAACCTGACAGGACAGAGATTTTATTGCATCTCTTCTTCATCTTCCTGACACTGGCTCTGATTGAGGACTTCTGTTCTGGAAAATAACTCAAGGAGTAAGTATTTAAGACACATCTTGTTTTTTGGTGACCCAAGACCCAGGCACATCTCAAAACTTCAGTGATTTCATATTTACCATTTAAACTCTGCTGAAATTTCACAGAAACCTGACATTTTTGCAGGACATTAATGCTGCTTCTTGTTTTGCCTGTTCCTTCCATTTTCCTCCTGGATTAAGGATGGAATTAAATCAACATAAAGCTCTGGCCAGTCTGGCTACTGGTCTGTGTTGCACTCTGGTGTCACATAGTGGCTTTAAAGCCCTAATTGAGCAGTTTCAGTTATTTTAAACTTTTATTTAAAGGCACAGAATGGTGATGTGATGCTGCTGAGTTTTACTCTCAGCTGTGGAGTTTCTGAATAAAGTCCTGCTTGCTCTATTCCTGCTTTGGTAGATTTATGACTGAGGGATAAATTTTTCCATGTTGACCACGAAGGAAATGTGTGGCTGGTGCCTTCCAGGCCGTGGTTAGGGGCTGCTGGTTCTATAGAAAATTCAGTATTTAGCTGTTTCTGGCTAATTTCTTCTCAATTCCTAAAATTCTTCCTTGCTGACAGTTTAAAAACTTGCTTTCTGTAATTTATGTCATCACCGAGGCTTGTGTCGGAAGAAATGTGTTTGGATTCTGAGCTAAACCCAGGAGCTGGATTTGTGTTACTAAACCAGGAATAACATTTGCATTGAGTGAGGCTCCAGCTAACCTATTCTGTTGTACTTGAGACCCTCCAAAAGCTGCAGGGGTAAATTTCAAAATTCAAGTACTTTTGGGGTAGAGGCTGTTGAAAATGGCTCTATCAAAGATACCCAACATTAGTTTAATGAAATGAGACCATAAATCATGTTTGTGGGAAGAGAAAACTCAGGAGTTTTCACTGCAGAAAATGGGACTGGCAGCATCTTCCTCCCTGCCAGGTGATAAAGTTTCTTAATTACAGCCCCAGCTGGAATGAGAGGTCTTTGGGAATTGGACTGGGTTCACACAAGCACTTATCAGGAAATATAAATAGTTTATTTATTCATAGGCTTCTTGCTGCAGGTTCTTGATGGACACTTGTGCTGCCTCAATCCACTCAATTCCAAATTGTTCTTTCGTGCAAGAACTTGATGGCAAAAGCGCTGTAATTTAATTTAGCACAATGTCTTTAAAACAATGATGTTTGTTTTTTAAATGAATATTTTATATGTTGTGTTTAATTAAAATAAAAGTCTGCTACTGATCTAGGAGACGCAAAACAGACTCGAGTTCGTATTTATGAAGTGTAACAATATTGGCAAGAAACAACTTATCTTGTTTATGAGACATTCCTCCCATTACTGCTCCAGATTGCAGACGTTTTATTGCTGAGCTTTCCATGGTTTACAATTCAACAAATGGAGCGAAACTGTCAGCATGGAAATCAGGCTGTGAGTGTGGCTTTGGAGGAGCTGGGTTTCGAGGGGAGTATTTACAGATCAGGAGCAGCAGCTCCGCGCTCCGGGAGCTTCCTTGGCTGGGAGTCCCTGTGAGGACAGGGCAGCAGGCTGGGAATCGTGGATTGGGGATGGAAAAGATCTCCCAGAACACTGGGCCAACCATTCCCAGCACTGCCCAGGCCACCACTGCCACATGTCCCCAAGTGCCACATCCTCATGGCTCTAATACCCCTCCAGGGATGGGGATTCCAACACTACCTCCCGAAGTGCCACATCCTTATGGCTCTAAAATCTCTCCAGGGATGGGGATTCCAGCACTGCTCCCTGTCCCCAAGTGCCACATCCTCAGGGCTTTAAAATTCTCCAGGGATGGGGACTCCAGCACTGCCCCATGTCCCCAAGTGCCACATCCTCAGGGCTTTAAAACCTGTCCAGGGATGGGGATTCCACCACTGCCCCTTGTCCCTAAGTGTCACATCCACATGGCTCTAAAACCCCTTCAGGGATGGGGACTCCACCATTGCCACATGTCCCCAAGTGCCACATCTTTATGGCTTTGAAACCCCTCCAGGGATGGGGATTCTACCACTGCCACATGTCCCCAAGTGCCACTTCCACATGGCTCTAAAACCCCTCCAGGGATGGGGATTCCAGCACTGCCCTGGGGAGCTCTGTCAGGGCTGGGCAGCCCTCTCCATGAAGGAATTGTCCCAACATCCACCCTGATCTCCCCTGGCCATTCCCTCTCCTCCTGTCCCTGTTCCTGGAGCAGATCCCAAATTCCCCTGGCTGTCCCCTCCTGGCAGGGAGTTGTGCAGAGCCACAAGGTCCCTCCTGAGCTCCTTTTCTCCAGGCTGAGCCCCTTCCCAGCTCCCTCAGCTGCTCCTCATCACACCTGAGCTCTTCTAAACACAACAGGGAAAGAGGTGAATTTTTTGCTTTTATTTCCAATATGACACATTTGAACCTGGCCTTGGGATCAAGGCGCAGCCACAGCTGCTCTGGGCACCTGTGCCAGGGCATCCCCACCCTCACAGAGAAGAATTCCTTCCCAATATACCATCTAACTCTGTCACAGTGAATTCATTCCCCCTTGTCCTGCCATTCCATCCCTTTGCAAAAAGCCCCTCTCCAGCTCTTTTGTTGTCCCCCTTCAGGCACTGAAATATTTTGCTCTAATTAATGAAAGCACCCCCAGATCAAAGTCCAACCCCAAACTTTCATATTTTCCATGTGTAGCCATGGAGTTGCACATCTTTCCAGGCTCCTCATTAGTGTGGAGGATCTGTACCTCAATAATTTTAATAATAGCACTGCGGGCTGAACGCTCTGCTGGGGGAAGATGTAATTAATTAAAGCAAGGCCCTTGTGATGCCAGCAGGTCTGTCCCATTTTTCAGGTGAGAAAAGGTGAGCTGAGCAGTGGTGTGGGTGTGCCATGCTCCTACCAGAGGCACTGGGAAAACAGTGATGGAAATCCATGGCATTGTCTTTCCAGTCAGGGAATGCAGCACAAATTAATTCAAACTCTTGGTGATGAAAGTGGTCAGTTCACTCCTCTTCAGGGGCAGATTTTCATGAGAAAATTGTTGTGTTCCTTCATATCCACAGTTATTCAGTGGGCACACAAAAAATAGGAACAAAATTGGATAAATTCATCCACAAAGAGGCACAAACCCTTGAGCAGTTCTGATGCAGGACTTGTTTTTGAGACCTCCTGTCTCTCTTCCCTTCTCTGTTTCATCCTGAGCGTGTTCCCTGCTGCCAGATTTCTTCTGAGGTTTCACAGACGACTCCAAATCCAGAGATTCATTATCCTCTTACTCATTTTTTCACACAACAATATTTTGACCAGTTTAATCATCTGCATGGAGAGTGTGGAAGTCTTGGCAGCTACTTGGCATACTAAGATAGATTCCCAAAAAGACCAGATACGCTTCAGAAATGTTGGAGAAGGAAGAGAGGAGATGTAATTTGCTTATTAATCATGCAGGAGAACAGACAGAGGAATGTCTGCTCCTCACTTACTTCTCTCCCTCTCCTCAAATTCTTTCTTGTCTGAATATCCAAATCTCTTTAGGATATAAATCCCTGCATTGTTGTTCCATGTGCAATTGGCTCCATGTGGTCTTTAGAAAAGCTAAATGAGTTCCTTAAATGCCATGCTTAGTTATTCTATGGATTTTTTTTGTGGCTTCTAATAAAGTTATGTCAGTGCTCTTTCTAAATTTATATAATTTTAAGTCTGAACAGTGTAAGTTGTAAGTGCATAAGTGATGAACAACTCTTTTAGCAAGATTCTTTTTTTTTACCCTTTTTTCTTGAAAAAATAGTGAAGTGTGCCCTCAGGCACATTCTGTGACCTTTATCTTCATTGGCCACTGGTCACTGATGCTCTTTTGCCACTTCACACTTTAAATTTCCAGCATTTTTGCTGAGATAAACAGGGCTGCTTTAGACAGTTGGATTCTTCTGGGTGGTAAATCCATGAGAAATCCAGGCTGTATTAGACAAAGTCAAATGCCTTTTCCGTGTGAAATGGGAGGCGGTGTGAAATAACACAGCATGCACAAAGCTACTATTATGTGTTCTCTGATGTCTACACAGACAGACAAGTATCAGTGCAGAAAGTGATTATTCCAACATATTTTGGATCCATATGTTTATTCCTCCTTCCTCACAAGATGGCAGCTTGCATGGAATGAAAAAAAAAAAAAAAGTGCAATAGGCTCAGATCCGTCTCAGTGTAAAAGCAGGAAGGTTCTGGAACAGGAGTGATCTTAATATTGGTCTGGATGCGACTGAATGTGCTCCCCTGGCTATGGAAATCCTCAGGTTTGGGTGTTGCAGATTTAGAAGTGCCCAGAGCAGATTCTGGCATCGGAGGAGTGGGTCAGTGCATGCAGCTGGGAAATAGAAAGGAATAAAGGAGACCAGGCATTTGCAATGACTGACAGCTGCTGTGTTATTCCTGTCTTTCCAAGGAGTTTCTTGTTGAACCAGAGAGAAAAGTACAGAGCTCTGTGCTGGGATCTGCAGCCTGTCCTAGGCTGGGCTGCCTGGTGCCAGCTGGTGCAAATGGAATGGAGGAATTTTGAGCACAGTCAGTTTGGTAGGGGCAGAAGAAATTTAGTGAATCATGGGATGGTTTGGGTTGAAGGGACCTTAAAAATCACTTAATTCCACCCCTTCCATGACCAGGGACATCTCCAAGTGTCCTCCTGCTCCCAGTCCCATCCAGCCTGGCCTGGGACACTTCCAAGGTTATCTCAGTTCCAGCACTAACACCTGACACTGAAATCTCAATCATGACACTGGTAATGCCTCAAAAAAAAAATTGTTGTACTCTGCTCAAAGGTTTGTGGGGCCACAGAGGGGTGAGAAGTTATTCTTTGCTCTCCATTCCTTTGGACATGCTGCTTGTTTGCTCTTCCAGTGGGAAGTTTCCCCCCAAACCAACTCTTTGGATTTAACAAACTTTAGCAAAACGTAGGGGAGAATTTGCTGCAAGATTTTGCAAAAGAAGCATTTTAGTCCCTGTTAATTTGTCAGAAGTTCCTCTTGGATTATTTCTGAATATCCCACCTGAAATCCATCGTTCAGTTGCAATCCTGGAGTCCCTCCCAGCAACCAGTGAGAAAAATATTACTCTTAATTTTTATAATTATCTATGGCTTCCTCATTCTTTTTTTTTAGTGCAAATTTATCATTTATATTTCATTCCTCTCCTGTTTTGCTTTGTGGCTTCGGGATTTTATTTTTTTTCCCCCCTTTTCTCCAGTGAAATTCAACTTCTTTCCCTGATTTCAGATGTTTCTGGAATTTTTCGAGGTTCATGATCCTCTGCAGATCATTGCCACAGAAAACAATGATAATTAAGTTAATTATTACCCATGCTCACATTTTGTGCTGTCACCTGCAGCCCCTTTGGAGCTGTTATTTATTCCCAGATCCTGGAGCACCACAGGGTGTCCAGGCACATTTTGGATCTGAAGACCATTACGTTTGTCAGTGGAAGCTTTTAGCTCTAATCTCAGCTCTGGGTGGCTCAGAATGAAAAGGGAGGATGGGGAGCTTTTCTTCCCACCACTTCTTGTGCCTTCACTGAGTTTTCTCCCAGGTTTTATCCCAGGGCTTTTATCCCCTTCTGCTCCCTCTCCCACCTCACCTCTCCCCCCTGCTGATCCCACTGCTCCAGGGGATGAATTCTCCATCCCCAAACCCCATTCCCACCGTGTGTCCTTAGCCTGTGCCCCCTGCCAGGGTGGTTTTTTGTGACATCAAAGGCATTTCAGGACCTGTTTTAATTCCCAGACCCGCGATCCATCTGAAGATGCCTCAATTTTACATTGGCTGCTCCAAGTGCAGGAGCAAAAAATGCTTTTACGTGGGAAAAGATTGAGAAGAAAGGTCTCAAAAGCTGGAAAAGCTGTTCTGATTCCCTAGCACAGGGACTCACTTCCACTAAGTTCAGCTCAGACTTCTGGCAGCCTGGTAAGCTCAGTGTTGCTGAGCTCTATTACGTGTATAATTATTTACTAAAAGTATTCTTTCTCTTGCTAAGTCACAGATGCCAAGTTCCAATTCCATTTGCAGTCATGACACTCTATTTGTGGACATTCCAATTTATCTGGGGAGCAGATAAATTATTCAGATAATTTTATTTTTGATTGATTTTCATGTTTGTGATGATCTACCCAAATACCTGACCACAAAACTGTGATTGAAGGTTGCAAGTCCAACTGTTGCAAACACAAAATATCTATTCAGGAAAAAAAAAACCCTTGAAATGTCATTTTATATGTTTTGGAAAAGTTAAATTTGTCTCTGATGGGCTGTCCAGAATGATCCATGCTCAGGGTAATATTTACATCTTTATGTGGGTAGGGATGGGTGGCACTTCTGCCTTTGGCAGGGGTTGGAATGGGCTGAGCTTTAAGGTGCCTTCAACCCAAACCATCTGGGGATTCTGTGATCTCAAATGAAAATAATAATAATAATAATAATAATAATAATAATAATAATAATCCCACTTTCTTCTGTCAGCAACACTTGCACGTGTGCTAAAAGCACTGTAACAGGCTGTCACGCTTTCTAATGACTGTAATTCATCATGGGAAGCCATCAGTTTGGAAATAAAATATTGCTCTGTGGCATGGAGATTGATGGCCGTGGCCTGTTTATTGATTGTGCTATAAAAATGAAAAAAATGGGGGGAAAAATTAATTTTTTGAAAGCTGGTAGCACCAGGGTAACTGATTCAAAATCTGCCATTTTCCTTTTTTTACAGTTCTCTACAATGTGGCTGCAGCATGGAAAGAGACAGAAAATATGGTGTTATTGTGCAAAAGCCAACTTCATATTATTTTCTTTCCATATGTTTTTCAGTGCATTAAATATTTAAAACAGTGTCATCACTCATCAGAGATGAATATACCTGTCACTCACCCCTATAAGTCTGAGATTTTGAAGAGCCCTGGTTTCTGTAGTGAAACCTTTCTGAAACAGGAGCAGAGCTGATTGAACAAAGCACAGAGTAGGGCAACATGCTTTTTTAATGTGAATAATTTGGGTGGCATCTGATTTTCTCATTTCTGCTTGTTTAGTTTGAATGGAGGGAAGCAGATTCCTGATTGTTGAAGTTCTCTGTGTCTCTGGGGATGGGAGAACCAGCCCTCAACAAAATAAAGATGTTGGATTAGGGACAGGTCAGTGAATCCCAGGATCACTGAGGTTGGAAAAAACTTTGAGGGTCAAGTCCAAGCTGTACTAAATCCCCCTGAGCTCTGAGTGTCACCTCCAGATTTTCCTTGGACACCTCCACCACCATTGTTAGCTTACAGTGATCAAAATAAAGGATATTTTCAGATCTGCTTCTACTTGAGCTGTTACTGATCTCAAAGGAACTCAGCATCTGTTTTCAGCTGCAAAGTCAAGGACCAAACTGTTCCATGAATTCTGCTGTATTTTGGGGAGCCAGTGAGTATGGGAATTCCACTACCTCCCAACCCTTGACAACCCTTTCCATGAAGAAATTCCTCCTGATGTCCAACCTGAACCTCCCCTGGCACAGCTTGAGGCCATTTCCTGTAGGACAGGTCAGTAAAACCTCAATTCAAAGAAATATTAGGGTTGAGGGTGATGGCAACATTGGAGTGGATGCTGCAAAATGGACTAAGAGATCCATGGATGAATTTGGTCTCTCCTCTTCCCTCTTTGGGAATAGAAACCGAGAAGGTTTTCCATAAATCTGAGTCACAATTACTGTGGATCAAATCATGTGCATTCTGTGCATTTCAGTGACTTCCAAATTCAGCAGTTTGGTTTGGTTTCGAGTGGGGTAGCCATGGTTACATCCACCCCAAAGTCATCTCCACTCAGGAAAAAAAAAATCGATGACCTTAATGTCTTTTTGTGAAAGTAGGAAAGCACAGAGACATTTTCAAGTATCTGTATTTGTTAAATTCCAAATTGCCTTTCTAAAAATACAATTGTGAACTCCTTGGGAATTAGAAGGAAGACATCTATTTGAGAAGGAACATTTTAAAGTAATTTTAGGCTGAAGTGAGGCCTAAAATTCTGGCCTTTTGTTCTTGTCATGGAGACATGGGGAATGAAAATCCAGTGGTCATTGTGATCTTGCAGTGATCAAAATAAAGAATATTTTCAGATCTTCTTCCACTTGAGTTATTACTGATCTTTCAGCATCTTTCTTCAGCTGCAAAGTTGAGAACCAAACTGTTCCATGAATTCTGCTGTATTTTGGAGAGCCAGCGAGCAGAGAATTCATTTCAGACTGTTCTAACCCTAATGGCAGACTCAGATGTGGTTTGGAGGTTTTTATTCTTTTAATTCTTGCTTGCCTCCGAATTGGGAAATAATTAAACAGTTTAAGAATTAGAACCAAGTCAATGTCAGTGATTTTCTGGAGAAGAGGAGGCTCAGGGGGAAGCTCAGTGATTTCTACAGCCCTGACAGGAAGGTGGAGTGGGGTGAGTGGGGCATCAGGCTCTTCTGTTGTATCCCAACAAGGACAAGAGGAAATGGGCTTAAACTTCATCAGGGAGGTTCAGATCAGGTGTCAGGAAAAAATTATTCCCTGCAGGCGTGGTCAGACACTGGAATAATTTGCCCAGGGAGGTTCAAGAGGTGCCTGAGTGTGGCCCTTGGGGACATGGTGCATCCCCCCCACCCACATTTATATAGGTATTGCTCTGCTGAGTTCCAAAAATATTTCAGCTAAAAATAAACAAATCCAACATGTCCAGTCAAGGATTTGTTCTAAGCACCACCTACAGCTCCCAGGGTTTTGTTCCATTTTAATTTTGTTTTCGCACTACAAAGAGAAGCCTTTGTTTGCACTCGGGAAGAGCACCTGTGGAATCTTTAAACATTTTCAGGCATGTTTGAAAAGCTCAGCCTTGTGGTAAAGATTTAATCTATCAAAGTGGTATAAATAATGTAGACATAGCCTTAGGTGTCACTTCTTCCCCTTGCAGGTCGGAAAAGAACAGAAGCATTGCTCTGGTGCATTTTAAAATATTGCTCAGGCAGAGCAGTGACAGATCCTGGGCTGGCCTTGAATTATGGGTGTCTGTTTATTCCTGATTATTTACAAGGGCCAAAACCACACTCACAAACCACCAGGACCCAGACCAATATAAACAGCAAAATAATGTCTTGTTAAAAACCCTAAAAAGTCACAGGTTTACCTCTAAAGGTTTTACTTTTCAAGTAATTAAAAAGAATTACTCAGCAGAGGTTAATTGATTTATGTTTGACAGCTGACGTGGTGCTTGATGGATGTCTCTAGAAAAGACAAAGCCACCTTTTTGAAAGATTTAAGTAAAAATACCTGCAGTGTGAAATGTCCTTGCAGAGCTCCAAAATAATCCTGTTTTGCCAAAAAATCTGTTTTCACATCAGAATCCAGGAAAACAGCTGCAGGTTTTGTTATGGATGTGCTCCAGAGCGAGCTCACAGATCCTGTGAGGTTCCCCTGCTGCTGGGGAGGTCAGAAAAAAATAACTCCAACACTTCCCTGCCCATTTTTATTAAATATCTGCATTTCCTGGCATGTCTTTAAAGTTGTCTTTTAGCCTGGACGTTGATGTATTGTGAATTCTGATTAATTTAATAAGCGTCAACTTCATTATTTCATGCAGTATTGTGTTTACCATACTTGGATTCAGAAAGATGTTTCCTACCACAGAAAAAATTATTGGGAAAGGTGATAAATTATAGGTGAATGGTTCAAGTGAAAGGAGAACCAATGAAGATTGGTTGGGATGTACAGCTGATGAGTTGCTTCACGTGTGGCTCCTTTTATAGGATGTACTAATAAAACGTGGCATTTCTTTCCCTAAAATCCGAATCTGCAAAAAGTTCATTTTATAACATGAAGATTAGGGTTGAAAAAGTCATATTTATCTGTTGCTGCCTCAGACATCCCAAGCTGCATAAATATCCTGCTCGGTGTGGGTCCCAGTGTAAAAGTGCAGCTCCCAAACTGGGAAAAATGTTTGAAAAATGGGTTTGGGCAGCGGTTTGTGCTGCTGGAAATCAGCACTGGTTTGTGGGGGTGTTTGGGGTCTTAGAGGGTTCTGTGCCAGTGCAAAGGGGACCCCAAAGGTGGGTGGGACGGAGGGGAGGCTGTGCTTGGGGTTTGGGCACGTCCTGAGGCTCGCGCTCCGTTCCAAACCCCGACGGGAGCGGAGCAGCGCGGGTGCAACGCTGACACTTCCCCACGTACCCAAAGGAGCTGCAAGCCCAGACTTAACAGACACCTGCTCCTCCTTTAATTGAGCTTTTCAGGGGGGCTAAGCCTGTGCAGGGTGTTGCTGTCATGTCTTGTTCCCATCACCTTCTGGGCATTGGAGCGGCGGCTCTGGAGGGTCTGCTCCGAAATTACAACGTGCCCACAAGGAATTTCTCCATCTCACCCTGTGAAATAGAGCTACCCCACCTCATTCACAGCAGCCCTCATTCCTGGAGGTTCAAAAGGCTCAAATAACTGGTGATGATTCGGAAAATATGAGGCTGAAACTTTTATCCTTGGAAATCTGTGTGAGATTGGGCACAAATGGCTGCGGCGTCTGACCCGTGCGGTGTTGGATGTGCCCATTTCACAGTCTGGGTTTCCACAAATGCTCTCAGCACCTGCAGGATGAAAGTTTAGAGGTTTGCAAGGCATGAGGAATAAGAGGCAGGGAAAGGAGCTGATCCCCAGCCCAGTGTTGCTGTCATGCGTTCAGCAGGTGCTGCTTTGTCCATTCCGGAGTCTCGGATTAATCCTTTGAAAACTTTCAGCCAGATCATCAGTGGTGTGGAAAGATGTACAAGGCAAAAGGGAAAGGGAACAGGGAAAACAGTGGTTTTCTGCTTCCAGGGCTGTGTATGGGAAAGAAAACAACTGTTCTGCAGCTTATTGGGTTCATCCATCACTGAGGGACACGGCCCAGCTGGAGATGTGGGGAAGCGCGGTGTTCTTTACACAGAATCCTGGGATCACAGAGGCTGGAAAAGCCTCTGGACCATCCCACTCCAGCCATTCCCAGCACTGCAGGGCCACCACTGCTCCATGTCCCCAAGTGCCACATCCACATGGCTTTGAAATCCCTCTGGGGATGGGGATTCCACCCTGCCCTGGACAGCTGTGGCAAGGTTTGGTCACCCTTCAGTGAAGAATTTTTTCCTAATATTGAAAATATTGAACCTAAGATTGTTCTAGTGCAGCTCAAGGCCATTTCCTCTTGTCCTATCCCTTGTTCTGACCCCCAGCTGACTGCACCCTCCTGTCAGGAATTTTTGGGAGCAATGAAATCCCACCTGAGCCTCGTTCCTCCAGGCTAAAATCCCTCAGCAGCTCCTCATCAGACTTTGCCCCATTTACCTTCTGCCCTGGGGTAAATCCCATCCCTAAATGGCCTTGTTGGGGTTTTGGGTGGTTTGTTAGGGAAAGCAAAGTGGGGAGGCAAATCTTGCTGGGATCTGTGTGTGGGGAACATCCCCAGCCCTGGAATTTTGTGCTGCTGAAGAAGTGCCCTGTCCCACCTGGCTGTGAAATGTCACCTCTTCTGTATTCTGGGCACTGCACAGAACCATTTGTATGGGTGATGTAAGTGCCTTCAATTTATTACTGGTTTTACTGCAATTACTGAATTTGCTCTGAGCTCTGCTGTTGGCAAATATAAGTCAGTGAGGTGTTGTTCTATCAGCAGGGAAAAATCCAGAGTGAGGAATGGGCTACAGAGATGAACAACAGAAAGATCTGTGGTGTTTGGTGTAAAATATGGGGTTATTTTAGTGGGGGAAATACTTACATAGAAAGTAGTAGATGAAATAAAATAACAGAACAGTATCTGAGGCCCAGCCTGATGCAATAAAATCATTTTGGTGTCAAACTCAATGTCAACATCAGCCCTGGTGCTTGAAGTCATCTCCTTGGTCCTCCTGGGATGAACCTCACCCCTGTGAGCTGCAAGTACAGGAAAGTTGTTTCTTTTAGCTCTTAGGGATTTATCCAACAATACAACCAGTGTATCTCATCTCTGCCTATGAAAATTATTTTAATGTCCCTCCTGTTTTTTACTTGTGGAAATGAGATTGGAAAGTTCATCTGTTCCTGTTCCATCATGTCAAAGTTCTATAATGGAAACTCTCACTGCCTCCAGATTTTATATTTCAGCTACTGGCTTCGTAAAGATGAAAAACTTTTATCACCCTGTAAAGTAATCCCTGTTAAACCTTCTAATTCCTGTAAAGTTTTCTAATTCTTGAAAACTTTTCTATCTCTCCTTTGGTTTTACACGCCGAGGATTGAATTTTTCAGAGGGAGGTATTAAAAACTGAAAAAAAAAAATCGTATTCACTTTCAGTTACAAAAATTAATTAGCCCAAGAATTTCAATTTTCGTAGTGGCAAGTCATACTAAATTAGCTTTCCTATGGGAAAAAGAAAAGTTCAATTAAAACAAAAGGCTTGTGTGGAAGAGATTCTACAAACTCCTTCAAGTTCAGTTTTCAGATGGGTGACAAATTAAGAGGGATATTAAGATTTCACTCAGGTCTGCGCTTTAAGAAACTCCAACTTCCACCAGAGAGCAAAAGATAAATAGAGTCAGTTCTGCATGACTTCTGATATAAAAACTAATAGGATGGAAAATTACTTGGAAGTAGAAGAAGTGGCTCGATATTAGATAATTAACAGTGCCTAGTGGAAGTTCTGGACCAGCTGAGTGACAACAAGGATGTTCTCTGTCTATAACATGAGAGCAAAGGCTCTTACTGACACAAGGAATTTAAAAACTTTTTTTTGTTTGTTTTGGATTTTTCATCTTACTCCTCTTAGTGTTCAGTGCCCTCGTGGTGCTGCTCAGAGTCATCTCAGGGTTTGATCCAGCTGGCCAGACTCATCCCATTTATCCTTGAAAAAAAAGTATGAATTGATGAATAGAGAACATAAATTCATAGTGGTTTTGGTCCTGACTTCTGTGAGGAGAAGTGAATAATTTCTGAGGTCCATCTAGCCTGAGTTAGTCCTTACACACTCAAAACTTACCAAAAATTTAAATTATTTCATTTAGTCTGGAGCAAGTCACCTTTTCATGTGGGCATGACCTCAGGGGGATGAAGTTTTCCAGGTTTTTGATGAACACAAGGTTTTTAAAAGCACCTGTGAGCATCTGATTGAAAGTCAGAGGCAGTTTTACCACTGTTGATGAAATCCCTGATTGCAGAGATGGATTTGTGTCAGATCAGAGCAGAGTCTGGAGGACAGCAAAGGAAGTTCAATTTTTTTTCCCTGATGGTTTGGGGTCATGTCCAGGAGCATGCCCTGAGTCCTGAGCTTTCTCTGGCTGCCTGTTCTGGTGGACAACTAACAGCAGCTTTGGGTTTGTGTATGAAAATCAGTAAGAACGTGAGAAATGATCTCCTGGAGCAGCCTTGGCTCAGCCTTCTGCATCTGCAAGTGCAGTGGGAGGTGCTGGTCAGAAGGAACTAAATCTTCACAGAAACACAACAGCTTGGAACTCTTGGGAAGAACCAGCAGTGAAAATATCGAGGCTGGGCTGATTTTCCTTTTTCCTGCCTTTTTCCCCCAGATGCTGCAAGTCAGGAGGATATCAGGAGCTCATTTTGACACTGGATTTCTTTTTGGAGCTGTTGATTAAGTAGTTCTCCCTTTCATGATTTCTGAGGGCTCAGGTTCCTCATTATGTTATTGTAGTTTAACCTTCAGTTTGGCCAAAAACCCTGCAGGGCTGGGTGAGATGGCTGAGTCCTTAACCCACAGAAATTTACTTCCATGCTTGAATCCAAGAAAAACAGTGGTGGGCTGGATATGTGGTGTTCTGGGGGCAGCCATGGAGTTAAATTATTGGATGTGGGAGATCCTATCTTTGGTTTATCCCCAAATCCCATAGATAGATGGGCAGGAATTTGAATAATGGGGAAATGTCTTTGCACGGGTTGGAAGAACCCAATAACTCTTTGAGGAGATAAAGACAATGGAAAAGGACAGGGAATACATTCTGGAAAACTCTGAAGTCTGAGCCAGCAGGACAAAATAGTGAGAAGGATTTTCCAAGGGTGATGCTTTCTCTAACAGCTCTCAGACTCAAACTAATCACAGAAATTAGAAATTTAAAATACTTTGCCAAGGGCTTTTTTACAGCAAGGTTTTCCTGGAGACCTCATTCTCCCCAAGAATGCCCTGAGCCCTGCCTGGCTTTAGCATGGCTGAGCCTAAATTAACATTCCATTTTGGCTGTTTTGAGGCCACAGTCTATCTGTAACAGGAGATTTATCCCTGCAGCTGGCATGGCAAATGCCTCAGAGAGACGAGGCCATTGCTACCACACAAATATTTTCTTTTTCCACGCTTTCCCTTTGAAGGGGTCACACACAACAAGGTTTGGGACAAAGTTACACAGGAGGGGAGGCAAAATTTAAGAATTTCTCCTTTTTTTCTGGCTGTGGTTACTTTCCCTTTTAATGGGAATTTTAGAAAAGCAAGTTAAATTTGCAAAAAAAAAAAAAAAATGTATGGTTTAATAAGTCTTTAGCATTCTGGTTTGCAAAATACCATTAATATAGGTTTTTTTTTCTGTTGAAAATGTTCCCCAGCAAGAACAAATCTCTCATGAAAACCTCCTCTAAAGAAGAATAAAAATGGCTTTTATGTGACAAACTCCTGAATTAAGTAATACTTGGCTGTTGAAAGATCACAACAGAGTTGGAACAAAAGAGAAGAGTCTGACTGAAGAAGCAAATCATTCAAATGTGCCTGGCAAAGGGTATTCAGGGTTTTCTGGAGGGTTTTCACCCATCACTCAGGCTACTGTCACTGTCTGTAGGAAACAAAACCCTTCAGACTTGCGGGGTGCAGCTAAAGGGAACATCAGGGCAGGGAAAGATCTGTGTCCTTCCCTTCTGGTCAGGAATTTGTGGATGGATAGGGTGGTTCAAGTGTCTGGGAATGAAGTTTGACACCAGCAGCCTTCCAGTTCCTAAAGGGGCTCCAGGAGAGCTGGAGAGGGACTGGGGACAAGGGATGGAGGGACAGGACACAGGGAATGGCTCCATGGATGGGATATTGGGAAGGAATTCCATCCAGCCAGAAATTCCTTCCCAACTGGAAACTGTTAGAGATTTATTTTATGAAGCCCAAATCTTTGTCCTGTGGGTTTGCTTGGCTATTTGCTGATTTGAAGAGCTGTTTTTTGGATTTGTTTCTCTTTTTCCTAACCCTCCCATTGTGTTGTTACCTGACCATGACTTCTTGCAAGTCAAATTTGGGTTCTGGTTCTTTATCACAAAAGGAAAAACAAAAAACAACCCAAAAATATCACCTACATGCAGCTCTGCTTCTTCTGGGCTTTTAGTCCTAATAGTCTCACCTAATATATGAATTCACTTCAGCCTGGTTCTGTTGAACCATCAAAACACAAAGGAAATGGGAATTCATGCTTGTGCTGATAGGAAATGCAGTTATTGAGAATTTTATGAAATGACTGACTATAATTTTAGAGCATTAAGATAATTTACTAGCCCTATCTACCAGTGCTGAAATAGAAATATCTTTACATTCTCTCAGTATTTTACTCTTTTTGACACCTTTTTTTCCTCTCATCTTTCAATATTCAGTGTTTTCAGTTTCTACCGCATTTGTGGAACATTACAGGGGTTGGCCTGTAAATGTTACAATTATTTGGTTATAAGAACTAGATCAGTTTATTAGGGGGAAAAAAAAACCTACTAGTGATGCTTGCATTTAACAAAAATTTGTTTTCCTGAACTATATTGGGCCAACATTGATTGAGCTACTTTTCTTTCTTTATTTATTTATTTATTTGGAAAATGCATTACCTTAATCACCTTTTTTTAATCTCAAAAGCTCTTGATATGGTTGGGGAGGCTGATACCTGCATCCAGGTGAGGGGTTTGGGGTTTAGATTATTTCCTAAGAGCTACAATTCTTATAAACCACCAGGTAAATTGATATGAAATTGATTGTCCTATCCCTCCCAGCTCTCAATATCTTTGAGAATACATGGATTCAGATGAGAGTTTTATAACTCATGTTCAGATTTTGCAGAAGTTTTGATGAAGGAAATGTTCAGCTTTTTTGGGTACTCCCTCTAGTGCTGAAGGTGCTGCATGGCTAAAAAAACAAAACAAATTTGTATTCACCAACCCAGGGAACAAATTAATGTCATCTTTTATTTCTTTGTTGTTCCAGTTCCTTTTGGCTTTGCTCTCATGGGAGCTTCAGCCCATTTGAGCTGGTGGCAAATGTGTTGTGTGACCAGTTGTGCTTGAAAAATTAGGGTTGAGTTGGGCTTTAAAGATAAAATTGTTTCAAAATTTCCCAAATACAAAAGAACAACAAGAAAAAGCCTTTGCAGTCAGTCTCTGCCTGATCATTAGACAAAGTGATTGGTCCCTAAATTAATCTTATATTCAGGCATCTATTTGTTGCAGTTCCTTGCAGCCACATTTAAACTGGGGCTGGAAAGAAAGACCTGGATGAAAGCAACTTGGATTTTTCAGTTACATAAAACTCTGAAAGGCTTTTACAAATTGCTTCTGTGTGGGAGGCAGCTTGCTGCAAAGCTGTCACTTGAAACTTTATCAATCAGAAGACAGTGCTGGTTTTAATTATGTAGATTTTCAAAGTAAAATAACTTTTTTTTTTTTTTTTCCCTTGCCTGAAAATGTAGAACAGAGTCAGGTGAGATCTGGAACAATCTGAAAGATTTTTGAAGAGTTTGCTGGGCTTAATTGAAATACCTTCAAAAAGCTGGCTTTTATGAAGTGTAGTAGAGCCGAAGCGTTTTTAGCTTTCTTCTTTTTAAAAGAAAGGCCTTTTCTCCTTGTACATTGTGCAAATTGTCACTAACTTCTAATTATCTCTCTCTCCAGCCATGCTGCCCATCTCAGTGCTGTAAAGGTCTCCACTCTCTGTGTTTTTATGGCCTAATTCTGGTGCCTTGAGCCCAGCAATAATGTGATGCTGCAGAATTCCGTGTGGGTCGAGGCACAGTGAGCACTCTGCAGAGCTCTGACAAATCCCCTCCTGGCACTGACACTCTGCAGCTGTCACCAAACAGGTAAAAATCCCTGCAGACATCCTGGGAAAGCTCCAGAGCTCTGTTAGAGATGCCACAGGGCTCCTGCATCTTCAGGGAGCAGGAACAATGAGCTGGGTTGGAGAGACGGTGGGAAAGGAATGTGAATTAATCATGAACACTCCATTTTGCTAATGTGTTTGGTGATGGGGGAGAGAGACAGACAGAGTGTTTCCTTTTGCTCTTTTCCTTTTTGGGTTGTTTGACTTCATTAGGAGTTGGATTTTGCTGTTTGTTCTCACTCTGGGAAGCAGGCAGCACTAACATGTCACGTCGTGGTGACGGATTTGTTCTCCAAAGCCTCTTCGCCAGTGTTTATTGTGCAGCACAGTTGGCACCACTACCTGTTGAAATTGGATAAAATCATGATTTCTACCAGAAAAAGCTCTGATTTCTGCTGGTTTTGACACCGGCTTTTTCTCTTCTCCATCATTTTTCTGAATTCCCTCTGCTCTGGCAGTGCTGTCCTGTTTCTCAGCCTGGTGCTTGTGGGTTGTCTGAGAAATCCTCCCAGTGCTGTTCCCCAGCGTGGGGGTGACCGAGCTCTGTGTGGAAGAGATAAAAGTGATGGATTGAATCTCTGCTCCTGGGCTCCTTTCAGTGCTCAGCTGGGACAGGTCACAGCTCCTCACCCCTGGCTCTTTGCAGATTCCCTTTGTGAACCTGCCCTGCCTTTTCCCTGTGCTGTTCCCACCTCAGCCTTCCTGCCACTTCCCTTCCCCCAGCTGCTTTGTCTTCTCCTCCAGCTCTGCTTTAAATCACGTCGTGATTTTGGATTCCACACCTCCAAGGCTGTGACCTCTCCAGTGAACTTGAAGAATGTTTTTTTCTGTGGCTCTCAGGGTCACCACTGCTGCCTCTGCTGTCTGGGAGAGGGGCACATCAAAGTCAGCTGGCCCAGATTTTGGCGTTCAGACTCGCAGCCAAAAAAAGAAAAGTGGCAACACCTTTGGGAATTTATGGCTCCCAACCCCTGGGTTCTTTTAGGTCACTCAAACAAAAGTGCCAGCTGCTGTGGAGGAGCTCTTTTATCCCTCCATTGCCCAAACTCCTGGCTCAGCACAAAGATTAATCAGGAGGGCTGTGGATGTAGAGGCTGGCCCCCAAAGAGATTCCCACAGTGCCAGAGATCCCAATTTCCAGCTCTGCCCTTCCTTTTGTCATCCAAGACCTCTGACTGCAAGGACATTCCAAGAGAAGCTCATGTGAACTTCCTGTTCCCAGGCTGGCAGGGAAGTCCTGGACTCCATCCCTGTGATCCCAGGGAAAGGGAAGCTCAGCAGAGCCCTGCACCATCCTGAGGCTCCGGAAAAGTTCCCAGTGGAGCCTGGAGCAGCACATGGAGCTCGTGATGATCCAGTTCATGTATCCCCATGTGGCCCTTGGTGCCTTCAGAGCAGTCCTGCTGCTGCAGGGACCACATCCAGAAACTTCTCTGGGATGTAGTCACGGAGACATTTAGACTGGAAAAGCCCTCTGAGATCTCAGAGTCCCAGCACTGCCCCATGTCCCCAAGTGCCACATCCACATGGCTTTTAAATCCCCCCAGGGATGGGACACCCCCACTGCCCTGGCCAGGTGATCCTTTTGGGAAGAAATTCCTAATATCCAACCCAAACCTCCCCTTGCATAACTTGAGGCTGTTTGCTCTTGCTGTCCCTTTTCCCTGGGAGCAGAACCCGACCCTCTCCTTCCTCACTGCTCTTCCAACTCCAGGATTTGAGGGAGAAATTCACCTCTGAGCCTGTTCTTGGTTTCTGAGCCCAAGGAAGGATGGATGTTCTTACAACACTTCAGAAATCCACGTAGAAGCCAAACTCCACTCTCTTGTTTACTTGTCTGTGAATTATGCCTGGAAATTACCTAAATTTATTTGCAACTAGTTGAGCATCTTGTGATTCATAGGTGTCTTCCCAGTAGTACTGCAGTAGATGGTTACTCACATCTAGCAAAGCCTCCAAATTTTATTTTCAAGCTGCAGGCTGTGAAGTGGGATTGACAGTTGCTGAAATTTATGGCATTTGTAGTCGTAAAAGAAAATGTATTTGAAGTAGCACCCAACTGTGTTTGGATTATAGGTTATACACCCAGAGCACTTCTGACATTTCTGCACTACCCCAAATGGAGAAGGATGAGGAGAATTCACCATTTAAAGATTTGGGTCTAAAAGAAGGGGTCTAGAAGTTGGCAAAATCTGCTGTTAAAATTCTCTCACCTCATTTAGGAAAATGGGGAGATTTAAAATGCCATCCTGAGATTGACATGAAAATTTGAAGCCTGTATCAGCGACTGTTATGTAAATGGTTCTTGAAAAGTCTCTGGATCATTTACTCAGAGGTGTATTTAAAGGAGGAAATGACTTATTCATACATTGTTTCATGAACTCATACTGTGATTTTTTTTCCCCCAAGCTACTTGAAAGGAAGCTCAAAGGATTATGAGAGCGTAAAAGGCACGTGATAAACAAGGGCAGTGGCGTGGCTGTGGAGGTGACAGGAAAACAAAGCCTGGCAATAAATACTGAACAAACAACTGAGACAACAAAACAAGCTGAATTAAACTGCTGAGCCAAGTCTTGACTTGAGATATTTTCACTGGGAATGTCAGAAATTCTTTCAGGACTTTGACTTGCAAACAAATGAACGTTTCCAGGGAAGATGCTCTGATAATACCCACCTGTCTTAGGCATAGCTCTGGGGTTAACTCTTGCTTAGGAAAGATTCTGGTCTTTTTATAGGGTACTGTGTGCTTTTAATCCTTGAGAAATTATTATTATTATTATTTTTAATCTAGAAGGACCAACCTGGACAGCTGGGAGTCACTGGGACACTTCAGTCCTGTGACCCATCTGATTACCTGGGTAATAAGCAAGGAAGGAATAATACAAAGATCCTTCCCATAATAGCACTGCTGACCCCATAATAATGTATTTGTGATTTGATTTATTCTTTCTAGAAATCTTTTTAATATGTCTTTATTGCTTCTGATTTAATTAATCCCTTTCCAGTTCTTCTTTATCTGGGTTGTTCTGTTTATCCAGCAGCTCATGCAGCCACAAGGTTATTGTAGCTCAGAGGAGCTTTATATGTTTTGTACCTTTGATTAGGAAGGCTTCTGTTCATTTTTTAATAATTTCTTGATTCCCATATGGTTCAGGTCTGTGGGAAACATCAAAACATCTCATTTAAAAGCAACTTGGGAGATAAATACTCATAAAGAAAACACAGCTTGCTGTAATTGCCCCACTGGTGTGTCAGATTCATGTTGGAAGCTGTGTCCATAGCAGAAAGGCAATCCATATGCTGGATTGGCTATTTCTGCTTCTCTGAAACTGTACTTGAAGTATTAAACTTACCTTGGGCTTTTCTTTAGGCTCAGATTAATTTCTAAGTTAACAGATACAAGCACTATCTCTAATTCTACATTTGGGCTTAAGTACACTTTTATTCTTTGTTCTTAAATCATTTTACTGCTTATTAATCATTGCAGATCAGTTTGACTGGATGGAAAATAAAGTCTGGAAAAGGCTAAATCTTGACTGCAATGAAAATATATCTGATGGAGCAAATTCCCAGAGGGAATAGATTTAATTCAGCAAGGAGGGCTTTACAGAAGCTTTTGTCTTCTGCCCTCTCATAGACAAATTTTGGCAGAAAAAGAGGCTGCAGCTCAGTATAATCAATAACTTGATTACCTTTCCCCAGGCTCCTTCAGGCTGAGGTTTAATTTGGAGTCTTTCTGGAATCTGTGCAGAGCCTGTCAGAATCACAGAATCATTAAGGTTAGAAAAGACTCCCAAAACCATCAAATCCAACCTTTGTCCTAAGCCCTCCATGCCTGACCACGATTCCAGTGAACAATTTCTTTCCTGGTATCCAATCTCAACCTCTCAACAACCTGAGGGAGTACCTTGGTCTGGAAAGAGTTTCCAGCAAGGCTGGGTTTGGTTTGTGCAGGTTGGGGAAGATCAGGGAGAGAGAGACCCACTGCCACGTGAAAAAACATTAAATTTCAGAGATCCCTGAGTGCTGCTGTTGTGATATTCTCGGTTTTATCTGAGTTTTACCTGGCAGTGAAAGTTTCCCAGGATGTCAGGGTGACTCTGAAATGCTGAGAGCTCATGGGTACAAATTGGAATGAAACTGCTGCTGGCTACAGCTGCTGCTGTTGAGATAGAGAACAACACAGATAAATGTAATGTAGGGATCCTACTCTTGCATTTTCATTTGATCTTGGGGTGCCTAGCTCCAGTTTGGATGTAGAGCTGCAGAAACCTTCATGGTTTGGCCATTCACATTCATTAATGGCTTTGAATCAATAAACCAGAGTCCTTGTGCTTCCCACAGCCATGGATGGAGAATTATGGCTCAGATCTCCTTGGCTCAATTTCTCTGTGTTCAGCTGGGTCTGGACTTGAAGACAAAGGTGAATATTCAGGGTCATGAGAGTGAAAAGGTATCAGAGATTTTCTCCTATTTATCTTTGCCAGTTGAACAGAAAAGACGCTTTTGGACTGAAAACTCCTCTGTGCAATGCAGTGATTGATTGTGTTATATTGGGAGTTATTTTTCATGAAATGTGACTCAAAAGCTGAATGCTGAACTATGAAAGTCTGTCTTCTCAGTGCCCCTCTGCTGGGGCTGGTTTAGAAATGTCCTTGGAGGAATCCTGTTGTGCTCTGCCTCCCTCTGAGCTGTCTCCAGTGATCTGTGGAAGGAAAGGGCGCCCTGAGCCTCTGCAGTTAGATTTAAACAAAGATTTACTCAATGCAGACACTATGATTGGATTTTGTGGTATTCTATGCATGGGCCAAACAAGAGGAATCTTGTGTTTGAACCATCAGTTTGTGGCAGCAGGAAGAACTTAGTCATGGAACCTCAGAGTTGCAGGAGGCAGTAAAATGGTGCAGGGGAAAATTAAGCTTAAATCAAGGCATTGTGGTTAAGATTTAATCCTTGTTTTTCAGCAGAGAAAATATGTGTAGCTCAAACACTGAAGAGAGCACAGTTATAAATCTGAATAATAAATCAGGCATGTGTTTAGGCAAAGACATTGCTTGTGTCCCTCTTGAAATATAGATCTGTGGTATTTCTTATTCCAGTTAGGAAATAGAACTTCAGGACAGTAAAAACAAAATTCTTTGCTTAGCTCCACAAGGTAATAACTCACCCAGCCCATCTCCATGTGATGCACACATGTTAAAGAGAGATAAATCAAGTGATGATAAGAGTTATTAATTGTCCACATAAAAGAGCTTGGGCCTGACCTCATGCTGGTGGAAGGGATGATCAAACCAGAAAGGAGTTTGCAGAGAAGGAGGCAAGAAAAAAACCCTTTTCATGTGTCTTCCCAGATGTGTTTTTGCCCTTGTCTCCCTTGCCATCAGCTGTTTGCCTTTATGCATGGTGTGGGAAAAGTGGAATTAAACCTAATCCTTATTTTGCTTCTGTGTGTTTAGTGCCTTCAAACCCTGCTAAAAGTCCATCCTCCTTTTCCTCTGTGACCATGGATCAAAGCCTCTTTTATTCAGTGCCCCCAAGCAGCTGATTGGCCTTGGGTCCTTTTTACTTTGCTGTCTGTGTGTGAATATTTTTTTAGGATTGAGATGAGGCAGTGAAACAGATCTGGTCTTTGTGTTTCTTGCTCTGTATATTAAGGTAAAAAAGCAATAGGTGTGCCTTGAGGCTTCAAATCCCACAGAACTGGGTTTGCTTTCTGCTTTAGTGGACTGTGTCAGTGGTTTGTTGCTTATTTTTATTTGTTGTTCAGAAGGTGAAAATATCTAAGTGAATGCAAGTATAAATCTCACTAATTCTGATGGGCAGCTTGATAAATAATAATAAATCCTAAATTTTCCAGTGCCACCATTGCTCTGAGAGCTGCAGTGCTGAACAGTTTAGAGGCAAAACAAGCTGGGTCCTTTATTCTGAGATTTTTGTGTAGAGTAGCCCCAAATCCTCCCTGCTCTGAAGAGCCTTTTGTGCACACAATCACATCTTTCAGGTATTTAGATATTCAAAATACCTCCTGTGCAGAAGCAGCAGAGATCAGGGCCTAATGGGACAAGAAACAGAAGAAAGAGCTCATTGTCAGGAGGTAATAACTCCTTGTCATTCTCCGTGGGAGGCTGGTGGAGGTTAAAAAAATTGGGAGAGAGTGTTGCTAAGCACTTGCCATATCATGTCTTGGTTAACCAGGATAGCCTGGTTTTAAGATCTCCTCCCCAGTAAGTTTTTAGTAAATGTCCTGCAGCCTTTTGCTGGAAAGTGAAGCTGAATTTACTTGGTCAATCTTCTGAGATAAGTAGATATAGAAAAATGTTAAAAATACAGCATTGCCTGACCTCTCTGAGACCTTTCTGGAATATTTTGTCTCCATATTATGATCACAGTGGTATCTCATGTTTGTCAGTATTTCATATTTGTCACTTTTGGTCCTCTTGATCTCCAGCAGCACATTGCTGACCCTGAACCCCCATTTTTCTGGAAATGCAATTTTTCTGGAAATTACCCCTATGGGAATCTGAGAGGGGACACTTTGAGGTGTCACAATTCAACACTGGAATTTGGAATCCTCCTTCACCTCCATCCTGGCAGTATGGAAATTCATTTCCCAGCTCCAAACCTGGTCCGAATCCCCTCCTGCGACAAAAATCTGGCGATTGCCCTCCAAAGCCAGGAGGGCTCTTTGACATTTGTTAGCTGGCTGATCTGTTTGAGAAATCTTACATAAACTCCAGCAGGGGAGCTGCCAATTCCTGCACGTTGGAGGAGAAATGCTGCCTTATTTGGAGAGGTTTGCTCCTACTCGGGGCCACAATAGTGGTTTCCAAACGCCTCTGGTATTTGATGACTGTGGCATAACTTTGTGTGCTTTGTGTGCCTCCTCTCAGCTGTTTGGAGATCACTGGGGGGCAGGCAGAGATCTGCCTTGTCTTTGTTGCCTTTGGAGTGGAGGGATGTGAAAGGAGGGATTTGGGATTGTTCTATCCCAAAAACAACCTGCAGAAAACTCCCCAAAATTAAACCACCTCCTTCATCCTCCTTTTTACCTGGGTTTTTTTATTTGTTTGTTTGTTTTGTTGAGGAATAGAGAACAGAAATGTGAGAATTTGTGTGAATTTCTGGCAGGTGAATCCTCCCCTTCCCCATGGACAGGATGGCCAAGAGCAGCAGTGCTGATCCTGCTGTGCTGTGGTGCTGGAGGGGCTGGAGCTTCAGGAGGGGCTCAGAGGCTCAGCCTGGAGAAAAGGAGGATCCAGAGGGATCTTTTCCCTCTCTGGAATTCCCTGCCAGGAGGGAACAGCTAAGGCGATTTGGGATCTGCTCCCAGGAGAGGGAACAGCCTCAGGCTGGGCAAGGGGAGGTCAGGTTGGATTTAGGAACAATTTCTTCCCAAAAATCATCATTTTCTCAGGGCAATGATGGAGTTGATCATTTCTGGAAGGATTTAAAAGCCGTGTGGATGTGGCCTCAAAGATGGTTTAAAGATCTTTTCCATGTGAGTCCATCATTCCATGGCACAAGGGTCACTTCAGCAGTGGTCAGAGGCCACATTTGGGGGATGGAGCTGAGCCCTCACTGATGGTAACTTCCATCAGCGGGTCAAGTGCAGAAATGTCTGTAATTAATTTGTGGTCTGGGGTGGTGCTGCCAATGCTGTAATGTTAAGGCATTGGAAAAGAAAGGCTGGAATGCATTGGAAATTCAGAAAGGCTGAAAAATCCTTTCCCTGACCTCTGTATAAACTCAGTCCACCCCTACACGATGCTTTCCTCACTTCTTCTTTCCTCACCTACTTTTTCTCCTTTTATTCCACAAACTGTTTGTTTAGGAATGTGTTTTACTTTGTGTAGCTGTTTCTCTGGAATTTATTTGTTGCCATCTCCAGAGTCGGTTTTACATGTTTAATTTTATTATGTTCATGAGGCAACGTTGGCAGGAACGGCGCTATAAAAAGCATTCATTTCATGGAGTGGTACAAACATGTTTTCAGCTGAATTGATGACACTGAATATAAAACACTTCTCATTTGCTCTTCCCCTTAAGGTTTGTTTAATGAACTAAAGTTTTTCTTATTACTTGGAGGTGCAGTTCTTTCTACCCATCCAGAAAGAACACAAAACATAATGTGCATTTATGGCTGCCATTTCTTGGAAATAACCTACTTAAAGAACATTCCTCTGTGAATCTTGGGGTGTTATGGAAATTCCTTCACTCTTCTTTCTCCTTGCTGTTTCTCCCTGTACCTTGAGCTCTTTATAGTGAATAAAAATGACTCTAAATGAGGAGATCTGTATTAAGAAGCCAGTTGGGAAGGTCTCAGGATTTGGATGCAGATCTGTGTTTAAACCCAGGGAATTTGTTTGAGATCATTTTGGGGATTGAGACCACCCTTCTTGGTCTTCAGCTTGCATCAACCCTGCTTGTGAAGAACCATGATTTATTGAATTTACATATGATATCTCTCCCTGGCAGTGGGGTAATGTTAATTAAAGTGTTCATTACTGTTTATGATCTGATACTGAGCAGGAGGCACTTCCTTAGGGGATTAATAAGGGCTGGGATGGGAACACCTGTGTTTCCAATGCTGTTTTCCATACATTGGTGTCTAGAGGCTCAGAGTGGTCCTGTCTCCATCCAGGACTCATCTTAATGCTTAATTAATTTTCTGGTGGGGCTGTCCAGGTGTGCCAGGTCACGTGGAGAAGCTGGGAAGGGGAAGAAGGGGAAAAGCAGAGCCTGAAGTGAGATAATCTCAGCTGCTTTCCCATGCACAGGTGGGGACATGCAGTTAATGCCTCATCAAGGGCTTGATCTCCTGCCCACCACTCCAGCTGACCTAGGATTTGGTGTAAATATTGCAAAGAGTCAGAACGAGCTGTTGCATAAACGACTGTGCCTTAGATCCTCACTCTTGTAGCTCTTCATCCTCCAGCACAGCTCCTTTCCCTACTTATTTATTGACACAGCTCCATCTGGGACAGCTTCAGTTTGGGCAAAAAATCAATGATTTATCCAAAATCAATGATTTATCCCCATTCCCTCACACCTGAAGTGTAAATTAAAGGCACCAAGCTCAGGGTGCCAGGGCAGTGATGGGCACTGCAAGAAGGAGATCCACACTCCTGAATGAGCATCTGATAGGCACAGGAGACTTGGAAAAGAAAGTTTTGGAGCCAATGGCTTATCAAATCTTGTCAGAACAATCATTTCCCCCCCAATTTCAGTCAATTTCTGCCTGACAATTGGAAAGCAGGGATTCAGAGAGCGTGCACCCACGCTGGTGCCTGATCCCCAGTGCTCTGCAGCCATTTCCTTGGAATAAAAAGGAAAAGTACACATATGAAGCACCAACTGGAGTTGGTTAAACATGGAGCATATGTGTTATTTAGATTTGGAATGTGGTGAGGTTATGAAGCTATTCTTGGGAAAGAAGACAAATAAATTTCTGGTACACCAAAATAATTTGTAACAAATAGATTCATGGAAAGCTTGCTGGAAGATGGGGCACGAGAGCCCTAAAATTCAGCTTCCAACTGGAGCTTCTCCATCCTGCAATGGTGGAGTTTTAAGAATGGGATTAAACACAGGGCATGCTAATGATTGGTAAAGTATTTTGATTGATTTTTGATGGACTCTGCAGCCTCCTGAGTTTGACAAGGAATCAGACTTTCAGCTCTCACCAGTGTTACTGATCTGAACTCAGAATTGCTCAGAGATGAGTGAATTCCAGATTGTTCAGTATAAACTCAGAATTACATTGAAGTATTATGGTTTAGGCTTACCTGTCCATGCGATTATCAAAACTGATGGTGGAACTCAGAATGCAACATGAATTCATTTTTTATGGTATGAGAGGGGGGTAAAAAAGATGCCAAAGGCTGCCCCCAACCCAAATATTGTACAGTGCATATCAAATGAGATCTGAACATCAGTGATTACATTTTTAGTAGGATGAGTGTTCTGACTGAAATGCAGCAATCTGTCACTTGGCCTTTCTGTGACATTCAGTGCATTGAAATTACCAGGCAAAGATTGCTTTTTGACATGCTAAATTAACTAAGTTGGAAATTGGAGCTTTATCATGGCTGCTAATTGTTATAGGGAGAGGGAAGAGTTGTTTGTCTTTTATATTCTGAGCAGGCTATTCACACAGCAGTTTATAAAAAAAAAAATTAAAATAACGATATTCTCCAAAAGGGTCATCTCTGGAAGCAGAAAAATTGGCTAAGAGAAACCACTTTTAATCTGAGCCATGGCAGTGCTGGACATTTTCCCTTCAGTTCCAACCTAACTATGATTAGAGTTTATTGTAAGGAGATGGAAGACCTGGCAACTCCATTAATAAGTGGAGAAAAAATGATTTAAAAGAATGTTTTAGATATTTAGAAGTTTTGGTTCAGCATGAATGAGGGTGTTTCACTCCTAAGTTTTTTTCTCTTAGTGTTGTTTCTTCAGATATGTAAAAATCCAACTTAACCTAATGCTAAATGATTATGCTTCATATGCTTTGCAAAATCTGCTGCAATCACAACCCTTATGTTTTACTAAAAATTGAATAATGCTTTGTGTGATTATGTTTTCTTTAGCATGGGCTATATTTTGTTTGCTTTCTACTGATTTTACCAAATGTAATTTTTGTTTCTGAGAGATTAATGATATATCCATGTAAATTGTGGCAGGTGATGGTCCCAGGATCCTCTCTGTAAATTTGAGATGTTTCAGATCTGAAATTTTATTTCCTCAAGCAGTCATTATCACAAATGTCAACAAATCTATTTATTTTCAGCTCCCAGACAAACAGGAGTTCTGGATAAACGTGTAAATGAAATTCCTGGAGGCTTTTAATTGGTATTTCAGTATCTACATCAGTGACCTTGTCATGAGGGACAGATTTGACTGGTATTTATCAATTATCTGAGAGGTCTCCAACCTTGGCTTCCTATTCCTAGGTGTGAGAGATGAACTCCTGGGCTTTATGCTAAGCAAATACTTGTAGAAATTCTTGGCTGGTCCGTGTGGGAGAGGAATAGAATCAGAATCTTAAAATCCCAGACTGGTTTGGGTTTGGAGGGGATCTTAAAGCTCATCCCAATTCCACCCCTGCCATGGGCAGGGACAACTTCCACTGTCCCAGGCTGCTCCAAGCCCCATCCAACCTGGCCTGGGGCAGTTCTGAGGATGTGTGAAATTAAGAAAGGATGAAATTAAAATAACATCCCTGTCCATGAAATCTGTTAGTCCTACTTTTACTTTTTCTCAAGCAGGAAGAGTCACCAAAGTGCATGAGAGATTAGATGTCCCTAAACATTTTGGATTTAATGCTGATTTCAGGACAAAGCTGTGAAGTTTTAATCTGTCCTTGAATTCGGGTGTTTTATGTGCATGCCCAGAGTTTTCTGGCGCTCTGCAGCCCCAGGTGAGCAGCGTGGGCAGAGCAGTAATTGCAGCAGTGCACGTGGAATTGTGAACAGAACATTCTGTGGGCAGCCTGACACCGCCAGGCAAAATGAGATGAATGGGAGCATCGAGTGCTGCGCTCCTGACAGGATGGGAGTGCCAAATTAGGGAAGGCTCTGCTCATTCATCCCACCCCTGCTCGGGGAAGGAGCTCCAGGCACTGATGGCAGCTCGATGCCATCACATGGAGTTGTGATTTTTGTGATTTATGAGGTGTTGCCAGCCCTGCTGCCCATCCTCCCCTGGTAGTGCCATCCTGGGAGCAGTCCTGGATTAAGGGAGTGGGATGATCAAAGGGAGGGAGAGCACAGAGTGTGATTTGTGTGCAGACCACACAGGCCTCTATAAATCTGCTCAGTCCTCTGCTTGCTTCCAAGGAAATAACTCTTAGCCAGGGTGAAACCACGGGAATTCAGTGGTGTGAGCAGCATCCCTTCCCAATCCGTGTGGTCAGGGATGGGCAGGGTGGTGACAGCTTCCTGCAGAGCCCTGCTGGGGCTGGGAGTCCAGCAAGGGATGGAGAGCTTGATGTGATGATGTATTGAATGGTTAATTTAGAGAAATGGAAAATAGAATTGTTAGGAAAGCAGGAGGATGTTTCTTTGTCAAGTCATTAGTTTTTCCCAAATCTCATTTGGGGAGAAAAGGAGCACAAGGCACTGAGAGCTTGATCCAGCCACTGAAATCCAGTGTGTGTGTGAGGAGGAAACGTGCATGGCTGACCCAAGCAGAGTTTTGCCTTCCATTCTTTCCTGGGCACGCCGTGCTGCCTTCACAAATTGTTAAATTCACATTAACACCTAAATGTCTGCTGGCTGCAGCACTGCTCCTCTGAAGGCATCCTTGGCTTCCCTGGGCTCTGGCACAGGTGTGGAGCTCCCATTGCCAAATCTGCTCCCTGTGGGCAGGGTGGAGAACCCAGAAGTTGGAGATGTCCCATCCCTGGAAGTGTCCAAGACTGGACAGGGCTTGGAGCAGCCTGGGACAGTGGAAGGTGTCCCTGCCTATGGGGAAGGGAACAAGGTGGGCTTTAAGGTCTCTTCCAACCCAAACCATTCAGATTCTGTGATTATTATCCATCAATAAACACATTAAACAAATGAAATATTGTTTATTAATTGGATTAATGGTGTGACACGGGTGGCATAATGCAGGGAGAGAAGAAATGAAGAGTAAAGCAGTTGTGTTGCTTTCTCACAGCTCTTTTAATTACAGACTAAGTTAGTTAATACAAGTAAAGAGAGAAAATGAGACCCTTGTGAGGAGGATACAGTGCACTGTCAAAGCTGTCCCATTTCCTGGTAATTGGAGGGTAGGAGACCGTGCTGCTCCCCTCCTGCTCCAGCCTCCAACCCAGGGATCAATCAGGGAGCACAGCAGCTGGGGGTGGGTGGAGGTTGTGCCTCAGAAGTTTTGTCTTGAAGCTTTTGGATCGTGGGGATCTTGTAAAAGAAGTGAGAGACTGAGGACAGGTGTGCAATCACGCTCCCCAATATTTTGGCTGGCGGTGAGAAGACACCTTTTTAAAGTAATTGTTATAATTAGAGTTTGCAAAACATTGGAAGTGATACAAAGGTGCTGTGAAGGGATGTGAGGTAGCAGAAACATTCTTGTATTTTAGTATTTCAGGAAGACTCTTGATAAGTGAGAGATTTGGTTATTGATAATTTTCTTTTTCAGATTTACTGTTCTGATAACCTGTTCTGATGTGTCTGAGGGGAGCCAGGGTGGAGCAGGGCTCAGTGCCTGAAGGGCTCAGTGCCTGAAGGGCTCTGAGAGAATGCAGAGGGAACTGGGACAAGAGATGGAGTGACAGGACAAGGGGAATGGATTCAGAGTGACACAGAGTGGGTTAAATGGGATATTGGGAAGGAATTCCTGCTGGGAGGATGCTGAGGTTAAGCTGTGGCTGTCTCTGGATCCCTGGAAATGTCCAAGGCCAGGCTGGATGGGGCTTGGAGCAGCCTGGGAGAGTGGGAGGTGTTGGAGTGGAACTGGATTATCCTGAAGGTCCCTTCCAACCCAAACCATTCCATGATTCCATGGCCCTTTCCAATACAGGAATTCCTCTGGTTCCTGGGTTTTTCCTTGGGGCTCTGACATTTGGGAGGGGATCCCTCACCCTTGGAAGGGGCTGTCTGCACCCCATTGTGCCCAGCAGCACTGGGAGGGCTGAGTGCTGCTGACAACACCTAATTTCCATGACTTTCTGCCAAACCTTAAACCATTTAAGATCTGTGGGATGGCAGATGAGCGTTCACAAGTTGATTGTGGGGTTTTCTGCAGCACAAACAGCCCAGGATTGCAGGGAGGGCTGTTCTGCAGGAAATTGCTGTTTAGGGCTGGAGCTGAAGGTTTGACATGAGGAAGGAGTGGATTTAAGGCTGTGGGAAGCCCATGCAGCTCCCTGCTCTGCTCGTGGTGTTTCAGGCTGTAATTACAATCCCCTTTTCCATGGGAACCCCAGGTCATGCTCAGTGCACATGACAGCAGCAGGGAGGGAGGATCACGATGCAGGAGCAAGCTCAATTTGACTCATTGAAGTTGTGATTTAAATATTGTAAAGGTCTCTGTGTGATGGAAAACCACCTTGGCTGTTTTAGCCCCTGCTTGGTAATGAATTCTGTCAGAGCAGGTTGGTGGGAGACATTTGGGCTGTGTGATTAAACCCTTTTGTGTGGATATTTCAAAATACTCACTGGGGGATAGAAACATAATTTATGGGGCAAAATCTAAAAGTTTTGTGGCTCTCGTATTTCCAGGCTCAGTTTTGTCTTACTCTTTGCCTGCGAATTTGATTGATATTATTCTGATCTTATCTTGGTTTTCAGACAGAAATAATGCACCTCACTGTTTTAACTACAAACTTCCTCAAGTATAAATGAGGATGGTATTAAAAAAAGTAAATTTTTTTTTCTCACCAGTTGAGGATTCCTCTCTCCCAGTTGGGTGGGATGATTTGGGGTTTGTGAAGCACCAGGGCTCTGGTGTTTGGTGTGCCCCTGGGAATGCAGGATCACTCCTGCTTTGTTTGTTCTCCCCTCAAAATGTGAATTTCTGAGCACAGGGCTCCCTCGCGTGGTGGCACCACAAAACCTTCAGCTGCTTCCTCTGCAAGGAAAACCCAAAATTCCCCGTTCTTCTCCCAAACCCAGCAGTTTTCACACAGTTGTGTGGGGACCTTTCCACTGCTGGAGAGGCTGAGAAAAGAGAAAACATCACTGAGCTCTTCTATTCCTTCCAACCCAAACCATTCTAGGAATCTAATCCCAAAAAATCACAAGATTTCTATTATGCACAATTGACAACTTCAAGCTAAGCAATAGTAAGTGTTTAAAGATTTTACTTTTCTGAATGTTAACTATTCCCGAGGCTCCAAATAAGTTTTTGACTTAAACTTGTAGGGAACAGGTTATTTAACTTGTAACAGCAGGTTATTAATATGGTGTTGTAGGAAAATCAGCGTTCCTAATGAAAATCAGTGTGCTGAGAATAGGGCAGAATTTGGCAATCAACTGCTGTTGCTTCATGCATATTAATTAAATTGCATCAGTATATATAGTGTGTCTATATATCACATAGAGACACACTATGTATGAACTGATAATGCATTAAATATATAAAATTTATTTTTATATATTTATAATCATTAAAACTGTCTATATAAATATGTATATGTAAGATGTATTTTCAGTATAATCAGTTCAGATGGAAAATTTGGCTGTGGTTATCCAGGATGTGGAACCTGGGTCTACTCAGTGTCCAGTACATGGGACACTTCCAGTTTCTGTACTGGAACTTTTCCCCTAAAATTCAGTTGGTGAGCTCATCTCTCTTCTGCAGTCAGTGGGAATTAATCCTGTCTTTAAAAACTGAATTTTCATGGCGTTTATCCTAGATGAGGCACAAAATGAAGGAATTTTCATCCTCCTCTCACTTTTTCAGTGTCATAAGAGGGGGTGAGACAGTTTATTTTCAGATTTCATAGCCAAAAATTGTATCACCAAATATTTTTTTAATTGTAGTTATTTTATTCATTTGAGAAATTAAAGTTTCCTGTCTCCTAGTTTCACAATATTTAAAATCAGATTTGCCGAAAAAGGCATTTGGCTTGGGAGTATTTTATTATGATTTTCCATTTTTATTTTCAATTCAGTGACAGGTATTTCACTGACAGATTCAAAACCTCTTTCTGGATGAATTCATATCTGCTCTTTGGGATCATGGCTGTGGAAAACCAGGCTTCCCACAAGTAGGGAACCACAAGCAAACCTGCTTCTTCTTGCCTGATACAATACTGGAATTATTTTCCATTCTGTTTTCTGCTGAAAATTACCCAGGGAGGAATCTGAGCTTTTAACACTGAGCTCAGGACTCGTTTTGTCCTCTTTCCCCTTGCCATGGGAGCGTGCAGAGGCTGCAGAGATGGGACCCAGCACCCTCCAAGTGTCCCCAAAGAGCATCTGTGCCCCAGTCCCCGAGGCCAGGGATCTCTCCCAAGACAGATGCCTTTGGAGGCGCAGACGTATGTGTTTCTGCTTTGTAAAAAAAAAAATTAAAAAATTAAAATATATTAAAAAAAAACCCACCAAAACTCTTAGACAGCTGGTCTGGCAGTTGGCAATGTGAAGGCCTATTAAAATATTTATGCTATTTGTTATTTAACTTCATTTGTTTTTTCGGAAGGATTTGGAAATGGGCTGATTAAATAAAATCGCGTGAGGCCGCCCGGGGTCGGGAGTGACAAGAATTGGCAGAAATTTGGGAGCACTGGCAGCACAGGGGGCTAATATTCTGTCTTTCACTCTGCTGAAATCTCGTCGTTCTGTTTGCCTTGGGAGCGAGAGGAGGTGCTAATAAATACGCTGAAAATATTTTCACACTTCTGCTGGGTGGAATTTTGATTTGGGAGCTGGGGCACAAAGGCCTGGCTTCATGGGAACTTCAGAGTCGGTGACAAGGCTCCCTTTGACTCAGCCCCAGCAGTGGAAATCAGCGTTAAAAACGACACCCCCACCCCAAAGTTTCAGTGATTTGTTATTTTGGGTGCTCACAGAACTGGCTGTGTAGGTTTTGGTGAGGGATCCTACTTTTCAAACTTCTCAGCTGTTCAAACTGTGATGTCGCAGAGTTTGGAAAAGTTTCAAGGATCATTTAATTGTTTTCTGACAGGGAGCGGTTCTCATGGGAATGCAGAGTGGGCAATTGGACTGGAGAAAAATAAAACCAATAAAATTTGGTTTAGCATCCTCAGGGAATGATGATCACAGAATCCCATGAGGAATTAACTTTGGAAAAACCCTTTCACATCATCCAAACTCTGCCCAGCACTGCCAAGCCACCCATATCCCCAAGTGCCACATCCACATGGCTTTGAAATCCCTCCAGGGATGGGGATTCCAGCTGTGCCAGGGCTGCACAGCCCTTTGAGGGAACAGATTTTCCTGATATCCAACATAACCTCCCCTGGCAAAACCTGGGGCTCTTTCCTCTTGCCCTAACCAGCAAACCTGACATCAACTCTTGAAAATTTACAAAAGGGGGATTTTAAAAGGAATCCAGGTGTCTGCTCTGGGTAAAAGTTGAATAAATTGGATTTTTCCCCGTGTTCAGAGGAGTCCACGTTAGATGTGCTCAACCTCAGGCTCACCACAGACAGCAGGAAAATGGGAATAATTAATGATGGAATGGCAATAAAAAATGTGTCTTCCCAATAATGAAAACCAAAGGAACTGTTCAGCCACGGTGGCCAAGTTTTGAAACAAAGAAGAGGAATGGTGAGCATGAAAGAGAGGAAAAAGAGGATCATGAAGTCCCAAATTCCCTTCTTTCCCAGTGCTTCACTTCAAGGACAAACTTCCTTGAAAAATTATGCCTATTTATGAAAAAATAATGATTTTCTAGTCAAAGTACAATTCAGCTGGATGCTTTCTAAGTCCTGATGCTGGGTTTTGTTCAACCCTTGGCTTGGGGCAGTCGAGGGTCCTGTGAAAGGTTCAGGACTGAGCCCAAGAGGTCAAACCCAGGCTGTGTTCAGAGGTGGTGCCAGAGCCTGAACAAATGGTGCCAGACGTGTGGAGATCAAATTAGCAAAGCTTGGTTTCGTGTTAACCACAGATAACATGGTGTGAAATCATTTAATTAAGGAAAATCCCCAGATATTCTGGGAAACACCGAGGAGCAGGCTGGAAGGGGGGCAGTGTTGGAGTGGTCAAGGAGAGAGTGTGGGAGCCCTCGTGCTGCTGCTGGAGGAGGGAGGAAAAATTCAAGTTGTGTTTCCTGCTGGATCTGCTGTGTGGGGCTCGTTTTGGGGAGCTGCTGTTTAAAGCTGATCTTTATTAGGGCTTTTATGCTGTGGCAAGTGGTTGTTGAACTTTTATTTTAAGGCTGAGAGTCTCTAGCTTGTTCTCACAGCAAGCTGTTTCCCAGACTCCGTGTATTACCCCCAGAATTTGTGCAGAACCTTTTTTTGGGAGTTCAGCTCTTTGGTGGGTTTTGCTTTAGCAGCCCCTTGGATGGATTGGTCCCACAATGTTTGACACCAAAATCTGGTTCAAGTTCCAACTACATGGAAAGCTCTTAAAGCTCTTCCCTCTTGCTCTTTCCTTCCTCTGTTAATTTTAAACTTTTGTAGAATCCTAGAATAGTTTGGGTTGGAAGGGATTTAATCAGAGTGAAAATTATCTGGAGACACTTCCTTTTATAGGAAGTGTAAATCTTTATTTTAAGTCATTTAAGTGGAGCTGCATTTCCTACCTCTTCATCCCTTTTGCTCTTGTGAAGTTTGGAAAAGCAATTTATAGCCTGAAGATCTATCAGCATTTTTAAGGGTTCTTTTGAATCTTATATTCCTTTTTCCTTAATTATTTAGGGTCGTTTGAACCCACAGTAAGTAATTGAAGGGAGAATGGATGCAAATCCAGTACCTGGCTTGTAATTTTCGGCGTTTGAATAGATACCATCTGAATTTTTGCTTTTGTCACTGATTTCCTTTAGGAAATTTTTCTTCAATAGTTTTCTTTAAAATATTAAGAAACTATAATGCTATCTATCTATTCTATCTATCTTTGTAAAACTTTAAACTATTTATATATTTTTCTCTCATTCCTAAAGGATAGAGGAAGGCTAGTGACCAACATAGCTGGATAGGGAAAGGAGAATTGAACTTTTCTTGTACCTCAAAAGAAAACTTTCTGAGCAGCTCAGGGAGCTCCACAGATTTTCAGTAATTGCAATTAAACTGATATTTACTTTTTTGCCAGATGACTGAGGAGAACAGTGGTCTGAAAAGGGGTTGATTTGCTTTAAAAAATGAACAGAAAACATGATGATGCATGGCCCTGACAATGCTTGCCTGTGCAAGGCAGCGTGATGTGTGTCAGCAATTCCTCCTCAAACCCACCAATGCTGAAGCTTAAAAATTCTCTCCTGATCCCATGTGCTGCATAATTCACTTTCAGGGTCTAAAAATAAAGCCAGGCTCTTTACAACACTGTGCACATGCTGGAGTGGAGTAAACACGTGTTCAATCTGTTCCGAGTTGTCTGATTAAAATAATCGTGGTGTGAAGGAAGGAGGCAGGAGGGGCACAGCCAAGCATGCCAGGGAGCAGGGAAGTGTTGAAATGCCCTTGAAAATTGAAACTGTGGAGGCTGTGCATGTTAAAATTATTAGGGTTCACGTGGGTGCAAAGATGTTGACAACTTGAACTTGAAATTTCTTACAAGCGTGGCCTTAAATAAATTTGGATTAAATCAGCAACAGGAGGTGAAACAGTGTTTGATGAAATTGTCTGGCAAATTGGTTTTAAGTCTGGAATTTCATTTTCCAAACAGAACACTGTGGAGAGGGCAGCAACAAGCAAAAATGAACTGCAAGTTGTTTTACTGTTCTGGGAGACAAGAGACTCTTTATAGTTCTGCTCTAAAGCTTAATTTTTAGGACCTGTATAAATAGAATCCAATCTACCAACTGATTTGGAGAGTATAATCCATCAATATTTAATTTGGTAAGAAAGAAAAGGCTTTAAAATAATAAATGTAGTTCATGAATCAGATGCACTGTTGAGTTCCATTATTAAATGTAGATGTGCAATATTGGTGGCCTCGTGTTTGTTATTTTAATAATTCTAATTAACTTCTGGTAATTGTGGTGGACCTGCTGCCAAATATCCCAGCTATGATCATTACTCAGGGTTATTATTTTCTGTAGACAGTCAGCCAGTGAATAGAGGAAGTTTTATGGCAAACTAAACTTAAATAGCACAAGTAGGTTTTCTTGTTGAAGAAAAATGCCTCGTGGTGAACTTCATCATGATCTGTCTGTGTTTAAGAGCTGTGGAGAGATCCAGGCAATCTTTAGGATAATGCAGTCATTTCCAAAGCCCCCATAAACAATACTTCACCTTTTCTCCTGGACTGGGGATGATGAGTGAGATTTGTGTGGAGAAGGAGGGATGTTCTCCCTCACCATCAGCCTGATTCTCTGGTCTCTGTCTCTTTATGGTCCCAAACTCCATTTTTCATGCCAGGGTTGTGGTGGCTGTAATGGTGATAAACCAGGATGCTCCAGCCTGAACTGCTGCAAACACAGAGGTAGAAAATGAATCCATTAGCGGATGCAAGGACAAATCCTCCACTCATCTGAAAGACTCTTCAGTGTCCAAGAAATCCATTGAGTGTGGAGCTACTGGTGAGGAAGGATCTGTGAAATTAATTTGTAATTTTTGTCTTTCCCCTTGGTAGCCTGGGAGGCTTCTCCCACACTGGAAAAGGCACTCAGATCCAGTTTTCCATGTCTGCATTAGGTCTATCTGCAGCTGCAAAAATTCTGTCCCATTTCAGATGGGGAAGTGTCACAGGTTGGAGTTTCCCATCAAAGCTGTGATCTGTGCAGGAGACAAAACCCAAAATGTTGTAAAATTCAATTTCCAATTAAGTAAGGTTGTTGCTATCCATAAAAGTTGGAAAGATTTATTCTTCTGCCACAGCAGTTTTTCCATGGGAAAGAATAGTTGCAAACACAGATTTTTATCTCATTGAAACAAAACCTCACAACACTTTTACCTTGAAAAAGAAACTTCAAAGGTAAATTTTCAGTGGTTTTCTGGGTAGATTTTTTTTGTGCCTCTTCAAAGTAGAGTGAATGGGAGTCCACACCAATTCTTTCTAGAACAATTGACCTTCAAGAATCCATCACATTCCTTAGTGCAAGGTTGGTACTATCCAAAATGTTGCTCTCATCTTTTGAGCTGAACAATGAAGGCAGGAAAAATGTGGAATAACGTGCTGGACGCAGAGCAGAGCTGGGGTGTGTGGGAGCATCAAGATTTTAGGACAGTTTAAACATTGCAAACATCCTCTGGCAAGACCTGAAATCTGGTGCTGGGAAAAGGGAAAAAACCCCCACTTTTTCTAGCAGTATAACATGTGAGTGGATTTTTAGATATTGTTTAAGTTTGGAAATCGAAAATTCTGTAAGGAAATGGATTTAATCCCCAAAGTGTGTTTGGGGTGTAACTGAAGACTCTAAAATGAAAAGGCAACTCAAGAGTGGATTTAGGGATTGCAGCTGTTGGGTGAGATGTGTTTGTGACACCCTGAGAGTAAAAAGTCAGGCTCCCATCAGGTGGAATTTTTGGCACTGAGGGACAGTGCCCATTAAAATAATTTCTGACTCCTTGTGCCAACTGCACCTCCTTCAAAGCACATTGCACTGAGAGTTACTGAACTGCTCCTGAGCCACATCTTCAATTTGTCCATCAGAACATCCACACAGTTATTTCACAGAATCACAAGGTTGGAAGAGACTTCCAAGATCATCGAGTCCAACCCCTGCCCCAACACCTCAATGGTACCCAGTGCCACATCCAGTCTTTTTATAACACACCCAGGGATGGTGATTCCACCACCTCCCCCGGCACATCATTCCAGTATTTTATCACTCTTTCAGTAAAAAACTTTTTTTCCTAAAATCCAACCTAAATCTGGGGCATCTTCAAAGTGTTTCAGTGCTTTGGAGTGGATCCTGGAGAGGATGTGCCCTCCTTTGACAGTGGCTCTGGATGGCAGTGGGGGGAAAATGAATCCCCCACTTCCCAGGGATCTCTCCCTTTATTCCTGCCCATCACAGCAGCCAGGGCAAACTCCAAGATCACACAGAACCTATGGATTCCTCCAAAGAAATTAATCCCCAGTGGTTTGATCTCATTTTCTGTGTATTGCCTACTGCAATTTGGGCTCTTAATTTGTTTTTGCAAACGATGAATTTGATTTCCTGCTATCAATGTCTGTCTGCCTGTCGGAAGGCTCCAAGCATGACTGGCATAATGAAAAGTCTTTCTTGCTTTAGAGCTGGAACTTTGTGTATTAAGAACTTCCCTCTGTCTAGTAACTCAGATCAGATGGGAGATCTTCCTATATCTCCACTCCAAGTTGCAGTTAACCTTTATCATCAAAGGAAATAAGAATGATACTCATCAGGGTACAGCAAGAGTAGAAAAAATACGTAGAAAATTTAGTAAATGGCAAATCTCAGTAATTTTCTTCTTTAAACTCACTGTTAAGATCTAGGAGTTTAAAGTTCTATTGATAAAGAAATATTTGTGACTTCTTAGGGGTTTCTTTTGGTTGTTGGAAATGGACATGGACAGATCTTGAGGGTTTTTTTTTTCTCTACTTGAAATATAAATCTGTTTGTTGTTATTTAGAAAGTGTTCAAATCAGATCTACAATAGAATTCTGCTTTTTGGTTTGTGGGGACAACACAAAATAATAATAAAACATGATGCCCTCAGTTGCTCTAAGCAGATGGGAGAGTTATTCTGGGTGGATTTTTAGATGTCCAACTCTAGTTTTTGTTCTCAGGTAGGTGCAGTGAAATTATTCTGTTCTCACTCACAGTGGTAGTAACACAATTGCCCCTGGGGGCTGTGCTTGGCCCCAGTGTGTAAAAACGCTGCTTCCCAGTTGGAATATTGTTTGCAGACAGATGGGAGGGAATTGTTCAGCTTGGAGAACCCTCCAAGGCCATGGAGCCATCCCTAAACCCCAAGTGCCACATCCACCAACAAACACAGCTCGAGCCAATGGGATTCTCAACTTTCCAGCAGCTCCCCCTCGTTGATATATTTTTTTATTTTTATTTTTTATCTACATCTCAATTACATAGCGAGATGTTCTTTTTAAAAACTTGTTTGTTATTAAGATATAAATCTACTTATTTTAGTCGTGTCGTGCACGGCGGCGTAATGCAATACAAGAAGATTACAAGCTGATGGTGAGATGTTAATAACAGTAACACAAAACATTAAGGCAAGTGACATTTACATAAGTATCTTGATCTTAATACATGTAATTTACATATGAAAATTTAATCACCATAGAGATAAACAGCTGCAATGTTTAATTAAACTCTCCACACAAAATCAGCCTGCAAGAAGTAGTTTGTCACTGCTAATTTATCACAATTCTCATAAGTATTCTTTAAAATAAAAATGCAAAATAAATGACTCTTATTGATAATTTAACTCCTGGTTACTTTATCGTATTCTCAACAGGCTTTGATGATACAATTACAATATGAAGATTCCAGGCTCATTTTCTCACCATTTAGAAGACAAAAACATAAATATATGGAGAACAAATGTATTTGTTTACAGACTGAAGGGTCAGCAGTGTGGCAGCACTGGAGCACAATTTAGGCAAATTTAATGCTGTGATAAGTTATGTGCAATGCAGGGCTGGGAGTCCCTCTCCGTGGGGCTGTTTGAGGAGGAAACAATTAGAGGTGAAAATTAATGCTGGAATTATCCTGGAGCTGGAACAGGCTCCATATCCCTCCCTAAACCACATATTTTGGGAATCAGAGATGTGCTGACATTCAGGAGTTATTGAAGCCCAGTTTTGTTTGGTTTTAAAGCCAAACAAAGCACTCAGTGTCTCGAAAGAAACAATTTCCATGTCCTTAAGGGGATTCTGAGAGAAAATTAAAATTAAAAGATTGGCTGTATCCTCTTCACAGCACTAATAGCAGAAAAACCAGCTTTTTGTAACTTCAGGGTAGGTGGATAACAGCAAAAAAAAAAAAAAAGAGATTTTGGTAACGCTGGGGTAGGTGGGAATGGAGATATTTAACATTTAGTACCTGAAAGTTCATATTTTTAGGTGTGAAACTTATTCTCTCCCCAGAAGAACAAAATGTATAATGAGACTGTGTCAGATGCAGCTTCTGCATATGCTGAGAATTTATATATTGTTTATGCATAAATTTACTGAATTTCCTATCCCATGGCAACTCTGGGGAACCTTGGGCTGCATTTGGCAAATTCATTTTCATGGACCCATGGCAAAGATGAGTCTTGGAAAATCCTATTTTTGCCTTGGGTTTAGACTTTGCTGTGTTTATTGCTCATTTATCTTTTTGTGTAAGTTTTGTCCAAAAATGTGATCATTTGAGGTTATTTTTAAGCCTAAAGATGATATCCAGATCACACACAAAAATGGGGTATTTGGTCATGAGTTAAAAAATCCTTATTCTCAATTATGAACCTCCATAATTAAAGTAAAACCGAACTAAATTCAGCTTTTTATTTGTAAATGAACCTTGTAGAAGAACCAGATATAAGGGGGAAAAAACCTAGTAAGTAGAGATTAGGTCTAGGATGGGATAAATCATAACCCATGCTGAAAACAAATAAATTAAAGCACTATTATTTTTCTTTTATTTATTTTATTTCAAATTTGAATTTTGCAGCATAGTTGGAACTAAAAATGAGGAAATGGACACATTAGAAAATGAAAATCATGGGAGAGCTGCAAAAGTTTCTCTCAGTGATGTTCTACTTCACAAAAAACATTTAAAATTAGAGGAAATATTCTTAATATTAGGAAAAATCAGTTTCACCTTTGATTTTGGTGTGGTTTGAATGTGTTGGTGGCAGCTGATCCTTAGTGGCATTTTTTTGTCTCTGCTGTTAATTGCTCTGTGTTGTAATACATGATTTGAGCTAGAACACAGAGATTTAGACACAGTTCTCCAGAAATTCCAATATCTGTGTCCAACAAAGCAAATGGAATGAAGATTCCAATGGGAAATTCTGGATTCCCAACATTTTTAATCCCAGGTTAGGGCTGCTTGGTGAGAAACATGAGTAGGTGCAGAATCTGTCAGTGCTAAGAGAAGAGTTGCTAATAAAAATGGAGTTTTGAATAGATGTATTTACATATCTATATATTTGGAAATACATAATTACAGTCCAAAAAAGAAGTGCAACTCTTTACAAAAATAACTTCTTTCACTACTGTTTTGCAGGCATGTGTGTCATGTTATCACCTGAGTGTGTTTGTAAAGTTACTTAATTCAGTGATTTGGGCTGTCAATTCTTTATTACCATTAAATAATTGAGTAAAATTAAGTGACTGTCCCTCTATGAGTTATTTTTTAGCTTATAACTCTCCAAAACTCAGAAAAATCAGTAGATATCTACTCTCTAAGATCTGCTTGCTGGAAGGACAACATCTATTCCAGCAGAAAACAATAATCAATTCCAACTAGAATTTGACAGTAGTATTCCCCACACTCCACAATTATTTTTTCCATATTTTTTCCCCTTACCATGATATCTTTTCTATATTTCTTCAAAGTTCTTTGCCCATACAGGGCAGGAATCTCTATTATTCCATTGTGAAGGACTGCAAGTGTAGGTTCTTCTGCACTTAAACCATTATTAAGCAATATTTTAATTAAATTTTGGATACAAGTCAACCTCCCTCATCCAAGCTGATCTGGTTATTTGGAAAATCTTTATTGAGATTATTGATGGTGATATGTTAATTATGAATTTATGTTGCCTAATTGGGGTGGGGGACATTTTTCCATATGGGCACATGGGATTTCTCCTTCTGGATGGTCAGTGAGAGACAGAAAATGTGGGCACCACATTAATGTGGAGTCATTAAAGATTTAGGAGCTCCAGCATCCTGCAAAATCAGGTCCAGCTGCACAAATCCATTAATCCATGAGATTATGATGATCAAGGAATAGATATTTTAGATTATTTTTGGTTTATTGGTTCGTGTTTGTGCTCAGCATGGTGCTGAGCTGGACTGAGGGTGCTGTGAGAAGGGACTGTGGGAAGTGTGTGAGAGAATGGCCTCCGGCTTTCCAAATGGATCATGGAATCACTTGGGATGGAAAAGACCTTCAGGATCGAGTCCAAATTATCAGGTGGGGTTTGGTAAATTGATGCCTGGAGCGTGGAAAGACCATCCAGGCAGGATTCCTATTTCCAAATATAAAATACATCCCCATCAGAGTGTAGCAGGGTTTCAAGGCTGGTTTTTGGGGTGTGAGGCACCTCATTCCAGCCTCTTCCTCTTCCTTGTTCCGTGTGTGACACTCCCCATCCACTCTTGTGCTGGAAACATCCCTGCAGCTCCAGTGGGATCCCAAAAAATCCCACCCAGGCAGGACAGACAGACAGACAAGCTGGCACTGCTCCTGGGCAGAGCCAGGGATGCTCAGCAGGACGTTCCCTTCTCCCCCAGCACCACGTTCCTTTGGGAAACCTTCGGAACAGCACAGGCTGGGTTTGTCCCTGTGTTATCCCTGCAGATCCCATGCAAACCCTGGGAATTGAGCTGCACAACCCCCCAGCATCACCTGCTGTGCCCTGGAGACCCCAGGCTGATGGGGTGGCCCCCCCATGTCCCTGCCCTTTTGGTACCCCTGTTAAAGTCACATCTCTATCTGCTTAACAGGGGCTCCCTCTTGGCTGTAGATGAATTAACTGCTGTGTTGATTAGATTTGCAAAATCTTTCGGGATAAAAGTATTAAGGAAATACAGAATGATTAAAATCCAGCTCTGGAAAATGCAGCAATGCCTCGTGTTTCTTCTTCTGCCTGGCAAACCAGTGGCATTAATAAAGCTGTGGAGCAGCAAGGAGATGATTTCCTTGTGTTTTTTAAGTGACAAAGCATGAGACAAGGTCTGGGTTGGACTATCAAGGACTGTCTCCTTTAACTGTGATCTCCATCATGCTGGATATAAATCTTGGTTGCCAGCAGCATAAACATGAATTGGAGCAGTGATTAGAATGCAAACCCACTTTATTTATCTGCAAAATCCGCTCACGCTCCCGGTGCAAGTGTAGATTTTCTCCTGTGAGAAGTGATCGCTCCCTTGGGACATCTTTTCTCCCTGTCCCTTGATGATGTCAGTGAGTGGCTGATTAGCTGCTGACACATAAAATTATGGGGGATCAGGAAGGTTAATGAAAGGCTTCTCTCTCCAGCCATGCCCATGCTCTGTCTCCCTCTCTGCTCCTTGGCTCTGGGAGGTTTGGTGACCTCGGCGACAAAGTCAAGAGAGGAAACACACACCATCACAGCAGTGCAGCCTAATCAGTGGTTCTCTGCTAATATCTAATTATTTAATAAAGGGGAGATGAGTTATTTGTGGCCCAGAGTTTCCCCAACGAGGGCTGCTCCATGGAAATGCTGCTCAGCTGTCCCCAGCCTTGTCATTGATTAGCTCTGTCATGTTGAATATATTTTTGCCCTTGTGATTTGCATAGGAAATCCTGGTTGGTGTTGGAGGCAGAGGGTTTGTCATTCCCAGGAAGAACATGAGGAGTTATCAGGGGACAGACTGAGCTGTGCAGGTGCAGAGGGATCACTGGAGAGAGGTCACTGCTGCGAGGGTGTGATCCCTGACACTCCTCTGTGCTCTTCCCAAACATCCCCCAGCAGGGATATCTGGTGCAGAAATGCTGATTTTACAGCTCCTCATCTCTGTGTCCATTCATTGGATTTTCAAGGAACTGCCTTTGTCCTCCTCATAGGATGTTGTGAGCCACAAGGACCCCCAAGGACCATCAAGTCCAAGTCCTGGCCCTGCACAAACCCCAAAATCACACATCAAGAGGATGCTGTCGGGTCAAACCATGTTTGTCCAATCTTCTTTCCTCTGCCCTGGCCTCTGCCCCTGACTGCAGTCACTGGGAGCTGAGGGTATTTGTACCTATTAATTTAAATCATCCTCCTTCAAGGATTCAGCTTAGAAAAGATTTTCTGAGTTAGCACAAGCCTGACCTTAACATATGTCAGGCTTTCCACAGGCTGGGTGAAGATTATTTCATATTAATTACTGCTCCAAAAGTTTTTCCTTCTCAGTTGCACCCAGCTCCTTCCTCTTTGGGCTTTCCTCTGCATCACACTCGAACCATTTTGAGTTTTTATCTTCCTGTGGGAGGAAAAAAATTGTTGGAAATTTGTTTTACTGAAAGAATTGTTCCCAACATAAATTTAATTCTCAATATAAATTAAGCAATTAATTTCAGAATATGCATTTGAGTTCTGAAGTTCAGAATTTCAGTTTTGGCTGCCCCATCCCTGGCTAGATGGGGCTTGGAGCAATTTGGTTGGGAGATGAGATGAGATGTTGGCCAGAGAAAGGGAATTATTTTACAGGAGCCAGGCTGCATAAAGAATGTCACTGTGGGTTCTGGGTGCTGAAGGGATGAGTGACAAAGGATGGCAATGCTGGTGGCACAACATTTGTCCCCCTGGCACCTTAGCAGGTGTGTGAGCTTAATTGTTTTAAGCATAACAGTATGAACAAATAATTTCCCAAAAAAATAGGAGCAAACTTTTTTTTTTCTTCTTGACATTTAGGATAGAGCTATAAAAGCAGATAATTTAATTTAATTTTTATTTTTTACTTTATTTTATATCTTTATATATAAAGATTTTTTTTCCATATCTTTATATCTTCTTTATTTTTTATTTCAAAGTGCAACAATGGAGGTTTTTAAAGTCGAGTTCTCAGAACCTTTCTCCACATCCCATCTTGTCTGGTTTGGATGGAGACTTTGGAGCAAGATGTTCACAAACTTTCCACAGATGAAGTGCTTTTCCTTGTGCTGTTTCAGCCACCCTGAAATAACACCCACAAAGAACAAATCCAAGTTGTCACTATTCTGGTTTTGAACCCTTCAGCTCCTGACTGGGCTCCTTTCTAAATATTGTGATTTTTTCACAGCATCCTGAATTAAGCACACGAGAGGATTTAGGCTTGAAGCTTCTGGGGAAGAGATAATTGTTCTTTTATTATTATAATAGATAAAAACGCCTCAGTTTGCACTTCAGAAATGGGCAGTGTGTTAGCTGGAGGAATGTACAATAATTCTTTTCCAGTGTTATCAAATGGCATCACAGAAAAGTAAAAAGCATCTCATTTTCTAGGCTGTTTCTTTTGCATATCCTCTTTGAATTGATAAATATTTATATTCCAATCTGGGATTCTTTGGGGCATCAGCCCTAACAATGATCCAGTGAGTGTCACTTGATCCTGAGCAAGCTGATTTTTGTGTGTGCAAAAGTGTGCAGAGGTTTTTCTGCCTGATTCTACACAGGCAAACTTACAAGCCTGGGTTAAAAACAAAGATTAATGCATGCTAATGGCACCTGAAGGGCCATTTCTGTGTGGAAACAGCAGAATGTTGGTTTTAAAAGGGTTACTGCATCACTCAGTACCTGTGGAATCTGGCACACAGCTGAAATATTTTTGTATGAACCTCTGCACATTTTCATCAAAAATACTTCTGGGCTGTTTGAAGAAAAAACTTCTGAAACTTGATGTTATCAGAAAAGTTCTGCCTTTATCTACAGGCTGTGGATTTTAGCTGAAAATAGCAGATTTAGATGATTTTTGGGAAGGAATTCCTGGCTGTGAGGGTGGGCAAGCTCTGGCACAGGGTGCAGTGGATCCCTGGAAGTGTCCAAGGCCAGGTTTGGAGCACTCTGGAATAGTGGGAGCTCTCCCTGTCCTTGGCAGGGGGTGCAAAATGAACTTTGAAGTCCCTCCCACCCAAACCATCCCGGAATTCCATGATTCTCCAAACCCTTTACCTTTCCCTGCTCTCTGTGAGACGTTTGAAGGACAGGGCACATCAGCCCCCTCCTCCTTCAGTGCCCACTCACCATTCCCAGAATGGTGGTTGGCTTTAAAAAATGGAAAAAAAAAAAAGATTTACACAGATTTTGTGCCCCAATTAGCACTGCTAATTGGGGCACACAAGTAAATTGCACTCTACCCTGTGGAGATTGTCAGGCAGTCAACCAGAGCACTGAGTCACTGAAAGCATGACTCTAACCCTGAGCTGGGGCTTAATCAGGTGCAAAATCCAAAAAGGTCCCTCCAGGAAGGACACAATCCTCTGCTGGGTGTCAGTGAGAGAAACTGCTTCGGGGTTTTGCTTCATTTTCCCTTTTTTTTCTCTCTCTTTTTTTTTTTTTTTTTTTTTTTTTTTTTTTTTTTTTTTAAGGCCAGAGTTTAAAATAAAACCCTGTGTAGCTGAGAAGGACAATGCTGGTAATTCAGCATTTTAAATTAAAAGAGAGTTGGTTGAGGTTAGAGATGAGAAAGTTTTTACAGTGAGGGTGATGAAACACTGGCAAAAGTTTTCCAGAAAGGTGGAGAATGTCCCATCCCTGAAAGTGTCCAGGGCCAGGCTGGATGGGGCTTGGAGCAATCTGGAAGAAGGCTGGAAGCAAATATTGAGTTAATTTGGTTTTGGAGGTGCATTTTTGATCTGTCAGGTATCACAAAAGGCATTGTGAGAGGGAATGATAAAAAAGGGACACAAAGGTGTTGTTGGCTGCTGTCCATCCCTTTCCTGAGGCAAGAAATCTGAAAAGTCCCTGGTTCTTCAGGGATAAAATACTGGTCCATATTTTATGGTGTCATGGAAAGCACAAGAATCAATTTAAGTCCATCCTGCTGCATGTGGAGACAGAAAACCAGGTTTATATAATTGCCAAACAATTATTCTTTATTTTAAAAATATTGTTAAATCAGCCAAACCTTTTATACTTTTTCCACCATGGAGGGGGAATCCCCTTATATAAGGGAGGTATTTTCTCCAATATGCAGATAAAGGGATATAATCCAAAAATCCTGTCTCAAAATTCATATCTGGATCCTGTAGCACAAAAACCACCCAGCCCTTTATGAGTAAATCCAGCATGGAAAACTCCCTCCTCTTCCCACCTCCAGGTCATGGGCAGCAGGGTCCAGTTGAAAAGTCTTTTTGGGGAGTTGGAATCTGTTTTGATAAGAATGGGGGAAAAAAAATTGTCACTCAGAGGTGTGGTTTAGGTGTAGATGGTTTTGCTGCTAGAGGGAAAAAGGGACCAGGCATTTTAAAAAGGAGAATTTGGAATCAGGGAAAGGTTTGGGTTGGAAAAACCGTTTCAGACCACTGAGTCCAACCATTGCCAGCCCTGCCAAGGCCAACACTGCCCCATGTCCCCAAGTGTCACATCCTCATGGCTTTGGAACCCCTCCTGGGATGGGGACTCCACCACTGCAGCTGTGCCAGGGCTGGACAACCCTCTCCATGAAGGAATTTTCCCAATATCCAACCTAAATCTGCCATTAAGGTGATTTTTTCCCTATTCTATTGCTTGTATCAGTGAGTCACTGATTCAGAATTTTTCTCCATTTTCACAGAGTGTTGTATTACAAACCACAATGCACATGAATGCAAACAAAGTGAGAAATAATGTCATATTTGCCATAAAATAGATACATTCCATCTATATTACAGATTGAATATTTTTATCCCTATTTTTTGATATAATTGTGGCATGTTGTAAGTCATTAAATCCACTAGATGGTGGTAAAGACCATCGACTTTATCCTCCCGCAGGAAGAAAATAAAATGAAGTAGTGAAAAAAGTTTGGAGCACCTAAAAAACCCCAAATCCAACCCCAAACCCACATTTGCCTTTCTGTGGTGTATACTGCAACCAAGAGCAAGCAGTGATGCTTTTTGGGCATCATGTGATGAGGAGCTCCCCAAATGAAATGGTTTTGTCAGGATAAATATCCAGTCTGATGATTATGAATCATTGTGGCAAGTTTTAATACAGATCAGAACCCAAATTAATCCTGCTCTACCTCATGGATCCCTTGCCTCGGATACAAATGAATGGTAAACAATATTTTGGCAATATTTAGGTTAATCATGTAGAACTGATTGCCTGAGAAGAATGCTATTATCATTTAGCCAATTTATACCCTGCTCTGTGACAAATGAAAATTAATGTTGCTGTTTTTAAGATATCAAATGGGTCATGATTTTAAGAAAAATGATTACCCCTAAAGATAACTGATAATGATGGCTAAAGGCAAGGAGATCCCAGCAAGTTAGCAACATCCATAATTCCCTAAGTAAATTCAGTGGAAAAGCAAATAGAGCTTGGTGTGTTGGGTGGCTAAACAGGCAGCACTTTGGGTGTTGGTTTGCTGGCTCTTTTTGATGTTGTTTTAAGTGTAACATTCCCCATTAATTATTTGTTAGTCATTTCCCATTAAAACGAGCATGATTGATGGTTTTTCCCACATTTAGTAACCAAAAGCAAGATTCTGGAGTTGAGTACTGTGAGCTTTTGGTGCAGATGTAGTAATTTATATTCCAGGCTTGGTTATTCCTGTTGGTGTGGAGTTGTGGAGTGGATCTCTGCTGCCTCAGTGGTGTGCATTGGTGAAGAAATGTTTTGTAGGGAGCACTGGAGGTGGTGTGATGAAAATTGCTGCAGGCATTTGCAACAAGTGAGGGGTGAGGAATCCAACCAAAACAGGCAGGGAATTAGGGCTGGTGAGGAAAATAAAATGCTCCTCATTCTGGGAAGATGTGCTTTATATCACAGGACTGTGTAGGAATTAGGCCATGCAAAGGGTTGGTGAAAAACTGTTAAACAGGAATGAATTTATCCCCCATCATTCCCAATTCTCCCATGGAGAGCTGATCCCTGTGTGTGAGGCTGGAGTCACTCCAGAGCTCAGACTTGCTGTCCTGTTTGCATGGCAAGTGTTGCTCTACTTTCCCCATAAAATAATTAAAAAAAAATTAAAAATTCTGCAGAACCAGAACCAGCCCAGCTCTTCCTCTGTACCTTGTCTGTGTTCAGGGGTGATTGATGTGTTCTCTGGAATCTATGTGTGAGCTTCCCAGTGGGGACAGAGCACAAAGTGACTTCAAACATTCCTATGCTTGCTCCAAATCCCTTCCCTAATTTTTAAAAATTACACTGCACGCTGTGGTTTTACCATGTACTGTTATCAGGACAAAATTTTACCGATTTTAAGAACAAAACTCTATTGACTTTAAGAACTTTTGAAAGTGTAGGCATATAAAAGAGGGCATTTTGGGGTGATTATGGGGTAATTGTGGATCTTTTAGGGTGGCAGACAAGCTCTCCACTGCTGACTTTCCTGTGTTCCAGGACAGAGGGATTTGGGTTGTTTTGGAGCCATTTCTTTGCTTCTTTGGGTGACAAACAGCCAGCACCAAGTGGGATGGATCAGGCCCAAGCCAGAGATGACCTTTGTGACCTGGGGGTGATTTTTGGAGCCTTGTTAAAGCTGGGATTCTGCATTTCTCATGGCTTGCAGCAGCATTTTCACTCCCATTCCTTTTCCAGCTGGGTGCTGACCAGCTCTGCTAAAGGCACTTGGGAAAGTTAACATTTTTAAAAGGCTCTAAAGGAGCACTCCTGGTCAGAGGAGTTTCTTTGGAGGATTGGTCCTGGCAAAATTTCCTTTGCAAGTTCCTCAAGGATGCAGCAAGGGCAGTTTTGTGGGGCAGTATTTTTCTTAGGTGTCAAAAAGAAGGCAAGAGAAGGCTCCAGGGAGAGCTCAGAGCTCTTCCAGGGTTCCAGGAGAGCTGGAGAGGGACTGGGGACAAGGCAGGGAGGGACAGGACAAACTTTAAGCTGCAGGAGCATGAATTTAGATCAGATTTTGTGAAAAAATCGTTGTGAAAAAATGTGTTGGCAAGGCTGGTGAGGCCAAGGCAAGGCTGGAGCAGCCAGGTCTAGTGGAAGATGCTCCTGCCCGTGGTGAGGTGGAACCAGATGGATTTTTAGGTCCGTGCTGCCTCATCAATGGAGAATCCACTTTGGACATTCAGCCCTATCCATTGTTTCTGGGTCTTTTACTGAAGTTGTACTCATGGCAATTAAAAAGAAAAATCTTGGAGAATGAGGAAACAATTGGTCATAATGGTTGTGAGGAAAATCGGGATGTGGTTTCATTTGTTCCCAGGGTAAAAGCCCTAAGAGTAAAGGGATTTCAAGGCTAAAGTGATGTCAGATTTCATTGTCCAATTCTTGCTTTGGAAACAAACCCTCACATCAGCAGAAGTGTGGCACCCCTGTGAGCCCAGGGAGGGCCAGGGCACTCCCAGAGCAGCAGCCACCAGTGCCCAGGTGGGGAGGGACATACCTTGGGGACACAACAGAAGCAGAAGCAAGGAAGGAGGTTGGATTTTGCTCAGCAAAGGATATGGCATTGCATACTGGTTAAAAAATGCCTCAGAAATAGATAGAAATATATAGAGGTAAATGTGAAGTGGGGAAAATCTGCTGTGAGCAGTGCAAAGGCTGTTGGGCAGTAAAGTGGTTCAAAAAGTTGTTATCAGTCCATTTAATGGGACTAATCCCATAATTTGCATATATATATACACACACATATATAATATATATAATATATTTATAAAATTATATATATATGCATGTATGTATATATAATATATAAACCCATCAGAACAAAGTCACCATAGGTACATTTTAAAATCTTTGTTGTTATTCATGTATGTTTTTCGGTAGGGTTGCAATGTCAGATTTTTCCAGACCATTTTTTTTTTCCCAGATCATTTTTTTTAATCAAGAGTTTCCCGAAGTATTTTCTCCTCTTCTATATTGCACACATTTTGCAGAAGCAAGGTAAGTCCAAGAAAGCAGCATCTGATCTTCCCATCCTTACAATTCCTGGAGGAATGACTGAGATTTTCCTCTTCCAGGGGATTTTTATAAATCTGCCAGACTTTAGTTGATGACAATTTCTAGATCGTGTCCTACCTATGAGTTGTTACTGAAGGAGCAAAGTGGCTCCCAAGCCCACAGATTTTTCAAAGGCGGTTCTGGAAAATGCACCCTGATAGTTCTTTCCTGAACCAGTCTGTGTTTGCAGACTAACTCTGCTCCTAAATATGAAAATTAGAGCCTTGCTTGTGTCACTTAACCTGTAAGTGAGATTTTAGTTAGCACTGAACCAGTTAAAAGAAAAACAAAGTATATCTTTAACCAACTCTAGCTCCACTCAGGCCTAAATTAATATTTTTTTCTTCAGAAAACGGGCATTTTAATGTGTCACTTTTCAGTTCCAGCTCAATAAACAACCATTTATTTACAATTTTAAAGCAATCTTCAGCCTAGTCAGGTAAGAATTATTTCAAAAGAATAAAAACATTTTCATTTCCCATCACTGCCAAAAATGAAAAGAACATGAGTTATGAGTCTTGCTGTGTTGTCTTAAGTTGATTACTATGGAATGATTAAAAAACTAGCTGTGCTGTCATAGCAGAGGAGTACATTATAAGTGTAATAACAGTTTAGGGATACAATCCATCAATGCCGTACTTGGGAGAAGGAAAAAAACTTGATCTATTTCTTTGGTCATCATTTTCAGCATATTAGATGACAAATAATTGTACGTTCATCAATAACAATAGATTAAAGTTGAAATGATTTATTGCCATTACGCCGTGGGATGATGGAGCGCTGGGTCACTCGAGCAGGGATGGGGGCTGTATTTAATTTTCACGGGTCTCTTGGCAGAAATAATAGACAGAGGGGGGAAACCACCTGAAACAAGGTAGATCAAAGTTGGTGACAAGTGATTTGTGGCTTTGCTCTGCGGGAGGGGTGGGCTGGAGGTGGCAGTGGCTTGGGTTTGATGATCCTGAAGGTTTTTCCAACCTGAATGGTTCCGCGACTCCGTGATCCCAAACCGGGCGGTCTCTCACCTCCCCACCCAGCCTCCCAGGAAAATCCTCAGTGCCAGGCTGAGGTCAGGTTGGTTAATAAGGAGAAAATGATCTTGAAACTTCTTTTTTGATGTGAAAATTCTTCTATGAAGCGTTTTTTATTTACTCTTAAAATAGCAGAGAAGGGAAAGCACCTCCGTTCGTCAATTATCCCACCTGCTCGGTGCTCCTGTGAAAAATCAGAGAGCACTCATTTGGAGAGCAACAATACCAAGTTTTAAGCTCAAATTTTGTTATTTTCATGAAGACTTTCTCTGAACAAACTTTCCATAAAAATCTGACAGTAATAACAGATTTTGGTTTGTCAATCTCTGCCCTGCTCCTATGTTTGTTTTTCTGGACTTCTCAAAAGTGTCTGTTGCCTTTTACTGAAGAGTTCCCAGTTCCCACCACCCCAAAAAAATCTGTGGAGTGGAATTAATTCGTGAATACCCCTCTGATGCAGCTTGTGCAAGGAAATAGTGAAATCTCAGTTGAGCAAAATGTTTGGAGATCTTAGTGAAGCACTTTTCATGAAACAGAAACTCTGCCTAAACGAAGATAGGTTTGAAGTCAGCTTAAGTTTAAAATTATTTCTGCTCTTGTAGTGATTTTAGGAGGAAGCAGCTTTCATTGGTAAGATCAGAATTAAAGGTGTTCAGGAATTTTCTCTGCTTTTGTGGTATAGAACCACCACCAAACGTAATGGTCAGAGAAGGGAGCAGCAAGAGTCAAGGTCTCTCTCCCTCATAAGCCAATACTGAAAAAAACAAAACCTATTATGGCCACATTTATAAATATGTAATTCCAAAATTATGATTTGCTTCATGAAATGAGAGAGAAGATGTCACCCTGTCTTGTTGACACTGAAAATTTATCACAGCTGGGAAAAAGTCAGGAGTTCTCTGTGTATCCTGTGCTGCCTAAAATTTAGGACAGGTATTAAAAGAACTGCCTAAATTAAAGTGCAATATAAATACCTTAATTAGAAAGTCTCTAAAAGGCTTCAGAATATATATATATTTTTAAGACTATTTATAATCTTGCTTTAATACTGTTGATATTTTTGTCCATGGCAGTTGTGAATTCAGTGCTGGATGGCTCAGAAATAATTTTATAATAACAACTATTTATTTAATAATTATTTAATGGGCTAAGACATTTTCCTTAACTTAGGAAAATCTTATTATCAGCCTAAATAATCTCTTCCATTATGTTTGTGATTTTTGAAGTGGCTCCAATATATGACAATGTCCAGATGACCTGGGATAAGAGGAGTAACCACTTTACTTTGGAGTAGCCATTGAATCCACGTGATTTTTCCATCTAAAACTCCTTGGACATGAATTTGCACTCCGTGTCTCTGGGAGGCACAGGCAGAACCTGCACACTTTAATACCATTATAAGTTAGAAGGACTTTTTTGGGGTCTTTAAACTACAGAGGCCTCTGGATTCCCACTCCTTGGAAAAGCCATACCTGCCAAGGAGTTCCAAGAGCAAGTGACACGAGCAGCAAACCAGTTTTAATTTTCTGTCCAGTCAAATCTTAGTATTTCACACTCAATTCTCCTTCCTCAGTAATCTCAATAATTTCCCACCTTGCTCATGATGAATGTCTTGCCAGTTCCTACTCAGTCCTTCCACTTTACACAACCTAATTAAAGAAAACATTCCATGATTGCCTATTTTTCCTCATGCATGACAACCTATTATTTTTTCTACCACCTGATTAGGGCTTTATTATCCTTGGATTTAGATTGATTTGCTGGGCACTTTAATAAAACACTGCTTAGTTTGATTTAAAGGGCTACAGGTTTCAGTCACTCATAGAATTACTCTTATAAGTAACTCACATTCCAAGTAGTGTGGAGTGTCTGTGAAAGGGGATTTGAGCCTAAAAAATGAGGATCACAGGTGGTTTTCCAGTTGTGTGTGTTGTTAATATTCTTGTTGTAAGCAGCCAGGAGAGGACGTTTTGCAATATAATTTGTCAAGGGTGATAAATCTGTTTCATCATTTCTGTCAAGAATGGATCCCGTGTATTAAAACTACCATAAATATTTTCTCAAGATAAACCAAAAGTTTCATATGATTAAATAATAATACGTTTATGATGACAAATTGCATTTACTGTGTGTTATCTGAAATGCAAGACAAAATTAGGTAGTTAAAGTTCAAATGGATGAAGATCAGTTTTGATTTAAAATCAAAGGAATTTTATTAAGCAAATGAGATTTTCGTCATTATTTTGTTATATCTACCAGTCTCTTCTTTCAGAAATATTACTTATGAGCTTAGATAATGATTTTAAAAAAACAAAACACCACGAGTGAGCTTATTTTACAGCTAAATGTAGCCTATAAAGTTCAGGAGTAGTTAAATCCATGGTTATTCCTGTCACTTTGCTGATGGAAGGTGAGGAGTGGCCCACAGGCTGCTGCCCCTCAGTGCAGTGATGCTCCTGTCACACCTTATTTGGTTATTTCTGCTCATTTGGGCTTTTTTTCCTTTTTTTTCCACTTTCTGATGGCTGAAGGTTTCCTTTTGCTCTGTGTCCTGAGGCTCCTTTCCCAGATACAGATGTGGAGAAGCTTGGGAAGCACAGCAGAGTTTTTCCCTCCAAAGGTTCAGCACAACACAGCAGATTTTTGGAGCTAAATATTGGCTTTCCTCTTAGTTTTGTAAATGTTGGTTGCTTCAGCTTTTTCTGCTGTTTTTTGTGTTTTGGGTTTTTTTTGGGTTTTTTTGGAAGTTTTCCTTGAATGGAATGAAAATTTCCTGGATAAAAATGTCTGTAGGGTAGCTGGCCCCAAATCCTCAAGTTTTAGGGTTTGCTTCAACTTGTAGGAGATGTTTGGATTAGGATCCTGGTCCCACTCAGTGGCCCCACCTGGAGCAGTGTCCGGCTCTGGCACCCCAGAATAAGGATCTGGAATTGCTCTGGAACCACCTGGGAAGAGCTGGGAATGTTCACCTGGAGAGGAGAAGGATCCAGGGAGAGCTCAGAGCCCCTAAAGGAGCTCCAGGAGAGCTGGAGAGGGACTGGGGACAAGGGATGGAGGGACAGGACACAGGGAATGGCTCCACTGCCAGAGGGCAGGGATGGGTATTGGGATATTGGGAATTGGGAATTCCTGGCTGGGTGAGAATTCCCAGAGCAGCTGTGGCTGCCTCTGGATCCCTGGAAGTGTCCAAGGCCAGCTTGGAACCCCCTGGGACAGTGGGAGATGTCCCTGGGAATGGGATGAGATTTAAAGTCTCTTCCATCCCAACTCTCTGATTCCACGTGTAATCAATTTAGGCCTGGATTTATATCTTGCTCCATGGGAATTTTGCTGTTTGACAGGTGAATTTTTTTATTATGAAATTAATGATTATTCATTTATCCTGAATTTTCTTGCTGCCCACCTGGATGTGTCTGTGAAGCTGTGCCAGGCTGAGGGCCAGCCTGGGCTGCAAAACTCCTTGGTCCCAAGCTCAGATGTGCTGTTCCAGCTGTGCTGCCACATCTGCAGTTGGACAGCAGCTCCTTGAGCTGTGGAAAATTTCAGATCCACTGCTGCATTTAGGAATTTGCTCAAAGGGAATAATGTGAAAACCTCCTTTTGCTTCCACATTGCTGTAAAATTGCTTCATCCTCCTGGTGTGGGATTGCTCCAGCAATGGAGCATCCATTTCTCACTGGAAAATGGGACAAAAGAAGCTTTAGTCCCTTTTTCCATGAGACATAAAATCCTGGAGGAACCAGGTGTGTGTGGATGTACCTTACACTCCTGCTCATCCCAGTAAATCACTTCATATAATTAGTCATATGCTTAAATTTAATCACTTTTGCAGCTGGAGAATTGAAAGAGCTTCCTTGAAGGGGAAATAATTTTTTTTTTTTTTCAGTGGCCAACTGATTTCCCTGATTTTGAGATCTTTAAGGAGTGGAGGAGAAGGGGGTTGTGTTTGCATGGGGGCTTCTGCAGAGACAATTGCCATGAAAATAAACAAAAGGATCACATAAAAGCCAAGTTGGAGTGCTGAAGAGACTTAATAGCTATAAACTGGCAGCTATTAGCTTCTAATTACTCTGAAATAATTACTGAATAGAATAGTAAATGTTATTAGCTTACTTTAATATTCAACATAAAACATTGCTTCCAACAATAATTTACTGTTTCTTCAGCTTTAATGTAAATACATGTAAAACTGGGCTGCTTCATAAACATTTGTAATAAATGAAATTATTCTGAGGGTTTTGTGGAGGAGACCTGTACACTGTAGGAATTATTAAGGTGATGGAAAAGACCTCCAAGTTCATATTCCCTGCTTGTATTGGAGTTAAAATACTCATCCATTTAGTGTAGAAGCAGATTTAGATTCTAAAAGACAAATCCAAATCCCCACACCAAGAGGAAAAATAGGAGTTGGATGTGTAAATATGGTTCTGATTTCCACATATAGAGGCCTAATTTCTATTCTAATAATATTAGAATTATCTTCATTACTCATTCATTATATTAATACTTGTATTCATCATCATCTTTGGTGAGTTTTTACATATCTCTGCCCCCTGCAAGTGACTTGAGACCCCATGCTTTTTCCTGAAGGAAAAGAGTTTGTGGTTTGATGTATCGAGAATAAAAGCCTGTTATAGTTCAGGGCGTAATATCCAGAAAAATTTGTCAAGTCCCCAAGGGAGGGTTGTGTTTATAAGAGCTGTTGGTTGTGAATTTACATCACATTCCTTTGCCATAGATTAAAAGATATTTGATAAATAATGATGGACTAAACCTTGAGAGGTTGGCACCTCATTGGTTTAGGGCAAGATCCTTCAGGCGTGTAGACATGGGGCTGCAGGACCTGTGCATGGTCATTCCTGCACCTCCAACCCCCAAATTCCAGTTTATATCCATTCTGGAGGATGGAAGAGGGCAGAGAGACAAGAAGGAGCTCTGAGCTCAATGCCAGCTCTCCCAAATGTGTCCTTTTCTGCATCTCACCTGCATCCACCTCTTTTCTGTGATTTGCTGGGCATGGGAAAGGGTGACTTTGCTTTTCTGTTTGCAACAGGGCATTTCTGACATGGACAATTAATAATTTTTTATTTTTTTGAAATTGCTGAGGTGCCTCAGTCAGCACAGCTGTGGTACCCAGGATAATCCAGGAAGGGAATCGACTGAATCTCACATTTCTTTCCATCATTTTGGTTTTTTTTCTGTGGTTCCATCTTGCTCAGGAGGAGTCAGGCAGGGCAATCATGATGGTTTCAGGATCTGGCACTCCCTCAGAGCCCAAGTAATTCCTATTCCTTTGACCATCCTGAGAATTATCACAGGATACAGTTTTTTTACAACCATAGTTTGAAAAAACTCCAAACCCACCCCCCATTTGGAAAGGTTCTTGTGGCAGCCAGATTCTGGCCTCTGAAGTTATTTTAAAAGTGGGCAGATCGAAAATCTACATTTACATTTCATATATTGTATATTCATAACCCAATCGTTCCTTCAGCGCCGGGTAAACGCAACATTTCAGTGCTGCACCATTTTTAAACTTCATCGTTGAAGATAATCACCCTGAAACATAATAACAACACCATCCAAGTACAAGAAAATATGTTTGAAATGTCCTTTTTTTTTTTTATTGTGCCATAAGACAGCGCTTCCAAAATCCCAAACTGAATTGCTTTTCAGCAGATAAGCATCAAAAAGTACATTTCCTGCTTTCGGGGAAGGTGCAATAAGGTGCTCTATCAGTGTAATAGTTCCCAATGATATGCTCTAGTAGTATTTTGATGAATTACATGATTATAGCTAAAATGAACACTTTCATCATGCCTGAATTAATAATGGTGGCATGATTTGGCAAGTACTCCTGCGGTGTTCTTTAGCTCATCACTTCAGAAGACAGAGTTTCCGAGCCCATCCTTTGTCTCGGGGAAACACAGGGATCCTTCACTGCTAAAAATGCAGGGAGCAGGAGAAGTGTGACAGCTTTAAAAGGGAAAAGGAAACTGATGCTCGCTTACCTTGCCCAGCTCATCGTGACTCAATCACTTTATTTTTCACTGCCTTATTCCAGCGTCTGAGGCACCTTAAACTGTGTCAAAACAGAAAAAAATCAGTATTTTTTTCTGCCTGTGAGAACAGGTTTGTGAATTTTATTGCAAATGTTTGTTGTAGGCAGCCACTGTCAGGAAAAATGGATTTGTACCTCAAGCTGCACAAGGGGAGGTCCAGCTTGGACATCAGGAGGAATTTCTTCACTGGAAGGGCTGTTAAACACAGGAATGTGCTGCCCAGGGAGGTTTGGAAGTCCCCATCCCTGGAGGTGTCCCAGGAATTCCTGGATGTGGCACTCAGTGCTCTGGGCTGGGTTCAAGGTGGGGGCCGTCACAGGTTGGACTCGATCCTGGAGGGTTTTTCCAACCCAAATGGCTCCATGGTTCTATAAAATACTGTGTTTCCAAACGACTTTAAAGCCTTATAAAAGCATAATTTTCCCAGAAATCGCTGAGTTTACTGTAGAACTTGGGTGATCAGGATGCTCCTTTCTGTGTAATCCATGTCATTTGACTGTACCCTCACCAGTCCTTGAGTGAAACCATGGATTGGTGTGACCATTCCAGGGCTCCCTGGGGGTTCCAACCATGTCCATAAAAACTTCCCACACTGTGGAATCCATAATTTTGTGCAGATGTGCACAGCATTGAGAAAAACCTGCTCTGCTGTTGCTGTTACAATATCGTTTGTCTGGCAATAAAGGAAGGCTCTCAATCTTTACAGCTGCCATCTAATCCCTTTAATGAGCATTAATTTCACTGGAAATAATGAGAATGATAACCAACCTGCTGTAGAGGAGGAATGCAACTTTTGCAGGCTATTGTAAAAACTGCTGATGCACAATGCAGCACAAACATCTGGAGCAGATGTGTGTGATTTCTGTGCTCACTGGCCTTTGCTGGGATCTGTGATGCTGCAGCCTCATGCTGGGGCACTGAACTGGAGGACAGGACTGGCTGGGGCAAGAGCTTCCTTTTTGTTTTCCTGAGTGCTTTCTGTGCCTGGAATTTTTACTCTTGGTTAATTTTTTATCCTCTTTATTTGTATCAAATAATATTCCATGAAATATCTCAGGGTTGCTGATGCAGAAAGTCAAGGGAACATAAAGAGTGTTTGTGAACTCAAGCTATGGGAAAAGCAATATTTGAAGCAAATGGCATTACAGGATTTAAGACATGATGGAATTGTGGAATGGTTTGGGTTGGGAGGGACCTCAAAGCTCATCCTCAATCCCAGGGTGTTCCAAGCCCCATCCAACCTGGCCTTGGACACTTCCAGGGATCCAGGGACAGCCACAGCTCCTCTGGGAAATCCATTCCAGCTCCTCCCCACTCTCACAGGGAAGAATTCCTTCCCAATATCCAAGCAGGTGGCCTCAAATGAGAGCAGAGGGAGAGGAACCCAAGAGAAATTTTTCCATCTTTCCTCTGGAGCAGCTAAAAATCTCACCACAAGCTTCTCCTCCTGGGCTGGGTAGGTGGGTAAACATCACACAAACTGCACAATCACATTTGTGTCCACCCAAACTGAATGACTTAACTGTTTTTTAAGGTGTTGGTATGCCATATATTATTTTTTTGAGCTCTAGCAGTGTAAAATCTGTTAATAGCCTGCGTGTAGAGACACAGTCCCTGTTTAGCTGCTGTTATAAGGAAACAAATTGTAATTCTTAATTGAATTCTCCTATGGAACTACAAGCAATATAAATTACAATGTCATTGGAATAAGAGGGGGGAAAGCCCTTTTTACAAGCCTCAAGATGATAATTTATAAATAAAGTAAAACCAAGAAGCCTTAACGAAAAATCCCTAAGGAATCTGACATTAATAGCCTTTACTTTTAATCTGATACAATAAATCTTGCAGCCATGTATCCAGAACAGAAATAACAGAAACCAGGCCAAGCTGGAGGAGATATGGGGGAGTTGAAGAGAAACATTCTCTTTCTTTAATTAAAAATATATGGTGATTTTCTGGTATTCAAGTCAAAAAGTTGTTGCTGCCAATTGCTTTGCTCCAAAAAGAGGATTTTTGGTTGGATTCTTCGCCTAAAATCTTCCAGATCCACATGTGCTTTGGAATTTTGAGTATTCATTTTGTAGAGTTTGTGTTCTGACCCCACTGCTGTAATTTCATGAGAATCTCAGATTTTCAGTTGCTACATGAGCTGCAGTGGTTTGAAAGGAAATCTGAACATTCAATATTAATAATTTTTATAAAAATACTAATTTTTGAGAGGTTTTTTGCTTTTAATTTTTTAAGGATACCTCAGAAATTTGTCCAGAGAGAGGATGCAGTAAATGGTGACCAAGAGGAGAGTGCCAAGTGTGACATTTCTCCCAAAAAATTAAACAACTTCCTCCATTCCATGTGTCACATATCAATTAGAACTAGAGAGTTTCATGGTCTCTGGGTATTGCCAGCACTCTACATTCAAAGATATTTATTTAGAAATTAGGAAAAAAAGGAAAAATCTTAAGATTGTGACAAAAACCAGCACATATTTGCCTCTTTATTTGTCTGCTTTGAGGATGTCACTAAGAGTATTGAGATGGGGACTGGTTTGCTCCATAGAGATCAGGGCCTGGATTTCACTTTTATTTTTCCAGAGACCAGTAGCATTTTGTTCAACCTTGGATTTTTTTAAAAAATTGACTTTATTAAAGAGAAATTCTACTTTCCTTTTAGGGTTTCTCTTTATTTTAAATGCTGTGAAAGAGCACAGAGTATGTACAGATTTTCAGAGTATATGGTATGAAAAAGCACAGAGCAGGTACAGATTTCCAGAGTAAATGGTATGAAAAAGCACAGAGCAGGTACAGATTTCCAGTCTTTCCAGGTTTGCCAAGGCTTTTTGTGGATAATTTTTAATCACAGCAGCAGAAAGGTGGCACAGTGTCAAGTCTGCTCCTAAACCAGAGCAAACTGAGAAACCCACAAAATAAACAGCTGCTTTGACTTGTGCGTTCTGGAATGTAAAAACCTCTGACCAAAATCATATTAACTGAAGAATAAAAAAAGAAAAGAGAATTTCCCTGTTTTCCCAGCAGTACCAGGAGCAAGCATCACCCTCTTGTTGTGCACTGGGCTGTGATTGTCTGTGAATCTCAGAAATCATCCCAGTCCTTAAACCATGTGAGCACAACCCATCCTGAACACTCTGGTTTAGCTCAGGCAGATGCAGCTCATCCCAAATATTTCTCTGAACAACTCATCACCACCTTGTTTCAAATCTGGATGTTTCCTGTGTGCTGCATCTAATGGTGATTTTTTTTTTTTTTCTGTTTTAAAAGCAATACAAGCAATAATCTGAAGCTCACTTATGAGGCCTGCATAAAATGCTGTCTAACAACCAAGTACAGTAAATTAAACATGATACTCATTACATAAATACAATTATATTTATCAGCCTTTTATAACCACACAAAGCATTTACCAGTAAGAGTTATTTTGGAGTAGATAATTCCCAATTAACTTTTACTACTTTATTTTTGCTAATTTAGTTAGAGTTAATTTTTCAAATAAAATAATAAAAAAAAAAGCTGTATCAAATGGCATCTCTAACTATTACACTGGAGATGAGATATAATTAAAATGTTATGTATATGGAATTGCAGCTGATGGGAACCTCAGCTTAAACCCTTATTTTTGTCTTTATTTGATTATTGCCTGCTCTGCACAGAGAACATGATTGAATTGTAAGATGGCTGGGTGCCCACAGTGCCAGGATTTGGAGAGGGAAAGGAAAAGCTTGGAAATAAAATTACCTGGAAATTCAAACAGGTCCAGGTATGACTTGAAATGTGCTGAGGAGTTCTATGAAAGCCTTCCTCTGATGATGCCTTTTTTTTTTTTTCTGCAATCCTGGCTGTGCCTGTGGGATTGGGAATCTTGGAATTCTTCATGGTGGGAATGGCAGTGATGTGTAGGTGCCTTTCTGCTCTGTGGGGTTGATGGAACCCACACATGAATTATGAATTTATTATGTTGATGGATTTATCCACCTGTTAATAACCCTTGTGTTTGTCCTCAGACTGAGCATCACCCAAAGCTTGGGATGTTGGCTCTACACCAGGGAACGTCCTCGTGTCTCAGCCCAGTGAAAGCTCTGCCCAAAGTTGCCACCAACACCCAAATTCCCACGAGCTGCATTGCTTGGGTGAGGTGTCCTTTGCAGTTTTTCATGTCCTTCCCAGTTCCTTGACTTCCCAAGGATGGTGCTGAGTGACAGAGGCTCTCTTCGGATGAGGAATACTCAGCGAATCCCTTGAAAATTTTGTACATTTTAAAGAAATCCTTCAAGGTATAAAAAGGGACAAGTCTGTGAAGATGAAGACTTCCCACTTACATTTTGCTTTTCCGGTTTTCACTTTGCCTTTGAAACACAAGGCTTGGAAACAGCCAGGACTGAGGCTGTTGGATTTATCCATTGGAATTCTGCTGGAGACATCCTCTGTGTTCGTTCCCTGTTCCTAAAGCAGGAATAGCCCCAGAGCCCTCCCAAAGAGTCCCCCCTGGCAGGGTTAAACATGTGGCTTCACAAATTCCTGCTCAGGACTTGGCTGGGGCTCCAGGGGGGTCTCCACACCCTGGAATATCGGGAAAATGTGATTTCCACAGGGAGAGGCTCTTGGGGACACACGGGGTGTCCTTAAACAGAACCTCTCTTGATTTCACCGCTAATTAAAACACAAAAGCAAGGTTGCTAATTGTGTTCAGGGCAGTGTGGTTGGGAAATAAAGGAAATGTGAACTCAGAGCCAGGAATTAATGTATTCCAGGCGGGAAGGGGGGCTTGGCTGGCGGGAAGTATCAGGACGAGGGTGAGGACAGTCACAGCCCCACTGTTCATTACTTTGGATGTGTCACATTTGCCAGGGTGACAAGATGTATTACGGACGAGGAGTTTTGCAGATGGAGGGAAATATCCATGGAAGTTGTTTATTTGATTTTTTTCCAATTTTTTCTTTTTTTTTTTTTCTTTTCTGCACTACCCTGTCCAACCTTGGGATAATGGAATTATTTTATGCCTTTTGCACTATCATCAGGCTTTGGATGGCTGCACAAAGGCCACTGGCAACAGAATAAGATGGCTGTAAAAAAATGCAAAAAATTGGGATGGGGAAAAAAAAAAAAAAGGTACATCCAATAACTTGCCCTTAAATTTAAAAGGAACTAAATGAGGAACTTCTGGACAATTTATCTTGCTGTTTACAGATAACAAGTCACTTTGTTTTTATGTGCTCAGTCTAGTATTCCATAATTTATTTGAAAGAAGATGAGAAATAATGTAGATAAATGATGAAGTGTCAGGGTCTGACGCTCTTAAATGAAGCTATTATGGTCAAAGAGAAAACGTAAAACCTGCGGCTCATTATGAGAGCGTTCTACTTGTCAGTTAAGTGAAAAGGCCTGGAATGATTTCCAGTTTATTTGTCATTGCAGTTATTAAAGCTGTCTTTTTGGTGCCATGAAAATGAATTGAAGACTTTATTCGAAGTAAATTTGTACTAAAGCTTTCAGATGTATCTTATGTGAGTTCAGTGAGGCAAGAAAACAGCTTAAAAGCTGAAATATTACAAGAAGGCAACTACTGAAGTCCTGAAGCACACAAGAATATAAAGTCTGAGGAAGTTACGCAAATAAATGAAGTATCTCATCTCTTGGGAAATAAAGCTGAGTTTGACTATATTGTACACTTAGACAAAGAAATCAGCCCTTGTTAGTGGCAGCAAAATATTGTCTTTCACAGCCTTGTGCCTGGTGCTTACTTTTATATCAAGCTATTAATTTTGGGGCCAGATTATCAGAGGAGTGGGGATTCTCTGTTCCAGAGCACCTTTAGAAATGCAGTCTCTGAGTCGAAGGGATGTGGCATCCATGGCAAGATTGGCTTTGTACACCCATCCTTTGGGTGAGGCTCTGTGGTCTCAGGGGACTTTCCAAACCCTGGTGATGCTCTGGTCCCAGTGTGGTTCAAGGCCAGAACATGGGAGATAAAGGAGTTGGGGACACTCACCAGGGGGGTCCCTCTCCCTAACTGAACAACCAAAGCATCACATCTGACTGCATGGGATGAGAGAGACCACTGACATTTTTATTCCTCTGGAAACAGCCTTAAAATACTTGAACCTTGTGCAGCTGGAGGGTCACAGTGAAATGTTAGACTGAAATCCAGCCAGCCCTGCCACTGAGGTGGTCACTGACACTCCTTTTATTGCCACCCCCTCTTAAGATTGTTCCTGCTGAACTGTAAATCCCCAGTTTATGTGGAGACGATTGATAGGTTTATTTTATTTCGTTCTGTTCCTCTGGATTTCCTTTCCAGCAGTCGTGTTCCCCACTACTGCTTCATATTTGCCAAGACAGATTAGTGCAGTTCTACTGGGCTTGGACTGTCCAAAAGGAAATTAAGAGTCTTTTTTTATTTGAAATTGAAAGCTGTAGGAGCACTAAACTGAATGCTTAACTCCAAGCTCCAGCAGTCTTAGAGCAGTATAGTTGACACTTTATTGCAGATATTACAAATGTTATGACATGTCTTCAGGGTCAAGTTAAAAACAAAAAGGGTTCCACATTCTCATCAGAAGTAATCTGTCAGTTTTGTCATCAGATATTATAGCAGCCCTCAGTAGCAGTGTCACAGTCAAGGGTTTATCAGGCTCGGTGGTAGATGTGTACATACTCTGATTTCCAGGGGTTTATATCTGCAATAAAAATTCCCTCCAGGCTGAAACTTGGCATTCATAGCCCAAAGGGATTTTTTTAATTAAAAAAAAGTATCCGTGAAGGTTTTTCTTGAACGATAAGAGCGCACAAAACCCAAATCTATTCTGCATTTTAAAAATACTTTAAATCTTTTAAACTGGCAGGCTTCAAATATTTAAGCAGCCAACTCTCTTTACATAAGAGACCATTAAAAAGGACATCCCAGGAAGGGGATAGGTGGCGGAGCAGACAAGTGCTTTGTGCTCATCATGAGTTTAAGTGTTGAGCATTTGATGAGATGTATAATTAGCCACACATTTCTAAAGCTCGTGGTGTCTCTCTCCATTGAAAGTGTGCATGAGGGAATTAGGGTGTCTGAGGCACAAATATAAATCAGTTTTTCCTCGCCACCCCTGGCAGGGTCCTGCAGGACGGGGCTGATACGGCGTAAGCTGCTCGGATCAGGGCAGCCCCTCGGACACAGCTGCTCCCTGGGGAAGCAGGACTTCATTTCCTGCTGGTTTCCTTCGTGGAAGCAACCAAAATATTCCAAACACAGCAGGTTGTTTAGAGGGAAAATAAACAGCAATGCCCATGCAAATTTTCTCCAAGACCATTGACCTGGAATGTTCGTTTATTGCTCAGTGACATTGTGGGGGTTCTCTTTGAGAAATTAAGAGTAGTGTGTTTGATACAGAGATATTTGTGCTAAAACATGATGAAACACCATCTCTTACACCTCTGAAAGTCCTCTTTGCTCAGGGAGTGGTGAAGCCCTGGCACAGGTTCCCTGAGAGTGTCCAAGGCCAGGCTGGATGGAGTTTGGAGCATCCTGGGGGAGTGGAAGGTGTCCCTGCCCATGGCAGGGTGAGGAATGGGATGGTCTTTAACCTTCAGCCCAAACCATTCTGGTATTCCATGATTTAAGCCTTCTCTTGGATCCCAAGCCGAGGCTTTCTGTGCAGATGTTTTGTGTAACAGCATCAAGTGCTGCAGGTCCCACCTGGTTTTATTCATAACCTGAGGCTCAGGGACAGGGATAACAAACAGGATGTGTTAAAGAGTCACCAGGGGTCCCCACAAAATCCCAGTAAGACAGCAGAGAACAAGCTCTACTGTGCAGCAGGATAGAGGGGAACATGGCTGTGGTGCATGTTTTCACCTTTCATGTTGTAATTTGACTTCCTAGGGGAAAAAAATGAAGGAATGTGAAAAAAGAAAACCAGCCCTGAGCAGGTTCACTGACATGTCCAGGAGGAAATTTTCCTCAAAGGGACCTGCACATACTCCTTTAGTGCTGTTGTGGAGGCACTGAAAAGATTTTCCATTGGAAAATTGAATGGATTTGTAAGATGGTTCCTATTCTCCCTGTCTGAATTCTCCACATGGGAATTCAGGTTGAGTTGGTACCACCCCTTTGCCACCAGGAGCTGTTTCTAAGAGTCACCAAGAGACTGCCAGGAAATGAGATTGGTGCCCAGGATGTTCTCATTTGGGGGTGGTTTATTGCATATTTTTATTATTTTATTTATGTCTGATGGTTGTCAAACTCCTCCACAAATTGGATTTATCCACCTGTCCAGAATCCCAGCACTGTGAGCACTGGTGAGCAGAGTTTGGTATATTTGCACTGACCACTATTTCCTACCTGCCCCATGGCACAAATTCCCCTAATTTTAGGTGACAGTTTCCTACTTACTGCTATTAGACCCCTGGAAACACCAAATATTCCCTAAATCTTCCGTATCAATCAGACCAAGACTGATAATGACAGGTTTGATCCCCTGTACAGGGCCACGAGACTGATGAGATGGAAGAAAGAAGAATTGTCTCAAGGGAAGCAAATGGTTTCAGTAAAGGGCCATAAATGCAAATTTAAGTACTCTTTCTAGTAATGCTGGTCTATTATTACAGCCTAAAGGAAGTTCATTTAATTAATAATTAAGCTCTTCAAGTTACTCTTAGCATGAATTTTAGTGTCAGGAATGGCCAGGAATTTGTTTTATGGTGCAGCTGTGAGGGAGGAGTGACAGCAGCATGAACAAGGTGAAGGTTTTGCCAAAATCATACACCAAAAAATGCCAAAATCAACACCAAAAATTACCAAACCCCTGCGTTTTGGGGAGTCTCAGCAAGTGCAGTGTGCTGATTAAAGACAGAAAATCAGCATCCTGGACAGCACTGGCATCCACTGGGCTTTTCCTGTGCTCTGGACAAAGTTTGTCCCCTTCCTGTTGCTTTTTCCAAGCTGTAGTGGTGATGGTTTTCCCTCTGGGAATATCAGGATCATAACCACAGAAGCATCAATGAAGTGTTTTGGATTTTCTGCTACAGAAATGTAAAATTTTGTTGTTGGTATAATTTTTCCCCCTCAGATTTTCTTTTCTTTTTAACAATTTAAATGATTAGGAAGGACTTGGTGTTGTGCCCTGTTTTCTCCATGCTCCTGTTTTCTCCTCCTGTGTTATTTGGGGGTTGTGGTTCACAACTTTATTCAGTTTTCTCTTTAACCCTGATTTAATTTGGCTCAAAACCTCTTTGTGTATTTACCCCATATGACTCACAGAGCAATTCTGTCTCACATCTCTGCATAGGGGCGAACAGTTGTGCCTTCAGAGTGCAGAAAAGAAAAAGACATAAATTCATATTATTAATTAAAATGTAGTAATTTCTGAGGCTGATTGGTTTCTGCCCACCTGGGTGAATTCTTTGGAGCATAAACACAACGCTATTGTTGAGGGAAAATATTCACATATTCTATAATTCTTAGTAATTAATAAATTATAATACATTTTTATTATTGCTATAAATATAAGCTCTGAAAGATTAATAAAATTTGTGTTTTCCAGGCTTTTTTTTTTGCTGAATAGGGCTGTGAAAATCTGGGTTTGGGGAGCTGAGCACAACCCTTGCTGCCATACTCTCTGACTGATCCAAGAAATGGAAGATTTGGGTTGAGTTCTCATGAGCTGTGAGACTCCGACTGCACAAAATTAACAACCTACATGCTCAGGGGCAGGGTCAAGGAGAGTTTTTTATTTTATTCCATGATGTCATCAGAGAAGGGACACAAGTTGTTATTTTTTATTTTTTTCTTTAGCCCGTGTAGGTGAATAAAAGCAGAATAGAAGTAGAGTTGTTGTACAAAAGGAAAATGATCCAATAATTCAGAATGATCCAATGATTAAGAATAAAGGAATAATAACATGAGTAGAATCATAGAATTTCCTGAGTTGGAAGGGACTCTTATCTCCTGGCCCTGCACAAGGTAGCCCCAAGAAGTCCACAAACAATAAATTCTAATAATTCTAATAAATTGTGATCACATAATTCTGAGGGTTTTCCTAGCAAAATACTCAAAGGGGGAAATATTCTGGATCATACTGTCTATTAGATATTCCTCAGTTTTGGCTTTTTTGGGAGGTTTTGAATACCATGGGGTGGTTTTTGGGAAGAGTGAGGAAGCTACTCCTTCTGGTCCAGCCTTTCTCACCAATTCTACTGCCTGTGTGCATCATTCAAAATAGAAGGAATAGTGCTGTTTAATAATTTCTTACTTGTAAAAGCTTGAAACTTCCTTATTTACAACCTTTCTCAGCATTGAAAAAGTAATTAGTGAAATATGGTGTCACATATCTGTAATCCCTGTGAAGTATTTTAGGATGTAGAATACAATAATTTCTTAAAAGTTTGGAAAACCCTAAGATAAAATTTGAAGGTGTTGTTCCAGGCAAAATTTCAAGACGGGACACATTTAAAATTTTGTTTTCTTACAACAGTATTTCCACAGAGAAGGGATTTGCATTGTGAAAATATGCAGATAACATTGGGAAGCAGGTAGAGAATCTGATTAGTGATTTCATGTAAAAAATATTTGTTATTTCAGTGCCCTGAGTGGAGCCCAATGGTGCTGGCTACCCTAAAAAATGCCAAATTAATGGGGTGAACCCCAGTAAAAACCAGATCCAGAAGCGTCCAACTCCCAACGAGGGGAAGGAGTGAACGATAAAAACCCGCGACATTTGACTGCTGCTGATTTATCTCCAATTCAGGCTGCTTAACTTAACTTAACTTAACCACAACCGGAGTGTTTGCTCAAGCCCTGAGCTGACAAGAACAGAGCACCGGCCATTACTCCTGCTGGAGAGTCAGGGGGTTGAGCCATCCATCCTGCAATTCCTTGAATTCCCAAAGCTTTCCACGCGGCTTCCTCAAGGACAGCGCTCGCGTCTCCGGCGCGGCGGTGACAGATGGGATACAACGTGTCATGTGATGGATAACGCCGGAGCCACGGCGCTTAATCCTTCTAATACTAATAGCAGCATTATCATAGAGATTTATGAGAATGTCAGTTCCAAGTTCCCGGCTCCATTCATGGGTTTTTTAAAACTTCAGCTGCAAAAAACACGCATCCATCCCATTAATTCTAATTATCATGGTTCATCTTCTCAGCAGTTTTGTACTCCGGAACCTTTCAGTGCAAATTAACGTACCAAAAAAGTGTATTAATTAATATTTGTAGCTTTTAATTTCTGCGAGAGTGTTGTCTGGAAGCAGCTGGCAGTACAGGGCCACTGCTATTGAATCTTTGCCAAACAAGTGCAGATGTAATTTTGTTATCTCTTGCTTAGTCATTTACGCAAATTAATTTGAACAATTAGCCTTTTACTGGTCCTTCATGAATCATGCAAAAGGGACCTGCCAAAAAATTGCTACTTGACAGAAAAGAATTGGTTAACGTTGTAAATCTTCCAAAAAGGTATTAGTGTGTTTGGGATAAAGCAGAACTTCAGGAACAATCTTAGTGCTTTTATTTTTCTTTTGTATGCCTTATCTATTCCATTTATTGCTGGGGAAGAAAAATTCTGAAAGAAGAGTAAGCAGCAGGAATTTGGGAACTTTTGGATGAATAATAAAAAAAATGAAGTTCCTTGCCTGGATGTTGCCTCGGCTTCACTGCATGCATGCTGGTGTTCTACAGAGAGGAGGTCAGTGCTGAGGTCACTCCAAAAAGAACAGATTTACTCATTATTTGAAAAAAACGCCCAAATCTTTCATTTCTTTGGACATCAGTGTAAGGGAAATCTGTTACCTCACTCAAATATCTCTCCTGTAAGTAAAAGAGGCTTCCACATAACAGATCAAACTTTTATTTAACTAATGTGAAGAATCATCTCCTCTGTGGAGGCTGGGTTTGAATGACAGGAAACTCAGATGTTTCATTGCTCTTTTCTTAAATATCAAACTGATTTTTCACCAGATAATCAAACTTACCAGCAGACAGTGCCATCCAGAGACTGAGTAGAGCTGTCAATGGAAATCTGTCTCAGTTGCTGTTATTGTAAACACCCTCTCATTTTTTCCCTCAACATTTTTACATATATCCTTTCAGTTTAAATTGTATTGCACGAACCTGAGCTCAGTGATGGATATTCCTAATTTGCAGTTCAGTTAATTGTTACTCATCCCTCTCATTTCAGCTGCAATTTTGGAAGGAATGTGCTGTCATGTTCTCTAGGTGAATTAAATAGAATTAATGGTCAGCTGTATCCAGAACCATATAGTCAGTATAGTAATAATGTATATATATATATAAATAATGATAATGCTGATATATTTAAATAAAACATTACAATTTTGTTCATCTTGTCACCCATCTTGACAGGACATCAATCCTTCAGAACAGGTGAAGTTTTTCTTAGGTCAGTAACAAGACCATCCCTTTTTGTCTGAAATTTTGATTGCAGGTGTGGGAACAACTTCAGAATTAAATATTTCTTTTGTGGCAATCACACCGAAGCTCAAACGAGCACTGGCTCCTCATTAGCTGAGCCAGGCAGCCCCGTGCAAATTCCATCACTCCGGCAGGGTGAGGTAGGGGTCCCTTTCCCTCTAATTGTTTTTTCCAAGCTGCGATTTCACAGCCTGTATTGTTATTTCCATTTGTCCATCTGATTGTGGAGAGAAGAGACCAGATGTTGTGTGACAAATCATAGCTATTTGCAATCTGTTGGAATTCTTATAAATTGTACCGGGGATCATTTTCTGATAACTGATCCTGCAATCACTTGTGCACGTGCATCACTTAGAGCACGAGATGTCCTATTGAAGACTGTGGATCTATTCATGTGCCTCAATTAAACAAGCACCGCGGGCATTTTGTGGGAATGTTTGTGGTGGGAAATCCGCGGATGTTTGGAGCTCGCCCGTTCGATTCAGCGTCGCCTCAATTCCCATTCCATCAAACCCCCACGTTATTGTCACACCGTAAAACTCGAAACCGGCTCAGTTTTTATTCTAATTAGGGTACGTAGGGCTCAGAATTTGGCTGGAGTTTATCCTGCGGCAGAGTGATCCAATTTTGTTTGCTAAATCGTAATTCCCGACAAATAGTTCCTTCAGGAAAGTGCATCCAGCCCAGCCCTGTTATCCATCTGTTTTTAGGGGCTGTGGCTAATCAGAGAAGTGGTCTCTCACTGCCACACTGAGAAGAATGGAGTTAGTTCCTCTGTAATTGAAAGTATCAGTAGTAAACTTGGCTGGAGCTTGATTAATGGTATATTAAAATCAGAGTCTTCGTGGTGAGTGCTAGATAAGGAGTTTTGGGCAAATTACTTGGTTACTGGGAAACCTTTAAATTTTAATCATGGAGACACTTCAGCATCATTAGGAACTGAAAAAGACAATGGGCACTGGGAGGAAGTTATGTGAATTGATGTGCTTTTCAATCTCTTCTTCTGTGGGGCTGTTGAGTGATGCATGGGCTGCAATCGAGGATCCTCTTGCTCCCCATGCCCCTGATTGCTGTTGTTATAATTTAGTGTTATCCAGTTCTTTATGATCATGAAAATCAGATGAGTTTTCTGCAAAAGATGGAAGGTTTTAACATAAGAAAATGTGGTTTAAGAGCCTGGGTTGTCTCTGCAGTTTGTCTGGATAAGGGGGGAGGCTGCACCCTGTGTTTAGAATGAGTGGAAATAACAAAAACAGGCTCTTTAACACAAATTTATTGTTTAATGTGATAATAATACAAATCTCAAACCCACATTTACACCTCACTTTGAGATCCATTCTTGTCTAGAGAGCATGTGCATGCCTGTGCCATGCATGGGCTCATCTATGTGGTACCTGTGATTATCTGTATTTATATATAGATAGTATATTCTTATCTATATTTCTTATCTATATTCATTAGCTATATATTTATCTATATTCACTGAGACATGAGGTGCTGCAATAGCTCTCTGTGAGGATCCACATGTGATCCAAACCTCCCTCCTGGCTGACAGATCCAATTCAAAGAGTGCCAATAAATCTGGTGCACCCAAACCCTCACATCTTTTGGTTCTACCTGGGATTTTGGAGCAATTCTAAAGATGTCAGGATCTCGTTTCCAATGTCATGGAATAGACAAGAAATACTCAACATACTCAAAGTGGCAGCAAGGGCTGCAAAATTCCCCAGCTGTTCCAGGGAAGTGTACAATGGAGTTGGGTTTATAAAGTGACCACTGTAATTTAAAGTCATTTGTTTGCCTCCACTACCAAAGGAAAACCTTTCTGCTTCCTAAAAATGTCCTTTAGACATGTTCTCTTAAAAGCCTGAATTAATCTGCAGCCAGTTCATGTTTGCACCAACCTTGCCTGAATAAATTATTTTGTTTCATTCTCATCACTTAGGAGAAGTTGGACTTTTCCCCATGTATCCCTTTCCACATTTTGATGAATTTTTCTTCAGCCTATGAGCAGTCTGCAGCACTAGGCAGCCCCAACATGGTGCTTATAGAATAATGGGAATATTCTCCTGTTTTTAATGAGAATATTTTTCCTTCCCCATCATAAGATGCACCCACCATTTTTGCTCATGGGGCTGTTGCACCAGTGATTTATACTTAGAATATCATGAAACCTTTGCCTTCTTCTTCCATTTCCACAAACAACCTCAAAAATACCAATTATTCATTCCTAAATTCCTGAGCTGGAAGTTTTGTACTACTAAATGTTATCCTATGTCTGTCATTGAAGTCCCCAGATCATTTCATTTACCTGTCGTCCAAAATTCCTCAGAGTCGGCGCTGCCTTCCAAATTCATGTCAGGGAAAACAATGTAATTGGTGTAGTCGCATCCTCTGTCAAGTTAATTATCAAAATTGTTAAATAGGATCAGTTCTGACACCTGAGCACTGTAGGATTAACAGTGATTTGTCCAAAGTCACTTTGGAGTGCAGTGAAGGAAAAGGTCTAAATCCCACTGTGTTCTCCAGAGGAACACCCATTTTCTTTCTAAAGGAAAATATGTTCTAGGGGATTTAGGCTGGGAGAAGTGGTTTATTTCTAGCACAGACAGAACTTGCTGCAACAAAATATTTGCAGAAAAGGAAACTTCATTTTGCAATATCTGCACTGGTCATTATTGGAGAAGTTGTTTGGGAATGATCCCTGTTCCTATGGGATGCAGGAATCCCAAATCCAAGCTTAAAAGGGCACAACAACAATCTACAAGGAGATATTTCCCTGGCAATGTCCCATTCACCCATTCACTGAGTTTTTTGTTGATGCAGATTAGAAACATTTGTAAAATGAAGGGAATTTTCATGTCAGAGGAAACCATTTTCCATCCAAAATAGCCACAGGCTGGAATTCGTGCCACAGAAAACAAACTGCCAGACCAAAATGTGAGAGAAAGAGACATACCCAGGCATGGTGAGTTGTGCTTTTTTATTTTTTTCTGCTTCCTTTAATAGATAATGTGTAGCCAGGAATTGAGAGTAGTAGAACAAGTCCTAGGGGGTTTATGGATTTAATGGAAGGGGATGAAGTTGTTGTGGGAACATATTGCTTATTAAATTTTCTCATTCAGATGTTTATTGTATGATTTATGGTGACTTAAGCTTATTATGTGCCCCTTTTTAATTTGTCATGTAATGATTGTGCATATGTGTACAACCAATAATATATCCAGAACAGATAAAAACCCTGGGAGAAGTCCCTCTGATTAATCAATTTACCTTTGTTTACAGTGTAAGATTTTAATTTCACCAGTATCAGGTCATTCCATGGCTCTAGATCTGTAGAATATGGAAATATGATATGTGCAGAACAGATTTCACAAATATTTTTGAAGTTCAGGATTCACTGGGTCGTTTACAGGGAAATCTGGATTTCACACACCTCATTTTATGTTTGCACAGCCCAATGGTGAGCTTAAAACTGGAGACAAATCTGAGCCCTCTAAAAATGCAATGCTTATCTAATGTAGTTTGGATTTGCCTTATCAGCCTTGCAGACGAGGAGTGTCTGTGGGACAGGCTTGGGTTATTTATCAGCTTCAAAATTTCCATAAAGATGTCTGAAGAGTTGGAAAGAGAGTCTGTGTTAAGGTGATGCTCAGCAGCTGCAGGAGGGGCTGGAGTTCTGCCTGGTGGGAAGGACTGGAATCAAGGGCCAGTCCATGGCATTACATGGGGCCACTTCCTAAAGCCAACTCTTTTTTTAAATAATTATGGCAATTCAGAGGTCACTTGTCCATTTTTCAATTTTGGAAAAAATTTTCCCCCATTTTTCCTTTTCCTTTTCCCTTCCCTTCCCTTCCCTTCCCTTCCCTTCCCTTCCCTTCCCTTCCCTTCCCTTCCCTTCCCTTCCCTTCCCTTTTTCCTTATATTCCTACTTCATTATTATTCATTATGATAAATAAAATCATTGTCATAATTGATTTCAATTAATAATCTGGTCCTACCAAACCCACAGGTGTTTCCAGTTCTCCTCTTCATCCCACAGAGAGGGAGGGAGCAGGTGGCTGTGTGGGATTTAGTTGCTGGCTGAGGTTAAACCATGACAATATCTCTCAATTTCTTTGTCTTCCTTTGTCACCACATCACTGGGAGAGGAGAGAAATCAGGGGGAAAAAAAAAATTGATTAAAGATCCATCACAAATTAATGAACAAAAGTGCAATCCTGGCACTTCATGCTGGAATGGAACATTTTAAAAAATCACGAAGTGAGACATAAGAACACTAGAAAAGTTTGGATTGGGGCATAAAAATTCTTTGGAAGGCTGTGTGCTAATCAACAGCAAATGCAAGAATCCCTCAGGCTGAAAGGGCAGTGAGTGACTGTATTTGTTATATTGGAGGTTTTCAATCAGCATTTCCAGAACGTGGTTTCTCATTATGATAATGATGATGGGATTAATTATCACCATGAGAACGAGTGATAATGGCACTTTGAACTGGGTTTGTCACCACACGACACAGGCTGTTGCTTGTTTTTACACTCCCAGGACTTGGAGAGGTGCTGGCTTTGGCACTGGGAAAGGGCCCAGCTGGGCAGGAGGTGTCAGAGGAGGACAAACACCAACCTGGCAGCCTCCTTACCTGGCTGCACTGGGATATCACCAGGAAAATAATTGGAATTAGTCCTTGGGAGTAACACTCAGCTGCAGCAAATTATTTAGGTATGCTAGGTGTAAATATGTCTTTGCTTCCTAAGAAATAATGTTGTCACAACAGCCAAATTTGCAGAATTTATAAAACTATTACAAATTTAGAAAATTTGTTTCAGCCATGCTGGAGAGGGAACCTAAACCAGAGTGGTGGGGAAAGCGAGGCAAGTGAGGGCACTTCTCACCCCTGGGAATAAATCCATGAATCCCAGAACATTTCCCTGCAGCAGGAGCAGTGTGGGGTGCCTGGCAGAGCAGAACACTGACAGTATTGGGGATTTTCCATTTGTGAGCTGTACCCAATGAATATTTCAGAGAAACATTTAAACAGAAAGTGAAAATACAGTGAGATGTGATGGGCCACTGAGAGTTACTGGGAATTTCCAAATTTCCAATTTGTGATGTAATCTGGCCTTAGCATGGCATGTCCAGCTTTACAACCAAACTGTTCCTAAGTCACAGTGTATGGAGAATTCTGAAAAAAAAAGGTAACTTCTGATTCTCCTGCAAACACTTGATAAATTTGTTGACAAAAAAATTACTTGAATTTTTTTTTCCATGAAGTTTTAGCATTTATCTGCTATTTATGTGACTTCCAGAAGCTGTTTTTTTCTGCAGACCTCACTATTTGTTGCAATTTGTTTTCATATGAATGGTTACCCAAGTGGAAGAATGTGCTCTGGAACTTTTTCCCTGTAATTAAATTAATTCAGGGGACATGGAAGCAGCTCCTGGTGCTCTTTAGCTTCTCTTACTTTAGTAACTAATTAATGTACAGCTGACACACACGTACTCAGCTTTCATAATGTTATCTGATTAATAAGCAATAACCACCTCAGTAAATCAAAATTAAATGCCTACTTATGGCAGTGAGTTTAGAACCCTCCTGCCTAGAGACTTTCCATTGATTGATTCATTAAATATTTCATTGACAGATGAAAAGAAGAGGAAAAAAATCCTTGTGAGCAGCTTTGGTTTTTGTTTTATAGGGGAAGTTTTATGCTATTGGTTCACTGAAGAAGTTCTGCAAAGTGTCTTGAGTGGCTGAAAAACCAGATGAAAGCAGGGGTGGGTTGTGCTCCAGGCAGTGCTGCAGAGGGAAAGAGGGATCCCAGAGCAATAAATCACTCTCTGAATTTATGAGTCCATTTTGTGGATAATTAGTGCCCTGCTGGAGCCACCAAAAACCTGCTGGTGGTTTCATGGAAGCTTGGTAAAGAGTGAAGAATTAAAATATCTCCAAGAAGTTGGAAGAAGAGAGGAGCAGCCTTCTTCTGCAAAGGAAAATACCTCTGGATGAGAAATTTAAGCACTTAATTCCCAGCAAAATTCACTAAATCCTGCTTTTCCCACAGAGCTCCCAGTCAGAAGCATCAAAATGAGATGACAGCCCTTGGTTTTAGGTCACAGATGGAAGTTCAGAAAAGAAACACTTTTCAAAACTATTCATTTTATGGGGAAGGTTTCCTTTCCATCTATACCAGATAATTTTGGCTACTTCCTGATGCTTAATAATAAATGTACTTGTAATTTAACAATTTTTTTTTTTTTTTCTGGTGCAAAGAAACCAGCCCCAGGAATGAGAGATACATATTCAGGATTATATTATTATGTTTTAGAACCACATTTCTCACAAATTTACTGGTGTACAGCCAGGTTCACCACTTAAGAATTAAATCTGTTGCTCCAAGATTTTTCATAAGTTCCCATTCCAATTTTTTGACATTTTATACTCATTAAGTTGCACAAAGTGTTCATTACACCAAGATACCTTGAGCACTGAAGGCCAAATGTGCAGCATGATCAGTTCAATGAGTTGGGTAAGTGAAGAAATGTGTGGGATTGTGAAGGCAGAGGGTTAATAATATATTTTACTTCAGGAGTAGAAATGATTTTATAGAGAAAATGATAATCAATAGTTCTTTTCCTTTCAAATGTAACAAGTTAGAAAATAAATCTGATTTTTTTTTTTGGCTGGTCTGGTTTTTAATATTTGTATGACTTGGCACTTATTTACAGCCTGTTTTCTATCCTTAATTTTTTTTTTTATTTTAATCTGGTGCTGAAGACTATTCGTTATGAAATAGAATAAAATCAGTGAAATAGAATATGGAAATTACATTTCAGTTCATGGTGAGCCTCTACTTAGGGTAAACTTTTGTATAAAAATATGTTTTGTCTCTGTTCTTCTGCACTAAGATTTTGACTGTAAAAAAAAGGCTGTTCTAAGAACCAGAATCTAACACAATGATTTTTTTTTTTTTAACTTTACAGTGAAACTTTATCTTTTTGTCGCTGCGTTAACCTCAAAAACATAAAGATACATCTTCGTTTTCCTTTAAGCTTCTTCTCCCAGTCACTCCTTCCCAACTCATCCCTATAATCGTCCGTTTCGAGCAACACCAGTGACAGCAAAACCTATGAGGGTTTTCAAATTCAATAACCAGGCCTGGAAAGGAGGCATCCCTCATCCCAGCCCCAGCTGAGTAACTGCAGCTCCTCAGCATTACCCTCCACATGGAGGTCCTGGGGGCCATCAATCTGCTGGAAAAGCGCTGACAGCTCCGAGCGCTTCCGCGGCGTCTGAGCCGCTCCAGGAGCGCTGAGATCACCGCCAGAGCCGTGACTGACGAGCTCAGGGGTGAGGATTCTGCCCCTGCAGCTCTGGAGCGCACGTGCTGGGCAGCTCTGGGCACGTGGGGAGCTCTGGGGGGTGGCACAGCTTTGGTGCTGCTGTTCTTCCCCCCAGGGATGGGGAGATGATGGGTGAGAGGGTGGGGTTGCAAACGCCATGAGGAAAATGGGAATGGTTTTTTGGGGTTTGTAGGGTATAACTGAGATTCAAGCCTGTGCATCCTCTATCTCATCCTCCCAGAACTCCTCTCTGCGGTTATATTTTTCTGATGTGGAAATCCCAGATTGGAAAGGAGCTCCAAGGTCATGGAGTCCCAATCCCCACCTTGTCCCCACCCTGAGTTCTCATGAATAGCTTGGACATCTCCATGGATGAGCACTCCAAACCTCCCTGGGCAGCTCTTTCCAGTGTTTATCCACACTTTCCTTGTAGAAATTCCTACTGGAGGTGGTTTGAACAATTGCTGTGTGAGTTGTCCCTGGGTCTTGCACTGGCCCCAACCGAGCTGTGTGTCCTCAGCACAGCTCTTCTTGTCACCTCTGCCTTTCCCTTCCTCTTGAGCAGCTTTCTGCCCAGCTCACAGACCACCTGCAAACACACAGGAGTTATTTTGGAATCAAGTTTTCATACTATTAAATAGAATTTCCCCTATTTTTCAGTTTGGACAATCTCTCTTTGTTGTTGTCTCTAAATTAGTTTTTAACCATGTGTACAGTAATTGTAACAATGATACAATTGTTGCAATAACTTATAACAATGTTACAACAATTTCCTCATATAACATTTCTATTTTTAACTATGCCAAAGGAAGTTGAGTACACACAGTAGGGAGATTATATGAATATATTCTGATTGTTGATGTCTCCCATTTATTCCTGGACCTGATGAATGTTTCCCTTGCAAATTTGTGAAGGGGATGCATCTTGATGTTTCTCACAGTACAGACTAAAGGAGTTGAATGCTCTGTGAACTAGTTAAATACTCAGAGAGCATCAAAATGTAGTGGGAATTGGGTCTTTTAAACCCAACTCTGCCACAAAACAATAATTTTTGCCAAGTAGGAATAATTCCTAGGTTTGATACAGAAACTTCCCTTCCCTTCCCTTCCCTTCCCTTCCCTTCCCTTCCCTTCCCTTCCCTTCCCTTCCCTTCCCTTCCCTTCCCTTCCCTTCCCTTCCCTTCCCTTCCCTTCCCTTCCCTTCCCTTCCCTTCCCTTCCCTTCCCTTCCCTTCCCTTCCCTTCCCTTCCCTTCCCTTCCCTTCCCTTCCCTTCCCTTCCCTTCCCTTCCCTTCCCTTCCCTTCCCTTCCCTTCCCTTCCCTTCCCTTCCCTTCCCCCTTTTTTTCATTTCCCCTTTTTTCCTTTTCCCTTCCCTCCCTTTCCCCCCTGTTTTTCCTTTGCCTTCACTGTCTTTACCTCCCCTTTGATCACAAAATGCAGTTTTATTTCCAGCTGTTCCAGTTCCCTACTCCAGCCTTGGCTCCAGATCCGCTCCCGTTCCCTCCGTGCGCCCCCAGGATGATTCTATGCCCTCTGCCCTGTGAGGGCTGAGTGCTCTGAGATGTTAAAGCCATTCTCCAGCTCAGTGGAGCTCCCCCAGCACAGCCAGGACGTGTGAGGGACACGGTGGCACTGGAGCTGACCCCATCTCTGGATACCTTTGGGCAAAGCCAACAACTCACCCCAAGAACTGGGTTCATAATCCTCCCTAATGCCCGATTTTTCCTTCTTGAGAAAAGATTAAAGAAGAGAATTACATTGGAACTGATGGAGGCATGATCCATGCTCCCTTGATTATATGGAAACATTAAAATATCATCAGCATGTTAATTTTATCAACTGAACTGGATGAGATTTATTCCTCTCTCTTATCTATTGCATTAGGCTGGAAATACAATTTATTCTGATGGTGGGAATGTCAGACAGAGAGACCAAAAACATCTGGACATCTTAATAGGAGACAAATTTTCTAGGATGTACATTGACCCTTTAAAATTAATTCTGCTAATAAAGAGGCAGGAATTTCAGGGCCTATTCATCTTTCCAAACCGAGCCCCAGCTCTTTATTGGGGTAAAATCAGGTGGATGCAGTGAAGGTCCCTTTGAGGACTTGTAGTTCTCTTTTGTTGCATATCTGAGTAGCAATTACAATAGGTTATTAAATCTAAATATAAGTGTAAACCACACAACATCAGATAAAACCCAGCCATCACAAACTACAGGATTAATATAAATCAGTGAAAATTCTCCTGGAAAAACAACATATCCTAAACATTCCCCAGGTCTGCATTGGTGGATTTTCTTTCTAAAGAAAAATCATTGTTAATTAAAACCAACCGTAAAGAGAACCCTCAAAAAATCAACTCCTTGCCCACTAAAAGATAGTTTCCATTTTAAAAAATCTTGTATTACAGCATGTAGCTTATCCCAGAATGTTCTCAACCCATGGAGGAGGGTGAGTGACATTTCTCCCCTGCTTTTTGGGGTCCTGGGAAGCACATGGAAGCAAAGTTAAATACCCAAAGTTCAATACCTGCAGCTCTGTGCCTGCCTGGCACGCTCCAATTCCCATTTTCCTGGGAGCACAGAGGAGAAAAGCAGGGCAGTGAACTCTGGTTCCAAACATCCCTCTCACACTGCTCCAGGATGCTTTTCATGTGGCTTTCCCTGGAAGTTCCAGGCTCGCCCGTAGCAACAACTTGATAATTGTTCTGGGAAGAGACTCAGCTCTGCTATCTTATGCACAAGTAAACAGGCATCTATAAGATTAAGAATTATATGCCAGGGCTTTGACACAACCATCAGTTATGCCAGATGCAAATAATTTATTCTTTGTCAGTTCAAATACACAGCCTTGTTTGGATGGCTGAAATTTATACTGGCACCAAAATGCAGCACAGTGTTATTTCAGCAGGGTGTCAAAACCACAGAGATGCAGCTCAGATGACCCAAAAAGAGGGAGAAAAATGTTATTTATATAATCTGAGGGTAGCTCATCGCTGTTATGTAGAAATAGGTGATGTAATAACTTATCCTTGTTTTTTATTGAAATGTGGGGAGACCCTGGCACAGGAGAGAAGCTGTGGCTGCCCCATCCCTGGAAGTGTCCAAGACCAGGCTGGAAAGGGCTTGGAGCCACCTGGGATAGTGGAAAGTTTTGGGGGTGGAATGAGATGAGTTTTAAAATCTTTTCCAACCCCAACCATTCTGTTATTTCCAACCATTCTGTTATTCCACGATTCCATGTATCCTCCTTGACATGGGATCATGGAATTGTTTAGGTTGGAAAGGACTCTCCCTACCAATCTCCTGAACAGTTTAGTTTCCCAAAGCAAAGCATGTTGAGAAGGAGCCTGAGTGAAATTGAGCTGCAGTTCTGCCAAGGTGAAGCTGGGTTGGTTGGTGCTCAGCTTGCTCAGGATGCTTAGAAGGTGTTCAGGAGTTTCCTTAGCTTTGGAAAATGGGAGAAATTGAGATGTTCAGAAAAGATTTATACACTGATGAGGCATCTCCAATCTTGGCATCATTTCTGGGCCCCTCCTGACAAGAGAGGAGAGCCTGAGAGGCAGAAACATGTCCAGGGAAGTGAATGGAAGGGGTTGGAGAATTCCTGAGGGAAATGGGAAGGGGCTGGAGAATTCCTGAGGGAGCTGGGAAAGGGCTCAGAAGGAGAAAAGGAGGCTCAGGGGGAATTTGTGGCTCTGCACAACTCCCTGACAGGAGGGGACAGCCAGGGGGGATTTGGGATCTGCTCCAGGAACAGGGACAGGAGCAGAGGGAACAGCCTCAGGCTGGCCCAGGGCAGGCTCAGGATGGGCACAGCAGGAATTTCCCCATGGAAAGGGTGCTCAGGGATTGGAAGTGCCCAGGGGGGTTTGGATCCCCATCCCTGGAGTTTATCCAAGGAATTCCTGGATGTGACACCCAGTGCTCAGGACTGGGGACAAGGTGGGCACAGCTTGGACTCCGTGTTCAGGGAGATCCCACAATTCTGGTTCTGTGATCCACTTTCTGCACAGTAAAGCCAAACACATCTCCAAGACTCTGGCACCTTAAACATTGAGTTAAACTTGGGTGAGACCGTCAAATAATCTGTTCCCGTGCCATCAGCCACAAATTCTGCTCATTTTACAGGAGTTCAGCTCACGAGGATTTACTGGACAACAGAAAAAGTGGAATTTGAGCCACACATCCTAAGCTGAGTCCATAACAGCCCCCATTTCCAATAACAAAACCAGCAGTGACAGTGATATATGGCTTTTTTTATGAGACCTGATAACTGATGGATATGTGATCTTATAAATGCTTAGACAAACTAATGCACATAATTATATTTTCCATTTGAAGTCTATTGCTCGGCATTCTAATACAATATCATTAGTTGGAATGGCCACAATGATACAGCTTGGGCAGTTTGTCACAGTAATTACGGGGTGATTATTTTTGACTGGAATAAAGATTTCAGTTTTAGTATGGTAGAAAGCATAATCACAAATTAGAAACAGTCTCAGAATAAAGAAATATCAGGGAGAGGGACTTTAAATATGGATTATAGTGCAATTCTAAAACAATTTCTTTAAAGAAGTGCACTCATTTGGCTGAAAGTGGGACTACTTTTAGGTTCATAGCAAGTTCCTTCCCAAAAGGATGACAATTACCTAATTAACAGTTCCTGTGTGGAAGGTTTTTGTAAAAGGGAAAATCTGGGCACTGTAAGGAAGGCCTGACTTGTAATTTACATAACTGCTAAAAAGGGCTTTGTTTTTTCAATCGACAAAAAATGCATCATTTGTCTTCACCATGTTCAGGAGGGTTGATTAAAGTAGACACTGTCCTCACATCTGTATTGAAAACTGTATTAATCAATTGATTAATCACAAGGCATTAATCAAAATCTTCCTTAAGTGTTTTACTTTTGGAGCAGCTCTTAGTATTTTCTATCAGATTCCTTTTAAGGTGTCCATTATAAAGATTAAATTTGGGTGGTAAATACTGAGGGGTTGAGGCACACGTGGCTTTCCCCTTGAAGGTCACAGCCATTGCTCATTAGTGTTACTTTTAATGGGATAAGAAGCAAAAGTTTTTAATATGTGACTACATCAATTAATCAAACCCACATTTGATTTCCTTTCCAGTAAGCAGAAATTTCTTGTAGACTTAAACTTTGAATTCTTCAGGCTATGCTTAAAAACATTTCCAGAATTTAAGGAATTTAAGCTGTACATGCAGATATAATGAACTCATGCTCTAATTATAACTGCTGTTTTTTAAATATTATGCTTCACAAATATTGATTTTAAGGTATCCTGGACAGTGTTTATGAAGGTTATATGAAAATAATCTCATTTTCCTGTACAGTGAATGAATGTCAAACTTCAGACCACTGTCTCAAAGCTTTTCAAAAGTTATTTTTGAGTTCTTAGTGAATTCAAGTGAGCCATAGAGGAACCTTTGCAAGGAAGCTGAGCATCTGAGAATTCCACTCTGTTTGTTTCTGCTCATTCCTGTTTGTTTTTTCAGTCTGAAACATTAAACTCCGGTGCTCCAGTAAATGTAATTTTGGAAGCAACAACTGCAGCACAAAAGAAAACCGCTGATTACAAATCTCTTCATGTGCAGGAAAATGTCTCTTCATCTCCCAATCCCTCTGTAAGTGATTCTTTAAGAGAGATTTACTGAATCCTCATTGTGGCTGCTCTCATGACAGACTGGAATTACCTATTTTCCTACTCACTGCTTTTTCCACAGGGGGAAACAAAATAGGGGAAACACCAAACCCAAGCATATGCTATTTGTGTTTATTTGGATTTTACAGTACACCAAAAAAATGTGCATCTGGCATTCCCATCACCTCTGGCAAAAGTTTAAAGAAACAAGAAATCAAAGCAGAGCAAATTAAATCCTGCAGCCACTTCCCTTTGCCTGAAGAAGCTGCCTTAAAAAAAAAAATCCAGTGCTTTTTTAGGTAGTCCCATATCCAGAAATTGCCAGCTGCTGATGTTGTGGTGCTCCTAAGCACTCGTTTTTAGGGGATGGTTTTCAGTTGAACAAAGTGGAGACAGACCTCTATTAAATCTATTAAATCAAGGGATATTTAATGATTTGAGTGATTTAATGATTTGATTTGGGCAGACTTAGGAGCCCCTCGTGCTTGATATTTGGCAGGCAAAGGATCCCAGGAGATCTCAGGAAGTTTATCCCAACCCAGGGATGGGGCAGCAGCAGGAGGAGAGGGATTGGGAACCTCTGAATGGAGGCAGAGCTTTTAAAACAGCTCCAGTCAGCAGATGATGATGTTATAATTCCTAAAAGCACCTTTGATCTGTGTTTACTACACACAGCAGTAGAGTTACTCTGCCTTTAAAGCCACTAAAATCCATGGAAAATTCTGTAATGCCTTTAAAAATGATACTGGGCCACTCGTCTTGTAATGATGTGGAAGGGAAACATGTGCTCCAAATCTTGAAATAATCAACAGTTTGGGAATAAACTCAAACCTGTGCTGCTGTTCCACAGCTGAGTCCAGTTTAGGTTTTGCTCTGGCTGGTGGAGGTTGGTTGCCTTCTGCAATCTGCACAATTCCCATTATTCCTTCCTCAAGCAAATAAATCCCAATAATTCCATGGTGTGTTAATTTGGGATTATATTTATACCAAGCTGCAGGTGCTGTTTCAGCATTGGGAAAAGTGGGATGGGGTTTAGAAATTCCTGCTGGATGATTCACCTTCCTTTTTAACAAAATTCTGCGCAACAGTCCCTCAGTTTGGGTTATTGGGAGCACTGATCCCATGACAGGGATATGGGTGGATTTTGCTTTTTTATTTTATGAAAATATGGGCCAGAGAAAGAAACCATTGAAATGTGTGACTTATTTTAATAATAATAATAATAATAATAATAATAATAATATAGGATTGTTGCATCACATAATCCTAAGTGGTTGGGGTTGGTTGCTCCAAACCTTGTCCAACCTTGCCTTAAATACTTGGAAAAATAAAATATTTAATATTTAATATGTAATGCTACAAATATATGTAATAATTATTACAAATATTAGTCCATTAAGTGTTATAGTCACACAAACAAAAATACAATGTGGAAAATACATAACTAAAATAATTTTCATTTGTCAGTAACACCTTCAGGCTGTTTGGTGTGAGATATTTCTCTGGAGGTTGAAAATGTATTTCTGTGGGTTTTGACTAAAATGGAATTTATCTAAAATTTTTTTTTAATTAAATTTCCATGTTTTTCCATTGATTATGCAGCCTTGCCTTTTCTTTCCTTGCCTTGCTTTCCATCTTACCATGCCCTAAAAATTTCCAGATGATCACATAACTTTAGAAACATTTGACTGAAATGTTAAAATCCATTTCTATTACCTGAGATTCACTTTTCCTGCAGACTGAAGTTGGGTCAGATCACTTGGCAGTGGAGCTCTGCCCTGTCCTTCACATCCTAAACAAGGTCTTGGTTTGGAATTGTTAAAAATACAAATGTTTGCTGCAGTTTCCCCAGAAGAGCCTGGGGGTGTTCCCAGAGAGCTGAGTGTCCTTTCAGAAATAATCCCAGCTCCTTTCACAGGGGCTGCTCTTCCCAAAGCAGCAGAGAAATGCAGCTGGGACAGCCTGGAAAAGGGACAGGAGCTGATGGCTGGGAATGGTTTTAATCACCACAAAACCCCAGAATGGGTTGGGTTGGAAGGAACCCTAAAGTTTATCCCATTCCCACCCCTTCCACATCCCAGGGTGCTCCAAGCCTGGCCCTGGACACTCCCAGGGATCCAGGCGCAGCCACAGCTGCTCTGGAAAGCTGTGCCAGGGTCTCAGCACCTTCACTCTAAAAATTCCCCCCAATATCCCACCTAACCCAGCCCTCTGGCAGTTCCATCAGATGCTTTATCCCAAAGCTGCCCATTCAATGGGAGCTTCTACAAGGCTTTTGTGGTTGTGGCATCTCCTCCAAGTTAAGCCTGGCCTACTTTTCACACCTGGCTTTGCAGAATGGCCACTGGATTAAAACTCTAAGTAAAAGGTGACTGCAACATTTGTCCTGCACAGAAAATCCTTTGGCTTGAAGTGTTTTGTGTATGGAAGCAAAGGAAAGAAATCCAGACATAGGGCAAAGAACAACCACCCCACAATGGTAAGAAACCCACAAATGTTCTTACAAATTACCTGGTTTTAGGGTTTTTTTCAGGGTTATTTTAATTTAGAGCATAGTCCCAGCAGAAATAAAGGTTGAGAAATCTTCCTGTCCCTGCTGTGTCTTTTTCCTCCTTCATCTGGATGAGCACAGGGATTCCTCTGGATGTACTGTTATTACTACGAATACATTTGTTGCTATTATTATTAATAATATTAATATTATTATATATAAAGAAGAGAGGGGTTGTACTATTGAATTTTAATAATTAAGATTAATAAAATAGCATAAGCAAAATAAAAATATTATTAATTTCAATATCATTCCAGGTGTCCTATTTCAGCACGGAGCATCTTTTGAATGTTAAATTACCAAGCCTTGAAAAAATGAACATTACAATGAAAATGAAAAAAAAACCAAACCAACTTTAATGATGGGGTTGGAATCTGGAGCTGCTCCTGGTGGTGTCCCTGCTCCCTCCTGCTGCTCCTCCTTGGCACGTGTGCCTCAATTGTTCAAACCCCACAATCTCTGCCCATGGATGGCAGATTTTTGTTATTGCAGAAAGCCTACGTTTGACCTTTCTTTGTAATTGTGACACCAGTTGAATTCTGCTTTGGTTCATGGCAATTTACTCCATCCTTTGAGAGTTCACTAGTTAATTATTGCCAAGTGAATTTTTAATTTGCTCCGATGATTACATTGGTGAGTGCAGTCATTAGCGGGAAATTTATTTTAGGAATTGGCACTAGAGGGAGCTAAGTAATTGTATCATTTATGGATCTGGGAAGGGGAGAAAAAGAACATTCATTAAAAACTTGCTTTTTTTCTGAACCTGCTGATTTTACAAATATGGCAGCTATGCCTCAGCAAATTAGAAGTGATAATGAATTAGTTAATTTTCCTTACTGAAAACTGCTATGCTCAGATTATTAAGTTACTGTATTTCTGTTTTACCAGCTCCCAACCAGTAAATTAGGATTTCTAGGACTCTTTTGGGAGGCCAAATTTTTGTAAGTATTATCCTTGTTTATCATTATTCTGGTCTTAACAGAATTAAAATGCTCACGGATCCCCTCCTGAAGTATCAGTGTGTTCCCAGATGCATTCCAGGACGGATGGCTCTGTGGGATGTGACAGGAGCAGAGCCTGGAGCCTTTCTGGACTGAGCCAAAGCTGGGCCTGGACACAAAGTGCTGCATTTTCCAGCCCAATGTCCACTGAAATCCCATTTTAAATCAGTGGCAGCTCGCTCAGAATTTTTGTCTTTACTCTTCACCTTTGTTTTAGTGGAGCAGCTGGAGCAGGTCCAGAGGAGGGCAGGGAGATGATCCCAGGGCTGGAGCCAGGCTGGGAGAGCTGGGAATGTTCCCCTGGAGAAAGGAAGGATCCAGGGAGAGCTTCCAGAACATTCCAGGGTCCAGAGGGGCTCCAGGAGAGCTGGAGAGGGACTGGGGACAAGGGATGGAGGGACAGGACACAGGGAATGGCTGCACTGCCAGAGGGCAGGGATGGGTATTGGGATATTGGGAATTGAGATATTGGGATATTGTGATACTGGGATATTGAGGTATTGGGATATTGAGGTATTGGGATATTGGGATATTGGGGTATTGGGATATTGGGAATTCCTGGCTGGGCTGGAATTCCCAGAGGAGCTGTGGCTGCCCCTGGATCCCTGGAAGTGTCCAAGGCCAGGCTGGATGAGACCTAAAGCAGCCTGGGACAGTGGGAGGTGTCCCTGCCATGGCAGGAGTGGCACTGGATGGGCTTTGAGGTCCTTTCCAACCCAAACCATTCCCTAAAACCTCCTGGAGCAGTCCCATGCTGGATCCCCTCTGGAATATGCACACCTGTGTCCCACAGCCTGCAGGTGTGGTTGTGCTTCAGAAGATCCCAGAGCTGTCCCTAAACTGCTGCTCCTGCTCCCTGCTCTGTCCAGCTGAGGAAGTTGTCACATTTTAATGTGATAAAAACCGTGTACAAGAAATTTCCAAACCCAAGGGCTGATGCTTCCTTTCTTTACAGAAATGTCGCCTCTCAAGGTGGTGTGCCCTGTAAACAGGATGTAATGCAGACAGATAATTAAAGTAAATTAAAATCCTGAATCCAAGATGTAGCACATGGCCTGGATTCTATGACGACTTGGTAATGAAATGTGACTGACAAGAGTTCCTGAAATGTGGTGTCTTTCTGAGCCCCCCTCTGTTAGTGTCCATGCCATTTTTCCCCATTTAATCCTTTTTTCAGGCCTGGGAAGGCACCACAGCCTCACCTGGGAGCTGTACTGGCTTCACCTGCACAGCTCACCAGGGAGGAACCAGTGCCACTGCATTTTACTCTGTTCCTTTTCCCAGAGTTTTTTGCCTGGATTCAGGTGTGGCATTGCTCTGTTTGTGCTGTTGGGTATGAGGACCTGTCCTCCTTTTTGTACTCACAGAAGAAGGTGTAATCAGGGGCATAAATGAGGATAATACTGGATTTTTGTGTTCATTTTTATGCTTCCATGTATTTTTTCCCTGGAATTTTAGAGATGCTCCCCACCTGCAGTGCTGAAGAATTGTGGGTGTTTGCTATTCCTTCTCACTTCTGAATTCTGGATATTTTTACTTTGAATAACCTTGTTAAATTCTTTATTTCTGTGCTGTATTCCTGCCCAGAACCCTTTCCTGTTGTACTTCTCTGATGTTTCTCAATGAAAAATCACTGAGCCTTGCAATTCAGTTTCCTGTGAAATCCTATGGAAAGCAAACACCACACTTCATGATTGTTACACTAAACCTATCCTTCAATAGTTTAAATTGATAGAAGGATCAATATTTTAAATCTGGGACAAGTTTTTAAATTTCCTTTATGTCATATATGTGTGTGGGCAATGGGAAAAATGATTTGGAGTTCTGGTGGGGTGGGTGTGTTCCCCCAGTGATTTTATCCATCCCTGGCTCCAACAGGAAACCTCTGGGTGAGATTTTGCAGTTTGATATTCCTGTACCATAACTGGGGCGTAGAACCAACAAAAATTTCTTTACATGCTTATTAAAATGGTTTGGGTTAGGATACATCCAGCTATTCCTGGCTTTTCAAAACCAGAGACAAAAAGTTGGGGATTTAGAGTGGAGTAAAACCCCTCTCAGGAAGGGCAGTGATCAATGCATCTCTTCTGTTTCCAAAAGAGTTCATTTCTTAATTCCACTGATTATTCTGCACCAAAAATCTGTGCCCTGGGTCAGAGATTACAGGCAATTGGATTCTTGCAAGTATTTGTGGGTTTGTGACTATTTCATGCACTTCTTTCCAAATTTCATTTGGAAATGAGGGAATCTTGTAGCATCTTTTTCTTTGCTTAGTTTTTCTTTAAGAGTATTTCTGATAGACATTAAACACCTGGAAATGTTCAAGGTCAGGTTGGACAGGGTTTGGAGCAACCTGGGATAGTGAAAGGTGTCCCTGCCCATAGAAAGGGGGTGGAACAAGAAGGATTTTAAGGTCCCTTCAACCCAAACCATTCTGTTGATTTTGATGTGCAAGCAGAAAAATCCTGGGTTTTTTTAATTCTGTTTTTTTTTTTTTTTTTTTTAATTTTATTTTATTTTTTTTTCTTCTGATTTTATTAATCAAAACCACAGGGAAGAGTTGTGAAAACTTTTACACTCTCCACATGAACCATAAACTGGCATCAGGTGCATGGAGATTCCTCAGGGATGTGACCCATCCTTGTGGTCTCTCAAAAATCAGATGGTCCAGGCTCTAAGCATGGAGGATTTGGAAGATTTTTGGTTTTTGGAAGCAAGTGGCCAAAAATACAATATTCCTTTCACAAGAGACATTGATTTTATACCAAACCTGCCAGGACAGAGAAAGAAAAGAGACTTTCACTGGTCAGGCTGATCATTAATATCAGGTTAGAGCCCTCTGGTCACAGTTCTGCTGCTGTCCCGAAAAAAGACAGATTTTTTTTTTTGTTCCTGCCCATACAGAATTAACCTGGGAGGAGCGTCCCTTAACTTTCAAAGTCAGTATTTTCTTTCAAATCCTCCCTTAAAGCCTTTCCCACCTTCCTGAAGTGGTCAGGGAAACTTAATAAAGATTCTTTTTCCTTTTCCTTTTGGGATAGACTGAGATCCTGGGGCACAAGATGGCAGCAGAAGGAAAATTTGCTACCACCAGAAATACCTGGAGTGCCTAAACTGTAAAACTCTGACAGACCTTGGTCAAGTTTTTAAAATTAGTTCAGCAGATTTAATGAAACTTTTTATAAGTCAGTATCACTTGAGCAGCTCTCCTCTCACTCTTTCAAAGATTTGGTGATTTTTAAAAAAAAAATACAAGTTTTTTAGCTCAAACTTTTTTTTTTTTAAATAAATATTTTAGCTGATTCCTCTCCTTCCCTCATGTCCCACTTATTTACTTTCATCTACAGAAGACCTAGAATTTTTAAGGCAGTTGTTCAATAGCTTTTTTTGATCCCAAAATCCTGTGTGCCCCTTTACTAGGAACTTGTCAGGCCAGTGTGTGCTGCTCCAGAAACAAAGCCAATTCATAATAATTTAAACTCTTCCATGCTGAATTTGGAAATCCTAGTCCTCAAATATATTTTTTACTAGAAATTGCAGCTTGGGTAGAGCCTTTGACTTTAATGGGAAGAGAAATGTAGGTTTTTACATGAAATGAGAAATGTTTTCACATTTTGGGTGTTATGGTATTCCAGTATTTGGTATTTGTTCTACCTCAGTGGAACTTGGAAAAATCTCAGTGAGGTTTTATCTTCATCTCCCCAGAGCTCTCCTTGGACTGGCTTCATGATCCTCATATTCTGTGGGACAATTTCCTGTTATTTGATGTTTGCTGTTCTGATGCTCTGTACAGCCATTTAATGTGAACTCCAAGAGGTTTTCCTGGACATGCTCATCTAGCAGAAATACCCTTTCAAAGTGAATTTCTGAGGTGTGCTGCTCTTGGAGAAATCAGCTTTGCTTTCTGGAGCAGACCAAAAAATCCTACAGGTTGTAGGGAGTATCTTTGGAAAACCTGTGCATTTTCCCTGAGGTTTGTGATGCCCATCCATGCAGGTGTGGCTAAAATGTAAAAGCCAGTCACAAAAAATTCTGCATTTCCTTTGTTTTTACTCCTCTGTGGCCAAAAAAATAAATATATGATGGCCAAGGCACAGCTCTGGGCATGAGCTTTAAATAAATTTTTTAAATAAAAAATTTGGTGGTCTTTAGAAAGTACTTGTGGCACTTAAAGTGTTGGTTTGACCAGTTTGAGAGAGTTTTGTGGAACATATTCCAGGGTAACAAAATTCTTTATTATAAATTCTTGCTTCATTTAATTTCTTTTAGTTATTATCTAAAATACAGCATTTTACTTCACATTTTCATGCCCCAAAATCTACATACCTTGTCAGGCTGCTGGTTTTTCGCACATAAAAGTTATTCTACAAAGAAAATTTTAAAAACCCAACAAATAAACAGAGGTTACCCATTTATTTATAGAACACTTAAGTATTTCTAATTCTCTCATAAAGATGGAATCTTTCCTATTGGTTAACAGGCCTGGGGTGTTCCTGGACACCATTTAATTCCTGTTGCCTTCTGGTTTGCCAACAAGTATTTGTATTTTTCTGCCAAAAAAACCTGCTGCTATCAGTGAATATCAGCTGGAATATTATTAGGGAAAGCCCCATCCCTGTGGGGTTTATTCCTGTCTGCTGTCCAAGGGGGTGATGCCTCTTTCTGCTTGTCTGGTTCTCAGCTGAGTGTTCTCTTGGGGTTGGCAGTACTCTCTCCTCTTTTGAATGAAGATCCATACCCCACCACTCTGCAGAAATGAGGAATATTATCAGGTCCTTCTGAATTTTGTGCTGTGGCCTTAAACCCCAGCAGGTCTGGAATCAGTTTAATGCTCTTTAGTCCTGTTGGTACCTGAGGCTCAATCTGCATCTTTGGAATTTTTGTGTTCTTTTGGGTTTTCCTCATCTTCAGGCCAGAGTTTGGGTTGTTGCTGTTCAAAGAAGCAACCAAATCCAAATCCAAATCCAAATCCAAATCCAAATCCAAATCCAAATCCAAATCCAAATCCAACCTTTTCAGAGCCAAGATGTGGATGTGGGATGAACAGGAAATGTGACTCTTGCCAGGAATGAAGGGTGGGGATAAGTTTACAGGTCTCAAGGAGGCAATTGCTGCTGTTTGTTTGGGGATTCCCTATTAGAGGAGTTCATTAATAAAGGCAAAAATACCTTGTTCTGTTGAATGCAGCTTAGGAAAACCCTGGCTGGTCTGTGGAGACCAAACTCCCCATCTCAGATTGTGTCAATAACGACACCAGTGGAGCCAGGCTGGTGCTCACTCATGTAGTCAGGGAGCTGGGTGAGTCCAGCTCTTTATTCTTTATTCTTTATTCTTTATTCTTTATTCTTTATTCTTTATTCTTTATTCTTTATTCTTTATTCTTTTGTCTTTATTCTTTATTCTTTATTCTTTATTCTTTATTCTTTATTCTTTTGTCTTTATTCTTTATTCTTTATTCTTTTGTCTTTATTCTTTATTCTTTCTTTATTCTTTCTTCTTTTGTCTTTATTCTTTTGTCTTTATTCTTTATTCTTCTTTATTCTTCTTTATTCTTCTTTATTCCTTGTTATTTATTCTTTATTCATTCAATGTTCTCAAAATCCACGGGCAGCACAGAATGGCTTGGGTTGGAATGGACCCCAAAATCCATCTGTTCCCAACCCCTCATGGAACTGGAACCCCAGCAGTCATGACTGTAGGATGGTGAAAATCCAGGAATTCCCTTCCTTGTGTGCTCAGCTTCCCTCTGTGGTCTCCCAGAGAAGAGGCTGAAGATGTTCCCAGCAGGATTCCCTGTTGGAAAAGCACAGTCATTAGGAAATTAGCTTTTTTGGCGGGGGGAAATGGTAGAATAACAATCTCACCACGTCATCAACATCACCTTCAAGCAGCCAGTGAATGGTAATTTATCTTCAAGGCTCAGGGAGTGCTGCATTATTAAAGATGTTCATGTTCTCCTCAGCCCCCATTGTCTAACAGCTAATTACTGCTGGGATTAACTCGATTTCAAGCTTTGTACGTCAAATAAACCTGAAATTTCAACATGAGGTAGTTGCTGGATGTATCTCAATTTGAAATAAAAGAGTGAAAGTCCTCTCCTCACAGTGGCTGAAGGAAACTCTGCATGACAAACTCCCTCACCACTTCTCAGTCAAAAGCAGAGTGGGTTTTTAATTTTTTTAAATTTTTTTCCCCCCAAAGAAAATTGGAGGAAAAAAAAAAAAGATTCTTTTAGACTCCTTCCAGTTGATGCTCCATGTTGTGACACACCACGTAAAGCTGCATCTGTTATGCAGAAAGCAGAACATAAGAGAGACGCTCTTGACATGAGGAATCACAACACCAGGGAGCAGCGGGAACGCTGAAAGCGCCGCGCGGTTCTTGTTCCCGTCACCCCAGCCCTGGAGAAACGAGCTATTCCACAGAGCTTCAGCTCCCCTCCATCCATGTCCCCTCCACAATTACTTTTCCTCCTCTCTCCAGGCCCAACCCAGCCCTTTCCATAGGGGCAAAACTCGTGGAAACTCAGAAAAGCCAAATCCGAGGGAAGTTTTGCCCGAGCGGAGACTCCAGGATCAGGCCTGGGAGGTTTTCCCTCCTGTGAAGTAGAAAATAGACTCAGATTAAGCGAGCAGACTTGTTATTTGACAGTTTATAAAATATTTTAGTATCTTTTTGGCAGTAGCAGTTTGAATGTTGGCAAATGTACACATTGCTTGCAGTTACAAAGCCTTGTAATGAGTATTTCCCACTGTAATAGCAGTGAGCTGAAATTTGGATAAACCACTTAGACTTGTGAACTCTGACATGCCTGGTAACTATGTCTTTGCAAAAAGAATTTTGTCAAGTATTGGAGCTCCTACTAATAGCACATCCATCTTTCTGCACACTATAAATCTTAAGAAAATTTCTATTACTCTGCAATTTGTCTGGCTTATGCTATTTATTAGCCATTTTATTCTGCTGCTTTAAGAAGTAATGTGATGTTCATTTTATTGCTGGTTCAATAAATTGTTAATTATAATGCAGTGATTGCTGCTGACGTGATTTAAAAGCCACATTAGCACTATAGCATTAAGTTTTAACTATTTTACCCTTCAATTCCCTGTTTATACAACAGTAAAAGGAAAATAGCCTTAGACTAATTTAAAAAATGAAGGTACTTGTATCTATTGATCACATGGTATGCTAGAAACTTTTGTTGTTTTTTGGTTGTTTTTTTTTTAAAAAGGTTACATTCAGGTCTAAAAAAGAAAGTGCACCAGCTGAGCAGTCTTCCTGTTCAGCAAAAAGTGTTCTTAAAGCAAGATTAACCCCAAAGTTAAATTAACAGAATTACTTAGCTAAATTAGGACAATTGGCCTAATAGATTAAAGGAACAAAATACCCAGATAAATCATAATCATTTTATAGTTATGTGTAGCTTTTGGTGCCCATTTTGTATAACAATGGAGCAGAAGGGAGGCTGAGATTGGAAATTGTACCTATTTTCTCCAAGAATGTTGTAAATGGGATTGCAGGAAATCTCCATTTTGCTGATTTAAAATAAAATCTAATTGCTGCAAGTCTAATGATCCATCCTTGGCTGAGCAAGGAGAGGGAACTGACTCAGGTCCAGAGGCCACACACAAATATTGGGCAGGATGGATGGAATTCTGGAACTCTGGAGTGGCTGGGGACACCTGCTGCCTCTTGGAAATAGGTATCAGACATAGAGATTTTGGGTGAAAATATTTACTTTTCTTAGTTATAACATGTAATTAACTTTTTTTCCTTAATTGAGAAAAATACAATCATAGAAAAATAGGGGGAAAACAGAATGACGATGGAATCTGGTACATGAAGCTGTTATATTTGCATATACTTATATATTTAATATACATAAAAATATGTAAGTCTTCCTGTAAGTCTCCAGAACTGATGTGCAGCTCTCAAAGGTTGGAAGCTAAAGCTCATTAATTCAAACAAAGCCCTTTAAATATACAGGAGAATGTAAATTTTAACTGTTCCTGAGTGCCTCTACCATGGAGCCATCCAATTCCATAGGGAATATTCACCATCACCAGACTTTCAGGCTGCAGCATTTCTGGTTAAAGCATCCTCTGAGTCCTGGGCAGGTTTAATATGTAATTAATTATACAAAGAATTAAAAGAAAAAATAGGAAGCTGTGGTTAGGAGAAACTGCCTGGTTGAGGTTCTGTGCTCCCTCCTTCCTCCAGCTTTTATTGGGACATCCACTGCTAGGCAAGCCAGTAAATCACAATTAAAAGGCTTTCCTTGCTAGTCAGAGACTTGTTGAAATGAATTAACAACCTAAACCCTTTAGAGAATCCTAGAAGGGAGAAATCTTACCTTTAATTGCCTGATTGAATTAAAAAATCTGCCTGGAAGAGACTTTCTACTCTTTAACCAAGTCAAAATTAATAATTAACTTGAAGACGCCCTTTTCAAAGATGGATTTACAGTGGTTTTGTTCTAAGAGAAGAGCTTAAATTATTTTCTTGGGGGAAGGATCATTTCCCAACAGAGAATAGTTTGTGCCAGGGGAGTGTATTTAATAAAAACCCCACAACACCTAAACCAAGCACAATGAAAAAGGGGAAAAACAGCAAATCAGCAGTTTACTCCACACCTGAATTTTGGTAAATATTACTTATTTGGATAAATGTGACTTATTTTGGTAAATGTGATTTGTTTTGATAAGTTATATTTATCAAAATAAGTCATATTTATTTTGATGAATCTTAGCTTTTTCTATTTAGTCATCCCTCATTCTATTTGTGTTTAAGACACTGGCTGAACTGCTTAGGTATTGGCACTGGTCATAATAAAAATTACAGATATTAATTCTTTTAGAGATAGGATTAATTTAGATAAAATTAGAGAATTAAGAGAAAGTTTGGCAGGCAGCTGGCTCCAAGATTTCAGGCTTTGGGAGCAAAGATCTGAGCTAAAGGGGCTGATAAAGCTTCTGGAGCTGCCACAGTGTCCTGAAAATCCTACCCTTGACTTAGTGCTGCACAACATTTCAGTAAAAGAAATTAGGACATAAAAAATGACTGTGGCCCCTATAAAGCAGATTTAAAAGTGGCAAACTAATTGCAAAAAGTGATGGAGATGTTTTCAGCAACATCTCATGGAGATCCAGCCATGGCCCAACTTGTTTCCATGGAATGAGTAATGACCTGGAAAAAAAAAAAAAACAAAAAACAAAACTTTTAATACTTGCAGATCACACAAGAACTGGGGGAGTGATCAGTAAAGATGGGAATGGTAATTTGTAGAAAATCCAGATTATTTTGGAAGAAGGGATTGGTTTCCAGAGAGAGCTTCCAGGAGACTTTGTGCTCCATCAGGAAGCCCTGAGGAATTGGTGGGGAGAGGGACAGTGCAACAAACCCAAGACAAAACCACTCTCTGAACTTTCTGGAGGAGCAGGAATTTACCCACCCAGGTTTTCCAGAGTGGTGAGAGACTCTGGCCTGGGGAAGCAGGATTTGGGCTGGGGATGCTCAGGGAATTTCTGCTAATTCCGGGTTGGTCCTCAGCATCTCCCAGGTGCCCTGCCAGGCCATGGGGGAATTTTACATTCCAAATTGTTCTGAGTTAAAGCCTAGTTTAAAAGCTGCCCTTCTGTAAAGGCTGTCTGGACCTTGTTGAAAAATGCAGATGAGTTCCACCTCTGCCAGAGTCAAACAGGAGATTTTGGGGTGGGAGCCTGTGCTTATGCTGCTTTCAGTGAAATTCCCAGCCTGGAATTAACCCCACCCCAATTAATTCATTAATATAAATTATATGAGGCAGTGGATAAGTGGGAGACAGCCCTGCTCTAAAGGAGGGTTTGATGGGTATTAAGGTCCCTTCCAACCCAAATTTTTCTCTGATTCTCTGCATTATTGATCCCTAAATAAAGGAGGGAAGAGAGGCCTGAATTGAAACTCCAGGAATTCACAGCTCAGCACAGAAAGCTGAGCAGCCTGTAAAGGGGATAGAAAGGAAATAGTTAAAAAGGTAAACTGAAAAACAACCCCACAAGTTTAAAAAAAACATCCCATGGAGGGAACTGTCAGGAGAACTGGCAGAGAGGGGCTGAATTTGATAAAGCCACCACGGTGAGTGGCTGCTGCAGCTTCGGACTGGGACTTTGGAAATACCAATTAATGCTGGCTCTAAGCAGGACCTAAAAAGTTATCCTCAAAGCCATAAGAGGAAAAGAAACTCCTGATGAACTGTGAAACCAGATGCTTTATGCTGGAGAAGCACATTCTGCAGCCTGCAGAATAATTATTGTTATTGTTTTGTTTTGGGGAAATGCTGAGATGTGCTGGGTGATTTCCAGTTGAGATGTGGGCACAGTTTGTACCCCCAAGAGTTTGTGCTGCAGGGGTATTCCTGTTTGTGGGTGGGGATACATCCCATGGAAGTAAATTTATAATAAATAAGGTTATTTCTCAAGCTGTAACAACATTTTAGTTTAGAAATATCACATGGGGTGTTTTTCCCTCTGCTAGGAAGGATTGAGTCCCTACAGGTGCTGTCTGAGGGGTTTGGGCACCAAGAAGGTTCTGAAGGGAAAAAATCTTGAATGGTCACCTCAAATATCCTAAAAACACTCTGGAATCAGGTATTTCTCTTCCTAGATGCATTCAGGATCTGGAGTATTTGGTATTAAGAGAGGTTGAGCAAAGCAGCACCAACAGTGAATGGTGTACATAAGCATTAAATTAATTTTGCTCATGAGAATAATTTTGATCCTTAAAATTTTTGAGGAAAAAAAATGTTAAAAAAATAATTTTTTTTACTTTTATGGTTGAAGTATTAATAGACCATAACTGATTCTTTTTTTGATGAGTTATAGGAATTATTTACTACTTAATCACATATCTAAAATAATACAACAAGTAAGCAGAACTAATTTCGTGCTGGCTTTATTGTGAGGTGATAGAATTGTGAAAACCTGAGGGTCAGATAAATCCTGGATTTAAAAAAGAAGGGGTTCCATATATTGAATTATCTCCACAGTGTAGAAAAAGTGAGATACAGAAATAAGTTCTGATTAATAAGACAAAGGGAAATGGTGCAAAACAGATGGCTTCCCATTCTGCCTTATGATTATGCATGATGTCATTACAAAACACTGGGATTTTTGTGTTAGGTGATTAGAGACCAAATTAGCAGCTTAACTTTTTCCAAACTTCAGTTTAATCGGTAGAATTTTACATCTCAAGGGTAGTGGCCTCCAAGAAGCAGTTCCTGAAGCAGAGGCTGCAACGGGGAGTAAAAAAAGATATTAAAGCCAAAACCTAAGACATTTTTCTGATTTATCCATCAGATTTTGATTTAGTTAATCAGTTCTGACATGTAGCTTTTGTTGTTCAGCGTGGTACAAAAACCAGAAGAAATTGCCTTGATTTCTTAATAAAAGTTCCAGTAGATTGGAGTGTTTGCAGTAGGAAGATGGTTTGAGGAAGGTGGGAAGAAGACAGATTATATGGTGTGTGCGTGTATAGAAATAACAGAGGAAATCTAAATATAATGGCCTGTATAGGAAAAAAACTCACAATTATAAAAAAAAATTAATAATGGGTGGGAAAGACTAGGGAGGAAACAATGTCCAGCAACACTGAAAAATGGAATGTGTTGGGCAAACAGGAAAAAAAAAAATCTCAAATAAAGAAATGCTTTGGAAAGGAAGGATGGAGAGTGATCTGAGGGAGTGCCTTTAATTGAATTGCCTTTAATTCCTCCTGGTGCAACACTTGGGGTGCATTGCAGGGACACAGAACTCGAAGGGGCAGGAGGGACAAGGTTAAAGAAATGATGATGGGAGGGTTTGAAAGCTCCAGGCCTATTTTTGATTTTGCTGCAGCAGGGATATTTGCTTTCCTTGCTGTACTTGAGCACTGGGCATTTCTATTTCTGGAAATGCCCCGAGAACGTCGTTCAAACTATTTCAAAACTCAGGAAAATTTCCTGGGTAGTTTTCAGTTTGCATTGCAGTTCCTCTCGTCTCTTCCTTCCAAGGCTGCTCTGATAAAAAGCAACAGATCCTGGAGATAAATCCACATTTAATCTCTGTGAGAATTATGAGTTGTTTGTTCTTTGACCAAAACGACTTCATCTACATCTCTACATCTTCTCATCTTCCTTTTAATCTTTGGTTTAAATCAGGACAGGGGGAATGTTTCTTAGCAAGATTTTTTTATTTTATTTTATTTTTCCCCCATCATCATCTGAAATATCAGAGGAGGGAAAGTTTACTCTTCAGGCATTGAGATGCCTGGTGACAGTTTGGTTTAGAATTTCAGTGTAATTTACTCATTCTATTTAGTTTTCACCCAGTTTTTAATTTGTCACTTGTGTTTCATATTGATAAATGTTTATTTGAATGTGTGCTATTTGTTAAATGAAAATAGGCAAAAAGAGAAACCATGATTTTGCTTTCCTGAAGGCTGTACTTGCTTTAAAACACTTAGTGAATTCTAGATGCCTAAAGTTTCAGGAAAAAGTGAAAAATAGGAGTACTGAACGTGTATCATTTACAGGTGATGTAAAAACAGGAAAATATTCTTTCATGGGAAGAAAAAAGTCAAGTAGAGAGGGAAGAGCACAGATATTATAGGAAATAGGGCTTGGAGGCAGGATCAGCTGTGCCCAAATCCTTCATGACAGATCCTTGTCTAACTGGCTCTTTACATCTCCACTGATGGAGTTTCCACAATCTCTTTTTTTTTGTTAATGTCTAATCAAAATCTCCTCCTCAGCAGTTCCAGCCTGTTCCTATTTATCCTTTTTGAAGTGGACACACAGAGCAAATTCTTTGCAGCTACCACCCATCTATGTACAAACTTATCACTGCTGATCCTTCCCCTTGGGCTCACCCAACTCACTTAGCATCAGTTTTATAGGCAGGGGAAGAATTACTGGATAAAATATTATGTAAAAATGTTTTTATATTTTTCACCCAGTACTTGAGCTGGGTGAATATTCAAGCCACAATCAAATATAATAATTAGAAATTAGTTCTGAAATTTGGGATTGGTTTCTGTGGTTGTGATTTTTTTTTTTTTTTGTGTTAGGCTTTGCCATGAAAAATAGGATCCAACATCATCCTCCCTCTCTGTGTGCTATATGGAAAGGACAATTTTGAAGCTGTGAAGGTTCTTTTATCCTAAATCTGTTGTTTCTATAAAAAAACCTCAATGCTGAATCAGGCGGCATTCAAAACATCTTCACAAAGACATTTTGAAACAATTATTTTTAATTTAAACTGAAAAAGGAAAAAGGGTCTTCACAGCAGAGCTTGGTCTTTGGCTTGGAAAGGTGTGGGATACAGGAAACTTTTCCTTCTCCTGACACCTTGTACATGGAACCATCACTAGTGGGTGAGTTCCACATCCTAAAGGCTTTGGGAGCATGAAATTTTCAGGATTTGACCACTTTTTTTTTTTTTTTAAATGAAAGGAGGGAATCATAGAATATTCTGGAACTGGAAGGGACCCACAAGGATCGTGGAAGTTCACTCCTGGTTCTGCTCTGACACCCCAACAATCCCTTCACATCCCTAAATTTTTGTCCACTGCAGAAAATTTGTCTTGCTCTTTCATATCTAAGACACAGACTATGAATCTAAAAGAAAAAAACCCAAATAACCAAAAACCATCCCCCAAATCCTTGCCAAATGTTTTGTTTGCCTAAAGAAAAGTATTAGTTGAATATTATTTCACATATATTAACCCCATTAATTTGTGAGGGAGAGAAAAAAGATCCCTCATGCACATTTCCAGTGCTAGAAAGAAAATTAGGTCCTTTTGATTTTGTGTTTATATGTTGCACAAGCTTATAGATTTAAGTTACCAGATAAGCAATTAGCTGTTGAGCTCTATTTGAGAGACCTGCTAAATGTTTGTATTAAAATCAGGGCTTTGTTTTGGTTTTATAATCAAAGTTCTCTGTTTTGTTCCCCATCTGTTTTTGGCCATCAGTTTTTCTATTTAACTTTAGGTTTTCCCATTTTTATTGAATCTAATGATTGCATTCCTGCATCTTGTACCAAGAGTGGCCATTTAAGGCTGATGGTGGCCTAATTTTGGAAAAATCCTGGGCATTTAGCAGCAATCCATTTACCAAAAATTCATGTAAAAAAAAGCTGGAAAGTTCTGCTTTTTTCTTTTTTTTTTTTTTTTTTTTCCAAACTTCAGCCTTCTGTCCTTCAAGAAACGTGCTCCTTGAGTGAGACAGCCCAGCTTCTGGGACACAAAGGCCCTGAAGGACATTCCTGGGCTGGCAGGAGCAGGGTTTGACTTCCCAACTGTGGGCAAATTCCTCCCCTGATGCCAGAGGATGGACCCCCCTCTCCACAGTCAACACAGCTTAAAACTGCATCCTCAAAAATCTGTTTACTCATCACTTTAGTCTTCCTTGAGCGTGCCTAAGTCCAAAATAGATTATCCCCAGGGACAGGATTTGCCTGGTCTGACTTGTGGGGTTTGGAGGCAGAGTTCCAGCCCTGGAGCTGCCCAGCAGCCTCTTCTGAGCCTTCCTCTCCTCCTCCAGCCCTGGTTCTGTATGAGGAAAGCTCTTCTTGCCCCTTTGTTTTAAAGCTGGCCTGGGCTGGCTTGATGGCTGAACCTGAATGCAAAAAGCAGAGCTCAAATTTGGGGCAATGCTGCCTTGATGCAGGAGGCAATGGCTGCAGGCTGGAGGCTTCCCACCCAAAAGATGAGTTCAATATTCCATTTTCTGTGTCCTTGTGCACAGTGTGATAAACAGGAACACGGGGAATAAAAGGCAGCTTTTAGCCACAAATGCCACTGGAATGTGTCAATAAGCAGAGTGCTGTGAAGCTCCTATTCGAGATATAATTTTTATTATTTTGAGATATTATGGTGCAAAAGGAGCTTTGCCCTCAGGAGAGAACCACAAACCCAGGCTGAAGCTGAAGGAACTACCTGGTTCCAGTGCAAAGACTTTTTGGATGTGATCCTTAAGGTCTCTTTGAGCTTAATCACCAATCATTCATCAATAACTCATCATATGGCTTTGTGATATTGTTATTTGTTCTGCTTTTTCAGGTATACTGAAAGGAAAGGATCCCTTTGCCTTTGCAGCCACATCACCCTCTTATTTCAGTGCCTTCAGGAGAGTCAGCTTTATTTGTTTATTCCCAATTAATAACATATTTTATTATTGTTCTTAGAACGCGATTACTTCAATTGGGTGGTAAAAACAAAAGAGCAAAAAACATTACAGGGAGAAGTGCCTATGGAAAGCTTGTCAAAGTGTCAGTGACCCTCCAAGGCTGCTCCATTTATCACAAATGGCTTTGTTAATACCCAGCCTCACCAGCACTTAGACTTAATGCTGTGCTCAAAGCCTGACAATAGGAGATAAATACTTGGTGAGACATCTATTGTCATTATTTATCATTTATAACACGCAGCAAAAGCGTGATAAAACATTCATTGGGTGTTTGGAGGTATAAAGTGTTGTCACCAGGGCTGGGCTCAGCCTGGCTGGCAGGAGACCTGGAGGGTGGAGGGATCAGAGGAAGAGGAGGAGGAGGAAGGGAAGGGAGATGCAAAAGGAGAGGAGAGGGAGAAAGTGATGGAGAGTGTGACAGGAGAAGCTGGGGGAGCTGGGTTCATCCTAAAGCTTTTTATAACCAGCAGGAAAGTGTGTGAGGGATGAGAGAGAAGATTTAGGAGTGTTTTTTTGGCACACATTAGTTCTGAACAGCCCTGCTCCATATGGGTGCCAGTGCCACAGCGATGCTCACGGAGCAGCTGCCGGGCTCTGCTCCTGCTCTGGGCAGGGCACTGCTGCCAGAAATGCACCCCAGGGCCTCAGGAAGCAAAATTCAGGTGCTGTTTGGTCAGAGAGACAAATAACATTTGACTGCTCTTTCTTCTTTCAGCTGTTTCTAATTCCCCACATGAGATGCGGTACCCAAAGCACTCTTCCTTCTCCGGAGGAAAAATCCCTACTATTATAATTTTTTCATTACAGCTTAAACATTTTCAGTTTTAAAAGAAGAGAAAATAAGGATAATTTGCTAGATCTGATTTCTGATGCATTTTGTTCAGTGTTATGTAGCCACATTTTTTTTTTCTGTGGGAAATTTGATACATTACTTGAAGTTAACTACATACAAGAGAATACTAAATAAATTCACTTTATGTGCTTCCCTAATTAGTTTTCAGTCATGTAATTCTCTTCAATACAGAGCTGAGAAATCCCCAAGTCTACCTTGATGTAGTTAGTGTCACATACACTGATCATGTGAAATTGAATTTGAATTTACTACTAATATTTAAACACGAAAGCTGACTTGAACCGTATTTCCCCCTTGGATAGAGATGTCACTGCTCCCTGTAATGAGCAGCATTATGTTGAATACTTAAGCCAAGAACAACCAAGTTGCAGGGATGGGACATTAATCTTGGAGAACTGTGGAATTTCATGCTTTAGACAATGCAGTGTCTTCGCATTCCTTCTTACACTTTAATTATTTGAGATGAGGGTTTGGCAGGGTGCATGGCTCGGGTGTGTTTGGTGAAGATGGAGTGGGAATATTGGGCTCTCCAGGATCTCTTGGATAACTGTAAACTGACTGTAAGCACAAAATGACATTATTTGTATCACCTTCAGCTGTTGGATGTATGAAATGCCACAAATTCCTGTCCATATCTCCCTGACTTTGTCCCCAAATCTGAGGGTGGGTGGGGGGTCCTGCCAATGCCACGTTTGGGGCAGAGGGAGATGCTGAGTGTGGGTTTGGTACCACATTCCTGCTCTTGCAACTATTCCACATCCCTTAATTAATCAAATCTAAAATCTCTGAGCATCTCTCTGGTCTCTCCCACACTTGGGGGGGAATCTGTGAAGGAACCAGCAGGAATGATTTGGAAAGACTGAATGCAAAAAATACAGCCAAGGTTTCTTTGTGCAGTTTTGGGGGTGTTGTGGCTGGAGAGATGGAATAGGTACTGCTGGACCTGGCACTTGGATGGCACTGAAATGTTTGTAATTTGTGTCTCTGCACCTTTCACTCCTTACCTGAGTGGATACAAACACCTGGATGGTTTTAATGCACTTTGCAGTCCTTGGCTCTGCTATCACTGAGTGTTTGTGGATCAGCTCATGCACAAATTGAAATGTCACTGTTGAATCTCTGGAAATATTTAGAAAAAGCAGTGGGATTTTAGTATTTCTCAGTACCTTTGACAAGGGTGAATAGCACTGAAAGACCTGCACAGTGAGGAGATGGGGAAACCCCAGGCCAGCCATAAAACAGCATGAGGGGTTCATGCTCTGTAATGCCCCAAACTCTCCACATCATCACCAGATTAATTGGCACTCCTGCTGCAGGTAGAACTAATGAGGAAGGTAATTATTCCTTCTTTTACAGCTGGGAGAGGAACTCAGCATAGCACAGTGGATGAGGAATAATAATTTTGAGGAAATAATACCAAATCATCTACAGAAGCTTAATGAAAACAACCCACAATGCACTGAAAATGGAGTTTTGGGTGTTTTTGTAGCCTTTTCTCTCTCCTTTCTACAAATCCATCCAGATCCTTTTTTTACTTATTAATAGGGTGTGGTAGATTTGTTCCTTAACACGTTGGATTTGCTTTTCTACTTAAAGACTTTAAAGATGTTGTTTCTAAATTAATTTACTGAACCTGCATAAGATTAAGAAAAATTCTACTTTGCATGAGGAATCCTTAAAAATGGCAAAAAAGCAACTGATAAGTGAGTGAATTGTGACCCATTCATGGAAATTTCTGTACTTTATTTGGGGTTTGTTGCAAAACAACCTTTGGGTGACTCCTGTTACACCTTAAAGAAGGAATTTGGTTGAAATCAGGCACCAATTTTGCTATTTTTTTATGGAGAAATGAGCTCTGAATGCAGAGCTGCATCTTTCTGTAGCAGGCTGGATGCCTGCTGCAAGGAGAACCCAAAAATTTGGTTGGTGAAGTTGTTTTTTACCATCTTAGAATGGATGAACTCCTCTTGCTGCTGTTTTCTCAACAGCAGTTGTGCTGTGGTGTCTGCAGGAGGAGGATTACACTGCATCTGGCAAAGGAAATTACGGATTAACATGTGCATTATGGAGAAGAAACATTACAGGAAAACTGTCATTTGTATTTTACAAGGAAATAATCCTTTAAGTCTCTTAGGGCTGCAATAACTCCTTCGCTTTACTCCCCTTTTGGAATACCCTGTGAATCCTCACGTCAGAATTAGTAACAAACAAAACAAAGCTCAGAGGAATCTGGACTTTTTCAACCAGAAAGGTCAGTGCTGGAGAAGAGATTTTAGAAAATGTTCCAGGAGCTACTGAAGGAGCTCCCACACAGTCAGACCTGGGATTTGGGGACTGCTCCAGGTGCTGAGTATGGTGTGGATTCATCCAGCTGCCTTTCTCCCTTCCACAGTGAAAATGTGAGTGATGCCCTGCAGAGGGGCTCAACCACTTCCCAAAACCTGAAGGAAACTGGTTTAGAGGCCATAAACTCAATCTGCAATATTCCTTTATAATATTTCCCAGGAGAAACATTGCTTGGAGGTCTGGAAGCATTTTTGGTATCACCAAAACACCTAAGTGCTGCTCTCCTTGGCTCCTCCAGCAGTTACAAATCATGGTTAAACTCAATGGTCTTAGAGGTCTTTTCCTTAAAGATTCTGGGAAATCATGGTTGGGTTCAATGATCTTAGAGGTCTTTTCCAACCTAAATGATTCTAAAGCTCTGTTTGCTGCCCCAATCTGCTCTGGTCTGCAGTGACAAGGTCCTGCCTGCACCATCCAACTTCCTAGACCTGCTCACAATGGATTTAAATTATTTTCTTCCCCAACAGTGGATTAAAGACTTTAGAACTGGAGTCATTAAGTAAGAGTGGGGATTTCTGCTGGAAACAGCCTGGTGCAGTTTCTCTGCTCAGCTTTTGCTGTGGAACCATTCAGTGTCACTGCTCCAAGCTGGCTTGTCACTGTGGAACAAGAATGCCAGACCTTGGGTCACAGCACCCAACCATTCCTTCCCTTCAGCAAAGCTCTTGGAAGAACCTTCCAAACCCAATCTGGGCATTAAAGCACTGCTGCCACTCTTCAATCTGTGATGTTTGCTGTTTTCTACTGGCCAGAGGGTCTCTCTGTGCTGTGTTGTGAGGAAAACAATTTTTAGAAGACCCCAAAAGCAGTTGTATCACTCCAGGCTTGGTTGAGGAATTCCATGGACCCAATCAACATTTTTAATGGTAATGGCTATTCAAAGCTCTCATTGCAGAGGCAGTTTTACGTCACTCTGCCCTCAAGATTGTCACCTCCTTCCAAGCCAAACACTGGACTGGAAGGGAATTCTGAGGAAAAGCCAGCTGGATTGGGCCAGGGATCTAAATTTCCACACTTTGGGAGAATGCTGACTTTGGCCATGGTGTGACTAAAACATGACATGGCAGAATGTTGTTTTCTGTCATCTCCCCATTGGATTTTTGGCTGCACTGAGAGCAGCTTTAAGCAATAATCTGTATTTTTTTTTTAACCAACTCTACATCTACATTTATTTTTTTAGAGTTTTTTTCCCCTCCTTCTTTTCCTTTTAAAGAATTCCTTGGAGTCTCTTTTCCAGCCTCCCAAGAAACAGTTAAATGACTGAACCTCAAAGGTTTGAGCACTTCTACAAACAACAGTCACAGGGAGGAAAATTAACGGTTTTCTGTTAATGACTCATATTAGTCCTCTTTGGTGGTCCGAAGCGATGGATTAGATATTTTTTTATTTTTATTTTTTTCCCCCCATTTCTTCCACATGCCTGTCATTGGGCTGCTTTTCTGATTGCTAGTTTTGTTGTTAAAAATGTCACTCTCTTTATTCGCCCTTCTCCCCATAGAATCTTTAAAACTAAACGCAGGAAAAGTGGAATATACCTGTCATTTAGACCAGCTAGAACAAAGGTTGATAGAAAATACATTCCTAGTTTGAAGAGGCTTCCCTGCTGATTTTGTTTATCAGAAAATGGCAAGTTTTGTTCCTAATGGACTGAAATTTAAATAAAATCTGACTCTGGAAATAAAAGCAGCCATTATGACAAAATAAAATTATATATTTTATAGGAGAAATTGAATTAAAATGCTAGTTTCCTTTGGTTAAATTCTTTTACATAAGGAAATGAATAAACGAGAGAGAGTGAAATAGAATGAGATAGAAAGCTGATTGTTGAAGTAAGCTTTTTAAAAATCAATAATCTCTTGTAATTTATATTTTTGAAAAAACTTTGAACAGACTTCCATACGATATCTTGAATTATAGCTACATTTCTATGTTTCCTTTCATTAGAAGTTGAACTGGGGGTTAAATAGAGTTTCCCCCCTGGGATTTCAGGTTCTTATTGGGCTGTGGCTTTGGACTACAACCTTCTATAAAATCAAAGTGTCTCCAGAACTCGAGTTATTTGAACAATTTTATTTATTAATATTGTTATATTTTTTTTAAATCAGGTTATTTTATGTGCCAGGATGGGAGCTGAACTCTAAGGGGAGGTGATGGAGCCACATCAGAACTGGAAAAGGTGATGGTTGGGAGCAATCTCCCTGTTGGAGACTTTGTTTCCAGGCAGATATTTCCTCTGAATTCAAGAGGTTTAAGATTCAGGTCTAAAAAATTGTGTTTAGAACTAAAATTAACATTTCTGTACACAAATGTGTGCTCTCACAGTGGTTTGTTGACCTTACATTGGCACAGAATGCTTGAGAGACATCCTTGAATTCCTTGCAGGTGGGGTTGTCCAGATTTTCAGTGGCACTGCTTTCCCTAGAAAAAAATGGTTGGTTTTGAGATAGGCAGATAAAGATGTTTGTAAACCCTAAGCTATTAATTAGCTTTACAGGGAAGGCTGGGACTGCATGGAGCTGTTATAATAAAATTTAAAATACATTCACAGGCAGGTTGTGACTCTAATTTGCCAATTTTCTTTCATGAGCAGAGGGCACTGATTCAACTTTAAAGACAAAACACATTAAAAAATAATAAAAATATATTCTTGAATTCTCCTCTGTTCCCTCAAAATTATGACACTTTCCCAAATGTGGTGTTTCCTGCTGGGATGGAGGATGAGGGAGGTCTGAGAGCACCAAAATGTTGTCTCCTGCACTTTTTCTTGGTATGATGGGACAAACCACGTGGCTCCACGGAACCTGGCAATGGAAATGTGAAATGGCAGCCACATGGCCTGGGTGTGACTGGAATGGCATCCTCAATCCCCCCAGGAATCTCTGCCACCCCTGAGTGTCAGCAGGGTTATAATTATTGTCTTCTTTAACCAGTAGCTTGGGAGATCTGTTAGCAGATGGTTTAAAAGTTCTTTGAAGATGAAAATACCTAAATATTCTTATTACTGTTATTATTTTGGCTGTCCACAGTGATTTCTGTGATCACAGAATGCCTTTCTGACATGTCCCTGATGACCAAATATCCTGTGGGCTCTGAAGGGTGGGAAGTGATTCCTCTGTCCCACAGGAATGTGTATAAAGATCACATTTTGGGCAAAACTCGGTGCTGGCATGGCTTCAGACCTGCTTTTCCTGGTGTTTTTTGGGAGGATGGAGGTACCTGGGATATTTTTCCCCACCAAATTTCCATCCAGTGCATCATGGGGAGTCAGGGCTGTGGGCTGGCACTGGTCACACATTCACCAGTGGCTGCTTGATCCTAAATGTGGAATGAATGGAGGAAATTGCTATAAACCCACTGATTCCTGATTTCCTGATCTCTACAACAGCATCACTCAGGATTCTATTTTTTTTTCCTTTTCCCCTTATTTTCTTCCCCAGCTTACTGAGGTTGTGGTTTAACAACTGGTTTAGCTCTTTAATTTCCAGCTGAAGCCTAAGCCAAAACTGGTTCCCAGATCTATATTTAGGCATCCAAATGGAAGGGGTGTGATGTTTCCCATGCACCCTTAAAGAGCTTCACACAGCACCCACCCAGCTGAGTGGGTGTGAGAGAATATTCCACCTTTCCAGCTCCTGTCTCATGTTCACAATATCAGCTTTCAAGCCTAATTTTAGCAGATTGAACTGGAGAACTTTGGTTGTTTCTGGCTAACAGTTGATGTGGGAAGAGTCTGTTCCTTGAGAAATGAAATTAATTTGATGGAGACTTTGTCCACCAAGATGTGTGACACAGGGTGTGCTCAGGGTGTGCAGCATTTCAGAGCTCCTGGTAATAATGGCAAGGCAGAGGGGGCAGTAACAACTCTTAGAGCTGCTTTTACACCCTGTCAGATGTTGGAAAATGTCTTTTTTCCAAGAGGTAGAGGGTGGTGCCATGGTTGATCCTTTCCCATCCTGGCAGGGTTGATGCAGAGCTAAAGGCACTGGGGATGTGCAGAGGCTGCTCCCAAACAGGACCACTTTGTTGTGGGTATTATTGGGAGCAAGACAAGGACCAGAACAGCTGTGAATCAACATCTGGGCACAGGGGAGATCAGCTATGGCACCTTGTGCTTCATTTTGGGAACATTGATTTAGCCACGTGGACCAAACAAGATAAAGGGTCCTGCTTTGGCCAGGTGTGAGGATCCAGGCTGGGACATTTCTAAAGGATAATTGCCGGAATCCAGGTTTTACAGGGACAGTCTAGTTTCCAAGATTGCTGCTCAGTGCTGGGGGTGCTGCTTGCACACAGGTGTGAGTGTTCCTGCTCGGTGGAGAACAGGAATGTCCTCGTCTGCTGTGTAAGGACACCAAGCACTTCTCACTTCCCTCTGAAACTCTGAATCTTTTGAGACCCTTCAAAAACGTTCTCTGGTCTCTTGTCCAAGGTAATCAAAGCTGGAGGAGTTGTTTACAAGCCCCTTTTTAGAGCAGTTCACCCCCTTGAAGATGAAACCACCACGAGCAATTACGACTGCCCCGCGTGCAAAGTCCTGAGCGTTTGGTAATCAAGAGACACAAAACTCCCTGAAAGGTTTGTGGGCAAAGCCCAAGCTCAGACAAAGAGTTTCCAGAAAATAAATTGCTTGTGTTAATCCTACTAATTCATCTTCAGGTTTTCTTCTTCCCAAACAAACCTGCACTGTCTGAACCCACTTGTAACACAGACAGTGAACACAAGGATTTGTATTTTAACTGACATTGAGGAGGGCTCGGTTTCTTCTTTCCCATTTGTCTTTTTTTTTTTTCTTTTTCTTTTTAAAATTATTGTTATTTTATATTTGATTACATCCTATTATATCTGATACTTAGCAGAATTAAGCCCTCCTCACTGTAATGAAACCTCAGTGAGCCTGGAGGGCTTTGGCAGAAGTAACCTCGGGCTTGTTTGTCGAGATGGTTTTGCCAAGCCCACACAGCTCTAATTACGTCTTTTCACTGGCCTGGTTTAAACTGTCCCCTCTTTCCAAAGTCTTTTGTGTGTTATTCAGAAATACATTGTTACAACGAGCACAGTATGTTTAGAATAAGTTTAATTGGATTTGGTAGCCAAGCAAGTGTACGTTTTTATTAGAGGTACTGACGGCTTCCAGTGGAGATAATATTTATACAGTGGTCCAGAATTGTTTGCATTTAGGAGAATAAATAAAATGAATAATATCCAAACAAGATAATTAAAATGTCAATTACAAAGTACCTTTAATTTGCTCTGGCTTTTGATTTGCATATTCCTTCCTTTACTTTGAAGACAAAGAAAAGTACCAAATTTCCAGCTCTTAAATAAATCACATGAAATGATATACTAGCAAGTACCTCCCTTTTGCACTCTATTTACAGTAAGATTGCAGAAGAACACCCATATTTGCATCTTGGGCCATTTTTTCTAGTACACAAACATGTTCTGTCTGGCTTGGTCAGATGTTGACTTTCATTTTTGTTAAATCACAGTGTTGTGGATAAGAAAAAAAACCCCAAAACCTAAATAACACAGAGAAATCCTTAAAGTTGCATGGAGTGCTGGCTAAATGCTGTGATGGACAGGTAGTTGTGGAAAATGGCTTTTATTTGCCCCTGACCTGTCTTTCAGTAGGTATCCATATTTCATTTTTAAAAAATCAGCATTAAACCAAATTGCCTGTCCTGTTATTACTTATATATATATATATATAAGATATAAGATATATAGATATATACATATATATATATAAGATATATAAGATAAGATATATATATATATAATATATAAAATATGTATATATAATATATAAGAAGTGGACTTTGAGAAACTCTAGCACTATAGTTTAAATTTTGTGTTTGGAGCTTTCTGGCAAGAGCAAGATGACAGAAAGGCATAAGATTCATTAAAACCTTTGTGAGCCTGTTGCTTTTTACATACCTGGAGTTTTGTCTTCATTTCCAACACAGTCAGCACTTTTAAAAATGTGCAATCTTACAACACCTGGGGCTATGTTTGTGCTTTGAACTAGCAAATTCTTTCTTGTGATTCCTAAAGGATGCCATTTTTGGGCAGGTTGGACACCTTCTGTCACCTTATTTTGTTGTTGTTTTGGTAAACCTGAATTTTTCAACTCTTGCCGTGCCTGTACCACGAATTAGTTGTCGTCAATAATTATTGCTCTCCATTTTGATCTTCTGTGTGGGTACTTGGCAAAATCTGTTGGGACTACTCGAGATGAAAGGGTTGCTATGCAAATAGGAAATCTTACTCCCCAGTATTTGTCACCAGTTGCAAAGCAGAGGTTTGAAATGAGCAGTTGTGTGGCATCCTAAGTAAATAGGGATGCTGGGCTAACACAGCCTGTGGGGCTCCGAGACAAGTGGGAAAAGCAAGTTAAGCTTTTTATTTTTATAATAGTTATTGCTACTCTCGAATTTTTTTTTTTTTTTCTGGCGGGCTTTGTTAAGCAGATCTTTATTCCCAGAGACTGAAATGTACTCCTCTTTCTTTTTCCTTGAAAATTAAAAGCTTCTACCTTAAAGAAGTGAATGATACATTATCTGCTGTCTCTAAATTGAACCCATTTGGAGCTATTTGCATCCTGTAGAAACCTACAGCTGAGTGCTGTGCTCAGAGGTGTAATGACTGGTTGTCACAACACGCTGGAGGTGGCCCCATAACAAAATGATCCCCTGTCAATCCCCTTGCAGGAAATGCTCTGGCAACCTGTAATTCAGCCTCAGTATTAACATCCTGCCTGGGTTTTGTTAAATAGCACTTTCTAGGAAGTAGATCTGCTGAACTTGTGCTTAATAATGTTTTAAGGGGAATATTTGATGGAAGTTTGAGAAAGCATCACATGGGGTTAACAGTGATTTGTCATTTGTTTCTAATTAAAGGACTTAATCTCTTATCACTGGAACAGCCTATTTTTTTAATACTAAAGGCACAGATGTGAATAGAAACATATTAATGAGATGTCATACTACACAGTCATTTAGTGTTTTGTTTAACTTAAACATAGCAGAAAATGTGCATCTAAGTAGACACATGTAATGACATTGAGATAGAATTCTAATTCCCTGCATTTGCATAACCTTCAGCAGCTTCCACCTTGCTGCAGTTATCCTATACCCAAAATTGCTGTTTGTTATAGCAGTGGAAAGATCTGAAATCACACCATGACATTCTTTTCCTGTCCAAGGAGCCTTAAACAAAACATGTTTGACATTGTTGATTCCTCTTAAGACAAAAAAAAAAAAAGAAAAAAAAAAAAAGTTTGTCCAGTTGGTCAAGTGATGAGGAACAAGGACAGTCCTCATCCACAGGTACCTCTCCAGGCATTGCAGGTACATGACAGCCACTCTAAATATCTAAAAACTGGGAAAAAGTGGCACAAACTAGTCACAGAATCACTGAATCACTGAGGCTGGAAAAGCCCTCCAAGGTCATTGAGTCCAACCTGTGACCAAATCCCACCTTTGTCACACCCAGTTTTTCTTTGGACACTTCCAATTCAAAAGAGTAAATATTTTCATATGAGTAGGAGAGGTCCTTATGTATTAATTTAGTGATTTAAACCATGAATGAACTTAAACCCACATTTAAGAATATTTGGGCCACTGTGCCTGTTTCCCTTAGTGCTTTGCTTTGTTGTTTTCATAGTGGGAGACAATTTATAATGGGTTACATCCTTTATTACAAATTGTTCCTTTTGGCTGGGGTGATTATGAAAATTAAGGCTATTCATTCAAAATTCCAAATTTTACCCTTCCCTCACTTGCACTAAAAGTTTTCATTAAAAATGAAAGCAATGACATGCTATGAGCAATCCTGGTTTATATAATAAGAGTTAAGAACAACTGCAGAGCAAAATAAGATTTTTTTCAACATGCAGTTTTTTATCAGGTGGCTCTAACCTTTGGCTGCTGCTCACAGTCAAGACCAGCTCGTTACTAGAGGACTCCATAAATGTTTCCTGGCATTATGAAATATCCATTGAGAGAAAAGGACAGAAATTTGTTGGTTGTATTTAGACAAACATTCTCCTTTTGTGAAGATGTTCTCTGTTTCTTAATGGAGAACTTGTGAGGCAAGTGAGAATATTTCAAATTTTTGCACTGGCTGTCAAATGCAACAGAAATGGATAGCCTTAAAAGTTAATAAAAAAATTGAAAATTTGAGTGCTTATGTGCAATAGCTAAGAAGGAAAATTGGATTCAATTTTGGAGATAAGACCTTTGGTGTTCAGTCTTTGTGTTTTTTATTTTAGGCATTCACAGGTTTTGATGCTGAATGAAACTCATAGTGCTGCACCACAAACTGCCAACAAAATCCAGGGGTTGATTTGTCTTTTCAGTTTCACCTGTGCTCATTGAGTGCTCAGGAACGTTATGATGACAACTCTTTATTATCAGGGATATCCACATTTGTAGCATGGAAAATGCTGTGGACTTTTAGGATCACAATGACAGGTATGCTGGGTTGCATGACTTTCATAGCTAGAAAACAAAAATTAATTTGTGCTGACTCAAATGCAAATTATTGAACCTATTTCTCCTCCCCATAAAACAGCACAGTAATGCCCAGGCAGGATAAATCTGTACAGATTTTCCCCAACCTCTCCATCTAGCCTGAGTTCTGTGTCTGATGGAGAGCTCTGGTCCTTTTAAACATGCTGAGAAAGTTTCAGCCCAGAGTTTACTCAGCATTTCTGGCCCTCTTTCTGCCCTCTGTAAAAGTTTGAAAAGGGCTCATAAATGGCAAGAAGGCAGTTTGCATACAAGAAATGTAGCCTGGCAATAAAAGGCTGTTTTGAAGTACACAACGTGGTTTCTGAATAAATATTTCTTTAATGCATGTAATTACCGGATCAGCAGAATAAATGTGGTCATGTCCTTGTAATTAATACATTGTCAAAAGTTCATTTAAGTATAATAATTTCACAGCAAAACTGCTGCCTATGTAGTTTGTGCAATAATTTGTTAAATTAAGTGCAATAAATATAAAATTATTGGTAGATATATATTTTTAAGTTCTTATTCATTACAACATGCTATCTAATACACTTAAAGGGATTTTTTTTTTCCATTAAAAGAAAAGCCACTAAAAATAAAAGTGCTGTAATGATGTTTTTCTTCTTTTTGCTAAAGGAATTTTCAAGCAGCACCACTTAGTATTGCAGCTGCAATTGGCAAATATTTAGTTAAGAATTGTGTAATCAAGTTGGCAGAGGCTTGAATATCCAGTGAGGAATGCACAGAGAAAGATGCCTGTTTATCCATTGTAGAAAAGCAAAATGTTTATTCCTGGATTTGGTGTCAGACTCTTTCAATTGTACCCAGAGATAATTACAAGGCTGGGTTAAATGTTACAGCTGTACTGAGGTTTTAGCAATAGGGAGAGTGTTGTTCTTGAATTTTGGAGTTTATTTAGAATAATTCTGGAGAAAATTATTCTGAGTCTTCACTGCCAATCCAAGAGTGGTGACTTTTGGGGAATTGTTTTGTGATGTCCAGGGAAGCAGAGGCTGTGGAGCAGGGATGTGACCATGGATAGTGGTGGTGGCTGAGCCCAGACTACCTAAAAATGTCACTTTGCTCTCAGTCAGAGTCTGTGTTAATGAGTGAGAGGTTAAGCCTTGGAAGGGGCTGCCCAGGGAGGTTTGGAATCCCCATCCTGGCAGTGTCCAAGGAATGTTTGGACATGGCTCAGTGCTCTGGGCTGGGCACAGTTTGGACTCCATGGTCTTGGAGGGCTTTTTCAACCTAAATAATTCCATGATTATGTCCTCAGAGCCTGGCCAGAGATTAGTTTCTCAACTGACCACACAATGACTAATTAAAGTTAAAAACAGAACTAGGATTCAATTCCCCAGTTTCCAAACCTGTTTGTGCTCACATGACCACACTTTTCCCATATGATGCAACCCATAGAATGGGTACTGGAGTTTATAATGTTTGTATTCAGAGCCTCAAATTTATCCAGGCAGTAAAAGCTTCTTGTTCTATTTATGAAGACAGAAAAGTTGAACTTTGAATTTCTCACCGAAATTTCCTAACAGTTGTTATCCTATCAGGGTTTAGTACGTGGATCTGCATTCAACAAATATGGACTAGGAAGGAGTTGGTGTTTTTTCAACTGGAGCTGGAACCAAACCAACCCAACCCATGCATAACTGGTTGGATGAGCAGGCTCAGACAGGGCAGCAGTTGATGGAGCTGTAACCCCAGGGTGTCTGGGAGGGGTGATAAAACCTGCAGGGTTCTCTGAGGCTTTTTTTTTTTTTGTGATAACATCTTTATCAGTGAGCTGAGGTGGCCACAGGTTCCTCTATGATCCTGGGCAGTCGGAGCAGGGATGTGGCTGTGACCACCTCCCTTGGCTCAGAACTTTGTGTGGGGCAGGAGGATGAGGCACAACCAGCACTGCTCAAAAAGGTGGAGTTTCCCACTGCACAGGAGGAAGAACTTTTCCCCACGAGGGTATCAAGCAGGGAAGGAGTTTTTCCAGAGCAGCCATTTCCACCCCTGGAGGTTTGCAGGGCATGAGAGGATCAAGTGCTCAGCAACACGGCTGGACCATAGAGCTGACCCTGCTCCCAAATTTTTCTGTCATCCCATGGATGATACTCAAAAAAAAATAAAAAATCCCAGTCCCTAAATCTGAGACACACTTATCAGCTCTGACTTACAGCCCAGGAGTAAATTACAATATGCAACGAGAATTCCAAACGATCTCTGACGTCTGCCAGCCCCAGCCGGAACAGGGAATGCTGCATTTCAGTGCTAACAGCTCCATTTGCTCCAGTGAGATATAAATGTTCCTTGACCTCAAACACAGGTCACAGAGCATGCACGACATCTTGTAATTAAGCTAAAAGATTCATCGACAAACACCACTCAAGTGGTGAGATTTAGATGGTTACAAGAAACCATAAAAAATGTTGTGATCCTGCAGGGAAATTGGCTCCAAGGGGTCTATTTTATATCTTGGCTTTGAGACATTGTATGCAGCAAGAGCAAAGCAGTGATGCTCATAAACAGTGGAACATTAATTATATACGTTTAATTTTATGTAACTTGTGCAAAACATAAGAAAATTCATGTGTTGTAAATGTCTTTTTTCTTTTATTTTTTTTTTCCTGAAGGGATTTTCCATTATTATTTTATGATGATAAAATAAGGTGTTCTGATGTACTCTCAAAATAATTTTTATATTTATTTTTATGTATTTCAGTAATATTGAGTCAATAAAGATGATATCAGGAAATCTATGAACTATAATGAATTTTATTTACATTTTTATTATACCACTAACTTCACATCAGTTCCCTTCAAGTGTACAGTTGGAAAAAAAATGTGCAAATCATCTCTTTTTAGCAAAACTACCCAAAACATCTCAATCACTTTTGTAATGAATTTTTTTATTGCACTGTTAGAAAATATTTACATTGAGACAAAACATTCATCAAATGAGGTCATATTCAGGGAAAATAGGGAAAATGGATTAATGGAAGGAGAATATTGCATGGTGAGAACTGATCCTTGCTTCCACAGCCCTTTTCTGGAAAACTGTAGTATTTCTATGGCATGATGAATATCCCTCAGCACAGAGAGAAATTCCAGAATTTGGTCATAAATTTAGCACAGTGCCAGAATCTCTTTCCTTAAAAATTGTGTTTCAGGTTTGTCATGTGTGTATAAAACGGCTTTGATGGTGGTTTGTAGAATCCCAGAAAAGTTTGGGGTTGAAGAGACCTTAAAGTTCACCAGTTCCATGGGCACCTTCCACTATCCCAGGATTCCTCAAGCCTCATCCAGCCTGGCCTTGGACACTTCCAGGTGCATCCACATCTTCTCTGGGCACCCTGTGCCAGGGCCTCACCACCCTCACAGGGAACAATTCCTTCCCAATAATCTAAACCTCAAATTTTAAGCCATTAAGTGTCCCAAAGTATAATCTGAAATCATCCTGATCGAGATGCTTTAAGAACTGGTTCCTGTCAAAATGAGCCAACTGTGTTTTCACAAGTGCTTTTAACAGAATTCCTGATGAAACGAGTGTTTTGTTGCCTGTGAGAAATTTTGAGGGTGGGTGGACAGCAGTCAATTGGCAGAAAAGTTTTGGGATTCAATGCTCCAGAGCAATTAATGCAGTGATTGTGGATTGGAACCTGGGAGGAAAATGGCATTTCTGGCAGGGAGGGCTCACCACCTCCAAACTGGTGTGGCTTCATTTGGAAGCGTTGGTGGCACAAGGGATGGCGTTGGTTTAAGGCAGCCATCTGGTCAGCACGGGAGTGTAATGCACCATATTGCACCCCCAATAACATTTAAACTGTCTGCAATCTCAATAAACTTTTAACTTTTGAAGCACATGCACAGGGGTCAGCTCCTGGCTGCTGTTGGAGGGAAAACCAGGTTCACGTAGTGGCTGAAAAATTCCATTTCCAAAAGCTGCAAAGTCGACAGCCAAAAATAAAAAAGCAAGCCAAGAGCAGCAAAATAACCTCATGAAAACCTCTGGTAGCAGTTTTCCAATTCTGTTTTATTCATCCTTCCACTGCAGGTTGGGACTGGGCTGATGGATTGGACCACTGGTCCAAGGTGTGGAACAAGTCATAAGCAAATATATATATTTATATATAATTTTTAAAAGAAATTTATTTATTTATTTATTTATTTATTTATTTATTTATTTATCTTTAGTTATTTATTTATTTATCTGTTTATTTATCTGTTTATTTATTTATTTATTTATTTATTTATTTAGCTTTTGCTGTGCATTTTCCACCCAGTTCCAGACCAGGCTGGATGGGACTTGGAGTAACCTGGGACAGTGGAAGGTGTCCCTGCCATGGCAGGGGGTGGAATGAGATGAGTTTTAAGGTCCTTTCCAACCCAAACCATTCTGGGTTTCTATGGATGAAGAGATGAAACATTCCTTTTTGCATTTCCATTATTGGGAAAGCAACAGAAATGATGGAAGAGCAATTTATTTCACCTGTTGACTCCTCTGCTTTTCCTCTTCTCTCCCATTCCCTTCCAGTACTGATGTCCATAACCAGTTTTAGGTTTTATCTGGGCACATCTCCTGTATCCTTTGGGGCTGTGTGGCTGCTCTGCTCTGGCTGTGGCTACCTAGGACCAGGACCAGAAAGAAGTGAGTCCACACAAATGAAATTAAATGAATCCATATAAATCCAGCACTGGGCAAATCTTGGAATCATGTTAATTTTTTTTTTCCCAAATCCAAGCCTGAATTCTTTCTCTCTCCCCCCTCTATTGCACCAGGCATCTGCATTGAATAGACATTTTTACAACCACATAGTTAAGTAGTAGGAGGACAGGGTTTCACACACTGAGCCACTACTCAAGGTAGCAACAAAGAGTTGCTCTCTTCTCATTCATTTCATGCTTTTGTCTGGATATTCCAGTGTCACTTTTAGGACAGAGCCCCATTAATATAATATGCCAGCTACTTCTGTCAAGGCATTGATATATGTCATTAGCACAATGGAAATAAATTCAAATTCATACGTTGCGTGTCACACACTGAGTTTTATCTTGACCTCCTAAGGTGAGAGACAGATGTTTTCCATTGGCAATGCTTTGGTTATTTGTTTATACTTGTCAAATGCACATCTGAAACCCACCTATATAAAACTGGAATATGGGCTGCATTTTAAGTGAAACCAGGGAAAAATATGCAGACTTTGAGAGATGAAGGGGAAAAAAACCTGCAGCAAGCACCAGGATATGGGAGTGAATAAGCATAATAGATCAGAATAAGGCCCTAAATCAATTTTATTTTCACAGTTCTAGCATCATAAAAAGTGGGTGGCAGTAAACCAATTATTATGCAACTTAATGAACTAATTAGGAAAATCAGAGCAATAATGGTACTGGTACTGACTGATCTGAATATAAAAAGTAGAATTAAGTTCTCAGTATTGAATTTTTCAATGCAAAGGATTGAAGAATAACTTTTAAAGCATTTTGAGTTTGGGAAGAGGGAGACTGCATCTGTAGTTGCTGTGGGTACCCAAATGATCACAGCACTGAACTCTGGGGGTATGTTCACTCCTGTACAGCTTTGAAAACAAAAACGAGTGAGGAACAGGTCATTAAAAGCTCTGCTGGCATTTATGTGCCCCCAAATGCTGGTGAAACTCTGGTGTCTGTTGTCAGGAGGCTCTTAAATACCTCGAGCACAGGGCTGGGGGGCTCAAACCCTGTGCACTGGGATTTCTGAACAAACCCAGGCCCTGGTTTAAGCTTTCACAGGAGTGGGATTTGCACCAAACCGAGTGCACAGGAACAGAAGAAAATAATCACAAAAGCACAGCTTCTCTCCCTTAATATTGGTGTTGTTAGCACATGCTATGCTTTAAAGTGTGTAAAACCCTCACATAATATGGTTCATGTTGACAGAAGTTATAAATATGTTGGTATCAGAGCAGTATTTCTCATGATACCTCTGAGATTATGTATAAGTGTTTCTAGACATTCAATAGTTTGTTGATTTTCTTTCTTTACACCAATTCAGACTGTACATATTTGATAATATGATGTGTGACTATGGGCCTAAACCTTTTCTCTTTAACATCAGTGGCAAGGCTCCTTTTTCCTTCAGTGCAGAAATTGAAATGAGCCCTCATAAATTCCTCCATCATTTCCTTGCTATTGTGAAGTGCACTGCAGTGTTTTCATTGATTTATAACCTATTTTTTTTTATCATGCAGTTATAGCACAGGGGTTCTTTGCTGGTTTTCTTACAATCCCGTGTCTGCCTTACCCATGTTTGGCAAATTTAGTAGCTGTTCTATTTGTAGATGGCACATGTTGATTTTTTAAATGGTCTTAATGGTATTTTTTCCTGGAAGGAGCTGTCTGGGCCATGAGTGCTTCATCCCAAAGGAAAGGTGAAAGCGCTTTCCTAAATATTTTCATGGATAAACACAAGTAAAAAAGAGAAATGATTCCTGCTTTCCATGATCAAAACAATCAATGTGAAGAGTTTTGTTTATTTTCCTGGTCAAAAAGCCACTGTCAGAGTCTATTTAAAACAAATGGGGAGATGGGAGGGGCAAATGGCCTTAAAGCAAGTGTATCACATCCAATACTTTTTAAAAAAGAGAAGGAACCCAGGCCAGCACGTTAAAAATGAACATTTCCAATACAATTTGTCACCCATGCATAAATCTTGCTGACATTTTCAGTCACTTTAATAGCCTTCCCATTTTATAAATCAGTATGAACTTGCACAGTTGCAAAAAGTGTGTATTTTGAACATCTCATTTGCATACTTTACCAAAAGCCAATGAGGCAGTGGAAGCAACACTGGTGATCATAATAAGTGTTTGGGAAAAGGCAGAAAGATCACTAATGGTTTGCCTTTAGGGATTTCTGTACTCCATAGGGGACGAAAATGAGAAATATTTTTCAAACAGCAGGGGTAAAGGTTTTAAAACTAGAAACACATGGAGTGATAAAAATGTTAGTGCCACAGGGCGCATAGCAGGAAAAATTTACAATGTAAAAACTGTAATTTCAGCATTAGGAAGTAATAATCGTGTTTCATCATTGTTATTAAAGCATGACCCTTAAAGTCACATAAATTAGATATAACTTTCTAGAGAAGTGTATTAATCTTCAATGGAAAATATTAGGAAAGTTTATTATCATATGAAGATGAGAAGAAACTGGGTTTTATTAAAAAAAATGAAGTTAAACTTGGTGGGGTTTTTAATTTATTTATTTATTTTTAAAAATAAATCTCCAGCATTTTGAAGCAGCAGATAGGCTTGTGTTTATTCAATGCAAAGTGCAGTGACCAGCTTTGCTCTGAAAACAAAAAACAGTTGCATGAGAGGAAACATAACCAACAGTTAAATAATGAAGTGAGGAAATCCAGGGAGTTCTGTGCATAGCAAAAATGGTTTCTGTTTTGTTTGACATCTTGGTGTGGATGCCAGATGCATCCAAATGATTAATGAAGAACGTTGAAGTTGTTGGGAAAAAATAAAAGTATCACAAGAATATCTACTGAGAGACTTGAAATGGGAACAGTTATCCAAGGTGTGCAATCAGTGACTGAGGGAGATCCATCCTGCCTGTAAAAAGCAATTTTATGAGGGCCTCAGTATTCCCTGGGAGTGCTGTTCAACAAGGGCACTTGAACTTTTGGGTAACCTGTTGTTTCCAGAAATCCAACCCCACCATGAACTCCCTTTGTGAACTCCCTTTGTCCTGCCCTGGGCTATGGAAAAGTGGTGCAGTGTGGTGGGACTTGGTGAGCCACTGGAGTGGATTCATCTGGGATAAATACAATTTCTGGCTTTTCTGGCCCCAAAACCCCAAAGTGTTCTGGGTATGGATTCAGCTGAGATCCACAGGAGCTGCCCTGGTGATACACACAATAATTTTATAGTTTTATCTTGAAATTTCTCAGTTTAAATTTAAAAAAACCCCTAACTCCTAGCATGGAAAAACTGGGTGTGCTTTTAATGAAAATTTAATTTTACAGCTTGATGTTATTGATAAAGAGTTTTGACTTCCTGTGAGGCAAACAGACAAACCTTGGCCTCTTGGGTTTGGGATACTGGATGTGTCAGAGCAGTGAGGATGTGCTCCCAGAGTGGAATTCAGCCAATTCAGTCATTACAGAAAAATCATAAAGACCAGAAGAGCAGAGAAAAGCTCCCTTTACACCCCTCACATTCAGTGCTCTTTAGGACCCAAATCTTGATTTTCTCTGTTCTGTGTCTCCTTTTTCCGCCCTGTTCACCTGCAAGAGGGAGATGTCCAATTTGGAAGAGCAGACAGCCCCTTCTCAACATAATCTGCAGCTTGATTTGTGGGCAGTCACCCTCCAGAGAAGAATAAAATCTTCCCCAAGTGCTCCAAACACGGGGATGTTATGCATAAGGAGGGTATCATTATTATCTCTCCTTACAGCTGTGTTCTGATGTGAAAATGGCTGTAGCTGTTGTTTTTTTCTGCCCCTTCCTGCCAGTCCCTCAGGCAGTTTATGATGCTCATGCACAGCCAAAGATTAGTGCTTCTCTCTGCAATTGGAACTAACAAGACAAACTTGCCCAAATGGGAATAATTTTTTTTTTTCTTTTCCTGTTTGCATGAGAGAAGATTGGAAAATTTCCATCAGTGTCAGAAACTGTCATTTGCTGAAGCAGAAAAGGTCAATTTTTTTTTTCATTTTGTAAAAAATTACCTGTTCTCTAATACCAAAACTTTATTTTATGAGTCAAAGTGTTGCAAACACCTGCAACTGCAAAGGCACTGATGGAAAGAGGCATCATTCTTTACTCACTGAAAAGGGAAATATTCCAGACCTTTATCTGGAATTCTTCCTCTGCAGTTGCAGCATCATAAGTTGCAGTCTGCTTCTATAAAAATGATCTATAGAATTAAAATGATAATAAATTTAAAAATCCTTGTATATGGTAGATTTATGTATATTTTTAAAATTCCAGAGTAAACTGGGGCCAGTGGTGAACTGCAGTGATTTTAAGAATTTTTAAAGAAAAGTTCCAGCAGTGTCTATCATGGATGGGATTAAAATGGGGCTCAGCTTTGGAGATCAGGAGTGGTTTTAGATTTCCTTAATATAAACTGCATCACTCAGACTGCAAAAGAGTCGTACAATGGACACATGAAGTATTTCTAGCACAAAATTCACTGTGGTTCTGTACCCTTTGGAGCTTGACCCAAAGAAATTTCAATATTTTCCTCTGGCAATTTTATAACCTCTTAAAAAACTCTGATTGTATTAATTCAGATGTTAATTTGGTATGAATTTGTATATTTGCTTGTATCTCTTTAGTTTATTTACAATATATACAACCTATAGTCTGGATTTTGTGGTCTAACAGTTATGTTTTTCAGGAACTGAAACCTCTAAGTCAAATCTAATATTTACAACTTGAATCATTTAAATGAATAATTTCAGAGGATACCATTTAGAAACTGATAGAAAAATTCAGAGAATTATGCAATATCTGTTGGACCAGCTGTAGTAAATATAAGCTGGAGTGCAATAAAAGGAGAACAGACAGGCTGAAAGAAAATTCAAGGAGATTATCAAACACTTAAACATTTTATGTAATATTTTAATGAATGATCTTTCCAAAACAAAACAAAACAAAACAAATTTTCTTTTTACACATAAAATTTGAAAACATAACCAGTTCAAATTTGAGATCTACAGGAATAAATAGACCATGCTGAACCAGTTTATATGAAATTAAATTTAGCACTGCTGAAATTTAGCTGCTAGTGGAAGAAATGTCCTAGGAACTGGAATTTCTCAACACAGAACAACAGAGGGGAAAAAGGATTTGATTGCACCAGGGTGTTAACAAATGATTGAGATCTACCAATACAAAACTATTATGAGAAAGATTAGACATGAGCAGAGATATTTCCAGAAGGAAAGATAATAGAATTCTACAAGGCTTTTGTAATTTATTTTTCTCTCTCTAACAGTGTTGTTGTTTAATTTTCTTGTAATTTCTTTCTTCTTTCCCTGGGTTCTGTGGGATCAGTTTCCCTTATTGCATCCATTCTTTGGCATGAATTTACTGTAAGCACACTCAGAGTGATTATAGCTTATGACATGTGTAACTTTACAGGTCCTAAAAATAAAATTAGGGATCTGAAATAACCCCTCCAATACAAGAGCAGCTATGCAAAGACAAAGCTTTTACTCCAAGTGGAAACACGACGGTTTCTGGATTTCTCTGGAATGTCAGGCACATATCTCAATGTCAGAGACATGTCCTGATTTTCCCTGGATAAAAACAAACAAAACTTCTGCTTTTTTTTTTTTTTTTTTTTTTTTTTTTGCCTTTGGCTGCTGGAGCTGAAATGAGGGTTTGGAGCTGTTGTATGATGTGAACTCTTCCAGGGAGAGCTCCTGACAACAGCTGGTGCATCCTCCAGTGAAGGATCTCTAAAAGGGAATTTTTTTCCTGATGAGGTAAAAGATTTACACCGAGGGGATCCTGACCAGCAGCAGAAGTGTCTGTCATCAGCTTGGACTGAGAGAATTTGGGAGTGCTGAAAGGTCCTGGGCTGCAGGTCAGACCCTGATCTCCAGAGATCTTTTGTCAGAGGGCATTCATAGACATGGGCAGAGAGAAATAACCAAATTAGTATTTTTTAAATACTTCTGACCCTTTCTATAAAACACCAAAGCAAACCAGCCCCCACCCCTCCAAGCCCCATCAAGTAGATTGAAACGAGTTCTCGAGTGAAATCCACTCATTTAGATTTGTTTTCTCACTTTTTCTCTGTAAAGTCTCCTAATTTCTTGGTAGAACTCTCTTAAAATAAGTCACAGTAATCTTGTTGTTCCCCAGGTCAGGCAATCAGTCAGTAGTGGGCAGTCAACATCCATGGAAAACCCTACAATAATATCATTCATCCTATAAATAACAAACTGCTTCGTATGCCTGATAGAAGGAAATAAATTTCAAGAGTGATTTCAGTATCAAGTGATTGAGCTGTTTATTGAATAAACCAGAAGTGAAACACATTATTAAAAGTTATGAAAAAATAACTGTAGAATGCCAGTCAAAACATTGTATTTTGCCATGCTACTTAAATTCAGCAGCCTTTTCCCCATGAAATATATTTTCCCTGTGAGTTTTTAAGTAAATATTTCCCTGGGAAATTATGGAGTGTATATTGCTCAGGAGAATCTAGTCTTGAATAAAATGCTTTTGTCTACACAATTTTTTTTTTTTGTGTTGGAAAGGTTGTGGATATAGTCCCTACTGACCCCAAATATACAAATGGCTTGGATTTTGCCTAATTACCAGTTTTCACAGTTTTGATACTGAAACAGAGAAATATTTTTTTAATTGTACTTTGCTCTAATACAAAATTTGCACCTTTCAAATTGAGATGTCTGTGCTTCACACAAGGCATGAGAAGCAGAGAAGCTGCTCTGGGACACAGTGAGGATGAATTCCACTCAGGGTTTTCTATAGCCAAAGGTAGAGAACCATGACTGCCATCATCCCCAAATTTGTGGTGCAGCTGGGAAGAAAACACAATGGTCAGGTTCAGCTGAAATATTCACAGCTTGAATTTTCTTCTGCTTCGTGATGGTTTGACCCATGGTCACCAGATTCTGTCACTGTCCAGTAGGAAAACAATTTCTGGTAAATGTTGGCTCTATTTTCAGCCAGCTAAACATACAATTAACCAGTGATTAATTTTTTTTTTCACCACAGGTTTTAGATAAATTACTCGTATTCCATCAAAATTACAATCTACTGATAGTTGGAATCACTCAGATTAATGTACTGATTCAAAACCCACATTTTTGGCAAAATATTACTGGAGATAAAGGCATATCACATTCCAGGTGTATCAACCACCCCTCATGCTGGTGGAGTGAAGCTCAACACAGCTTTGAACAGAAAGGTATTTTCATGTGCAGAGAATATATTTGTAATAGCGCAGTGAATTTTTGCAAAACTCCAGGCTGATTTTCTGTAGCATCAAGTTGCAGGGCTCACCCATTTCTGCATCATGTATCACCTCCTGGTGAACTAAAGAAAATCCTCTCAGAAAAATAGTGTTAAATTTGATATAAAGTCCTGAAGTGAACGTGATGTGTGTGAATTGTTCCTGTGATTAATTATTAGAAAACTGTGTTGTGTTTCTGCTCTGAATTTGAATGCATTTCTATTTACCAATATTTGCAGTAATTTATACCATTTCTCTAATAGTGACTGAACTTTCAATTTTGCCTCAGTTTAACCTTTGCAGGAGATAACTGAGAAGGATTTAGTTTAGTAAGTCAATTCCTCAGAGAAAAAATTCTTCAAAAAATTTCACAAACACCTTTGTAAACCTTTCCCAGGTGTGTGACCTCCAAGCAGTAAATAGAAGGGCAGAAGATGGAATAACCATGGATGTGAACTCCCTGTACAGAAAGGAAAGACCTGGGCCAGACAAAAAGCCAAGAGAAGGTTTTGGCAGCATAGAAGTGTTTTATTTGAGCTCTGATACCATCTTAGTGCCTGAACACTGATTTCTTTTTGCGTGCTGGAAGTTGCAATATTCAGATTGCAGCTCTTTGTGTGCTGGAGCTGGTTCTTGAGGTACCAGAAACCAGAGTGCACATCCCATTGGCTACTCCAGGGTGCATTTTGGAGTGTGGACAAAGGGATAAAGCTGGAAATTCAGGTGGGGGGAAGCTTATTAACCGGGAGTGGTGCGATACCAGCCAGGCAAACGCTTTGGGAAGGAGCGAGGGGCGCGCAGCGGGAAAGCCGCGGCCAACTCCGCACATCCCAATGGGGATGGAAATTGGGAAAATGGGCGCCCAGAGAGCAGCACCAGCCCTGGAGAAGGAGTGCCCTGCTGGAGGGGAAGGAGCAGAGGGAGAGCAGCTGTGGCTGCTGGCACATCCAGCCGCCCAGAGCTGCCCACCCTCGCAGATGAGGCTGGCACCAGACTGCAGCAGCGAGGCCGGGGCGATGCTAACGAGGCTGAATTGATCTGCATATATTACAGAGCAACACCACGAGGCTCACATAATCACAGAGCTGGAAAGTAGGTCCAGGGGAACACCTTGACTTCCCCAGGAAATGAGGAGGCAGCTGCGAGTGGTTTTTTGGCAGAAAAGCGCTCCTGCTTTTGAGGATTGTCGGCGCGATTGTTCTGGGCTCGGCATTGCCCCACCACGAGATTTAGTGGCCTGTGTTATGGAAACTGCCTAAACACCAACACTATAAATGTATTATGGGAAGCATGCTTTGAAGGAGCAGAGAAAAATGTGGAGCATTTGTGTTGTGAATGGGAAATGATGTGTCTCTCTCTCCTCCCTGGTATAAAATCAGATTGCTGGTCAAGGAGTTTTATAGATTTAAAATATGTTTATCATTAACACGTGAACACTCTCTGGAGACGTTTGGCCAGTAGTTTGAATGACAGTGTTGAAGTTGCAGAAAGCTTAAATGACAAAGAAAATAGAGAAAAAAAAAAAAAAAAGAAAAAAAGGGGAAAATTTAAAATAGAAGCAGAAAGAACAAGGAAATTTCTCAGCCCTTTTTTAAAATAAAGAACCAACTGTAATCAGGACTCGCTGATAAGCTGCAAACTTCTGTATTCTGCATTTCCTTAGGCAACCAGAGTTGTCCTCCATAAGGATTGTTTCAGCAAATCCTGCAGGATTTGAGGGAGAGCAATCCCCAGAACTGCAAGCTCAGTCTTGCACTTGGCGAAGTGCAAAATGCAAAGCCATGCCTTTGGAGAAAGTAGCCTGTTAATGCAAAAAGACAAATCACTGATTTGGAATTGATATGTTCCTTGTACTTGATATGCTCATTTATAGGCAAGAAATTTATTTGATCCCAAATTCAGGAATTTAACCAAACAGGCAGATAATTACGTGGCCATCGAGTGAAGAAATGAGGAGAAAAACCCCATCAAGATCCCTGTTGCAGAAAACAAGTCTATAAATTAGGGAACAAGCGACAAATCCTGAAGAGGGGAGGAATATCCTAAATAAAGTCCAATTCCAGGCATGCAACTTGTGTTACTTTAAGGCTGTGCTTGTACAAGAAGTGAGGAAATTGGAGCTGGGGAGAGACAAGTCAGCATTAATACTGAACCTTGTCCACCTAATTTCAAAAATGAATTTATTTTTATTTGTCCAAGCTCACAATGCATATGCCAATGTAAATGATGGAGCATTATTAACACAAACAATATAAAGGCACAGGAATATAGAGAGCTTAGATTTTATTTGGTTTTCAGCTCTGACTGAACACAAACAATGTACAGCTCCCTCGTCTCTCACACACATTTTGTGTTTTGGTTTTTACTGTGAATTCCTTTTTATTTTAGGTTTTAATTACTAGTTATATAGTTAATACATTTATATTTGTAGTAAATATATAGTTTAATTTATAGCTATAAAATGTATGAAATTTTTAAGAGGACATATAAAATAATTACAAAAAATTTCAAGGTCATGCATCTATTTGGGTTTTTTAATAATATGTGTTGAATAATATGTGTTCAAAAATAATAATATTTGAATAATATGTGTATAATTTTGAGACTAATTTTCAAACTCTCAGGAAGCATTTTAAGGTATTTTAGCTATGCAGGAATCTCAGGGTCAGGAGCACTCCATCAGATTTGGATCTAAAAGCACTTAGGTCACACTAGTTTCTATTTATTTTACTTTACTTTTTTTTTTTTTTCAATTGTAAGACGTTTATTATAAAATGCTAATTTTTTACAGGTAAATCAAAATTGATAAAATATTGCCTTAAAAACTATAAACATTTCTTGCAAATTAGCACTTCACAGTGTTTGAAACACCCAGGATCCTGCTCAAAACTGTGAGGAAATATATTTTATACGGGTACTAATTATTATAGTGAGCACAAAGGGGCTCTACATGCAATATATAAAATTATAAGTATAGAAAGTATAGAAAGAATTTATACTTGAAAGAACTGACTGGATCAAATGTCTTTGTTTCTAGAAAATCTGGTTCTATAAAAGTTGTAAATATGAGTACAAACATTATTTTGTTCAAACATGAATAATTTTAATTTTCTTCATTGTAACTCCATGAAAATCCATCAGATTTTTGGAAAAGCTGATCTATTGAAAGGTTCATGGTTGCTGCTTTTGGGAATACATTTAATACACATGTAAATTTTTTTTTTTTCAATTTTTACCTCTATTTTTTTGTCTCTGAAGCTGAATGAATGAGAATTTCATGCATTGAAAGAAGAATTGCCCACCAAGTCTGATGGTCACATCTCTAAAATCTGTGGGAAATTTTAATGATCAGAAATTTAACCAAAGAGATGAGGACTTACAGTGTCACTTTCTCCACATAAATTCATTTTAAGCACAGAAGACACGCAGTGTGACTCAGATCATTAAATGGGAATGTTTGAAATAGTCCACAAAGTGCATTTCACTCAGGTTATTTTTTTTTCTCTAAATACCGAGGATGCATTAAGATAATTGCAACAGAGTAATTAGACTTTCTCCTAAAAATGACTTGTCTACAAGTGGTTTAATAGATTAAGGATTTTAAAGGGGTTGGAGAGAACCAGTTACAGTAATCAGAGAAGAAAAAGTGCTGAAGGTATCATGAAGGCTCATAATTAAACTGAAGCTTACAGCTCAATTAAACTTGAGCATCATTATGCATAAAACATCAGTGGGCATCAAGAGTCCAATAAAAAGAGATGGGATCCATGTGAAACAGCTAAAAGGTAAGGCAGGATATGGAATGGACCAAGACTTCCAGAAAAAGTCAAGGAAAACTGGGAATAAAACTGAAGTTTCCTGTTCTTCTTTCAGTTAAGAGCCTTGTGCTATTTTTTTTAAAACCTGTAGCAGTCAAATAATTAAAATATTGTGGAATTCTTGCCAGTGCAACAATGTTGGGAACAGCACATCACTGAAAACTGGTGTGCTATAAACTCTTTGGGATATTACAGGCAAAAGAAATTTGTTACAGGAAGAAAATTTCACATGAAATTTTTTTTTCACAGGAAAGCAGATTTATTATCTGAAAAATATCATTACAGTTTCAACTAAAAAATTTAAAAATGCATTGATTGTGCAATTTGTGTTTCTATAATGGGAAATTTAACATGATGGTGAGGGCTGGGAGAAATACTATTGGGATAAGAAGTTGCAGAGTATCACAGGAAGAATGAAGAGATCCTGGCATGAAAGGTTTGACACAGATCCTATAAGATTCACAGCTATTAATAAACTATTATATTTAGATGGCTCTGCAAATAAATCTGCAAATTATTTATTATTTCTTTTTTCCTCTATGCTGCCCTCTGAATCAGTACCTGCAGGAAACCTCCCAGCTCCCCTTGCAGAAATATGATATTAGGAAGCAAATGTCATTGTTTCAATAGAAGAAAAAGGGAAATCTCAAAGTGTCTTGGAAGTCCAAGTGCCAGAATTTTTCAGATCCAAACTCTTCCCTTAGAAATACAATAATTGTAAAATTCCATTCTCTTCCTAGGAAGTGCTTTGTAGAGTTTATTGTATATTATTTGTGCAAAGGCTTTTAGTCAGGACTTAAATTACCACTTAACACCAGTTTTAAAGAAGTTTCAGCTGGAAGAGTTTCCAGGTACCAGGTGGAGATGAGAGGAAATGTGAGTTACACCAAAAATTGCAGAGCCCTGCCTTGGTTCAGGGTTGGGTCTGAATGTGGCTCCTGCACCCTGACTGGATGTCCCAGGTCTGGAATGTTCCTTAGGGGGTTCTCTGAGGAGCAAAGGAGGAGAATTCAGCTCCAAGCAATTTCCAGAAGGGTGGGATCACAGAATCCCAGATCCGAGCATTGGTTTGACCATGTCTTAATTAGTGCCCATTGTCCTAGTCTGGAGGACAGGTGTCTGCTGAGAAAGGCAGGAGCTTCTCTTTGAAATGGAGAATGTAAACCCCCTCCCTCCAAATTATTATAATTTTGAAATCAAGGGGCTCTCAGGCAAAGATATGGGAATTAGGAATAACAGTTCTTTACTAGGGAATTAAAATAGAAATACAGCACTACAAAGAACAAACCCCAAACCCTGACACAGTCAGAGTACAGCCTGACACCCGTCAGGCAGGGTGTTGGCAGCAGTCCCATCCCATGGTGGCTGCATCCTCCTGCAGTGACAGATGTGGCTCAGCTGGAGCAGTGCTCCTGTACAAGGTGCAGTTTCCCTCCGGAGCTCCAGTGGTGATGTGGAGAAATCCGGTTTTCCTCTGGAGTCCAGTGGAGAAAGGGGCTCCCTTAGTGTCCCAAAACCTCTGTTTTTATCTTGGTAAGAAATGTTGGGCTCTTCCCCCTGGCTGGAGCAACTCCCAATGGGATGCAGTAATTTTATCAGTGCCACAGTGGGACTCAATGGCCATGAGCAGAAAATGACTGGCTGGAGGAAGGATGGGTTGTGAAAAGATAAAGAACACTGCCCCAGCTGGTTTATAAACCATGGCCATGAACAGGAGATATCCCATGGAGTTAAAGAACACTGCCCCAGCTGGTTTATAAACCATGGCCATGAACAGGAGATATCCCATGGAGATAAAGAACACTGCCCCAGCTGGTTTATAAACCATGGCCATGAACAGGAGATATCCCATGAGATAAAGAACACTGCCCCAGCTGGTTTATAAACCATGGCCATGAACAGGAGATATCCCATGAGATAAAGAACACTGCCCCAGCTGGTTTATAAACCATGGCCATGAACAGGAGATATCCCATGGAGATAAAGAACACTGCCCCAGCTGGTTTATAAACCATGGCCATGAACAGGAGATATCCCATGAGATAAAGAACAATGCCCTGCCTGGTTTCAATGGATGCCCATTAGCAGAATATCTCCCACAGAGATCAGGATCACTGCCCCACCCTCAGCAGATGGTGACAGAACAGACACCTTTTGTCACACCCTGTATTGTAACCCAGGACACCCGTGTCTTGGATTGTGCCTTAATTTTGTTTGTGTTTCTAGTGAAATGAAGATACTCCAGTGTTAATGGAGAAGGGTCTATCAGGCCATGCAGAAATTCCCTCCTAATTCAGAGCCCTGAATTAGGCACTGCTGGCTCTGCAGTGTGTGCCCACATCCCTGCTCTGTGGGAAATACGAATTTAGCTCAGCTCACAAAGAGAGCAGGATAAAACAATTTAAATTTGTCCTGCCTGGTTAGTTCCTGTGAGGCAAATTGGTGCTCTTTGATAGTATTTAGATTTTATTGTGAAGTCAATAGTTAAGTGTACATTGTACATTAGCCCAAGCAGCATGTTTGTTCCTGCTCAGGACCTTAAGTGTTATTTTTGTTATTCTACTTGTTAGAGCGTTGCTATATTACAGTAAATAACATTAGCTAAAATTAGAATTACAATCATTATGTTCTTATTGTATTAGCTGCTATGTTGTGATAATATGATCACAATATTTCGGCGTTATCAGTGATGGGGGTGGTGACAAACAGGCAATTCTGTAAATTCTTTGTGCAGCTGAATCCAGGGAAGGAGAATGATGGGATAAAGCCTTTAATGTTCACAGTGACATCAGCTGAAAGAGTAAAGATCCAGAATTTGCGACTCAAAGGCAGCCCTTAGGAATTTAGGAAAACACAGCTGAAGTTCCTGGAGGAAGGAATTTTCTTTCAGGGCCATTAGAAAACAGAAGCTGAGGTGCCCAGAGCATCACCCCGAGGCAATACACTGGTGTTAACTTTACTCACCAGCTCTTCAGGTCAATTTGTACCTTTTGTTTTGCAACTTTTTGAATAAAGAGAAAACCCCAAGATGAAATGCTGCTGCTAAAAGCTGCAGAGGGGCACAAATTCCAGCCATGCCCTGTCCTTAGAGCCTTGATACAAACTCACAGCTCAATAAAACAGTTTTCATTGCCCACACAGACAAATCTTGTGAGTTTGAGAGGTTTTGTGTGAGCCCTCCCTTTCTCGGGTTAAAAATACACAGGATATTAAATACATAAAAAAATTTAAAGGGTTTGCTAAGCCAACAAAACAGGTGAATTTGTGAATCCCATTATCTGCCCCTTCCCAGGTAGTTCAGTGTGATAACAAATGTTTGGACCTCAGTATTTCAGTGGCCCAAGTGAATGAGCAAGGAATGAGCAGAACAATATTTCATCTTGAGGTTTTTTTTACTCTTTCCCAGAAGATGCTGTTAGCAGCGTGCAAAAAAATTGTATTATACCAAAACTGTACAAAAATAAATTCCCTCCCCCCCAGCCAATAGGTATTGTTTTACAGCTGGGAGATGGAAAACATATTGGTTGAAAACATTACAATATTTAAAAACCACATGGAGTTGTAAAAATTGGAATGAGTCCTCTAAATCTTTGATAAAATGGTTAATCAGTTGATCCTTAACAACTGCTATGTACAGTACAGAGAGCTTATAATTCACAAATGCAGGTTCAAGCAGTGCTCCCCAAGGATGGGGAGAACAGATTGAAACACTGAAAAGAAAGGGGAAGGAGACAGAGGGAAAGAAATAATTAAATAAAAATGTCAAATTCTTCATTGTCTTTTTTTTATATTTTGTGTTTTCCCTGCTCTTGTTCTCTGTCTCTTAACCCTGAAAAAAATATTCTCCTCCTCTTGATGGAAATAATCAGTCCAATATGTTTTTGAATACTAATTATTAAATTTGCTACTTTTTGAATCTAAGAAATCATCTGTACTTTGCAAAATTTAAAGCCAAAGGCTTGCTTGTGGTACAAGAAAGCAAAGATATATATTTTCTTTTTTTTTCTTTTTAATGACAGTCCAACAATAGTCCCACAACTCACCAGTGCATTCCAAAAATTTCATGCTGTCATCATAAAAATCTGACTGTAGCAGAATGTGTCTGGCACTAGACAGAGCCCTAATGACCCCAAACTCACATACGATCCCTGGTGATCAGAAAAAGAAAAATACAGTAAAAATAGAGAAATATGTAAACTGCTTAAGTGACAGAAAAATATCCTCTGGAGAATGTCATTCATTTTTTTTCCTGTCTTTCACAACTGTCAGAGGTACCAGGTCTCTGAACTTGTCTTTTGTGTTGTTTAACAGGAAGCATTGGAGAATTTTCCAGTCACTTGGAAAGTAAAATTAGTGATGAAGTGGGGTGGTTCCCCCATTCCTTCAGCTCCAGCAGTTCCCAGTATTTTAACAGGAACCCAGCACAACTTTTACAAATGTTGGGAGTGTCAAATTTCCCCCACCACACTTCTGTTTCCAAGGGTTCATTTAACGAGGAACTGTGTTACAACACAAACCAATAAACGAGGTTTGACTTAGAAATCATGGAATAACACATGCATTTAAAAAAAAAGTGTTTTGTAGGTGCTTTTCCACTTCTTTTTCCTGTTATACAAAATAGCTTTGATGGCTGATTGATCCCTCACATTGCTATAAATTAAGCAGGAAGGAATTGATAGGATTCTTTGAAAGTTCAAAAGCTTTCCAGAGAAATTATACTGCAGAAACAAAGAATTTCATAGAGTTTGATATATTTTTGCCATATTGTGTGACATTTGATGTTTTTACCTCCAGCTTTTGAAATCAGCTTGATAGTAGAGGCTTCCTTCTGTTTCTCTCTACTGTAGAGAGATGACTGAAAATACAAATCATAAAATGCACTGACCCCAAAAGAAACGAGAAATATCAGTGTAGAGTTGCTTTGAATAAATTACAGGCACTTTAAAGCCATTTGGTGTTTAATTCATTGTGGTTTTTAATGCTAGCAGTTAGCAGGAGCCTTTCTGTGCTCTGTTGTGTTTAGCTCTGCCACCACAATGTGTTTTACACATTTTGATTTCCCTGTGATTGGGTCTTGCTCTGGTTTTTGGGTTGGGCTCTGAGTACCATGAGCAGGATTTTTATTCAGATCCTCTTCTTCTCACGGGAATCCTTGAGGAATCATTTGTCTTTTGGGGTGGACAAAAATCAAACTTCCTTATAAATGAAATAGATTGATCAGTAACAGAACCCTGGAATGATTTGGTTGGAACTTGAAACTCATCCAGTTCCATCTCCTGCCTTGGTTGCTTCAAACTTTGTCCAGCCTGGCCTTGGACATTTCCAGGGATCCAGGGGCAGCCACAGCTTCTCTGAGAAACTTCTGCCAAGACTTCCCCATCCTCATAGGGAGGAATTTCTTCCCAATATCCAACCTAAACTTATTCTCTTTGAGTTTAATATGTACTTTTCTATTACTAAGAGTGTGCAAAAAGGAAAAAAAATAAACCATAGGACCAAAGATCTAAGTCACAGTTTGGACATGCAAAGATCCTGCACTGAAAGGGGAGAGGAAAAATATCCTTTTATTTGCAGGTTCTGTCCTTTAAGGCTTGGAAATAACAACACTGGGGATTTTTCCTCTGTGTGAGCTGGGCAAGAGTCTGTCAGGAAAAGGCATCATTTTAGTTGCTGATTCATCAGAAATTTTGCTTAGTCTCCTATCAGAGAAGGTAAAAGTGAGTAAATTGTTGGCTCAATACAGTCCTGAGCTTTATTTCAGGATGGAAGGTGTGCTCCCAGCAAAAAGTGATTTCTTCCCATAAAAAATGGATATCTCACCATACCAGGAGCTTGGAGAATGAGAAATCCTGATACATCAATCCTACTTGAAGTTGTCAGAAATCCCTGGAATTGTCCAAGGCCAGGTTGGACAGGGCTTGGAGAATCCTGGTCTAGTGGAAGGAGTGAGATGGGGTTTAAATTCCTTTCCAAGCCAAACCATGTGGAAGTTCTGTGGAAAGTAAAGCACTCCCAGTGCTGAGGCTCACGTCAGCATTGTTGGTCCCACTCCCTCCTCTCCATCCATGCACATCCTCATGTTTAGCTGGAACTTTATGGGCCTTTGTCCACATCTCTGTGCTATTTAATGCCCTGAAAATCTTAACAGATCGAGCTTCCCAACATCCTCAGAGGCCTTGTCAGGAAAGCTTCATCTAAATAATCAACTTTAATCTCTCTTCTTGCAGTAGAACTTTCACTTCCCTTGCACACATCCTTTATGTTTGTTGAACTTGTATTTATGGGCCTAAGTTTTCTTAAACCCAAACAAAACAGTAATTTATCTACTTTATTTCTTTCAAAATGGTGTTCTTGAAGTACATCTTGCAGATAGATTATCTGTCCCTCACAGCAACGCCTCACAATGGGAGCCTAATAATTGCTCTTTTTCTAATTTCACTAAATGAGTTATAATTATTTTACGTCTGCTTTATGGTTACGGAATAGTATTAACCTAAGCTCTAATTATAATATAGCTCTCAAAGAAATGTATGGACACTAAATTGATGGACTGCCAGCTTATGTAGGAGCATCACATAAAGCAGATATACAGCTGGTGGTTTAAGGCATAGCATGTTAAAATTCAGGGGCACAACTTGTTCATGAATAAGTAACAGGGTGTAAATTCATTGATTTTATTTTTTTTTTTAGTGGATCAAACAGAGAAGGGCAGGATTAATACCTGTCAAAATGAAAGTACAGTTGAAGTTGGATGTGACTTACACCAAAAGGATTGGGATACTCAAGCAGAGCCTGGAAGTCAGCTTAGTCAACACTGCAGTGGCAATAATGGATATTTTACCTGTTTTCTACTGGTTTGCCATGTCCTGGAGCACTGGGAATGTCGCTGCCACAAATTAACCCCTTGTTTTTTATGTATAAAGTGATTCTTGACCAAATATCTTGAAACCCCCTTATTGCCAGAGGTGGTAGAAGTTCAAAATACTAAGAACCAAATTTTTTAACATCTTTGTGCACTTTACAGAGCCTCTACCTGCCCCTGCCAATGTGAGGTGTGGCTGCAGATCTGCAGCCTTGGAGCCTCATCCCGTGCACCCCTGGAGGATGAATCTCCTTCCATCAGAGCTCTCTGCAGCCCCCAGCCTCCCCCACACACTCAGCTGCCTCCCCACCCAAAAGGGGACTCATGGCTCGCTCTACTCAAAGCAGAAAATCAGATATATTTGGGTATTTATCAGCTTTCCACTGGGCTGCTCAGCAGAGAGAGGTTATTTGTGTTTAAATCCCTGGGAGTGACCCTCAGGGTGGTTTTGCCTTCAGTATGAGAGAGTTCACTGGACAGCACTGACTTTTTGCTGGTCATCTGGACCATCTACTGCAGCCAGCATCCCTGAAAATGCCCAAAACACGAGTAGAAGGGGGATTTTTGGTTTTGTGCAAGCGATGATCAGCTGGACTTGATGGTCCTGGAGGTCTTTTCCAAGCTCAGTGAGTCTGTGATTCCATCCCAACACAGCCACCAGAAGGATGCCTGACCACCCTGCAGCCCCCAAAAGCAGGCACACCAGAAATAATTGACAATTTCCTCCCCCCAGAGCTGATCCCTGTCATTGTGGGTCCCTGACTGTATCTGACACCCATGCATCCCAGACTGAGGTTTGAGATGCTGGGTGCAAACTTGGAGATGAAAAGTGCTGTTTGAATGAGCTTCAGACTAAACAAATTAAATGTGTAAAACACACCTGGCTCTTATCTCCCTCACAGCTGAACCCTGGACTATGAGAACTAAATAAAACCTACGAGCCATTTCCTGGCCACGATGGGAGATTTCCCCTGAAGTTTATTTTTTAAGCCTCAGTGTCTGTTTCTTAATTACTTAAAGGTCCATGGAATTGTTCTGTTGTATGAAATTTGATATAAATTGTTTACCAGACTTAAGGAGGTGAGGAGATTATGCACTTTCTTATTTTTAATATTTCTCTCTCCTATCTGCTGTGACCAGACAGAAATTTCAAGCAACAGTTCTTGAAAACATGTGGAGACCAGCCTGGGAATTCTGTAAGGTAAGGGACTGTCCATGATGCCAGGATGTCTGGCTGCTGCTTCTGCTGAGCAGCTCTGATCCTTTATATTTTGAAATTATTCTATTGTAGCCATTTTCCATTCAGTTTGGCAATATATCCTTGTTTCTAAAGGTGTCTACACTTATTTGACTACACAAAATATTTACTTTTCTAAAGGGCAGCTTAACCTTTGTTTGAATTTGAGGTGAGTGAAAGGGCACTGTAATTATCTGCTGTATTATTTGTGTCATATCTGAGTTACTATGAAGGCTTAACATGCATTGCCCTTTATTAGGAAACTGCTTAACAAAACCCAATATAACCCCAGGTTGTGCATCCAGCAAATATTTTATTGAACCAAAGGCTTGTCCAGGAAATTTGGACTATGAGAACATTCAGGTGGCAGAAACCTGTCCCAGGGGATGGGATAGAGATGGGTGGTTTGTTATGGCAGCTGGAGCCACTTTATTTTAAATTTCTTGCAGTCAGGTAAAGGGGAAAGCTGCTGCCTCTAGCTTGATGGGAAGTTTTCATCCAGTGAATAATGAGTTGTTAATCCCATTTGAGACAAAGACATCAATGCCTTTGCCACAGAAATTGTCTTTTAAGCGGAGCAAACAAACATTTAAGTACCCTTAGATTCCTGTGTCTGGTTAAGGACTGAAAAAGTTTCACCTGATAGTGTTGTCTCCAAGGAAAAATGAGCATCAAAGAAATCTTCAGGAGCCACAACCCCACTGGGAATTTGTATGGATTCTCAAGTAGTATAGGAACCAGCATTCAATAATACAATTTGCATTGTGATAATGCAAAAAGGAAATTATTTAAATGGATGGAAGACAGTACCAAAGAAAAAAAATCACATCTTTTTTTCCAGGTAGGAGTCTCATCTGTATCAATAACTGATCCTGCTCTCCTGCAGAAACTCATGAGGTTGCAGTTAGGATTATTTCAGAAAAGAAACTGGAGTTTTGTCAAATCAGGCAGGTGACTCCTTGGTTAGTTTGGTTAGGGATGTCCCTTCTAATCCTGGGTGACAGAGGAGCTGCCCCTCCCAATAAAATCCATGTCCCCAGCAGGAGCCCAGCTCTGGTAGCAGAGATGCTCTGGAGAGCAGAGTGCACTGATTTAAAGTCAAGGAACTTTGTGTGAATCTGTTGCTTGGAAAATATCCCAGGAGCAGCTTATGGTGATGGACTGTGTGTAAATAATCAGCACCTCCCAGGCTGCTCCCAAGATAAAGCACCATGGCCGGGAAGGGTTGCTGCTTCATCCCATCACTCAGCTGCTTTTATATCTCCATGGCAAAGTAGCAAATATATATGGATCTGGAGGAGCTTGATCCATGGCATGCTCAGAGCAGGGTTTTTGTATTTGTGTGTATTTATGGTCACTGGCTAAAGGAGCAGTGACCTTCTGATAGATTAATATAAAGTACTTCAGATGCAGTGGCACTGGGAAAATGACTTTGACAGTGAATCCACTTGTTAGTGCTGGAGTTGCCATGCAAGTATAGGAAACTAGAGGCCTTCAGCTTAAAAATCTGTCCTAAAAATCAGCCTGGCCACCACTACCCTGAGCACACCACAGTTTTATATAGAGTCATCCCTAACTTCCCAGTAAATCGAGTTCCTTTGTCCCTCGCTCGACACGTCCCTTTTAACAACATCCATTTATGAACATCAAAGAGGAGACAGGGGTGGTGGGAGACAGCCAGGGCTGGATTGCACAGACCCCTGAGGGTCAGGTGAGAGGATTGCTCCGTGGAAAGCTGATGTGACAAAGGGAAGCAGAGGGACATGTGTGTGACCCCGCAGCAGGGCCAAGGCGAAGGTGCCCCGCAGGGAAGCTGTGCTGGTGGAGCACCAGCGCTTTGTTGTTCCACTGATAACGCGATGGGCTCAGCTGGAAACCGTGCCATTTCTTCCCCTTGCTGAGGATAAAGTCAGGGCTCTAAAAACACCAAAGAGAACATTTTCGAAAAGAGCTGCCTGAGACAGAAGTCTGGGATCAGGAGCTGTCTTGTAAAAATCCTGGGGAGTGTTGTTAACCCTCAGAGCGCGTTTGGGGATGTGTCAGTCTTCCAGGGATACTGCTCCTGCCAGGAAACCATAATTTATTGAGGTCAAGCGGGTTAATGGGCTGGACTATGTGCTACCAATTGGTAGACATAAAATATATTTAGTTCTGTGACAAACCTAAAAGGTTTTCAATAGGGGGAGGCTAACAATAAAATGTGTGATGAGTCGTTCTATTATTTTTCTCTGAGAGCGTTTTTTTTCTTTCAAACACAAAGGAAAAAGAGAGAAAACTGATGTTTAAAATAAAATTTAAAAAAAGCTGGGTAGCTGTTATGTTGCAGATGTGCGTTTTATAGTTTAATATTTTTTGTGTGAAAAAGCAGTTGGGATTCTAAGCAGACATGATGTAGAGCAATTTAAAATTAATAGAGCACTTCAAATTTTTAGGAGCACTTTAAGTTAGAAGTGATCTTGGTTTTGGGCAGGCTTGGTGTAGAAAGATGTAAAATTATGCAAGAGTTCCAGATAGGAGAGAACATATTGGCATAAAGGCAAACACTAATTCAGCAGATTAGGACAAAACAGATTATTTAAAATTCAGCAGAACAAAAATCCAAACAACAAAATTTCTCTTACTCTGTTCTTTCAGTGTAATTACTCATCTTCCATTGTTCTGTTACTTTAAATATCCAGTGTGAGATGGAATGAAGCATCTCAGGTAAGAATATTGAGAGTGAGAATATTGCTGAAAAATGAAGAAATTCTGCTCTGAGCAGATTTCTGGGCTGAGTGTCCCTCCCAGGGAGATGCAGATTTTGGATCAGCAGTGGAGGTATCTGTCTGTCTTTCCTAGGTGGAAGAGCAGAGGAGATAAGCTCATTATTGGCTCTCTCAAAGGCCACAGGGGCAAGACTGGGCTAATAAATTATCTTTTAAAGTAAGTGAATGCTTCTGCTGCCTCATGCCCTCCCCTTAGCCTTGCACTACCTTTTCTGGATGCTGCACCAATCCCTGAATTTTCTTCCTCAGCACAGAAGTTTTCTGCACTGGATCAAGTTGGGCTGAGCTTTTGGTTTGCTGTTTGCTTTGTGGTTGTGGGGTTTTGTTTGTTTGTTTGGAAATTGTTCTTGCACCATCAGCAGCACCCACACAGTTGGAAATAAATGGAGCAAGTGGAGATTTGAGTGCTGAAAATGTGGAGAGGCAGAGCTTAGGGGGCATGGGTTAGTGGTGGATTTGGCAGAACTGTGTTAACAGTTGGATTTGATGATCTTAGAGGGTTCTTCCCAACTTAATAATTCTGTGATTCCGTGCTTCCATACAGAACTGCTCAGTTTGCCTGAGTGTGCTGTGATTTGTTCAAACCTCCCTGGAGCAGCCTGGGTTGGGGCAGGGGGGAGAAGGGAAATCTCTGGAGCTGGAGGATGCCTGGTGGGAAGCAGGGCAGGGGATGCCCCCATGGACTAAAAGAGAGTTTCCCTGGCTTGATGAAGGCTCTAAAACCAGATCAAATGCTTGGCTTGAAGCACATCCAGCATTTGGTAGAACTGGGCCTGAGCTGCCATTTGAATTAATCCCATCACATCTTGTCTGTGATCAGCTGCTTCAGCACCAATACCCATCATGGTCCTGCCAAAACACAGGAGCATCCCTCACCTGTCACACTTCAGGGGCTGGAGCTGTGGATCAGGTGTAAAAGGCACAGAGAAAATCCCTCAGACAGTGGGTGCAGGCTGGGAGAGACAAACACTGACCCTGCTCAGCTCAGAAATAAGGGTGGTCTGGAGGGAGAGACAGGAAACCTCAGCTCTTTTTCCAGGGGGAAACATCAAAAGTGCCCTCAGTTTTGCAAAAAGTGGGTTCTCTTTTTAACAGGGCCATTTTTTTTTTCTAATCCTTTCTTTGCCAAGTAACAAACCTAAAAGCATGACCCTAATTTATGGTGCATTGATACAAAACAAATTATATTATTACAATCCACACCTATAAGGGTAAAGTGTTTAATGGGCTTGAAGCAGTTCTCTACCAGCTGGAGCACACAATAAATACCTGGATACACAGATTTTAGGCACTTTAAGCTTTTTATTACATCAGAGAGATCAAGTGACTTTGACTACTGCATCCCAAATAAGTTTATTCCTGCAGAATTCCTGTGAGTGATTTAGTGGGTAACCAGATATTTCGTCACTCCTAAGAAATTAAAGATAATTTATTAAGTGTCTCTTTCGTGCCTCCTTTGTTATCCTTTTGTATTGATTTGCATTCTTTGCCATTTTGACATGCACTTTTTTATATTATTAAATGATGTTTTTGTGATAACGCCTGGATGTTGTATCCCATTGGACAAGGCTTGTTGCAAACACGATAATGAAAAATGTGATCCCTCCCTCCAAGTCCTGTTCCCTCTACATTTATTAGAGTTGCAGACATTAAAATGTTGTAGAATTTTTCAGTGTCTGTCTGTACATACAGACACTCATGTCTACATGAGGGGGAAAAATCATCTGTATTTTAATAGTTATGCCAGCCAGCAATGTTTCATACAAACAACATAAAACATGTCAAATTTAATAGAGAATATATATATTTCTTTTAATCTATCCCCTATATTTCTGTATATGTGGTATGATTTTATGAGCTAAACTCTAGTGGATAATTTGGAAAAAAAAATCTATATGAAATGGCAAAGAAATTTTCCCAAAGTGTTTTGTTTTATACATGTAATATAAAGATATCACTTTGTGCATGCACACTTTGTTTTTCTAATTTATAATAAAATGTACAAGAATATTTTGGAAGCAAATGGTTTCAAATCAGACACTTGGGTTTATAGCTAAAGGAAGAGAGCAGAGATTCTCTGTTTCCACAGAACTGGGAAGTGTTTTATTACCCAGAGTCACACAAAATGATGTTCTCCATCACAGACCTTGAATTGCCTGACTTTTTCCCTTTTCCAAAATGAACTGGTAAAAGTTTTTTGGAAAAGCTTAAAGCAAAGTCAAGCCAAACCTTAAACCAAGGTCAGAAGCAAAGTCAAGCCAAACCTTAAACCAAGGTCAGACTTCACGTGTGGTCACTAAGGGAGATATGAAGGGTTTAGAAAATAAATAATTATTGCAGGAACCCCCTGCAATTCTGACATGAATCTCCTTATAAAAGGCAAGTCACTTAACAGTGGTGGTTTGTAGGACTGGAGTAATCCTACCTGAAGAGGGGAAATAACCCAGCAGCGAGGGCGGGCCTCTCCTCTTTGCGCGATAACGCTCGCGCCTGAGCCCGGCCTAAGGAAGGCGGGAGTCGGGATTAACTGCCAGCAGCAAAGGCTGATTTACAGAAACCACATGAGGAGTTCCTGAGCACAGCCCAGATAACAAAAATATTATCGCTGCTGTTTACAGTGAAGCCGCTCAGTTTATTTCTCCAAGTGCTTCGTTATGTATAAAAGATGCCAGCGATAGGCTCGCAGTCAAAATAAACAGGCAGAAAGTGTTCCACATCCACAGTTTGGAGAGAACAGTTACTTTGCTATTTATTTAATAATTGACCATAAATGGAGTCAAAGTGCAAAGGGAGAAAAAAAAAAAAACCCTAAAAAAAAAAAGCAGCACACTAAGGGCTTTTTGAAAGATTGATAAATAATGTGGAATCTCAATTAGGCTTTAGAAGGAATGCAGATATTAAAAATTTGGTCAAGAATCTAATTAGCTGGAGGTAATTAAACAGTCTCACACGGGGTCATTAATCTTTTCCACAGACCTTTGATGTTTTGCACACTGTCTTCTAGTCATTAATAAAATTCATAACACTCCTCTTTGTGGTGTTTTATCATCGTGTTTTTCTCTGTAAGAGCATAGAGCAAGTGTCATTGTATCACAAGGGCCTTACTTTAGTTAATTCCTTTTTTTCTGCTTGTTAGACTTAACTCTTTATTGCACCAAGCGTTGCCAATTCATGCCAGAAGTTTTAAGACAGGTTTTAAATCCTTGTTTTGTCATTCCCCACATCTTTCAAAACCTGTACATTGAGAAATGAACCATTCTGATGCATCTGGTCAATTAACAAAGTATTTTTTTTTCAAATCTAGCTCATCTGTCCAGTGTTTGATTTTGCAACCTGGTTCATTTATTATTCACATAGAAAATGTGTTTTATTTTGCTTTCTTCCTTCACCTTCCATTTCTCTTGATGGCAAGTCCCTGGGAGACATAACCTGTAGCATGTGGTTAATTTTAGTGGCATAACCAGAGAGCTCTTGAGGATGGGGCTGTGATAGAAGTGAGGAATAATTATGAAAAAGTAAAATGGAAATTTGTTGAACGTGACTGATTTTATGTACAGTCTCAGTACAGTACTTCAATAATGCATAATCCTGACATATTTCAAAGACAAACTGTGCTCAATAATAGCTGAATTTAAAAGGCAAGAAAGCTACAAAGGACGCCTTTGGAAGATAGAGCTGATTTCTATTACAAATATTAATATCCATTCATTTTTAGCCTTTGTGTGTTGTGTATTTATGGCTGTTTGTATTACAAGACCCACATTTATGAGCTGTTCCGTGGAGTTGTGTGAGTACTTATAAATAGAGGGAGATACAAAGGGTTTGTTAATGAAATGTTTGTGCCTGGACAGAGACATTTCACATTTTAGGAGAATTTATTCCATTGTTTTTTGTGTTGATTTGTGGGGTTTGTATTTTGGTCAGAGCTGTTTCAGGCAGTTGTTTGTGGCAAGAAGGGGTTGAGTCATTAGAAGGTGTAGATACTGAGGTAATACTTCAGGTAAGAGAGCAGGGATTGGAACATCTGCTTAAAAATCTGCACTTTTCCTTTCTTAATATAAAAGGGGGAGTGGTGCAAAACAATTCTTTAAATGCTGTTAAAAATGGCAACAACTGCAAACGTTGGTGGGGATCATTTTGGTGATTTTATGACTGATTTGCACAGCAGATTTATGCCTAAAAAGCAAGTGATCCTACTGGCAGTTTTAAAAAGAATTCCCACTTCAGGAGTAAGAGGAGTTAATGAGAGACAGGAATGAAAATCCCTGGCAGTTTGCAGTCATCCACAGCAATCACAGTCTGAACTTGTGAGTGTTGTTTTGTTCATCTCCTCTGTCCTCCCCTTGCATATTTGTTTGATAAGTCTCTGTCACTACTTGTAGCTGCTTCTTTCTGCAGCATCTTCTATTAAGTTCAGATCCAAAATGCAGCAGAAGCCTGCACAGACCGGGGGGGGAAAAAAATAAAAATAGAATGCACAGCTCTAAGGCTTTGGGTAAAAAAAATACAGTTTCTTTCTCAATTGAATTTTAAATATAAAATGTTATGTGTCATTTTCTCAGAGGAAGGAAGTGATTGCAGTTATTTTATTTCCACATTACTGAGCAAAAATGTTTCCCTCTAAAAATATCAACCCAACAGCAGAATATTTTGCAGAGTGATCCACTTAAAAGTGAGTGGGAGATGGCCAGCAAGGATTGTTCTCTTTTGTGTTTACTTGTAATTTATAAACAAGTTCTGGCAGTCTTTTTTTTTTTTTTTTTTTTTTTTACCCTGAAAACACTAGGAAGGCAATTTTTATGCTTTTATTTTATTCATATTGAATTTTTTTTTCTTTTTTCTGTTTAAGACTATTTCCATAGCTGGAAAACTGACAGACACCTTTAAAAGATGAAATGGTGAAAATTGAGCAGTTGCTAAGAGAAAGTCCTGCTAAAACTGCTTTTTCTTTCTTTTTTTTTTCTTTTTCTTTTTTTTTTTTTTTTTTTTTTCTTAATGCTCATGCATTTTCAGGGACTAATTAACTTTTCAAAAGGACTTCATCTTTGGTGATTTGACCTCGCTTTCTTTTACAGTGTGAGCCACCCAGTAACCTCGGGAGTTCCACCAGGAAAACAAAGGATGGATGATCATGTCCCTGTTACAAGCAAACAAAATCAGAGCAGAGTTCTGAGGCCCTTAAATTCTGCTTTTTACCATGAGAAATACACTAAAACAACTTAAAGAGTCTCTAAATCAAGGTTATTTCAATGATAATTTGAAAGTAAATTGCAGCTGTCACCTTGTGACTTTTTCCAAGTGATGGTAATGAGATCCATAGGTGATTTCAACTGCTTAATAATAATGAGATTGATACAGGGAACGCTCAGATTGGCAACAATTTGATAATTGTGTGAGCAGGAAGAACTAGCCCTCCCTGGTGGTTTGAAAACATAGCTGAGATTTGAGGAGCTGCACAGAGCTCTTATTTAATCTGAGCAATTCTATAATGATGTGAAAAGGTAAGTGTTTTTGATTTAGTGATGTCTATATTTCAAGAGACGAGATGTTGGTGATAAAGGAAGAGAGAAATAAAAAAAAAAGAAAAAAAAAAAGGCAAAAGATGAATGGCTGGTTTCTGGAGACATCTTTTGGCTTAATATCTAACACCATGTCTGTCTGTGTGCATTTCTCTCCGTTTTCCCACTAGGAAAATAGAATACTAATTAGATTTTGATTACAGGCAGTTTTTAAAGTGTGGAATGCACACTCACATTTTTGCTGTTAAATTCTCCTCTAATAGCTGGACACAAGCCTTTGAATTTGATGTGCTATCAGGGCTGATCAGCTGGAAAGAAGCCATGTACACGTTGTTTAAAAACATGTACTTTTTTTTTTCCTGTGATCAAAATTGCTTGAGAACTTCCTGGTGATGAATTACAACTCCAGTGAAACACTTACTTGGAAAATTGATAATTCTTGATAATTTTTGGCACATTCATGGCTTAAAGGTTAGGAGGTGAGGATAAAATCCTTCGCTGTAGAAACCAAAGAGTTTGAGATTTCTATTAAAATTACTGAGGTTTAAATGGATAAAGAACTGTAAAGATCAGTGTTAAAACATGAAATACAACCTAGAAGTGCCCCAGGGTGAAGAGAAGCTCTGAATTCAGCACAGATGCTGCAGGTTGGCTCTCTTCAATCACCTGGGTCCCTCTTTTGTCCTGCTGAGGAACCAGGAACGAGGGGAGAGAGACCTGGATGAGTCCTCATCTCTCCCTTGACCAGCAAATGTAATTGAATTTTGTTGATGCAGAATAAGAAATACATAAACATACATAAATATATAAAATTCCTGAGCACAGATGCAATTTTTTAATATTCTAAATCCATTTTAGATACCACGCTTCCACTTCAAACCGGTTTTGGGTTGGGGAAAAAAAAAAAAAGCAATCTTAAAAGAAGTGCTGCTGAATTTGCATTTATCAGGGTGAAATTTAGCAGTTCAGAAAGCAGTCCAAAATGCTGAAAGTATTTATTTTGGACTGTATTAGACATCTTTTAACTGTAGGGAGAAATGCTAGAAAAAAAAAAGATGATGGAGGAGTTTTTTGTGTAGATGAGATAACTTTATAGAAATGAGATTATTTCATAGCAATAAGCTGTTGGAAAATGTGTAGTGTGGCTGGGAAAAATAATTAGTCAAAGCAGGAGCTTTGTGCAACACTGAATTTAAAGGAATGCATTGTCTAACAACAACTGATCTGAGCCAGACCTCATCTTTAGAAAGAAAGCAGCTCCTCAATAACGGGACTTAAAAAACCTCCAGCGAGAAGTTTCCCTGGGAAGTCCATAAATATCAATTAGGGTGTCCGTTAGATCACATCAAATATTTCCTTTTCCTCATCTGAGCCTTCCCTGGGCTGAGTTCCTCATGGTTTTGGTGCATCCCTGCACAAAGGTGTAAATCTTTGGATGGTCGGTGCCACCTCCAGCTCCCCATTTTTTGGTAAGTTCATCCCACAACCAGCTGGGCAGGGAGGAAACTCAGGGCTTTGGGGCCATGATATCATTTCCTCCTCGGTTTCCTCTCAGCCTCTTCTGCCAACAAATGGCCAATAATGGGCGATTTGCATAGGGCAGGAGGAGCAGGCTGAGATGAGCTTCAGTGCTGAATTCCCTGCTAAATGTAGTTATAAAAACTGGACTAAAGAGGGCAGGAGATACTCTATTTAAAAAAGAAATGCAGGCAGGCAGACAGTAAAACTCCACGGGGAAACAATAATATATATTTCAGTATATAATAAAGTGATTTATTTTCAATAAAATCTGTAAAACTGCTTTAGTTACTTTGACACCTTGATTAACTGGAGTTTCAAAGATATTTGTGTGTGTGTGAACCTTCTTCATACCAACAGTCCCGAATACTTTATTGCATCTGCTATTGAATATGTATGTTTTAAAAGCATTTGCTACACTGTAGTTTTACTGGATGTCAGGGACAAAATAGATTAATATTAGACCTCAGCCAGAAAGCATTTCTGTGGCAGCACATGAAATGTGGTGCTCTCCACTGCCGACGCTCTCCCTGACTTATTCCTGGGGATGCTTTATCCAGAGCTACGGGCTCTGGGAGAGATTTATTCCCTCTAAAATCGCTGATTACCATTATAAAACCCTAAAAAAAAAAGTTTGCAGCAGTTGAGGAAATTTCAGAGCTGGAATAAAAGGATTAGGAAAGGCAAGGGTGCATTGTGTGGGCACGGTTAGAGGGATCTTCCTGCGGGCTGTACATCAGGGAGTGGAAAAACTTTATTCCTCATCCCCTGCACCCCAAAGCAGCCCAGCACCATTAAGAGGTTGTGCTGCACCTTCCAAAGGTGCCAGAATTTTTTCCTGAAGCCTCTCTGGGGGATTTTTGGGGGATTTCAATGCACATGACCTCACACCGAAGGATGTGCAGCAAATACTTTCTCTTGCGAGCGCAGCGGGGAAAATTTCCATCGGGAGGAAATCCTAGCATTGAGAAAGGCTTTTTTCCTTTTCCTTCACACATACAGGCTCTGTGCTTCCAGAGGGTGGAGGATCTGTGGGAAAGGGACTTCTCCTGCCTTCTCCTGCCCAGCACAGGTGCAGGACTTATTTCATGCAGGGCATCCTTGGGTTTGAGCTGGACGCAAACGGCACAGCAGGGATGTGGGAGATGAGGGAATCACCCTGTCTGGAAGTTCTCTTCCTGCTATTTTGGAGCCCTTTTCTCCATACAAACATAAGGGTAGAGAGAACAAACAATCCTGGAATGGTCTTAAAATCCATCCCAGTCCACCCCTGTCAGGGGCAGGGACACCTTCCACTGTCCCAGGGTGTTCCAGCCTGGCCTTGGACACTCCTAAGGATCCAGGGGCAGCCACAGCTGCTCTGGACACCCTGAGCCTGAGCCTCACCACCCTCACAGGGGAAAATTTCCTCCCAAAATCCAACCCAAACCTGCCCTGTTTCAGATTAACCCCATTCCCTGTGTCCTGTCCCTCCCTCCCTTGTCCCCAGCCCCTCTCCAGCTCTCCTGGAGCCCCTGCAGGCTCTGGAAGGGGCTCTGAGCTCTCCCCAGACCCTTCTCTTCCCTTCTCCAGCCCCTATTTTATGAAAGCATGGCTCTGGCAGGACATGAGGGGCACTCAGCTGGGTCTAGACCCCACCAAAAGCTGAATCCCTGCTCATTCCTGTGCTTAAATAATGTGGAATCTTTCCAGGAATTTTCTGGTGCTGGATATGACCAAGTAACACACTAGCATGAATTTGAATTCTACTGTTAAATACAGTTTTAGTTTGATTTATTTTGTGCACCCTGTGTATATTCACAGACTGTATCTTACCAGAAAAAATAGAACAAGCTGGATTTACTTATTTTATATCTACTTAATTCCTACATGTTTTAGATATAAATAATACTACTAAAATGATAAAGAAGCACACAGTAAGTTTAATAATAAGACTGTATTTTTTTTTTCTGGGAGAAGAGGCAGAGTTTATTTTAAAATGATTCAAACCCCAACACCTTCAAGAATGTTGAAAATTTGCTCTCTTGTGTGTATTGACAAGCTGAGTGGTTTGTTTCTGCTTGAACATAGCAGAAGTTTGTTGCTGTTGTTGGTTAAGTGCTTCCAGTGTGTTCATCTCAGACAGTATTAACAAGGAATAAACAAGACCTCACTGGAGGTTTAGAGAACCAGCAGTATTTATGTGTTCAGGGCTCATTTTAAATAAAGATCCTCTTTTGGGGATGTCAGAAGGACAGAAAATCAGGACCACAGGTTTTCCCTGTCTAAGAATGTTTTTTTTTTTAAACTCCTGAAGCTTTTTAGGTTACTCCAGCCCTGAGTGTGTCAGTCCAGGGAACGAACCAAACAGTAAAAGCCAAATTTTTTTTGTACAGAAAGATTAGGAGCTGGTCTGGGGAAGAAAGTCCAAGAGTAAACAAAGGTTGCACGATTCCCTTGGGAAAACACTAAAGCTCTGTGCCATGTGTTAAATGTTCCTGCAAACCTCCCAATGTTGGTTTGAATTTCATATGCTCTGTGACACTTTTGTTAATGTATCACCACATAAAGCTGAGAGCAGAGAGACACCAAAACTGTACAGACAACTATGCATAAAAAGAGCATTAATAACTTCCTGGACTTTTTTCCAAGGTTTGTGATAATTTACTCCACAGAATTAAAGCTTTTTTTTTAAGTTGTCAGAATGCTAAAATGAAAAGTATGCAAAATTATTCCGGTTTGAGATGTAAATTATGCTGCCAGAAGGATGGGTGATGTATGTAATGGAAGAATTAGGTCTCTTAGACTAAAGCAGATTCTGGTAAATCATAAAATATGTAAGGAGTCTGTGGCCAGTCCTGGATTTGCTAAAATGAATATAAACATGATATAAATGTGATATAAATGTGATATAAATGTGATAACTTCTGCTGGTAAAGTTGGCTATTTCCATGGACAGACAATTCCCAGCAGCACAGTTTGATCCCTGGGGATCAAAACTGCTCAGGGTGTCCACATTCCCACTGAAGGAGTTTTACTCTTTTCCCATTATTTTCTAATGTCCAGCCCTGGCACAGCTGCTCAGGGCAGGGGTGGATCCCCATCCCTGGAGGGTTTTCAAAGCCATGTGGATGTGGCACTTGGGGACATTGGCAGTGCTGGGGATGGTTGGAATTGATCATAAATCCTAATCCAGGCTCTTGGGCTGTGGCCACCCCCAGGAAATCACTGTCCAGCACCTGAATGATGTACAGGAGGCATTTCCCTGTTTGCTCTGCAGAAATGGCAACCAGGAAGTTTTTTTAACTTTTATAGTGAAATGCACTAAAGCTCAAACTTCTCTCACCAGGCACTGAATAAATTCTTTTAGTCTGTGTTTATATCTGTGACATGTATATATACACACAGAGCTATGTACAGAATCTAACTCTGAACTTTCCTTCTTTTGCTTTTCCCAAAGGCTCTGGAGAGCTCTCTTGCCATCATCAGGATTTTCTCAGATTTGGGTTGAGTTCACCTCTCACATATTTGTAAACTGGAAAATAAAGTTACTGTGGAGCCTGTTTGACAAACTCCTTTTGTTAGTATCATGGCTTATAAAGTTTACTTCCAAGAGATGAAGACATGGCAGTGTTTATGCCCATAGACTGAAGCCAAATTTCCTTATTTTTTTTGGCATATAGAAGCTCAGGTTCAGTATCCTCAAGATACATAAATTATGCAGGTTTGACCAGAGAGCTTGAAAGAATTGGCACCCATACCTACAATTTATGGATAATTTCATTTTGCTGTCATATCTTCCCAAAGCTCAATCTCTAACACACCTTTTGAACTCTCAAGGTGTTAAAATTCACTTTCTGTTCCTCCAGGAAGACAGAACCTTGCTGGGATGGCAGGAGCAGGCAGCTGGGTGAAGTGCCAGCTCTCTGACCCAATTTAGCTTTCCTTTGCACCACTTCCCCACTTGGAAGTGGCCAGCGAAGAATTCTTTTAAAAGAAGAATGCTGGTTTGTCCTCTTTATCAAAAATGCTTTCCCAATTTTTGTAGCATTAGGCAATGCAGCCCATTTGTAACATCCATGGAACAGCACCCATGGCATGTCTTATTTTGCTGTTTTTTGGCAGAATTTGAGCTTCTTCAACCTCACATTCTCAGATTTCTTCCTCTGCAGCATTTTTGATGCTCAGCAGGTCCCTGATTCCAGGGCTGGCCCATCCCTTCTTAATCACCTTGCAAAACAGAGCAGCTTCATTCAGGTGATAATTTCAAATTGTTTTGTAGAGGATTAATTAAATCTGCGCTTTTCCATTGAGGCAGAATTCCTGCTCACTTTGGGGTGTTTTATACAGATTCTCTCTATTTATTCTTTTAAAATTTTAAGCTATCAATTCCATTTCCATGTTTCTGTGAAGTGCCCAAGTCAACCAAGTGCTGGTTTTATGCAGAAGTTTCATATTTGTGCTCCTTGTCTTTCCTAACTGAAATCTCTTGCAATGTTGTAAGTTGAAGTTCCTTAATTCACTTTTTTAATTAAGTGACTTTAATTTTTTTTTTTTTTTTTTTTTTTTTTTACTTTTTACCCTGGCCTGCACTACCTGTGGATTCAAAGGCCATTTAAACATTTATCTGGTTTTTTTCACCCTATTTCCAGAGCATTTCAATTCCCACCAACCCATCCAGCTTCAGTGTTCTTCTAACTCATCTCTTTAATTTCTTTTGATTGTTTTCAGCACAGTGATGTGTTCATCCATCACTTAAGACCTGCATTACACCTTTCCTGTATTTTTCACCCTTTTGCAGAAGACTTCCAGGATTTCCACACAATTTATAAATCCATTTCTGAGGAAACAAGAAGTGTATAACCATAGAATGAGTCTGTGTTTGCACACAGTTTTTGGGCAATTTTAGCCACTGAGAAAAAGGATGATAATGTTATTAATTTCATGTAGTGAAAGTGGGCAGTTGGGTACATGGGACAGACTTAAATAAATCAGTGAGGAAGAAGCTGCAACCTCAGTTCAGCTGTGACTGAGTGAGGATTCCATGCTGGACAGAGCAGAAACCACATTCCACAATTCCTGCTTCTCCTGGAGACACTTGTGTACCACTGATCCTGTTTATTAAACCAAATCTAGCATTGCAAACATGAAGGCTGCAAATTCCAATACTCCCAGACTGATGAATTTCAAGAAGATTTTGCATTTTCTGCTCTATGCCATAGGCTGAAGACACAGAACCTTGTTGTGTCTTCCCTGGGATCTGTGCAAAGAGAGGGAGCTCTTCAGCTGAGTTCAAAAAACTTTTGGAAAAGCATCTCAGGCACAAGGTGGGATTTTTGGGGCTGTCCTGTGCAGGGACTCCTGTGATCCCTGTGGGTCCTTTCCAGCTCAAGATACTCCACATTCTGTGATCCATCACAAGGCTCACCCCAGAGCTGAGTGCCAGCCTCCCTTCAAACCTGATGCCCTGGAGTTGTCATCCCTAATTTGCTTCATTTGCAGTCTGTGAAATATCTGAGTGCTTTAGGAACGGTGTTTAATTGCCAGGACCCCTTGGTGGGGAGAGTGATTTCTGTGCTAATAGATCAGGAGCCACAGCACAGGGATGTCAGCAAGGAGCAGCTCCCCAGGGCTGCAGGTAACAGCCCCAGATCTGATCCCTGCCTGGAGCTCACATCCCTGAGAGGAGCTGCAGCTGGCAATGAGCTCCTGCTGCCATCCAGAAAATCAGGGACTCAGAAATAACAGTTTGGGTTAGGGAACTTTGCATCCCGCCAGAATCTGTGATGGAGATTATGAATTATCTTTCTTTTCTTATATCCTCTCCACCTTGTGCACTGAGGCTGGTAGATATCAAAGATAACACATACAGTAATGTACAATGCATAAAATCATGTACAGTTATACAGATTATAAAATTATGCAGGTAAATCTTTGTAGTTAATTTTTTTTCACTCATCTTAATGCACAGAACAAGTGTTTGCTGTGAACTGAATAAAGAAATGTTTGCTAATGCTGCATCATTGCAAGTATCAAGGTACAAAGTTATAACTGGCCATAGCTCTTAAAGTCAAAACACTTTTTTTTTTTTTTTGGCAGCCTGTGAGTGAAAGAAAGGCAGAGACAAGGAGAAGGGGAAAAGAGAAAGGGTCTAATTGCTGCAGCCCTCCTCGAGTTCAAACTCATTGTAATTAGGCATTAATTTTTCTTAAATTAGAAATTATTAAAAACCTGTGGCCAGGGTTGTAATGTGAGCTGATCCGAAGAGGAGGCTTTGCTTTGGAGCCACTGCAGAATGAATTGCAATCTGAACAAAGTAAATGGCTTGTAAATACATGGAGTAATTGGGTATTAATGGGAGCTGTTGTGCACACACTGCCCAGGCCCCTCTGCAGCTGCAAAATTGGACTGTCATTCACAGATCTGATTACAGGAACCTGGTTTTAAAAACTCTGTAAAAAAGTGGGAAACTCGTGGTTCAGAGCACAAGCCAGGAGAGAGGTAGGTCAAGAATATTCTTCTCTAGGCAAACTATTCCATAATATCTCATTTCTTTGGGTTCTCTCTGGGCAGCACCCAGCAGTGGGCATTGTCAGAGAGGAGAAGCAGCTCTGACCTGGTGCTGTTGTACCTCTGGCATTTTGTGATCTGGTTTTACAAGGCTTCCTCATTAGAGAGGAGAAATTGCTAAATAGATTTTAAGTTAAAGCAGACAAATACCTAGACAGCCTACAACATAATAGGGGAAAGATCAAATTCTACCCTTGCTTAAATTCAAGCAGCTCATTAGCATTAATAGGGCTGCATGTGTAACTGATAGCAAAATTTGGTTAGTAAACCTTGAAGGACTTCAGCTTAAAAACAGATTTTTGTGTACAGGCCAGAGAAAAAAACAGCTGAAACTGATAAAATGCAATTTATACCACCATAACAACACTGCCTAGGAGTAAGATGTTGGGATTTTTCCCCCTTCAAGTGGGTAAAGATTGTTCCCAGACTGAAGCCTTCATCACAAGCCAACTTTTAACTGCAAGAGAAATGTCTGAACTGGTGAGTTAAGCATTGCAGACCTTTTTTTTTTTGATATTGAAAACATTACTGTGAAGTCATATGGTCCAAAACCACCGTGGTGAGCAGGAGCTTTGTTAGTGTGTTGTCTGCAAAACTGGGAAGTGGGATCATTCCTGTCGTAGTTTAACTTTTCCCTTAAATATATTTTGGAGTTTTGGGGGTTTCACTGCAGGGAGGTATCACACCTCAAGTATAACCTTTATTAAAAAAATCTTCATAAAGTCTTAGTTTAAACTCTGCACTCCTAGAAATGTTTTAAGGAGGTTTAGGTTGAATATAAGAAAAAATTCTTCACTGGAAGAGTTGTCAAACAAAAAAGAGACGACCAGGGAAGAGGTGGAGTCCCCATCCCAGGAGGGATTTAAAAGCCATGCAGATGTGGCACTTGGGGACGTGGATTGTGATGACCTTGGCAGTGCTGGGGGTTGGATCTGAAGGTCTTAGGAGACTTTTCCAACCCAAGTGACTCTATGACCATCATGAAAATGTCAACAATGTTGTGCTTCGAAGAAATTTTCGAATTGTCCTTTTGTGCTTCCACTTCAAACACAAATGAACGTGTGATTGTCATTTTCACCTTGTGGCAGTTCTGGTCAGAAATATTTCCATTCATGGCTCTATTTTAAATACCAGAAGTGTGTGCAGTCACAGAGCAGAGAAACCCTAATAAAAGAACTGTAGCTTCAAACCCGCACTTTTATTCCAGAGCATGAGACCCAAAACCTGTGAAATTTTGTCTTTCCCAGCTTTGTGCACTCCCAAACACAACTTTATGGTTCTTTCAACTCAGATTTGGCTGGCTGGCTGTGCCCAGAGGAAAAAATTATGGTCTGGAGATATAAAAGACATCCAGTGTTTGCCAAGAGGCTGAGGTTGCTGCATGCTGCACTTCCACACTGAAGAGTTTTAATTATTGCTACTCTGGTGTCAGTTTGGGTGAGACATTTCCCTCACATTCCCAAACATCAAACCCCTCAGGTACAACACCAAATATAATCTGTGGCCCTCAAAAGAGACTCCAAGAGTCCTTTATTGTCCTCCAGAAATTCAGAGCTTGGCCAGGTCACTGAAAATCAAGTGCAGGACTTGGCAGCACCTTGCAATTCCTGCACTTACTGAAAACTTGGCAACTCCCAGCACAGGGTGTTATCAGTGCCACCCAATCATCTGCTTGAAAAAGTCACAAAATCTCAACTGAAACAAAGAAAATGGAATCTTTTGGGTGTGTTTCTTTTTTTGTTGCTGTTGTTTTGTTTTTTTTTCCTGTGAGCAATAAAAACCAGGTACTTCAGCAAAGCAAGATAACTCAAGAGCTGATGAATAAATAATACCCATGGATGAATAATTGAAATGTAGTGTCAGATGCCTTGAACAATCTTTATCCTTGAAACAATGAGATGTGACCATGTGCAGTCTGCGTGCCAGACAGAGAGGGTGGAGGATTAAAAACCCTGACCTGGGAGCTGCACTCTGAAATTCCAGATGTTGAACAACATCCCATGCAGCACTTTGCAGGAAGCAGGAGCACAAAATTCCTGCCCTGAATTTAGGGAGGGCAGGTGGGTTTTGCCAGGTTGTTGTGTTTTCCCTCAGCTACTGAGGATGGAGGAAAATGCTGCTGGGTGAGGTGAGCAAGGTTATACAGGCTGAAATGTAGACAGGAAAAAGTTTTTCCAGGTTTTTCTCCTTAAAAGGGAGATGGAAAAGTTTCACAAGGCTGAGCTGCCTTTAGCCACTCTTTGCTTTATTTAAGAAAACCCATTAATGTTGCTCCTTCAGTGGTTTTGGTGATTAGCCTGGTGCTAAGGGGTGGCTTTGGATAAACGTGGGGAATTTGGCTTTACTCAGAAAAAGGAGAGAAAGAATGAGGTGCTCACATTATTTTTATTTTCTGGTTTATTTCTTGAGAATTCTGTTTTATTTCAAAAGTTGTGTTTTGGTTTGTTGTGTGGTTTTTTTTGGGTTTTTTTTTTGTTTTTTTTGTTTTTTTGTTTTTTATTTTGTTTTGTTTTGTTTTTAATACAAATGGAGGATTTTTTGAAAATGCCCACAAGGAAAACTCTTCTCACTTGATTTTGCACACTGCTCTTCACCTCATCTTCATACAAAAGGGTTTTTAAGGTTATCTGGGTAATTCCAGACTCAAGTGTTTCACTCTTAGAAGATCTCTGTGAACAGAGAAATTGTTGTAGAGAAGCAAATTCAAGGTGTATTGTCCTGCAAAGAATTTATTTCTGGAATTAGTATGAGAAAATGGGAATATAAAATCTCCTTTTTCCTGGTGTAATCTGGAGTAAAAGCATGGTTCTGTTTTTATGAATATTAGGATTTTGGCAAATGTTTTATCTTTGGGCTTTGATTTGAGATGTTAATAAATATAATTAAAGAGTTTGGAAAGAGAAATAGAAGAGAAAGAGAACTCCAGTGAGCATAAATTAAAACTGAACAAGGCTTGAGGATTTTTTCAGTTCACTTTCCCCACATAGACTGAAGTACCTCATGAGTATTTTTTACCATTGGCAAATTACCAGGATTCTAATAGTAGTTAAAATCTTATTGTCAGTATAATTAATATTTTATTTATGTTGCTGTTATGACTACTAAGACATCTTGAGCTGTGATAATATTTTAAATTTTTTAAGTTACAGAAGTACCCATCTCTTCAAAAAGTCCATCACCTGCATCATGGAGAAATCATAGGGAGCAGGAGTAGAAAACTGACTTTTTTTCCCAGTTTAATCTTGGATTTTGTTTCCTCCTTGTTTCTCCATCTTGTGCTGCAGAAAAGATCTGGATTTTGTGACTGGGCCACCAAAATTAATTTGAATCAGAGAAACACCCCTGTTCATTTATATCTACAAATACCAAAAGGCAAATGAAAAGTAAATCTAGATCTAGAATATTTTTTTTTCTTCTTATATTGCCACAAAACCAAAGAATTCTGGATCAAGGGTTGTGTGGAAAAGTCAGATTTAAACTTTAAAAGAAGATATATTGAGTGTACATGATATTCTAGAGTTGGGGTAAAAAAGATAATAAACTTTAGAGGAGCATGGAAATATCCCTGCAGCTGGAATTGCTGCAATTTTAGCAGGTGAAATCCAATTCTAGTCAAGTTTCTCTGAGTTCAAAGTTGCAGAGTTTTCTGCTTTTGAGGATGACACCCAAATCTGCTCCTTGACTTCTTCTTATAATTCTGAAATTTAGGATGTAGCCCACTCATTCAATCAACCTGGTGTTCAATTAATCCTTGTTAATGAAACAATTTTAAGTCATGGTGTGACCCAAAGCTTGTGACGTTTGTGGGGGAGAAAAAAATGTGGTGTGATGTTTTATTGTTTTTTTTTTTTTTTTTAACTTCTGCAGAAATGCAAATTCAAATTCTCCCTGTGTAATAATGAAGTGGATGAGAACACAGAAACTTCAGTGCAGTTGTGTGTGCCTTGGGGCTCTGTTCCTTCACTGAAGATCCAAGGATTCCTTGATGCACAAGCTGTATTATCTCAGATCACAGCTGTTATTGGACATCTAACCAAGTGATTCATCAGGGCTCCAAAATGAGCTGTTCCCCTCAGCTTTGGAGGAGAAAAACGCCAAAATTAAACACCCCAGACCAAAAAAATGGAGAAAGTCACACAAGGAGAGAGCTCATGGGCAGGTCTTGTTCTTTGACTGTTCTGCTGTTTTCTTTTTTTAAGGAGAATTAATCGTTCCTGTATCAGTAATTTCTCTTTACCTATTATGTCTTACACAAATTTCTCTCCTCTTGTGGCAAGTCCTTTGTGGCAGAGGTTTGAGTTTTGATGGAGGGAAGAAAACAGAAGATTGTTTCAGTCTGATTTAATTCAGAAGGAGGATTTTCCATGGGATTTAACCCACATACTCAGAGTAGGAATGTATTCAGGCTGAAAGGACCTGCCCAGGCTCACCACCTGCACGGTGGGATCCTGGCAGGGATGGATGAACCCTCAAAACCCCTGGAACACCCCCTGGACACATCTAAAACATCCAAACCAGCCCAAAACTCTCCTCCCTTCCCTGTTCCCCTGCCCAAACTCAAACTCTGAAATTTTAAATATTAAAACAGTACAGAGAGGTAAATCTTTTAAATAACAAAGGAGAATTAAACAGGCAACTTCTCTGGGTAATAACAAAGTTTTGTAGCTAATTCTCTCCACATACTGTGCAGAAAATGAATCCCATAAAATACAAATAACTTCTCCCTGAGCACCTGTAGCTTCTTGCTAATATTTAAAATTTATTTACATTTCATTTAAATAAATTTTAAGATTGCAGCACGAGCTCTGTGTGCTTGCATGTCCGTGCTGCTCCTGGAGAAGGAGTGGCTGTGGCATGAAGTGCAAAGGTAAATAATAAATCACTTTTGTCTTGAAATGTTGATGGTCTCTCCTGCAGTCTGCTCATTTTTTCGGCCTGAGATTGTAAAAAACAACAGTTTAAAGCTGAAATAGTCCTAAAAAGTGCAAGTGCAAAGTAAGTACAAGAGTAAAAACCTGGAACAAGAAATAAGTGGATTTGTTGTTTAAAGAGGTGCAAATAGAAAATCCTTAAACCAAGATCTCTTTAATGAACAGTTGTGGGTGTCTTGTGTTGTTACCCATTGGATTTTGTGCTTGCCTTCCCCAAAATTAGGGCTGTGTAGAGATGCTGTGCAGTTCATGGGATTTAATCTCACTGCCTGTACCAGGTGAGTCAAGCTCTACAAGGCAGGGCAGTGCTCACAGCATTAAAAGAGTTAATTTCTTAATTGATTGATTTACCTTTATTCTGTACCAAAAATCTGTGCTGTGAAGGTCAGGAGGGAATGGGAGCAGAGGGAAGAACATTATCCTTTCCAGTTCCTTTTCAGTATCCAAGTGTCTGGGGAAATTTTGTGGCTCTGCATCTACTTCGAGAATTTCTTTTGTAAACGAGAGAATCTTGTAACATTTTTTTTTCCTTTAATTATTTTTTCTTTAAGAAAAATCTTGTGGTAGACATTAAATTTCATCCCTGGAAGTGTCCAAGGCCGGGTTGGATAGTGCAAGGTGTCCCTGGTGTGGCTGGGTGAGCTTTAAGGTCCCTTCCCACCCAAATTAATCTGTGATTCTGGGATCTCATTTACCTGTGAGTAAAGTGTGTGCACAGAAAGCACAGAACAGCACAATAAATGAATGAATTGCTGAGGTTTGTGTTCCCAGCACTGCTCAGATGAAGTGGTGAGATGGCTGATGGCATTCCAGTCTCAGTTTTAATCTTGCCCAGGGTAAGGTAGGCTCGTGCTATTTTATTTGACCCTTCTTTTATGTTGCCTTCAGTGCTCTGGTACAGAACCAACCCAATCTAATTCAATTCACCACTACTTTACCCTTCAGTTAGAGCAAACCTACAGTGAGCACACAAAGGCCACTGTGATGGTATCTTCTTTGATCTTCAGCTTGCTCAATCTACTTCCTACTGTGCTGGCTCACAATTTCATTTTAATAGTTAAGTAGTTTGGACATCATTAAAAGAACTGTGTCTGGAGGCAGTGATATGGCACTGATCAGTTTGTCAAGTAATTCCATTAAAAAAAGTTCACAGCTCTGTCCTGATATGATGTAGAGAAAATGTCTCATTAAAAACAACTTTTGTAAAATACTTTCACCCATTTCAACTTAAAAAAAAATGAGGATAATTTCTGGAGACTCGCTCTTTCCAGTCTAATACATCATCTTCTTTTAATCTCTACTACTTCCTGCCTTTTTTTTTTCCTAGCAATTATTAATAATTTTGTTGCTCTGCTTAATTTTCATAAGTGGGCTCAAATATATTTTTGGAAGCTCTGCTAACGACAGCCCGGGTTATGAATTGGGCTAAATGCTTGTTCAACATGAAAGGGGAGTCAAATATCAACCTCCAAGCCCTGGGCAAGATTAAACCCCATTCCTTCCAAACTGGTGAATTCCATGGGCTCTGTAGCCTCACCCCATGGCTGTGTCCACAAAAGGAGTCAGTTGTGTGTCTGTCAATGAATTTATCCCAAAACCCCTCTAATTCCATGTCCCATCCACCACCTCAGCCCCTACAACTCCCTGAGCTTCTTCCTCAAAACTCTGCAAAATTCCTTGTGTACTCATACTTGGGACTTACTTCAAAAGTCACACAAATATTCTCAACCTAAAGCTTTTGTGAGGTTGGAATTTTTTATTACTTTATTATTTTTTATTTTATTTTATTATTTATTTTATTATTTTGTTATTTATTTACTTATTTGCAAGTGATCTTCCTTTCTCTCGACCATTATCTAAGAGGTAACGAGGTGGTGATGAGCTGGTGAATTATTTTTGGTGAATTATATAGGTTTGGAGAAGTCGTCCTGGATGTGAGGACCTGTTTTTACGTTGCATTTGGCCTGATTTGAGGCAGATCCTACCATATCTTTCTGAAATATGAGCAGATCACTTACCCTTGAAATATTCTGGCTTGAAGAGTGGGTTATTTTTTTTGGTTTTTTAAATGTAGAAAAACTGGTGAGCTGGCTCCACTTTTAGCACTTGTATTCCTTAATAACAACCACGTTCTCAAGGCACTGCATGGGAAAACTGAGCCAGTAATTTCTGACCATTTGTGTGGTGAGAGGGCTAAAAACTGGTTCCAAAATGCAGATTCTTGTCACTGGGGTGAGGATCTGCTGGGCTGCAGCAGGATGAGATGCTGGCTGACATGAGGAGGTGTTGGGGCTCTGTCTCAGAGCAGGAGCAGCTTTGATCCCTGTGGAGAAAGGAGAGGAACAGAAGGGGACTCAGAGTAGCTCCAGACCAATTTGCCTCAAGATGTGTCACTCTGCTTCATGTTTCTGCATTTGCTTTGGGACTTGAACCTGTCTTTTACATTAGGGTTTCAATGCTAAGAGTGAAAAAGGTGATAGGAAGGCACTGGTGCTTGGTTTTCAGCAGGTTGTTTTATCTAGGCTGAGCTTAACTTATCACATGCAAGCTGAAATTTAATCTGCACGTTAATATTACCAGTCTGTTTTTTACAATTTTCACCTGGCACACACCTATAGCAGGGTGCATGCCTTCAGTGCTGTCATCTGAGCTCATCTGAAGACAAGCTGCTGCCTGTGTGAATATTGAGGCTTGGTTTTGATGGCATTAAAATCAGTTTAATCCCTCCATCCACGTTGTCTGATGGAGCTGTTTTGTCAGGTGGAAAATAATAGATCTGGAAGAGTTTAAATAAAGTAGGAACAATTTATGTCCAGCAAATCCTGCAGAAGTAACAGATGTTAAAGCAAATGAGAGAATACTATCAAAAGTGCTGGTCTACAGTGCTGGTTTTGTTTTTTTAAGAAGTCCTTTAAAAAATTCCTTTATAAAAAAGTTGTTGTAGATATCCAGCTTTATAATTCTGATCAGTTTGAACAGGTATGCTCCACCTGCAAAGATAGGAAACAATTTCCAATGCATAAATTAACGTGGCTCTCCAATTTCCCACCCTGAGGAAGACACGGAAAAAAAAAAAAAAAAAGGCAGCGAGACAAACCCACAGAGAATACCTCGAGCCCTGGTATCTCTTAAAATAACAGATGAAAAAAGAAATTTGAAAGCAAAACAAAGAGATAAAGAAGCATCAGCCGCTCAAACCCCTTAGGTATTATACCTTCCAGTGTGCACCATCTGACTGACACACTTCTCCATATGCTGAGGAGGAGAAAGAACTATTCCCAGCTAACCCACAATTATGCCTTCATTATTTCTTTTTAATCTCCTCAGAGCTCCCATAGGGCCTCATATTTGGTTAGATGAATGTCCCTGCAACAGCCCAACTCCGAGAGCTCTACCAGAAAACTTTCATGTCAGGCTTCGTGCGCGTTTGGTCCGGAGCTATTTTTATCTTCCCCTCACTCTCTTTTTTCATCCCGTCATTAAATAAATTATTTTCAGGGCTGCTTTCAGTCTCTCTTATGCCACTGAAGGATTTGTTAGGATGGAATAGGAATAGGAGACAGTTCAGTGATTATTTTTTTTTTCTTTTAGAGGCGTTTGTATTTAGATTTTTTTTTACAGACTAGTTGATTTTTAGATGTACAGCAGGATTTGGACCACTTATGTAATTCTGTGCCAAAAAATTCACAGTAAGGACTAGTGTGACCTATTAGTCATTTTGAATATACTGTATATATTTCACACTCTGCTCCATGCAGATCTGAGATAAAAAGATATAAACAGAGATAAGTATTTTTGCCTACCTATTCTGTCTGTAAAGTTATTTTGCTTGGGGGCCCAAAGTATGAGCAGTATAGTATTAATATGGTGAAATTGCTACAATTATGTTGTACTCCCACATTACCTTTGATGTGATATTTTGCAAATTGTTCTGTGCAGAATTATTTTGCTATGGTTACATTGTAAATGTCATTTTGTGATGAGATACTTGGAGATGTATATAATGACTTATAATAAACTTTATGGAAGAATCATAAATAAGAGATTAAAATCTTATATATTGTAATGGTTTTTTTGCATCCTTTTTCTGTACCACCTGTCCTGGTTGCTTGGATTTTAGAATTATCTTTCTTTAGCAATTCAGAGTTTACTTGGTGAACTTAGTGCTGCAAGGTGATGGAAGGACAGGGCTGGCTCTTGTCAGTTCATATCCTTGATTTTTTTTGTCATACTGGGAGTTTTCAAGTGTTGGACTGACCAGTAAAACAGTCAAATCTTCCTTTGACTTCCAGATTATTGTTATTATTATTACTATTATTGTTATTATTATTACTATTATTGTTATTATAATTATTATTTTTTTTAAAATCCATCAACTTCTGTCTCTGGGTCTCAGCTTTCTGTCACCTATAATTTTATTTTCTGTTGTGGGGCTGGGAAAATGAATTAATGACTTGCCTTAGGTTTTGTAACTTTAAGGTGTCATCTTGTAGTCACAGACAGATGATTTAGGCTTAGAGAATTAATCTCTGCAGGTTCTCACCAGGTCCAAGAGAGTTATCTTCTTACTCCCTGTTCATTTTTAATACAAAAAAAAAATGCAGGAGCTGGATCCCCAAAGGATACTTTGCATCAAGAATCATGAAAGCCCAAACACACCAAAATACAGCGAATATTGACTGGAATAATTGTGTGTGAGGAAGAAGCTAAAAAAAAAAAGAAAAGAAAAGAACAGCAGTTACAGTATATTGAAAAGACCACATTTCTGCATTTCCAGAAACTTAAAGAAGAAATCAAAACCACGTTTGTGGTTTGGTTGCTAACTGGAAGCAGGAGAGTATCACATCTCTGGAGCAGGGTCAGACAGAACCTTTTACTGTGGCTTGTGCATGAAGGCTGCAGAAATACACTTAATGGGCTGAGAAAGAGGGTGTTGAAAATAGATCCACGAATGATAATTTGAAAAAGAAGTTGCCAGTCCCAATAACTTTCTTAAACCCACATCTTGGAAAGCATTTATGCTATTTTTGGAGCATGATGAAGTCCATCAAAAAGTGCAATCAGCTTTGAAGGCAATAAAATAAAAATCAGGTTTGCAATTATGGTCTGGTGAAAATCTTCAAAAAGTGGGGAAAGTTTCTCCATGAGACAGAGGATTTATAATGGCTTTTGTAATGGAAGATGTCAGTAGCTATTGGTAATCTTTGTATTTCATTAAGAGTAATTGTCTCAAGGTGTTTTACTGTGCTGTCCTTAGTAAAATTTTTATTTCATTCTTTTCAAGTGCATTAAAGCCCTTAATTTAAGTGTTTAAAGGACATTTTGTTCCCTTAGATACATACTGAAAGCATTAAAGATAAGTCAATGAAATCAAGATGTGTTTATCAGACCATAAGAGATCTTAAACACATCGTGGAATTCTGCTAATGAAGAAGGAATCCCAGTCAGTCAGATATAAAAAACTCACCTTTCATAATCACCAATCTCAGGACAAATTGCAATTATGGGTCAAGATTTGCCAATTTTTTTTTTTTTCCCTACTGCTTTGGAAAGCCCTCAGATGTGTCTGCAGCTTGGGTTTGTCGTGTTGCTCACGATTTCTGCACACTTGTACTTGCCAGGTGGGGTTTTCTGCGGCAAAATGAGAAAATAAACAGGAGGAGAAGGCAGCTCCACCCCAGTTATTTGCTGCCCACCCAGATTTTGCTCCTCTTCCTCTCTCTGCCCCCTCCTGATGTGCTGATGAGGGGCTGGTGTGGAGTCATCCTGGAATTTCTGGTTGGGATAAGCAGGGAATGATTCAGGTGGAAGATGTTGAAGGAATGGCTGGGCTGGCAGGAAGGGTGGTGGTTTATGCTGTAAACCTTTGTTTTCAAGGATGTTAAATCCATCAGCTTCTCTCTCTGCTGCAAGGTGATGGAAGGACAGGGCTGGTTCTTGTCAGTTCATATACTTGATTTTTTTTTTGGTCATACTGGGGGTTTTCAAGTGTTGGACTGACCAGTAAAACACTCAAATCTTCCTTTGACTTCCAGAATTTTTTATTATTATTATTTTTAATCCATCAGCTTCTCTCTCTGTGTCTCAGCTTTCTGTCAGCTAGAATTTTATTTTCTGTTGTGGGGCTGAGAAAATAAAGTAATGACTTGCCTCAAGTTTTGTAACTTTAAGGAGTCATTTTGTAGTCACAGACAGATGATTTATGCTTAGAGAATTAATCTCTGCAGGTTCTCATCCCTGGAATTTCTGATAAGCAGGGAATGATTCAGGTGGAAGGTGCTGTAGGCATTGCTGGGCTGGCAGGAAAGGTGGTGGTTTGTGCTGTAAACCCTTGTTTAAAGGTCATTTCAAATGTGTGTCACAGCACCCCTGGCACCTGCCTTGCTGCTGGCCCCAGGTACCTTTGGGCTGGGATTTTGGAAGCTGGTGTTGGCATTTTTCCTGTGGTAACTTGGACATGGGCACTGCTAGTGGATTTTGTGGGTGGTTTTGGGAAGCCAAACACGGGCTTGCAGCATTCCCTGAGCTGTTGGTGTGCATGGATTTTGACAGCTTTGCCCAGGTTTTGGGGTTGTTTGGTGAATCCAGCAATCACTCCTCTTGCAAGTTCATTCCTAGCCCCAGGCTCAGTCTTGTAAGGACACACTGTGAGCTGATGCTTAATTAACCACCTGCCTCCCCAACAAGAGTTCACTCCAGTGCAGTCCTGAAGGGGCTCCTGGTTGAGGAAAACCCATTTTTAAAATTAAAATAACTCATTTAATATTGTTTCAGCACTCTGTGTCCCAGGCAGGGTGGGGGAATGGTATCTCAGTGAGTTTTCAGCTTAAGCTACAGGTGTTGGAGGTGAAAGTTGCCTCTGAAGGTGTTAACTAAGACTTGCCAAGTGAGTCAAATCAGATCAGTCTTTAAATTATTACATTTTTTTCCTTGTCATGAAGCAAGATTGCCTTAAAATTTACAAGTGAAAGTTTCAGCCTAAGAACCACAATCTTTAAACTCCTGGCTGTTGCTCTAACTCCAGCTCTCCTCAGTTTGTTTAACACTGAAATGCTTCAAATTAAATGGCTGCAGCAAAATTAAATTTTCAGACCTGGCAGTGGAGTAGGTTCAATGAAATTTCTGTTTGAAGTTGTGTTGGGAGGGTGATTTTATGACCTGACACCTCTGTGTCAGGTGGAAAATTTCACCTTGTGTGGCTGAATTTTCGGGCAGGGCCATCCCTCAGCAGAAGGGAACGGACACATCCCAGTGATGTCCACAGATAATGACGCCACTTTCTCAGCCTAAATACCTTGGAATCTACACAGACAGCTCCTAGACAAAGGGGACACCAGCAAAATTCCCTGCAATAGATTTCTCCCTTCATAATGACAGGAACATCTCTCTCAATATTGCTCAGCTAATGAAGGAATAGATCTGCTGCGAAGTTCCTCGGAGGCTCATTTTCTTGAGTACAGTAGTAAAAGTTAGCTGATGAATGACCTAAACTGCTTAATGCTTCTACTTATAACTTCTGAGCAGCAAGGCATAGCTGGGAGAGAGCTGAAGGAGTTATCCTCGGGAGGCCCCAGTGTCCTTGTAGGTTGTCAGAGTCAATGAGCCAGGTTTATTTCAAATGGCTCCTTAAATGAACATTTATTTTGTGCCAGTAACACGTTTTTGATTAACAGCTCCTTTTGACTAATTTGCTTCCCAAAACAGCCCAATAAAGGACTCGTTTAAAACATAATTAAAAGCGTGTTATTGCTAGTAGTTAATACTGATTAAAACAGGCATTAAGACAATTATCGTTGAAGGAAAGTAAGCACCCCGTAGTCAGTATAGAATCCATTCTTACACTTTTTATGCATTGCATACACAAGTGGGCTGCCTGCCAAACATGCAGGAGTTCCCATTCTGCACACAACTGTATCAAAATTTGATTCCAATCAATTTTATTTTTTAATGGACAAGCAGCCTGACAATATTTTAGAACTCACGTTGAAGTTCAACTTTTTCTTGCCTGGTTACTCAACTGATAAACAAAAACTGTCCCTGTTACTGTGCCTTGCAGTGGAACTTTAAAGAGTGAGATTTCTTAAATACATCTTTAGTTTTGGGTTTCTGCAGCTTCACATTGCTTCACATTGTGAATTAAATGTTGGGGGTTTTTTTGGTTTTTATTTATTTTTTTTTTTTTAATTAAAAAGAAACAAAACAAAGTATTGACTGGTAGAGGTAGGATTTCTTTTAGGTGCAGAAATAGGAGCTAGTCTGAAAATTTTAGTCTTAATGTTTTCTGGTAGAATCTTATTTTGTGGCTGTTTTTGGCTGTGTTGGTTTTTTATCTGTTTATTTTTTTTTTTTTTTTTTTTTAATTTGGCCTTTTTGGATGGGATGTGTTTTGAAGGGGCTTTTTCTGTTTGTTTGGAGTTTTTTTTTGTTTTGTTTTGTTTTGGGTTTTTTTGTAGCTGAGTGCACAGGCTTTCCTTCAAATACATCCTGAGCTCCTCAGAAAATTCACATAGAAATAATGTCATGCTCTTCTTATTAAAATAATGGAATATTTTTTCCATCAGAGTGAAAAATTAAGGATAATTTTTAAGATCAAGGGATTTAATTATGACCCTGTAGCTGTTTATACAGTAATTATATCAAAAGACAACACAAAAATGTGGGTTTTGCCACTTTAAATTTTTATGTGAAAATTCTACTTGTCATTTCACACTTGCGTTTCTGCTTTGAACATCTTAATTCCTTAATTTCTGAGCTGCATTCTGGACCACGATTTTGCAATTTGCAGCAAAGAAAAATGTGTATCTCCTGTAATCCAGTTTAATTTAATAAATTTCTTAGAATGGATGAAGACTTTTGAGGTTATTTTTGTTATTTCATCTGCAGTTGAAAATTTTGAGGGATTTTAACTAAGGAGTTGCTTTCAGCATTGATTTCAGCTTTTTCTGCCTTACCTCAATGTAGCATTGATATTGGAGAATGACCAAAATTGTTATACAAGGTCTTAAAAATGGACTCAAGTAAATTTTGTTCTTATTTCCAAATGTGCATTTGATTATGTCCAGGTTTATTTATTTTTTTAAATTAAAAATAGGAAATTAAAATATATTATGGGTTATTTAGCACATAGTTTTATACCTTTGGCTGTAGAGGTTTTCACAGTATAAAAATAAATGAATGTTTTCCTCAGACTTTAGCACTACAAAAGTGCAAAAGTCAAAGCTTCACTGGGCAACCTGTGCCAGGGTATCACCACCCTCACAGGGAAAAATTTCTTCCCTATATCCTATCTAAACTTCCTTTTTCCAGCTTAAAATACTTCCTCTTGTCCTATCACTAAATTCCCTCTTCCTAAAGCCAACCCACACAAACCTAAAGCTGTGTCTGGAAAATCTTGATCCTGGTTCCACTCTGGAACTTCTCTGCCCTCCCTGGTTGGAGCCTGTGCTCCAGGTGGAAAGAAAAATCCATTCTGTTGAAAAGGAAAAAATTATAACTATGACTTTGCATATAATTAAAATCTCATAAATATTTCCCCCCCACACCCTTCTTCTTCTGAAAATATCAGACATGGATGTAATCCTCTCAGGGGAACCAACATCTCTCTGTTTATCTGTCTTAATTAAACTGTTTGTTAATTCTTGAGGATAAAGAAGGGGGAAAAAAATGTTCAGCTCCTATAGTTTAATGGATTTTTAACAATCACAGGTTGAAAAGCAGCAAAAATAAATAATGCAGTCGTTAAAACTAATAATGGAACAAAGGTAAAAAGACATCCCTGTAGGCTTGGAGAAGTAGGAACACAAACAGACAAATCCCAACAACCCTGCAATCAAAGGGTAGCCAGCTTTCTTGTTTTCCCACTAGATGGTCTGGCAATTAATAGCCCATTTGCAAGAACATCTGAGGACTGTGGGGCAGTGGGGGAGGAGAGAAATCCCAAGGATTTGAAATTGTAGCAAATAGGTGGTGGAAGTTGGATTTAATTGTGGATTAGATGTGAAATTTGGGGGGTTGATAATAAACTATAAGTGATGGGTGACCTAGAGCTCTTGCAAATGGACAGGAGGAGAAGTGAGAAGGGGCAGGAAGAAATAATTTGAGATTTTGGGGAGGAATGGCTTTGCAGACTGCAGGGATTGGGTGATTTCCATGGATAAGAGAGACGGATCTGCCAGCAGCACACAAGGCTGGAGATCTGCAGAGCTCCCTCTGGACAAACCCAGGAGGAAAATGAACAAGAAAGGAAACAGAAAAACTGATTTTCCATATGAAAACCTATGTCCCAAGACCCGTGGAGGCAGGAGAAGCCAAGAGAGTGGAGAGGGGTTTTTGGAGATGGGGGCAAGCTGGTTGGCCTGGGGATCCCATGGAATGGTCAGTGGGGTGGAGTGGTGGAGGTGTCCATGTCCCTGGGTGCCACAGGGACAGATCCTTGTCCTCAGGGCTCCCTGAATTGCACAAAATTTTCTGCAAATTACTTGAATCAGATAAAATAAAGCCCACGAGCAAGGATGGAGAGAGAGACAGTGGAGCAGAAACCTTTCTGCTTCAGCCCTGCCTGCCCCAGTCACTTTGAGCTTCCTCCATTTGAAAGTGAAATTTCTAATTTTATTCAAATAAAGCCTGGCTTTCTTGTGTTTAAAAGACTTTTGGTCTTTGGGGATCTCACTGTAGGTGATGGCTTCAGCAGATCCACTTCAAAGCTTTGGCAGATTCAGTGTCCTATCAGAGCAGACATTAATTAGTGAAGTTGTGGGCCCAATTCCTGTGGGATAGAACCCAACAGATACAATAGCATTATACTGGAATTAGTCCCCTAAACCTAAAGAGTAAACCTGCACAGGCAGAGCTCAGTGGCCAATTTCCAGTCAATTCCAATAAATATAGGATTGTGACTTAATGAAGGGATTGGAGAAAAAAAAATAAAAATCTTGTGGTTATTCTCAGATTGCAAAGAAAAAGATCTGGAGCTCTTTTGTATAAGAAGAAGAAAATGTTTGCTTAACAGCTCACAGCACTGAGAATAATAAGACACTCTTGTATTTGCTCAGTGTAAAAGAAAGCAGGAGATGTATAATGTGTGTGTATAAACATATAAAAATGGGATTTCTCATACAGAAGAGGAGGGGGGGGAAAAATGGAGTAATCTGTGAGAGGAAACAGGTGGGCAAAAATGGTACACAGTAGAATAAACTCATTATTTGCCATTGGAATGTATGCTATTACTGCTGATGTCAGATGCATTTAGCATTTGCCAGTCTATTAGAAGAGAAAATGAAGAGCATCTGTCTTAAAACTTCCAAACAGAAACAGCAAGCTCTGAAAGTTTGTGCTTTGATAACTTTCCTTCCCCACCACTCAGCAAGCAATTGCATATTGGAATGTCGGAGATGTCCTTGCTGTGGCAAGGCTTCCCAGATCCTTGCAGGCTAGTGAGGAGATGGATTTGTTGATATATTTTAAGAGGAGATTGTGTTTGGAAGGAGGAATTGGATGCTGAGCTTTTGTTGTGATAGCTCTAAGACTCTGTATTTTGGCTTGGAGTTCTGAGACTCCATTTGAGGAAGGGGGAAAAGGAGAGAGACCAGCAGAAATTATTCAGGTGTCAAACAAAAGTTTCTTCCAAGAATAAGATTTATTTCACTCTGTAACCCCTTGCCAGAAGTTTGTGTTTTTGGGAAATGAAAATTTCTGTCTTGGTGGTATTAGTAAAGCAAAACCAGCTGAGCACATTCAAACAATGGACAGAGTATGTCTCTGCTAATTTTGAATTTTCTGGCTTTTGTCACTGTATGTCACAACCATAATTATTATTTAAACATAGAGGTGAACTGCAAAACAGAAATGAAACTTTAGCTGAGAAATGCTGTATGAAAGAAAAGTTCCTGCTAAGTTGTGCAAAACTCCAGCACAGCTCCATGTTTTAATTTATCCTTGTTTAAAATTCTGTGCCTGCCATTTGCAATTACCCCAAAGAAATGTTTATTTACCCGTGAAAAAATAAGTTTGTGTGGTGGTTTTAGGAGGGTTTGGGCACTTTCAGGGATTGAATGATGAGCAGAGAATTACTGTCTTGGCAGAGCCACTGGTGCACACCTGAGAGCGTGGGTCAGTGCCAGGGATATTTCCTTCTTCCAGTTGGCAGATCACTTCTTCCAGTCAGTGTGGAGCAGGGTTTTGTGTTTCTCCAGTCTGGACAACTTCACATTTTAACTAAATTGCAATAGAGTGGGTTTCTCTTTTTAAAAAATGCAACAGAATAACCAATCTATAACAACATATTTCAAAAAAATCTATGCAAATTAAACCCTTTTCTCTAAAACTGGTAATTTGAGATAAAAAGACTTTGCAACTGGCTTCACATTGGCTTTCTGACACAGCCAGGTTTGGTGTTGGGACTGCTGATGGCCTGCATGGCTTGCTCCTCTCAGATTTTGGGAATGGTGGTGAGAATTGTTCAAATCATTACAGGTTAAAGTTCAGTTTTGTTGCTCCTACTCTGCAACTTCAGGGCTATTTCTAGAAGCCCCTATTTGTATAATATATTTGTATAAAATATATTGTGTGACATGGATGATATTCCAGATGTGCACGGGGCCGATTCCATCCCTGATGGAGAAATTCTGTCTTGGTATTCAATTGAAGCCTTAATCTGGGCTCACACTTGCAGAGGGCAGGGTTAGATTGGATTTTGGGATGGAATTCCTGGCTGGGAGGGTGGGCAGGCCCTGGCACAGGTTCCCAGAGCAGCTGTGGCTGTCCCTGGATCCCTGGAAGTGTCCAAGGCCAAGTTGGACAGGGCTTGGAGCAGCCTGGGACAGTGGAAGTGTCCCTGCCCATGGCAGTGAATGTCTTCTTTTGATATGCCACACCAGGACAAAATAACTCCTGTTTTCACTTTTCATCTGCAACCAGGTGTGATGTTTTGCTGTTAATATTTTTTATATAAGGACTTTTATTAGAAACATTAGGGGAAGACCAATAGGAAGCTTGAAGCAGGGAATAAAGTCACCTTTCAAACACTCCCTCATCTACACAGTTATAAAGGGACTTTTAAATCTAGGTGTATTTAAGCTCTTTGCTACATTTTAAAATGATTTTTTTCTCCCAGCAATTTCTGTGATGGGAAAGCAGAGCACAACTTAAAATTTGAGTCCTGGCCTGGATTTTGTTCTTAACCTGGGAAATGCAGGGTTATATGCAAACAATGGGGTTTGGAGATGGATTAGACATGGGATCTGCTTCAGGAATTATCACATAATGACATGATGTGTCTTCCTTAACTGGACAATAGTGTGGCCTTAGATGGTTTTTTTAAAGCTATTCTTACCTTTCTGTCCATGAAAACAACTCTTAGAAATGCCATTTACTTTTTATCTGATGTATGTGTTCAAATAAGATTTTAAATGTTACAAACCAGAATCCTGCATAATGACAAAAAATTCTATTGGTAACAGCAGGCAATGTGATATTAAGTCAGAGATGTTCATACACTCTGAATCTCTCTTGTATTTCCTTTTTTTTTCCCTCTGGAACAAACTAAAAAGGCTTTGGCAAGGCGGGATCTTACAACATCAAACTGTACCAAAGGCAGATTCCCACAAAGTGCTTGCACAGCACAGAAAGTTTAAGTGCTGGCACTGAGACAGGTCCGTGTGGTACAGAAGAATTCTTATATCTGAATGTTTCTATCTTGCAAGCCTTTAGATGTCAAACTTTAAGTGGAATTGACTGTTTATCCCAGTTGATTTTGACTAGTGACGCCTTCCAGGTTGGAGGGCGCTCCCTTCACTCTGTTTCCCATCAGCACTCCTTGACTACTGGCATGTGGTGCCAATTTGTTCCTTCTGTACAGAGAAGAAAAGAAGTTTGGATTTAATTTTAAGCCTTGACACAAGGTTTAATTTGCTAAAAAGGGGAGCTGTGCCATTGTAAATCTTGGAGGAGACACCAAGGTTGCAAAAATTGTCAGCCCAATCTGTTTTGAGCACCATTTCAGGCGTTCTATTAAAGGAACAATATTCCTTTTCACAGCTTGTTCAGCTGTGTCAAACCACACAGGTTAGAGTGGAGCTGGCTATTTATTGTACTTTTTATTGCTTTGTGATCAAGTTTTTATGCCAGGAGGGAAATTGATGTGCTGGAAATGATTTATCTATACTACAGATGGGAGAGAAAAAAGTTGGTTTTTTTCCTTTCTTTTTTTTTTTTTTCAGGTGAGTAAAGCTCAAAGCATAGCAGCTTAAGACTTTGCCAGAGAAACTCATAGAAAGAATAGAGTCACTTTCCTATTAAAACCTCCCAGAATTACAGAATAATCACGTGGTGGGGCTGCTAGCATGTTTTTTGAGAAGGAAACTCTGGTAGGACATGATGTTGGCACTCAAGCACTGGTTTATTCCTGGTGTTGACTCAGACCCCACTCAGCTCTAAAGGCTCTTTGGCCCCGTGTGCAGATTCTGATCCTGCCCAGGATGATGTAAATGCTCCCTCTGCCTTCACTGCTTAAACTGCAGGAGAGGAAAGGCTTTAGCATGGAACTCCTCATCTCTGCTGACAATGTGAATTTGGTCATTGACTTGGGGTCAGGGTTTCAGCCTCTGTCCTAATTCTTTGTAAATGTTTTCTGAGCCATGATGATATTACCAGGGAAGGGCAGTATGACGTGATGGGATTTGGTAAATATTTATTTCAGCTAGTCTGGTTTTTTAAAAAATAATCATTTGGAGCTGGTTAAAACCCAGAAATTTCAAAGTATACCAGCAAAGCTCTGATACATTAATGTATAATAAACCCTACACAGTATCTTGCTTCAGACTTTTCTTATTTTGCTTTTTAAGAAATGGATGTCTGACCCAATAGTTCATTTATGCTCATCTGTCACACAAGTCCTTTTTATTTCTTGGATTAAGTGCTACAGACCTAATAAATCATCGCTGCTCTTCTGGCACCATCCCAGCTCATGTTGTCAATCTGGGCAGTGTGCGTGTGTAATGTTTTAAATTCTGCAAACCAGCAAGTTTTTGTCAACTTTATGCATTGTAGAGCAAAGAGGAGAAACGAGAGGTGTGCCATGAGCTGCACAATTTATCAAAAACGTTGGTTTGGGGCATTTAGAGCTGGCATGAAATGGGACCTTGTTCCAAATATTCAATGCATTTTTTATTTAAAACTAGAACAAGCACTGCTAAACCCTTTGCCAAAACAGAAGGGAATGTGGACCCCATTTTCTCTTTGGATGAGCAAACCAGGTGGAACTGGGGAAGGGGTGTCCCTGTGAGAGTTTTGGAGCACGTGGGGCAGCAGAAGTGTGCAATTCTCATCTCTGCAATTCAAACATCATCTCACACACCCCTGAGCACTGGCATTTTGATTTTCCCCAGACTGAATGTCATCTCCCTGTTCCAGAGGATGGGATTTATGGAGAGGAGGTGTTGGGTGCTTTGTGGGAAGGAGTTTACTTGTGCACAGCTCCTGATTTATCAGCTCTGTTTCCCAGATCTTTTTCTCCTGGTTTTCCTATAGATCTTTACTTCTCCTGAAGGTGAGGGAGGTGTGTAGCTAGATCCACCTCTCCTGTTTTTTTCCTGCTGCTCTCTAACTCCTTAGTGGGAGATCCAATTAACCCTTGAGTCAGAAATCCTGATTTCTGAATTGCAGCTGTCACTGGTGTCTGACATACTTTTGATGGAGTTAAGGAGATTTAATCATGCACAACAAATACCATTTATAAACAATATGCCACATGTAAAATTCAACCTGAATTTATGGTGTCCTACAACACTTCATGGGGATGGGTGATGCAGAGATTAGGCTGTGATTTATCATCTTTCTAGAGCTAAGTTGACTACAAGAGGCTTTCTGCTCATGAGTATTGTATGTTTATTTTATTGGATGATGGCACACTGGGTTTCAGAGCACAGAGGAGTCTGTACCCAGCTGATCCCTATAAACCAGCCCCAGATCTGAGCCTGAGCAAACCTGGTGTCAGCTGCTGCTGAAAAAGGCCTGATGACCCAGGGCCAGCCCTCCCTCAACGCCAGGCACAGGATTTGAGTCAGCTGCCGAAATCCAGCTGGAGCCCTGGGAGCGCTCACCTCCCCCTGCCCGCCAGCAGCACGAGATGCTGTCAGAGAAGGGAAGGAGACCTCTCCAAGCTTCCTTCTCATTCCAGTTATCCCAATATTTCCATTTAGGGCAAGGCAGCAGTTCTGTCTGGGGCTGGAGTGATCTGCAGGGTCTTGTGATGGAGCACAAAATGTTGTTTACCTGCAGCAAACAGAGAAATCCTCTCGCACGTGAGCGCTGGGAATGTCTCAGGCATCCTCTGCTGGTCCACACAGACAAATTGCATTCAGAGGCACGCAGTGTTTGTGCAATTAATCAAGCCTGTTCTGAAGCCAGAATAATTTGGAAAGATGACCATTTATAGAAGATTTGTTGTTTGCTGACCGCAGTTACAATTATCTATGAGAACAGATAGGTCAGATTTATTTAAGTTGCTTTTTTTGGTAAAAGCAGTATATTCTGTTAAAATTGGCCAGCGAAAAGATTTGTTTTCATGTGAGTGTGTATTTCCACGCTGTGGAAAAATGGTTATTTCATAAGCTTGAGCATCAATCTTTGGATTTACACAAATTTAAAGTTATATTCCTAAGAGTTTTGTAGCGGGAGCCAAGAGTTATTTTCTGGTTATTAATCTTTCTCCCCTATCCAAAAACATCCCCAAACTTTGTTTAGCTGTACAGTCTCTTCAGACTGTTGATTGTACTGTACTGGGGCTGAGAATGTTGGAGTTTATGCAACCAGTCTCTCTGTTTAAATTTCAATGACAGATCTTTTCATTTTGTTTACAGCCAAATAACAATGCGAACGTGTCACGCCACAGCCGCGGACGTGGTGTGCGGCCGTCGCAAAGGGCACTCACCACATCGATTCCCCCATCTTATCCTCTTCAGAACTTATTAAAAGCATTTCATTGTTGTGTGCCGGCTATTAGAGAGCAAAAACAAGCTTTCCTTATTTACACAAGGATGATGGCCAGTCGCTGTGTCTTGTGGGTTATTGGTTGTTTGGTTAATCACAGAGCTCTGTTATCCCAGCCTGTTTGGAGTTTGCAGCTAAGCAGAAAAGCCACACATGGCACAATGGTGAAATGTTTCACTGCAAACCCAAATACTTCAATAAAATCATATCTTTAATCTGTTTATAGCCCTGCAATATTTAAATTTGCTTGCATGGCTTTGATTATAAACTTTTACGTAGATTTCTCCACGCTGGAGTTTTTGGTAATGCGAACGTCAACGCGAGGCAGATTTCTGGGCATAATTAATGCTAAGTGATAATTTGCAAGTGAATTCGTGGAGTCTCTTCTGGGTTTTCCATCTGGTCCTTATCATGCAAAGATGTCCAGTCAGCAGTGTTCAAGTTGTTTGCAAAATTCTTCCCCAGCCTCTCCAGGCACAGAAAAGTCTCTTTCTATATCCTCAGTGAGGTTTCTTAACCTTCTTAACTTCTGTTTGCTCTTAAGGAAAGTGTAATAACTTCCAGTTGCTATAATGTAATTAATTTCAGTGTTTCCTTAGGATTTTAACAGATTTTTGAGGTAGGCTAATGACGCAGGCTTAGCTTAGGCTCTATTTTTGCCTACTGCAAAAAACCAGCTCACATCCAAAAATCCTGTTCAGAAATTCCTCAGCCTCTGTATCAAAAATGGTTGAGTGTTTTCCTTCCTCTGCTTTTCCTGTGGTGTGGAGCACTGAGCAGCTATTCAGGAGTGATGTTCCTCTTTTTTTCTGGTGTCCAGCCCAAACTCAGTGGTAGTCAGTTTATATCTGTTTATATCCATGCCAAGACTAAAATCTCTTCCTCATTTACCTTTCAGCAGTGATATTCCTCACCTACTACTGTTTTTCTAGGATTAATGTGCCACCCTGAACTTGTACTTGTACATTTATTTTAATCTGACCATGGACACACGACACATTTATAGGACATATTTCTTTACCTTTCTGGGTATGGATGATGCCTGTTAATTTTTATATCACCAGAAAACTTCATGCTTCTCTTTAAGGCAAAATCATAAATGAAATGTAAAGGCTTATTTTAAAAGTCTTATTCAAGGAACTTCTCCAGTATCTCTCCTCCAACTCGAGAGCACGAGATATTGAAGTTGGCACTTCACAGTGTTTATTTTTCACTCTTATTTTGCTGCTTTCTGTATCATTTTTCTTCCTTCCACCTCAATTTCTCTGTGATGAGTGCTGTGTTTACAAGAGATTTTCAAGGTTCTTTTCAGGGTTGATTATCACTGTCTTGTAAAAACATTAACTATCTCTCTCTCTTTTTACAGAAAAAAGAGTTTAGGGTTTGCATATGTTTAACATTCCCCAGATAAATCTGTATTTTTCTTTTTTTCTCCTCACTTAGAATTTTTTTAAGCGTGAAATTCAGTGACTTAGATACATTTGCTCAGAATTTCTGGATGTTTGAGCATGTAGGGAAAACAGTAGATCCAAATGGTCCCCTGGACATCTGGAAATTTAAGAAATTTCATCTACAGAGAACAAGTGGTTTAGGGCTTGTGATGGCAGGAAGGATCCAAGCTGCATGATCAGCAATCATGAATTTTATAGATCATATCCTCTGTGTGCACACAGAATCCTTTTAGAAAAATATGGATGAACTGGGTGATAATTGTTAGTTATCCCACTCAGCATGTTCTGGAAAAACAGAATGCAATGAATGCAATGTTTTTGTATTGTATTCCCACAGTGGGGTTGGGAAATGGAAGGGAATGAGTGTCCCCACATAGGGATGGGGGTTTAAACTCAGTTAACTCAGTTTACTGTGCTCAGTAAACTCCAAATTTTGCCTGATTTGGTTGTTCTATGAAATTTTTGCCTGTTCTCCATATAATTTATATTTGGGTATTATCCAGTCTGGGGTGCAGCTTCAAGACTGTTCTTGTAGCCCAGAGAGTGGGGCTGTGGATAGAACTGAGCTCTGAAACTCAGCTGTGTGCTTAGGAGACTTTGTGACTTCCTAGAGCTGTAGAATAATTTGTTTTGGGTTAGGAGAGATCCTAAACTCATCCCATTCCACCCCTGCTATGTGCAGGGACACTCTCCACTGTCCCAGGGTGCTCCAAGCCCTGTCCAGCCTGGCCCTGGACAATTCCAGGGATCCAGGCACAGCTGCTCTGGGAACCTGTGCCAGTGCACATCTCTGGGTGCAATATTTGTTTTATGTGTCAATAAGAGTCTCCTCTGAGGTGAGCTCCACCCTCATGCTGAGGTGGAGACCAGAAGCCAGATGGATGGAATGAAGAATGAGAGGCAGTGCTGTGGAGATGGCACAAAGAACAAAAAAACCTCCATGAGGGGACTGAAAAACTCTGGTCATGCGTGGATATTGTCAAAATCCTCCAGCGACTGGCCAACAGATGATTATGTGCATCACCATTATATAAAAAATATTTGCAAAGGAGCCAAAAATCTGTTATGTGAACTTGCAGGAAGTGAGGAAGAACATGGCAAAGATTTTGAATCAAACACCCAGGAAACAAACTTCTCAGATTTCCAAGAAACACTTTTTCTTTGGAAAGAAAACATAAACACCCCCGACTTTCTGAACAAATGCATGTGAAGTGTGAGTGACTAAAGGATTAATTCTTCCCCTGCATAAACCCAGAATGAAATACCCAAATTCTCAATTATATGGACTGCTTGGTACCTGAGAATGCTTAATAGATACTGGAAGGGGAAAATGTGTAGCAGAATTATCAGGCCAAGAGAAATCCCATTCACATGCCTGAGAAAACTTCGGGCAACGTCTCGAAAGGAAAGTTTTGGAAAAGCTCTGGTAAGAAAACAGAAGCTGTGAATCATGCCATGTGGTATTAAAGAATTTAGAGAGCACACTGAGAAGTTCCATATCAATGCTTTTTCTTAAATATATTCAACAAAGGGCCTATTTCCCTTCAACACTTTCAAATTTCGGCTTTCTCTCCCTTCTGCTTTTTAGCAGAAGAACTACTCAAAAAAAACTTACACAGTTATAGCTTTTACTGTAAAATCCCTGGATTTCTTGCCTTTTTATTTTTCTGCTTCTCAATTGGCTTAGAGAGAATTTTAAAGTTATAGCCTAAAAAGGGAATATTAAAAGAAAGAGATTATAAAAGCAATTGTAGAAAAGTTTGGGAACTCACAACTTGTAACTTTTGCAGGGCTGCATATCAGAACATGTCATTTTGTGCTCCCACAGTGCTCCAAAGTGGAAAAAATAACTTAGTGAATCTTTGATTTCTTATCAGCTTTGCTGATCCATCAGTACAATTTTTTTTCCAATAATGATGGTGGGAGAAAGAAATTCAGACTCTCGGGCTCCGTGAATAAAGCATTTTAGGAACTCATTCTCTGATCAATTTAGCTTGAATTTCAATTAATATTTGTTGAGTCTTGCATGTCTAGAAGTGTAAATCAGTTAAGGAAGATGTTTTGGGATTCATTGTTTCATCTGATTCCTTGGGATAGACTGAGGAATTGGTATTGAGTTGCCGGGAGCAGCTGAATATGGGAATTCTCCAACTCTGCTTTGAGTTATTTCCTATTTCTAATCAAAGCTCACTGCTGTAACCTACAGAAATTAAGAGGTTTTGTTGCTTTTTCATGTAGGTTTCTGTTTTTTGCATATTTGTGTTTTCATTTTTTTCCCTATAAAATAGAAAATTATTACTGTGGGCCTGGTTTATGCAGGGGTTGAGATGGATCATTCTGAGGTGATTCTTACCTTGGAATATGGTCAGGGAGCAGAGCATCACACAAGAGCAGCCCCAACCTTCAGGCAGATCCACAACTCTGTCTCACTTGTGATCTTCTTGTTTCATTTGCAGAATATGTTTATTTTCCATTTTTCTTGTAAGATCCAATGAGGTCTTTAAAACAAACGTTCGAATGGTGGATTAATGAAATTAATGACAAAAATTCAGGTTTTCATTCCTTTTTGTTCATTAGACACACAAAGCCCTGCAGCTGTAGGGCCAATCATTTTTGAAATAGTCCCTAAAAATTTTATTTTCCTGTGTACATTAAGTAAATTTTCTATATTTTGATTTTAATACTATAACAAATATCCAGGATAAGCTAACATTTAAGGAAAACTACATTTTAACCTCTCAGGCTTTTCATTTGCTGTAATAGATGGGAATTTTCATTTCTTCTCTATCCCCTCAGCTGAATGCTGTAAAACCTGTTAGTGGCACTGAAGATTATGTGGGTGCTTCTATGGAGGAATTCAGGCTGCATTTTACTTTTATCAAATTGTTAAAAGTGGTGTCACATTTTCAACCCAACCTGGGACGTGGGGACCTCAAAACTCTTCCCAGCCCAGGTCTCTTTAGTGGGATACAATCAGAATATCAAAAAATGTCCTTGACAAAAGGCAGATATTAATTACAGTTTGTGTTATTAGTAAAAATTAGTTTAGGCTGAAGTCTCACTTCATGTCACTTGTCACTCAACAAGTCTGGTAAGAAAAAACATAATTTATGTTGTTATAATAAAACATTTTAAGTATTTTCCTGCATAATAGTCTCTTTCTATATAACACTTATTATATTTTTTCAATTTTTTTCCCTCCTTCTTTGGGTTCTTTCCTCTCATTTTATTGGTGTACCAGTTTAAAAATAAAAACAGTGTGAGCTGACATTTACTTGCATGTGGGGTTTTTATTAGTAGATGTTCACAAGTGGATTTTATTAGAGTGGAAATCTGTAAAGTTGGTGACATATCAAACTGTGCTCAAGATGCATCTTTGTCATAAAACATTGATGTCTCTCTAAACTGTATTTTTCTCAGTAGAATATTTAGAAAATAAAAGCACACAATTTTATTTTTAAGCATGTTTAATTGAAGTAATGATACTGTACTTCACTGCAATATACTGTATATTCCAAACTGACTATTTTGAGTAGTGATTTTTATTAGACAAGACTTTTGCTTTACATTTCTGTAGATTTGTTTTACTTTAATTGTATATTCTGCCATATCCATAAGATTTTGAAAATATCTGTTTTGTCCTCAAAGATTTACTGAATTATATTTTACTTTTAGAATTAAATTAAATGGCACTAGGTACAACAAATGAGAACTGCAGCCTGAATCATTAATTAATTATTACATTTAAAAGAGTTTCTTATTTCTACAGTGATTTAGTGCTCCTGTATGATGTGGGATTACTGATGTATTGAAACATTATTAAGCTTTCTATGAGGAATTCAGGATATTTTATTTTTTTTCCTATTTTGAATTGATGGAAAAATATGTATACAAGGAAAACCACAAACCCTATATATGTGTGCTTTGCAAGACTAAGAAATTGGTTAAAATTCTGCTGAAGTTCATTAAAAGAAGAATTTTAGGCAGAGTAATCCATGCTGGGAGTCACTTATTTCCTTTCACATCAGTGCTGTTTCTGATGTCTGCTTTTTCCTCCAGGCTTGGCAAATATATTTTCTGTTTTAGGGGTGGCTAAACTAAAGTAGAGATTATCCAAGCTAATTGTATTGATAATTTCATTAACCAGGACCTGAGTGGAAAATTCTGCTGTAACCAAAGTTTAATCCTGGGGTGCATTTAAATACAGAAGAATTATTAATTTATACCAGCACACATCATTGCAACATGACAGATACTGGCAGTTCCTGCTTTATTTTTTTTTGTGTTTGGCAAGTTTTTCCTCTCTGCATATTGCAGTGGTGTATTTTTTGTTTGTTCAGCACTTTGTTACACAGATAAAAGAAATATCAACTTCAAGGTCTCTGAGCATGTCCTGTGCTGTTTTCTCTAATAAATGGTATTTTTGAACTCTTTTCACACAAATGCTGAAGTTTTCTACCTGTCTGTCAGTGCTTCTGCAGAAAGAAACTCAATGCGCACCAATTAAACAATTAAACCCAAGATAATGATGATATCTAAATGATGTTATTTCTCCAAGTCTCAAATCTGGGCTCTGTCTGTTGTTGCTGACTCTCCCACCAAAGAGTCTGGCCACTTCCCTCTGGCCAGAGAGCATTTCTGGAATTATAAAATGCATTGGGCTTATTTTTCCTTCCCCTCAATAGGCAAAGCTTAACAAACCCAAAGCCTGCTGGACAAATAAAAAGAACTAAAGAGTTGAAAGAATTTGCAGAAAAGGCAGTTTCAGGCTTCTTTAACAATGCACAGATGCCAAAAGGCACAATGAGGAGGAGATTCATATCAACAGTGTGACAGATATCTTTTATTCTGCAGTGATGCTGTCAGTAAAAGCAATTTAATATGGACTCCTACACTCTGCCATCTCATTTAGGCATCCAGGTGACTCAGTAATGCACCCCAGGAAAATTTCTCTTCAGATATTTACAGAATCTGTAGTTTTCTGACACAGAAAAATGTGCTGGAAAAGGGCTGAGGAGAAGCAGTGCTTGCTCAGGGTGAGATTTTTTTCCAGGGAAGTCACAGGGAGTAGCAGCATTACAACATTTTGTGTTTGGTGACTTTTTAGAGCTTATTTACATTTATCTTGTTGGTTGAGACATAAAAAGCAGCATATTTTGTAGCATCTATTCATTCAAAGGCTTTATAGCAAAGACTTTTCCCTCCAACAGCTAAGGTTAAAATCTGTGCTCTGAGAATTTGTTTTTGTGTGGAAATCAGAGGGGAGAGGGTCCAACCCATTTTTTGGGTTCTTCTCACTGGGCTGATCACGTCCCTCCATCCCAGGCTCTCAATAAACCCTTTTTATGGGACAATTCTCCTTTTTTTTTAATGGGATAAATTCTACAGATCTTGTCTCTTTTCCTAATGTTTGAAATTGTACTGATTTTTCAGCTAGTCCAGCTGCACTGACCATCAAACCAACTCATAAAGAACTTTTTGGATACAATTAGGGCAGAACACAACCCTTTTCTTTCTAGATTAATCCTCAGTTCCCGAAAAGCATTTTTTTTTGTTTTGTTTTGTTTTGTTTGGTTTGGTTTTGTTTTTTTCCCTCCAGTGGTTTAAGGAGGTGGTGACTGAAATTACCAAAGGAGTGATTTGCAGGATCTATGGAGAAATGTGGGAATGGGCAGAGAGGTGTAGGCAGAGCTGGCAAATTCCTTGGGATGCACCTAAATTCCCTTTCAACTACTTTTCCCTCAAAACACTCATGGATGAGCAAAAAAAATGCATTTCTGAAAAGTTATACTTTAGGGCACAACAGTTTGTAAGATAGAAGATATTGTAGAATAAACATAAAATAATGTGGCAGAATTAAGATTTTTTGCTCATCTTGCTACACACAAATGTATGTAAAGATATATAAAGAATTGCAGTTTAGGAGATACTTACTAAGAAAAGGAGTCATCAACAAAAAGGTTTAAATTGTCCAACCTGAAAGAGAAATCTGTGTTCTCATTCCTCTTTAACTGGAAGAGGAAAATTTTTTAAAAATGGGTAAATATTCAGGTAAAATCCATGATGCAGAATTAAATACTAAATATCATTAAAACCTTTACCAGCAAAATCCATTTTTAAATAAATTACCAGTTTACATTGTCTCAGACTTTATTTCTGGTTGTTTTCATCAGTGCTAAGTGTATATTCTGATATTTTGACAAAATAAAAAGGTAAAAATATCTTTGGATTTAAATAGATGAACAAAGAGATGCTGCAATAATGAAAATCTTTCTGAGTCTCTAACGAAACTTCAGATGAGCTGTAGCTACATGAGCTTGTCTCAAATTTGAGGATTTTAGAATGTTTTCTGTTTTGCTTTGGGTTATCATTGAACTCAACTCCTTTTCTCATGGGCATCACTGATCCCTGATCCCCAGACCAGGTAGGATGGGAAAAATCTCTTTTTCATTAGACTTCCAGCCCAATGCTCAAGTTAAAGATTACTGGGGAGTGGACAGGGGATTTCTTTAGGCTGAGAGAGGCAACCCAAGAATATTTTTTGAGTTTGTTTCCACTTCTTTGGTGCCCAGGGTCCCGAGCATCCCAGCCCATGGAGTTTGTTGCCATGGCTGGATGTCAGCTCCTGGAAACACAGGGATTATCTGGGAAATGCACTCTTCTTTCAAACTTCTCTCTCCAGCCCTGTTTAATAAATGATGTGTTCATGATCTTTTAACATCAGTAACAATTTGTTAGTCATATTACAGTGCAGAAGAGAGAGACTGGGAAGTTATCTGAACCATTTTAAAACTTAAATTAGCCACCATAAAGTGCAGAATAAAATTATAAAGACTTTCTTGTAATACAAAATTCATAGAGACAAAACTCTAATTTCCTGATGGATATATGATATTAATGTAACGGATACCTCAGTGTAGTTAAATTGCATTAAATGGTTATTAATGCTTGAATAAACTTCAAGGAAGTGGGTACTGGTTGAAATGGGATAATATTTTGTTCTGCTAAATTATACGTTAATTGGTATTTCCTCTCTTGTAAAAGGACCTAAAGGGCTTAATAAAATATGTGGTAGAAACATTAGTTTTTCTTCTTGAGATGTTAAGTCTAGAGCTTAACTGGAAACATTTCAGATCATTCCCAGAAAATTCATCAGCACTCGTGATGAGATGGCTTACAGGACTTCCCCAAATAAATAATTATGGATTTCAGTCAGGAGTGCACAGGGCAACAAGCAAGGAAAGGGAAGAAAATCTGTGAGTCACTTGTTTGTAGTTTTATTTTTATTTTTGAAATTGTATTTTGCTTAGATGTAGGTAACTGGTTCCAGTGAAATATAGTGGGTAAGGAAGGCTCTTGGATGGGAGACCACTGCTCACAGGGTAACAGAGGGGACAAAAAAAAAGCCCCAGTGCCCATCTCTGCATAATTCAAAGAGGTACCAGCAAACCAGGAGGAGATTGTTTAATAAAATCTCACTGAGTAGTTCAAACTTTCCTGGAGTGATTTTTACTCCTTCTTTGTAGATGAGCTTATTCCTCGTTGTGTCAGAACTGACCAGAATTTTATTTGAGGACTAAGTATGATGTTCTTAAATGGAAATATCATATATGGATGCTCTTTCACTTTGGGAAGGAAAAGAGAGGGGGAAAGCCATCCTTATGAATATATGTATTTTATATGTATATGTGGATTTATTGGTATTATGGATAATCTTCCTTTCACTCATATATTCAATAATACTGTGCTCAATAATTACCAAAAATGAAGTATTTCCAACTTTTCTTTTGGAAGAACTTTAGTTGATGGGTGGCTGAATGCCTACAGAAAACACCAACACCAAAAGAAAGTAAAATTATTTCCTTAAGGACACAGGAACAAGTGAGGATGTCTCAGCCTCTGGTTTTCTAAAAGCCATTCATACTTTGCACTTTGTTGTTGGGTTTTCCAAGGTGGTGCAAGGTTATGTTTTCTCTGCTCCTCCTGACCTCCTCTGCATGTTAAAATCAGACTCTTCCCTTGCAGTGTTTCTCATGAATATTTTGTTTTTCAGGTGATGTTTTCTGGGAAGCACAAGCTGAGATATTCTTTCTATGTAACTTAAAGCAAATCACTGGGAGGAATGAGGTTAGCCAAAGTTTTTCAGCTCTGTGGTTTGTCTTAGAAGAAAAACACGATAGTGGAATCAGATACTTTTGATGCAGTATAAATACTTTCATATTTACAAAGAGTGGGCAAGTTCCCATTTCCTGATTGCTGAAAGAATCATGTAGGAGACAGTTTTCTTTCCAGCCAAGTGTGATCCCTTTCATAGATTTCATTCAGACTCTGGATATGACTATTTCTCTCTCTGGGCCTTGCCTTTTCTCAGCTTCTCTTCTCTTTCTGCTTATTTTTCCCCATTTTAGACAATCCCAGAATGTTTTTGGGTTGGGAGGGACCTTAAACTCATCCCATTCCACCCCTGCCAGGGGACACCTTCCACTATCCCAGATTGCTCCAAACTCCATCCAACCCAGCCTTGGACACTTCCAGGGATGGGGCAAAACTGATTCTAAACAAAAAATATTTTATAAAAGCCAGTGCTGCAAAGCCCTTATTCCCAACTCTGTGTTAGCTTGTCAGAAGGAATTTAAATAATTTCTGACTCAATATAACTTTTCAGCAGTGTAAGATGTTTGATTGTGGAAGGATGAAGCCATTGACTGAAGAAACTTTTTCTGAGGTGGGGGGGAAAAACCTCAAACAACATTTTATTCTTCTTATTTTGAGCTCTACTCATCCCCAGCTGGTACCAGGAGAGCAGGTGGCTCTTGGGGACCCTGTTCAGGGGTGGACATGGCAGTGTTGGGTTTGTGATCAGATTTGATGATCTGAAGGGTCTTTTCCAAACTCCACCATTCCCAGTGAATCCGTGGCCTCTCCCACAGAGGTTGGGGTTTGTTCACCTGGGGCGGCACAGGGGGTTTGGAGACCTTTGTGTGCAGGGAGAGAGAAAAACCTGACCCTGAGGGACTCAGCACTTGTGGAGGTGAAGATCTCAGAGAGCTTCATCCCTTTTTTGTCTGGGAAAGCTGAGTGTGAGGGACACCTCCTACTATTCACTGTCGCTGCCTAAATTCATTTCTGATGGGGAAAACCACAAAAACAGCCAAGGCAAAGTAATTTTGCTCTTAAAAATATATTTTTAATAAGAGAAAAAAGGAGAACTGGAATGGGATGATACCTCTCATGGCATTGTGAGTGGTGTGAGGCTGTCTCCATGCTTGTTGGGTGCTGCTGAGTGTTTTTAAGGAGCAAAAAATGCTGTTTTGGTGTGTTATTACCATTTCCTCCAGAGCAGAGGCAGCTCAGAACTAAGTCTTGCTCTGCCAGGGAGGAATGATTTATTGGATGATCTCCCTGAGCTCCCAGCCTTTGCCTTCCCATCTTCAATACCCTGCACAAGAATGGAAACACTTCATGGGCTTCATCTTAATAGGGACTCCCCCACTCCAAAACAAGATCTTTATCCAAAGATTTTAATTAATTGCAAAAGTTAAAAATAAATCGTGCTGGAGTACCATTGATAATCCTCCTAGGCTGGCTTTCATTCATGTTAATGTGTAATACAGCCACAGTAAGATTTAATTTTAACCATAATTATAAAAGTTTGAAATTAAATCTTACTAGGGATGTGTTCTCCATTAATATGGACAAAAACTGATCTGGGAGGATTATTATGGGGGACACAAGAAAGATTTAATTTTTAACTTTTATAATTAATTCAAAAATGTGATAAAGGATTTTGTTTCAGGGGAGGGGGGAGTGCTCTCCAGACCACTAAGACATCCCAGCAGTCTTTCAGAGCCATCTTAATTACAGCCACAAAGAATTATTTGTTAGAGAATGGTGGTCAGGAGCTCAAACTGCTTCTTTTATCCAGAAATAAATGTGCAGACAATTGGAAACTTTCACTGAATAAAGGGCTGTGGTTGGTGAGGAAAGAAGATCAGAGGGATACATAAAAATGCACATATATTTATATTTTCGTGTTCATATGTGCAAATACATGAACACATGGAGGTAGAAATGCACATCTATATAAAAGTAGATATAGATATGTAACTATACTTATATTCTATGAATAAATATGGATACACTTATACAAAACTTATAGCAAAAATACATTTGTTCTTTACTTTTCTAATACTTCACACAGATACACTGACATATGTACCTAAATGTATGGATGGGAATTTTTCCTATTAAAAAGGAGTTCCTGCAATAGGACAAAAAGAAATGAATGGAAACAATTTTTTCCCAATGCATGTGGCTGCACTGAATTCTGGTGTGTTTGTCATGCTGCAGAATGGGCAGAAATCAAGGAAATTTACTGAAAATTTTCTACTGAGGATCAGGTTACAATAAAATCAAAGATGCATGGGAATGATTCAAAGGAGTGAAGTATTAATTTACAGGTACAGGTTGGGAATCTGTTTTGACTATGGATTCCAGCTGTGCTCTGGAGTACCAAGCCTTGATGGTTTCAGGTTCACTTGGTGTTTGTGATCCCACTTCAAACACAACTTTCCAGTGCAGAAGGGTTGGATTTGTGAATCCAGCTCGTGGTCACACTTTTTCTTTTGCTGCTACTTTTTTCTCTTGCCTCCAGTGTTGAAATTTTAACTTTCAGTCTGAAAAATTAAGAAGTTCCTTTCCACATGATACCAAGAAATAGGATTTAATGCTGAGTTTTGGTGGGGATGCTCAGAGCTGAGAGTCAGGTTTAAATCCTAATCCTGACAGTTTCTCATCTGCTGAGGGTCAGTTTTAATTTTTTTTTTAAAGGAGATCATTCTTTGGATTTAATTAGTACATTTTTATTACAGTATGAATAATATGAATAATAACATTTATTTTATTATTACTAGTGTTATTTTAATTTTGAGGGCTGGTGGTTTTTGCATTGTCTCACAAATCTTTCCAACCTTATTAAATAAAAAATTGGAAAAATAATGACAAAATTTTAAATATATATCTAAAAAATTCCCTACAATTTTGGAAGCATGAAAAAGCAACACTCCAAAAGAGCAAAGCAGGGAAAGTATAAATATTTTTACAAAATTCTACATCTTTGCAAATACATATTGAGGTACTCAGTCTCTTTCTCCTCAACTTTATATTTTTAGAAAATATATCTGTATTTTTGTCTCCCCTTTTATTATAAAAGTAAAATCTGAAGAACTCCATCTTCTATTTCTTCATTCAATGCAATGTTTAATGTAGGGTTGTTTTTTTGTTCTTAATTTTTTTTTTCATGGATATTGTAGGTTTTTTTATGGGCATCTGCTTTCATTCTTTATTGTCCTTCCTACGAGTAATCAGGTTTGGACCACACTGTAAAACACATTATTATGAAATTTTGCAGTTATAAAAGGCAGATTCTTCCTGCATTAGCACAATAACCACTCCTTGCTGTAATTTACTTTAGTAAATGGCCCTGAGTAAGTAAAGAGTGCAAAAATTGCAGTTACAAATCCTTTCTTTTTAGTATTATTTGTGACAAACAGCTGCTATGCTTTCAAAAGCTTTGGAATGATAAGGATGATAAAATCAAACTTGAGGAAAATGCTTTTCCCTCCTCTTTTCTTTTCTGCAAGGTACTTTTTCTGTTCTGTGAGAGGCTCTTGGGATATTCAGAGTTTGATATAAATGGGCAAAGCAATGGAATGACTTCAGTGGTCTTTGGTCTAGCCCATAATTAGTGCTTATGTGAGCAATAATATAAATATTGGGAAATTCTAAAAAGTAAATTTGTATTCTTAGGGTGAGGGTTTCCTCTTAGAACTAAATATCTGAGGAAAACTTGCTTATGACGATACTCACTAAAATTTGTGTGCTGAATGAATGAAAATTTGAGATATTTGATAAATTCTGAGGATCCAAAAGCTCTGAAATAGATAACATCAATTGTACTGTTTGTAAACACTGAAGACATTGAACAGGGGATGTTATAAATTATGAAAGATATTTTAAAAATAGTAGTAACTCCATTTTTAGTGTATTTTTGATTTGGTCTTATAGGGGTAGAACAAATCAAACAGGGTGCAACTCTTTCCTCTCTTCTTCAAAATTCATGGATTTCCAAGATCCTTCCAAATCAAAACTGAAACATTTCATAGAAAAGTACCAAACCATGAATTTTGAAGTCCATGCATGCCATTGGAGATATTTTAGGTAATAAATTAAATTAAACTATTTAAATTAAAATATGTATGTGGAGCATAGCAGGAAAGAAATGGTGATTTCAAACAGCCTCCAACCTTGTCAGATAACACCAAAGTGCTTCTAAATATTTGCTATTAAAAAAAATAAAAATTATTTTTATAAATTATTAAAATGTCCAGTGCATTTTCGTTATTTCCAGTTGAACATCTTGATGTTCAGTAAGTATTTATGGAAACCCACAAGAGCCTCTCTGTGCTTTATACAACAGGATTTCTAATATGATGTTTTTGTTACAAAAGAAAGCCTCTAAAATAGATTTACCCTGCTCATATCTAGAAGATAGCACAATGCTCAGCTGAACATTAGGTCATTTTAATGATAATATTAGGTGCTAGATAAGCTTAAAATGTATCATAGCTTAATAATCAGTGCATGAGTTGAGTTGTTTTTGACTTGTTTGTCTTTGATTGGTTCTAAGAATTACATATCGTGTTTACAAACCCCCAGGGAACCCTTTGGGTATGAACTGTCCTTTGCATTTCCACTTCTCCAGCCCAACCTTCCCTTTCCCATCGTGTCTCCTTGGCTCAAAGTTCCTCCAGTACTCAGCAGAAATGTTCTCTGTCAAACACAGCCAGGAGTTATCGTGCCCCTGAGGAAAGCTGAGTTCCCACAAAGTCCTTCCCCCCTTCCCAGTGCTGCTGGAGTGAAGATTTCTGATTTCTTCCCAGCTGTTCCTCCCTCCTTCTCTGTTCCTCAGCGCCAGGTTTGAGATTTCTGCCTTTTGACCTGATTAATCTCTCCAGAAAAAACAAGCAGGGTACCTGGAACATTCACTTTGCTGCATGTTGGAGCTTTCTCTATCTCTGGTTTGTCAAAGGCAAGGATATATATATATATATTTATTTTTTTTTTAATTAATTTTTTTTTTTTAAATAAAAGCTGTATTTCTGAAAAGCTAAAGTTCCTTAAGGGACTCAATGTATTGTAAAACATTTTTTAGTTTGGCCATGACACAACTTTGTCACACGAGTTCTGCATTTCTGTACATGCATAGTTTATCTTTGCACCTATTTTTCTGTGAGATAAGAAAATCTACTTTTCCAAGAGATTAATTTAAGTAAAATATCCTCCTATTTTGCATTAAGCATGTGAAAACAATGACTTCTGCAACCACAACGATGTAGCTAAGAAATCAGGTTTGTCAGCACAATTTATGTCCAAGTTTGCTGCAGACATGGAAACAGACTTTTTTGAGATACCTTCTAAGGTTTTGGTTTTTTTTTTCTAATTTCCCCACCTCTCCTCAATACCAGGGGGATTTTTTTTAGGTCACCCAGTGAAACTCACTGATGTATCTGGTAGCAATCTAAATTGTGATTAGCCAATGGAATTCTGCATTTCCATTAAGGCTGAAGCCCAGTGTCCCTGAGATTTATATCCCTGAATCTCTCAATTGATTTATAACCTGGTAATCCTTTTATCCCCATTTATATGCAGCATAACTTGACGTAAGTGCTGGAATGTCTCCATTAATTGAATTCAAGAGTGTTGGACTGAGAAACTGGAGTGAAAACTTTTAGGCCCCACTGTAAATACACTTGGTGTCAGGGGAAGGCAGGAGGTAATATGTCCTTGAGTTGAGCTTTATGTAAAATGAAGGAGGAAAAAAAAAAATCTAACACCTTTTAGTGCAATATTTGGGGTAGTTCTGTGGTCAAAATATATTAATTTTTTTTTTCATCCCCATTCCTCAGTGAATTGCAATGCTATAGGGAGAGATCCACAAGAATTACCTGGCTCATGGTGCACTGAGCCAATCTAGGTCCCAACCACCACCCAGAGGTTTTGTAGGGCTGCTCAAACCATTGGAACAATCAGGAATGATGTGTCTGGATTTTGAAAAACATCACTGGAAGCCAGCTAACTCCCTACTTGCTCTTGGCATGTGTCTGCTGCTGCTGAAAACGAGGAAGTTTTCCTTTCCTTCCCTCCAAACCATACAATATTAACATTTCCCTCGTTGTAGAGCACACAGGCGTGAAGTCCCAACACTGCTAATTTTAATTATGAGATGGGAAATTTAGTAGTTACAGCAGCTTTGCATTATTAGTGCTCCTTCAGCATGGACCTAGGACTGAGATGCAAACCTCCCTCCCAAGCAAATCCGTGGAGTTTCTCTGAAACAAAGGCTCCAAACCCTTCCCCTTTCACATCCTTTCCTGGCCACGTCTGCAGAGGATGGGGCAGCCCCCAGCCACACTTAAATCAAATCTGTGGCACAGCAAACCAAGGAGCTATTAAAATATATTTATTATTCATTATTAGTAAATTGCCTGAGTGTTGTTTAGAGGAGAGTGGCAAACTTACAATTTTGTTGACTCATTGAAAGTCTACGGTGTGGTGTCCTGCAAACCCCAAATTTGTATTTATAGCATTAATTTTAAAGCTCTGTTTAAGCAATTACATCTGTGCATTAATGAAAAAAATGCAGAATAAAGGTAAATGTTGCAGAGTGCTGGAAATCTGCTGGTTGAAAACATCACTGTGTGTCTTGAGACTGAATGTGCTGTTGGGACAGAGCCTGATTTAACCCAGAAATTTACAGGTGAGACAGTGGAAGATAATGTGTGCCACTACTGAAGATGTGTTAATAAATTATAATTCTGAATGCTGCATGCATCCCAATTGCCTCTTTAGTAAATACTTAACACATTAAAGCCTGCCAGGAAATCAGATGAAATGAAACCAATTTAATTCCTTAATTTGTATTATGTTATGCAATACTACATCATGTTGGGGCCATAGAAACAAGAAATTGATATTTTCTGAAGTCGAGCTCCTGCTTCTCAGCACTTTTTTAATGTGCTGGTTCTCCCTTTAGGGACAATGATAAGAAAACTTTCCATCTTTTTGTTGTAATCTCAGTTTATGCTCTTGGGAGGTGTAAATAAAAAAGGAAGTACATCATTCCCACCCTCCTTTATTCTCATGAAAAAACTTAACTGTCAGAATAATTCCAAAAACTTGCATTAAATTCCAAGAAATACCACTAAATTATTATATTTAATGCTAAAATTCAACGTTTTCACATCACAAACCTGCTGAAAATTTGCTGTGAGCACTTTGGATGATTGAGTTGTTTAAAATGAAACGTGGACTTGAATGCACACAATTATTCAGCAAATATTTAGAAATAAAACCAACTGACCACATGAGGGGGAGATGCTTCTTTGCTCACTGCATGCATGAGTTGAGCAGAAAAAAAACAGGAGAAATCTGGGAAGTGTGGTGGTCATCAGCACCAGCATCATCAAAAAAGCTGATTAGCCTAAAAATGACCACGTGAAGGTTTGGGGGCTCATTTTTGAAAAGATAATTCCATTAAATTAAGGGACAGGTTGAAGAATGAGCTATTTGTGAATACTGAAAAAAAAAAAAAAAAAATTTAACGATTTTCTGAATTTTAAAGCAAACTGAGTACAGTTTATAAAATTTTTGAGAATTTACTTGAAAAGCAAAAAACAAAAAAAAAAAAATAAAAAAATACAACAGCTGTAGATTTCTTCTGTAGTGGAGGACTGGGACCTGCTGTGGGTCTCAGTAAACAAAATGAGAAAGAAAAATGAACTTGAGCCCTGGAAATGACCCAGAATAACCCTTTGGTGCTTGGGTTCAGCTCTTGGAGGGGAATGCTAAAAACCATTTCTTGGGTATCTGATGTAACCTGGTAATAACTCAAGAGGGTTTTTTTCTGAGTGAAACCAAGAGAATTTTTCTGGTCCTGTCTAAAGGGAAAAGAATTGGCATTGCAATGCCTGGACCAAAAAAACAAAACAAAAACCCAAAAACCCCCCAAAAAACAAAACAAAACAAAACAAAACAAAAAAAAAAAAAAAAGGAAAGAAATTGAAAAGCACTTAAATATTACCCTAATTTTACTTTGTTGATCCTATTTTACTTTGTTGATCCTAAACCCATCTGAGTGGTATTTAATGATTCATAATTTGGTTTTCTAGTCCCTAGAAGAAGCCAAAGTCAAAAGAAGAACTGCCTTCTGTGTTTTGGCTGTGCGCTGTATAAAATAATTGACTGTCTGCTGAAAAACTGTCTTGTCATATTTTGTAATAAAATAATATTTTTTGTGCATAACTTGACCTGTCCTAGTGAGTTATGCTGCTCATTGTTTCATAGTAACAATTTCCAATGGGATTTTAATAATACTCTTGCTTTGCCATCTTGTACGATGTAAGCTGTTACATTCAATTTGTGAGGAAAATATTCAGGTATAAAACTGGATAATCTGTATCCCTTTAGAATCAAAAGTCACTTTGCCAAAATATTTTAACACACGAAATTGCTTCTTAAGAGATGTTTGCTATGATAAAACGACAGAAAACTACATTTCCATTATAATTATAACTGACTAGTGGTGCTAAGTTTTTATAATTTAAAGGTATTCTCAAATCTGACAGCTCTTCCATGTTGAATTATGCATTTCTGGCTCTTAAATAGTTCTGCTGGCATGAGACAGCTGAGATGAAGTTGTCTTTCTAAAATAATTGCTCCATGGAGCATCCATTATACCTTCAGAAAAAATGTATTACTTGACTTCTACAAATTATAGACTAGCCTATAATGGGTATTTTTGACAGCTATTAGCTTTTAAAAAAAAAACCTGAACAGTAAAATGAGTATTGATATCACTCTGCCGTGTCTTGCATGTTAATACCAACCTTTTCTGTGCTCCTTTTCTAAAGCATGATGTAATCATTAATTACAATAATATTGATGTAATTGCACTCATCCCAAGCTCCCTCCTGTAATAGCAACGTGTGATTTTTATTAATTTTTTTTTTTACAGTAGTGCTCAACCCATACTGGATTCTTGGAAAAAGGAAAAAAAAAACCTCAAACACTTAAGCAAAAAATCCTGTGCTGTATTTTGACATCATCACTGCTTGGGATGAAAATATCTTGGAATTGAGAGGAGAGCTGGACCTTCCATGTGAGTTACTGTGCTGTGACCAATCTCAGAGACCACACCTTCTAAAGCCATGCAAGAAGAGGCAGGACAAGATGTTCTGCTGTCTGAACCTCCTTTTTTTGGATGTTCAAATGCCTCCAACAGAGATTTCTGCCTGCAGCAGCCACTGGAGCTCGTGAATTTACCCCTTCATGGTGGATTTGCAGTTTCTGATCCAGCTGTGGTGCTTTGCCAGTTTGTACTGCTGATGATGGCATTCCCAAAATGTTAAAAGAAGAGTTCCTGGGGCAGGGGAACAGCAAAACCCACTGAACCTACTCAATAACATGAATTTTCTGTATTAAACATATATGGCTCATATTTTATCTTGTATCTAGGAAGTGATGTGGCCAAACTATAACAACATAATTGTATAAAAAATAGTTGAACGGACACAATTGCAACTGAATTTATTACTTTACAGTGATGTTCAGCACAAAAAAAACAGATTGTCCAAGATTTTCTTCACTCTGGCCATTGCACATCAGTCCCATGAGGTGGAACAGCCAGACTGAGGCAGATCCAAACTTCTGGTTCTTTGTAAATTTGTTGCCTGTGTGTCTGGGAGGCTCCAGTGTCTGTTGGAGTGGGGAAAAAGGAGGGAACAGAAGGTGTGGATTATTCTAAGACTATTGTGACAGAGGCTGGATGCTGCTACCAGGTGTTGGTCTGTGCTAAACCATTTCCTATCCCTGGAAAAGGTTTTTCCTGAGAAAAATAATTTTAAAAAAATTAAAAAGGAGCATTTCCCTGGAAAAGGCTAAGAGAGACTTGGAGCAAAGGGTGAAATCAGATTAATTGAGGAGGAATTCACTACTGGGTGCAGTTTTTCCTATGTGCTGAGAACATTTGACTTTCTTAGAGATGCTGGTGAGCATCTTTCACCATGAGGTGCTGGTGAGCACGTGTAACTTCAGCTCCAGGGACAGCTGAGCAGCAGTGAAACATAAACTCGTGTCTGGACCTGCAGCTCTTCCAATGCCCTCTGGTTTCTTGTCACTATTTCAAATATCCAAACTAGCTCGAGAAGAGCAGCAGGAGAAAAAGGCCCAGACTTCCTTTTCCAAGTCAATATTCCCCTTCTCCCCAAATCATGGCTGCTCCACGTGCTTTGGAGTAAAGAGAATTCCATAATCACAAACGTTGACAGCTGTAGAAGGGCTCAGGGGTGATGGAGCAGACCCCAGGAATTCCACTGTAATCTCACAAAATGGATGGGACAGTGCTGCAATCAGTGCAGCACAAACTATATTTAGAAGCACCACAATTATTACATAATACATCATGCAGACCCTCCAGAGATGGCTTTGCCAGAGATTATGGGCTACTTTGGAAAGCCATTAAGGACCTATTAGTTGCCCAACTGGTCCATCCATAACTTTCAGTAATGTCCCCTCTGGAGCATTATTTTCTTATCACATGATATCTGTAGTGAGGGAACTTAAGCTTTCAACTCAGGACTGTTGAAAGAAAAAGTAGCCTTGACATCTTGGCTATTTTATAATTAATATCTTTATTATACTTTTGACCTGAGTTTTACAATTATTGGAGGAATAAATCAATATATCTGCTGAGATTTATGTATTATTTTATTTTGCTTTTTATTTTGTTTCCCTCTCCATTAGGTAATTTCTGAAGTAAAACCCATGATATTTATTCCCATGTTAATGGAAATCTCTGGGTTAAATGTAAAATAGATAATAAATTTGGCACAGGTTTGTGAAGTGAAACAAAAAAATTGGCATAAAATCCCTGTTTGGGAGTTTTCTTTCAGCAGGAATGGTTGGAAGGTTATCACCTCTTGAACACACAATGCAGAAAACTTGATTACAAATTTGGGAAAAGTCATATTATTGTTTCAGAGCCATGAGCCAGTATCCTGTTACATGAGGGGCTGCAGAAGAACAGCGCACAGTTGAATAAATGGTGTCTGCTGCAGCTTTTAAAGCAATCAGGATTTTTAAAATTTAAGTTCATTAGAAATTATATAAAACTGAAAGAATCTGCACCTATAAAGCAATATTTTTTATAATTTTTTATATTTGTGAAGAAATTTTATGCAGTCTAATCTTTTGGTAAATCAGAAATCTTTTGATTCCCATTCCATTCTCTTATCTGAGCATGAGAAATTTTGAATTCAGTTGTGAGAGTGCCTGAAGTGGTTCAAGTGACCTTTTAAATGCTGTGCCATGGATCTGATTGCACTTGCAGTCATTCACCCATTATCTGATTCCACGTTAAACATGTGAGCAAATGTTATTTCCTACTGCTTGTCAAGCAAATCTATGTAGAATGATGTTCACTAAGTACTCCTGTGAAGAAATTCTTTTTATTGCAGTGCAAGAAAAAGTCATTATTCTAAAATGTTGATAAGTTTATTAAAATAAAAACCCAAAAATGCGTTCTTGGGATGGTTGCACTGTTGCTAATACTTATAAAAAGCATGATATTATCATCTATACCCTTCTGGTCCAATGGATGCAGAATGTTGGCACAGTACATGGAATTGAGGAATAACTGAGGATGTAAGTGCATTCATTAATAAGCTGTTATACCTTGCTGGCATAAAATAATAGAGAATCATGAATGTTATTATAGTTTTGAATATTACATGTAATTTTGAATCTACTTTACAAAAGAATAAATGGCTGCATACAGTGAAAGTCAGTGAAGACCCAGGACCATGGGCTTTTCCAAGCACAGAATAATAATTTTAGGAGTGGTATTAATAGCATTAATGAGGAAAAGTGTGTGGAATTTAAAGTTTGCTTTATTCTTTACTGTAGGTGTAAAATCCAGTGCTGTTCTAGACCAAGTGGGCTGTCCAATCCTTTAATCCTGGGACAGCAGAGTGTACTTTGTGTGTGTAATGTGGGGGATGCAGCTTGTCACCATTTCATTACACCAAAAAATATAATCAAGAAACGTCTGATTAAGTCAGGGAAAAGTTACTGCATTATTAAAGCGGGTGAATATTTTTTTCCTTTTCCTATGGTTTGTCAAATTTCTAAAATATTATATTTCTCTTCAGCTAGAGTTACATACTGTGTAGCTCAGAGATAATCCCTATGGTCTTGGCATATGTTACTTAATTGTCTCAGAAGGAAATACCATAAATACCATGCTGTCATCTCCCATGGGCATTTGCTCATCTGTCACAGTGGGAGCTCCAGACTGGGTGAGGTGCTCTAAGACATTTCTTAAACTATGTAAATCACAGCCATTTCTCCTTCCTACTTCCCAAATGGTCAATTATGTATAAACATGTGTTAATAAAAATTTGCTTCTTTTGCCTCCAAGGTACACACCCAGAAAGCTGAGGATGATAAACCATAAAATGCCATTATTATGTGATTCAACCTATGACATAAATTACTGCTTTAAAATGCCAGCATAGATAGGGAGGTCTGGGCCCAAAGTAGGAGCAAAACAAAACTATCAATAAAAGTCATTAAAAAACAGGAGATTTCTCTCTCTCTCTTTTAAGGCAAGTGGTTTGTACCTACCTACAGAGAGAAGAGCAATTAGAAGATGATGCTGAAAGTGTGCTGAAGGCTATTTAACATATTTGCTGCTTAATGACCTCTGCACAGGTTCTGCTGCCAGACAGGGATGCCCAAGTGAGAGGGATGCAGCCAGCTCCAGTGGAAATTGATATAAATAGATGTCAAAAAGTCAGGTAAAAATGTGCCCTGTGCATGGTTGTGTCAGGGAACAGCCAAGGAACCCCAAGAGGTGGAAGGAAAACACTTTATATTAAAATAATCCCTGTTTTTGATGTGGTTTTAGCCTTTACACCACCCCACTTCGAGCATCTCTTATTTATCAGACACTTTTCTCCCCCTCTAAATCATTCCTGGGCTGTGCTTACACAGGTCATCATGGGCTTTTTGAAACAGAATCTCTTCTTGGCTTTACACTCATCCATATTTAGTATATAGCCAGTCAATAAGGTATTAAAAATGATATCATGGTATTGATTAATGTTCCTTAAATATCTTGATGGTGAAACATTTCTGCTGGACTGAGAAATTGGATTGGCCACATGTGTTGCTGCTCTAGACATGGGGAGTATGGAAAGAGTTGGGTCAATTTATGGACAATTTTATAATTGTTTTTTTCCCTGAGATAAATAACACTTGAGACACAGGTGTGTGTAAGCCAAATATATTCAGAGCAGCTCATGGAGACACAATTTCAGAGGGAAGGTAAGGAAGATATTGCATAGAAATAAAATCTTGGTCTGAAAATCACTTAGAAGACCTGAACTTGAGTCATTTGCAGGAAAAAATAAGGCAGTGGAATTTCTCTGAGTGAGGAGAGACTTTCTAGAGTTTTTGTTAAAAGTAGAAGGTTTGAGCTCGAAAATGATGGTTTAAAAGTGAGGGCCAGAGCATCCCACCAGGAAGAGATGGAGTCAGGATGTGTCACTACCTTGGAATTGGCTTCTTTTCCCAAACCTCCAGTGCAAATCTGACAGGCTGAGCATGTAGGAAATCCTCTTCCCATTCCCAAATAACAGCAGCTCCACTCTGAATTCAGGCTTCTCTCTTGGGGGTTGCTCTCTTTTACCCAAGCCCTTAGAAAACTTTCACAATGCAAATGAATTTTTTTACCAGAGTGCTTTCATTTGGAAGAGGAGGGGGGAACTGGAGGAGAAGAAATTTAATTTTTATTTCCCATTCATGTTTCATGGCTTAACAAGCATCAATGTGTTATTCTTTATTTTGTGGTAAGAGATTTGTGAAATAACGATAAAAAGGATAACTTGCTGGAATTTTTTACTTTTTTTTTGTTTTTTAAAAATATTATAACTGTTTAGTCACACAGGGTCAAATAGTATAAATTATGATGAATCTTTAGGTTTCTCCTTAAAAAAAAAAGGCTCATTGTAATATGAGGCATTTGAATTTATTACAATTCATCAAAACTGGCTTTTGGCAGCATTTTATCACCACCAAACTCATTGGCATATAAAAAACCCAATGTGCAGTTCTGTGAAGCAGGGAGGGAAATGTGATGGGAAGGTCTCTTACATCACTTGAGCAAGTGTTTGCTTTTTTTTATTTTCCAACCAAATAAAATCCTAGCGGCGCCATTCAGGTTTCTGTAGCTAAAGGCCATCGTAAACCCCTGTTTTCATGGGGTTGTAGATCGTTACTGAGCCATTAAAAACTAAACTACCTTTTAAACTGGTGTTTTGTGGAGGGCTCAGCTTGGGAAGGGGAATGTGCCAGCATATTTTTAAATTAGGAAAGATATTTGTCGCTTAGAAAGGTCAGGCAGCTAACATTTATTTACACTGCTCAGTTTTAAGGCCATTGCATCTTAGTGTTCAAGCCTCCATATACAAGGGGTTTTTAAAATTGTCCATTTGTCCTTTTTGTTCCCAAAATCTAGTTTTGTGGAAAGGCATTAACTTAATAGTGAGATTTATTATGTCCTGATTGCACACAGACATGAGCTTATGCCCTGTTTTATATACTTGGAGTTTTACCAGGGATGGAGGAAAGCTCCATCCATCCCTGCTGCTTTTGTGGGGCTGGAAAAGGAACCTTTTTCCTCCCAGAACCTTTTTGTGCCCAGCACCTTTCATTCCATGATGCACCACTAATATCTGCCATTGCAACTGCACTTAAAATGATGGTAATAATGGATAACCATAATTTTATTGCAAATCCGTGGTTTGGTTTGCTCAAATGTCTGCAGAGAAGATCCTTCAGTTTTTTAGTGCTGTTTTCCAAACATCCATTTGAATGTGGAACTTTTAGTTTACAGGATCTCATGAAATCTTCTATAACCTACATAATTTGGAGCTCATCAAAAGCAGTTTGTATCGTAGTGCAAGCAAATCTTTTTTGTGAAGTAGGTGAGATATTATAATTACTGTGGAGCAACAATCATCTTGAGAATTTTATTGTGTCACAGTGATGTAAAATTATTAAACAGGACCCCTTGAACACAACATTTTCCATGTGTTTTTTCATCTAGAAAAACCTGTGTAATTCTAATTTCCCATTTCAGTCATCTGCCCTATCTTGTCTAGAAATACACTTTTATTCTGCCTTTCAGTGACATTACTCATTTCCTTGCATTTCTCAGAATTAAATCAACTAAACAATGACACAATAAAATGAATAAAAATAAGAGTGGTGTATGAAGAAGGCGCTTTGAACTGGGTATCTGATTATGGAATATCCATTCCTTAATCAGGGATGCAAATAGCATCAGCTACTTGGTGAGCTTCAAAGCATCATTATTCTCAGGTAATAATATGCATCTTAGTTTTAAAATGGAAGTATAAACTTTGTGGCCATGTGGTTGGAGAGGAAAAGTGTCACTCCATCACTAATTTGCTAATTTAAATCCAGTTAAAATGTCTGATGAACCATATATAAACACAAACCTTATGCATTCTTTACTGTACTGTGCTGCTGTAAGAAAAGGATTAGAAATAAATGAACGGTAGGTGGTAAGAAAAAGCAGGGGATGTTTAAAGTGAACAACAACCTGTGCTGAGCTGAGACTGGAGCATGTCTGGGAAGGTGAGAGGCTGAAACAAGCTGGAGGACACAGGAAGGATGTGCAGGAAGCTGAATCTTGCTTTAACCGTGGGATAAATGCAGTTCTGTGTGAAGAACCCACCAAACTCTTACTGTTGTGGGGCTAAAAAAAATCACAAGGTCCCTCCTTCAAAGGAAAACTTTAAAACTCCTTCAGCTTTGTGTAAATAAAGGGTAAAGCCCTGAAACGGGAGGATTTCAATGTTATGCTTTATAACCTGGACACCAGTGCTTATTTCACAGCCTGATTCCAGCACTGAAGTGTGGGTTTGGCAGATTTGGGGCTGTGGGACTTTGCCATGGGAAGTTAATGTTGGTTGGGACAGAGCAGGAGGGCTGGGAAGTGGGGATGTGAGTGGAGCACACGTGGAAGGAGGCCACAGCTGTAAAATGCACAAAATCCCCATCCCTCCCCATTTCTCCCCACATTTCTGCTGCTGGGGCTGGATTTGCAATTGTCACGCATAGCTGGCAGGATGAGGCAGGATTGTGTTGAATGTTAAAAGAAAAATATTTATTTCCAAGCACTTTTCTTTCCCATTTCTTGCCTACAGATACGGTGGGTCTGTTTGCAGCTGTAAAAAGGCAGAATTTAGCACCCTGTGGTAGCTGTCAGCATTAGCAAGGTACTCAGGATGCTCGAGGGGCAGGGGGGAGATGAAATGCCCTTTGTGGAGCTCCACCTGACTTGTAAATATTGTTTATTGTGTGGCTTTGTCCAGCAGCTACTTATTTCTCCTAAATAACCTCACAACTGCACAATTTCTAGAGAGAAATCATCTTGCCTAGCTCAGAAAGCTGCATGTGTATCTTAAATATATATATACACACACACATATATACATAGATATTTTAATTTTTTTTCCCTGCTAAAGCCCCTATAGAAGTACATTAATACACTTGAATACTAAAAATGCACCACATTTTCAGATTCTCATTATTCCAGGATGAGTTAGCCTATCCGAATTAGATATACATTAGCAAAGGGATTTGGGTAGACATGTCTATATGGATTAAACAGAGCTGCACTTTGCTTTCCTGAGGTTTTTTTATTTCCTTTTTTTTTCTTTTCCCCCCCTCTCTTCTTCCCTCCTCCCCTCAATCATAATGAGAGGTGATTGCATTTATTTGGGCAAAATCCAAGTTGAACCCAGCAGAGGATATTTTCAGAGTTATCCTTTTTAGATATTTGCCATATCAACCAAGATCTGTTTTTAGGCCCAGTTATTTAAGGCTGCCTTAAAGACTAATGAAATAGAGTGTGATGGATGTTACCCCGTTTCAGGGACTTTAAAGTAAGTTACTTTCAGAAATAGAGAAAGAAACCCAACCCCATAATCTGCAAGCCCTGCTTCGCTCCTACTTTTCCAGATCATACATTTATTTTCAGTAGGAAGATGCTCTGTGCAATGTATATGATAATCTTCCAAAAAAAAAAGAGTTGGTGCTGAATTTTCCTAACTAAGGAGAGATTTGCAATCGAAGAGGCAGGCTGGAAAGGCACTTTAAAAATGCTGCTTTTTTCTTTTTAACCTTTTGGAAAGGTAAGATCTTCCAAGTGTCCGAGTGAATTAGGAGCAGAAGTGGGAATACACCCCCAATTTGTGTCTTTTGGGATGTGGAAAACGCTGTTATTCCCATTTTGTCACTGTCTTCTTTGCAAAACCAGATATATTCAGGCTTTGAAACCTGCAATCCTGCTTGGTGTGATCTGAAGATTAAAAATTTTTAAATTCTTATTATTATTACAACATGGTGTACTTAAGAAAACAACCTGAGTTTAATTTCTCAATTTGTAGATAATTTTTGTGCTATAGTTTTAGGGTGACCCACCTATATTTGGGAGATTTGTTTATAGATAACACTATGCAGTAATTTCAGGAAAATCACCTGAAAGTAATCAATCATTAGAAGTGACACTCCTTAAAAAAAAAAAAATCTGTTACCATACATTTAAAAATTATTATATTATATGCTTTAATTTTTTTTGGCTTATACACTTAGTTTATAATATACAAATCCAGCATTTCTTTACAAGACTATTTGTTCTTCTTTATTTAAGCTGTGCTTTAATTTTTATGTTTCTATTTCCTTATTATAGAAAAGCAGTCTTTTTTTTTTTTTTTTTTTTTTTTAATTTAAAAATAAGGCACGCATTTAAAATTGAGTGATTCCAGTGGGTTCAAGGATCTTTTTTAGTGTTCATTTGTATTTCAGTAGCTTTACAATTGTTCAGTCTCTTCTGTTCAAGTGCAAGCATTACCTATCAGGCAGAAACATCTTCATGTAATGCACCAAAAATATAATGGAGTGATTGCTAACTTTGCAGAGAATAAAGTAAATAAGGATGACACTGGAAAAATCTAATTTACACCTGAAGAGGGCCTAAAAATGAGGGGAAAAAAAAATTGTGTCAGTTCTGGCTCTTCAGTTCAACTGCATATTCATAAAGAGAAAACGCTGCTCAAATGAGGTTTAAGGATGTGACTTGAAAGGTCATGAAATTCAGATTTACATCTAAAATTCATGGTGTTGTTCCTCGCTGTAGCAGAGATCTTGTAACAAGGAGTGATGTTACTTACAGGGCTGCTTCTCTGGTCGCTCTGGAGGATAAACCCAACTGGAATTCCTTTGGAGAATGAATTCCTTTGGAGAACCATTTTATCCAACTTATAACTCCTCAGCCTGCCGCCAAAATTCAGGCTGAGTTTGTACAAGCTTCTGAAATGGCCATTTTAAAATCATTTAAATTTGGGCAATATAAATTTTGCTATTTAAAAAATTCTCTATTTCCCTCCTAAAGGAGGTTAAAAGACCTGAAATTAAATTTTGTTTCTTCCTCACAGCCCGAAAACTTCATGCACTACACTGGAGGAATAAAAAGATATTTTAATAAGAAAACTGAGGAGTGCATTAAAAATTGCTCTTTAGGATGAATTTGAGTTAAATTTTTCAGTTTTTTCCAGAGTGTCTTTTTACACTTCTTTCTCCCTGTTCTCCATATGTCTGTCTGTGAGTTTGGTGAAAATTTGATTCTGAGTATGAAAACTTTCCGCGTTTATTCCCATGGTAAAGTTTTGATTTCGATGGTTTGGCATTTTCAGCCGTTTTGCTGGAAAAATCTTTATGCACTTAACGCAAAAAGAATGAAAACAGTGATGCAGAGACTGATTCATTTAATACCTTTTTTTTTTTCCTATTTTTCACATGCAAGGAGTCTTATTTGATGAAATTCAGCCCACAGTGTTCAAGAAACTGTCTGCATTTTTTAACTATTTTTGTCTGTCGCTGGAAGAGTCGTGGTGGGTGATGCAAGTGCAAAGTCAGTGCAGATTCTGCCATGGAAAAGGAGAGAAAAGAGGGAGAAATATAAATAAAATCTCGATTGCAGAAATGAAATATTTAGTTGCAAAAGAGGAATTACCTATCTTGACAATACTTTAAAAAAATTAACTGTTTTAGACTTCCTGTTTCTGTGATATCTGAATAATTCAGATTTATTTTCTTCTTTGTATTTCTTTGTTCAGTTCTGAGCACAAAATTCCATGAATTTAGGATAGAATTGTGGAATTGTTAAGTTTGGAAAAGATCTTTTTTTGAGTCCAACCATTTACCTAAACATGCACCTTTGCTTTCAAAGAAAAATCCTCTGGTGGAGAAAGCAGCTAAGCCCACCAATCAAATATTCAAAATCCTAATCATGATGCCAGTTCTCGGAATTATAATTAATCTTTCCTCATTAAACACGTTTATCAACACTTTCTCAAGCAGCTCCACATCCCTGTGTGCAAACAAAAACTCTTATTTCTACCTTGATATCTTTAATGTCTTAAAAAATCTAAAAATGAATTAAAATTAGGCATTTAGGGGTAAAATTTGGGACACTGCTGTAGGGGTGTTATCTTTGCTGTGTGATAACTTTTTTATTCTGAATTCCTTCTCTTTCTCTTCTAAACACATTTACCTCTTGTCATTCTAAACTAAATATTCCTTTAGCAGAGGCCTCACGAGGCATTTTTTTGTCCACAGTGCATTGATTTCAACCTCCTGGCTGTAACCAATTTATTTCTGCTTGCACGTAGTTCTTGTATTCAAATATTGGGTGTAGATTGCCTTAGTTAGCAGACTTTGTCAGGAAATACTCCTGAAAATAATGTTAATCATTATTCTTCCTTCGTTTCGCCACATATTTAATTTACAATAGATTAGTGCACTGACTTCATTGCAGGTATTTAGAGTAGATTAGTAAATTCATTTGTGCTGATTGAGGCCACATTGATTTGTGATGATTGGTTCCATGGAATATACATCTGACCTGAAAAAGTATAACCATGCCAGGGCTGTCTTCCTGTTGTAATTGTATGGGCTTCTTCATTGGGTTATGTGGACATTATTGCAATTGAGCTAAAATAGGTCTGTTTTTCACTGTGCACAATTTAGTCATGCATCAATACATTTTTAATTAAAAGTGTATGACAGGTACAATAGTAGAGTACTCCACATCATTTTCTCAAGCAGGCCCTTCCCTCAAAGACAAGCAATCAGAATCCGTCTCACTTCGTCAGGAAATGTATGATTTTTTATTAAGATATATGATTAAGCATCTAAAAACTTCCTGCTAAATTGTCAGGTTTTGGTTGTAAGCGCCTTACTGTGAATATTTCAAGTTTATAATAACAAAGTGAGGCATTCTTCTTGACAGGAGTTGAGGAAGAGTTCCCTGGACAGCATGGTGAGCTTATTTTGTAGAAATAATCAACTTTTGGCTCACCTGGCTGGCTGAGTCAGGGCTGGAGCCACAGCCTGGGTAGGGCTGTTCCAGAGGTGGAACTGGATAATATTTATGTTCCCTCCCAGCCCAAACCAGTCTGGGATTCCATAACCTGTGGGGCAGATCGTGATCTACCTCAGCAGTGCAAACAGCTCTTGAAAGATTTTCCCCCTGAAATGAGTTTAAGATGCTTTAATGATGATTTGAAATAGTTGTGATGATAAAAAAAAGTTTTATCAGCCATTTGGCTTCCTCTGGCTTCAACACCAGAGCTGATGCTGGGACCTGGAAAGGCTGAGAGTCCTGACAAGCAGGGAGAGGATAAAAGCTGGGTGAGGCTCCAGAGTGTCCTGAAACGTGGCTGTGTGATGGTAACACAGGAATGGGTAAAAAAAAAATTTGATTCCATGCCTGTGCATTCCCCATGTCTCACAGTGATGGCAGAAATTTGGTATAAAGCAAAATGAAAGGTAAATATTAATTATGAATGTAGAGGACATAAAGGAATATATACATGTGTCTATATAAATGAAGAAATAAGACTTGGGCACCCAGAATTAAAAAAAAAAAAAAAAAAAGAAAAAAAAAAAAAAAGAAAAAAAAGTTAATTAAAAATGAACTATTTTCTCTTATTTTATTGAATGAATTTAAAAATCATCAAAAGCTTTGTTTTAAGGGAAACCCCAAACTCTCTGTTCAGATTCATTGCTCTGATAAATGTGGGGGAAAAAAAAAAGCTGTCTATTTATCATTGCTCCAGTTAACATTTTCTGCAGTTTCCTCTTACTGTTTTGCCAGACAAAGGCAAAATGATGAGTGGTATTTCTGTGTCGGGATATTTGGGCAAATTATGATTCTGGTTGTGTGAGAGGCGTAGAAAAGCCTTGGATACTCCCCCTGCCCACATAATATTTCTCTAGTTCTGAGTGTTTAATGAGAGCACCCTGGAGGAGTTTCCCTGATTCTGCTAGATTAAAATAAGTTTTCTTTCTACGTGAATTTTAGCATGGTATCCTCATTCAGAACTTCCCAATTTTCCTTGTTTCCTCTTTCCCCCACCATTTAACAACCAAAACCTTTGTAGGAACCTTACCACCACTCCCAAAAGAGGTTTGGCCAGCAAAAGGTGAGGGGGCTGTCCTGTGTTTTGTTATTTTTCTATCATGAAAATATCAGGAATAAAGTAAATCACAGCTGCTGCTTGCTCAAGTTCCAGGATATCATTGTGGCATTTTCCAGATAATTAAGTTGGTGTAAATTTTGGAAGAGTTCAAAGAAAGGTTGGGTGGGAATCGGAGCAACCTGGTCTAGTGGAAGATTCCCTGCCCATGGCAGGAGATTGGAAGGAGATGAACTTTAAGGTCCCTTCAATCCAAATAATTCTGTGATTCTTTGATTGGACTGTTCTAATTATCTTTCCTGCAGACGTTGTGGCCTGGAAGACCACAAGAAACACGACCAGCTGTGATTTGTAACTGCTTTAAAAAGCCTTCTCCTGGCTGTAATTATACCATGGTGACTGAGGGAAGAGAATATAATATCCTTAAAAAATCTCTTTCCACTTAGCTAAGTGTATAAACTCTATCACTCATTAATAGTAAATTAGTGGATGATTTTTGCAGGAAGTCGTTAGAGTACACACTTGAGGTTTTGGGTGGCAGACATTGCCATGCATGTCTGGACTGTTAAAAATTCTTTCATTCCCATAGCTATCAAACCAGAGTTTCTCAAGTAGGTTCTTAAAGAAGAAAAGAAAATTTATAAATGTAGCACTTTGAATGATGCCTTTTGAATTCTTGTTATTTGTTTTTTCACAGAAATGGAAGGTTAAAAGATCACTGTAAGGTTAAATGAAGTATTTGACTTTAATTTTTTTCCTTCAGTTTCCTGTATTAAAAATATTCCTTTTTGAAACTACATTTTTAATAAGGTATCAGCAATTATTTTAGTGATTTGCATCCTAAATTGTAGTTACCATTTAATATAATTTTGTTTGCTCCAGAATATGTGCCCTAGTTCAGACATAGGAAGTGCACAGTAAGATTCCTTTCTGCTCTTAGCTGTGCTGTTATAGTTACACTTGAAATACTAAATATTTAGGTAGGATGTCCTCCCTCTTCTTCCTTTTTTCCATGTACATCACATTGGAGAAAATATGGAAAACTTGGATTCAGTTTCACTCTGTGTGCGTCCACCTGTACCCGCCACCTCAGAGAGCAAACAATCCCCCAAAACTCAGATTTATCAGAGAATTCTCTCACCCGCCTGGAGAAATCGTGCAACCTCCCCACGTCTCTGGGAGATGAAGATAACACATTATTTGTCTCTCTTTTTCTTGGTTTGACTGAAGATTTCTCAAGGCAGAGCTGCCTGGGCTGTGTCTGTGCAGAGAACGTCTCACAATGAATTGGAAGTTCGGCTCCGGGCACATCAGCATTACTACAATGCAGATTAATATATTTTTTTCCCCTCTTTCATTTCTTTAAAGAAGATACAATCTACCTCTGCTTGAGCTCTGCCTGAGGTATGAAATAAGTGTAAAAGTTCACATTTTTAGCAGCAAGATGTGCCTTAATTAGAGCTCTTCTTATCAGTCGACTTCTTTTTAACCATTTAGATTTAAATTTAGTCAGGGTCTCCCATCTGCCATATTCTTTTAATTTCTCCCCCCATTATTAGTGTATCTAAATTATGTGCATTTCTTTGTGGGTTGATGTGCAATAATTCTTCCTCCTAACTAATAATGGCAAAGGGAAGATGGAGAGGTACATTCTGCTCCTGATGTGATGAATATTAATTTGGTGCACAGCAAACAAGATCTGCACTTGCAGGAGAACTTTGCCCACGACTTTTGGAGTGGAGATAGATTTTCTACAAAAACCTCTAAACATGAAAGGACAACCCCCCTGCCCCCACCCAGACATCGAAGAAAACCCCTAATTAAATGAATTAGAGTATAAGGGCTATAAAATTATGTTTCTGCTCTGCCACAGCAGAGTTCCCAACCCTGGGGACATTGTGGAACCAGTGATCAGAAGTACAAATGAACTCTGACTCTGATAACTTCGAGTCCTAACAGAGAAAGAACAGTGGAAAGTTTGCCAGAGAGGCCCCAGAGACAACAGTCAGAATTATATAATGTGCATATACAGAACAAAAAAAAACCCCACAGTGATTTTCTCCTTGGGGATGACAGCTTCAACTCGGAATGTGACTTCAGTAAAATTTGCTGCGATTTGGAGACAAAAATAATGACTGCTGGCCAAATCTGGACCCTTGCATGGAGGCTGCCTGGCCGGGGATTTGCAGGGATGCTGTTTGCAGGAGGCAGAAGCACATCAGAGCTGCTTTGTAGATATTGCTAAGCCCCTTAGTTCTCTCCGAAAGAGGGGATTTGGAACAGGGAATCCTTGGAATTGACACATTAATTTTCTCCTGTCCATGCCCTGTGCTCAAACTTCTGCTTGGGAAACGTGGAGATCGCTGCCTTTCCTCCTCTTCGTGGGTCCAGGGTGTTCCCACTCTGACACTGAACAAGGTATTAACTTTGGAAAAAATAAAATGAGCCAGAACTGACTGATTCAAAAAATTAAATAATTTCTTTACATTTTTCTTGAAGGATTTTTCTGCGAAAGCTTTAGAGTTTTTAACAGATATTTAAATTATGCTAAAAACATAATGGATGTTAAAATATATCCCCAAAAAAATACAGAATTGCTTATTCCTTAGCATCCCAGGTTTGTTAAGTGGAAGGCAGTTCTTTTCCGACATTGAAAACTTTTTGGAGTCCATCTGCTGAGTTTAGGGGCAAATTTTATCTTTGGATGTGCATCCTGAGTTGCTGACCTGGAGGGATACAGTATGCACAGAAATCCAGAACATTCTTTATTTTGAATGCTATTTACAAAGCCCAAGAAGAAAACCTGACATTCATCAAAAGCTACGGCTTGGCCATGCTGAACATTTGCTTTGTTGCAGGGGAGAGTGGTCACTAATCCTTGATTGTCTTCTGAATTATTTGAGGACTTAACTATAGTTAAAATGTGACCTGAAACCAATGCCTTTAAGGGAGATGAAATTGCTTGGCTGCCACAGAAATACCAGTACAAGTCAAGAAAATCAGTTGCTTTCTCTAATCTCCTTTCCTTTGGAAACTTTGCTAATGAGATCAATTCCAGAGACAGTTGCCTTGATCCACAATGGTAAAAGTCCTTCTGTTGGCAGCTAAATAAAGCAGGATAACCTGAAGCTATGTTAAAAATTGGGACTATAATGTGAGGTGAACAGACAACCTGGCTTTGCTGAGGCAATGCAGAGCCCTGAGTGTGTCAGATTTGGTTTGACTGCTAAAAATGGCCCCTAACTGTGCTTTTACCAGAGCATCCTTCCCTCCTGTCCTGCTGCAAACCAGAAGCCTCTGCCCTCATCAACGTGACGTGCAGCTCAGATGTGGTCCCAGCTGATTTTGTAACTCAGGGGGAGGTAGGAGGGAAGAAAGCACTGGAAAATATTCCCTTTAGCTCAGTCTTTAGGGGCTCAGCTGAAAAATCAGGTCTTTGAGCATATTGGGGGATAATTGTCCACTCAATACCTTTCCGTGAGCTGCACCACCAGCAAATATTTGTTTCGAAAAACAAAAATAAGACATTTTGTTCAAGGTAGGAAAAATCTTTTAAAAAAACCAACCCAGAGAGATCCTCTGTTTTCCTAGGCTAAAACTAGGAGTGGAATGTATTTTGGGAGCTGGAATTAGGTGATCTTTAAGGTCTCTTTTAACCCCACCATGGAATGATTCTGTTAGTCCTTGGTTATCCAGGGGGGATGTGGGTCCTGGATTTTTCCCCACACATCTTCTGAGCTCTTGGAACACTGTTGGAAGGAGCAAGAGGTGCATGGAGAATAAACAGGAATTATGAGCCTGTTTGAGTGGCCAGTGCTTTCCTGGCTGTGTCTGGAAATGCTGCTTCTGCAGAAAAGTGAAAAGCTGGGACATCCTTTCCTTAGAAATTCTGCAGTGCAGGGAAGCAGAATGCAGGGTGTTTGTGTTTTTCTCTAATAGCAGGCCCTTTGTAGCAATAAAGGTAAATCAGCATAGCTGTTATAAGCAGGTTTTCATACTGAGTGGGCAAAAGAGGGCAAAGTCCTAATGATCTCATTCTTGCCCACTTCTATCATATAACTCTGTGAAAAATTTGGAATTTACTTACTCTGCATGTCAGCAATTCCAAGTGAAAAAGGTGGGTTTTTTCTTTTTATGGTTTTTTTTTCCCCCTGTATCTTATTAATGAATTTTACCTCATTAGGAAATCCTTTAAAATGCTTGGATTGCTATCCTGGAGAATTAAGTCTTCCATTTATCGACAGAACGTGTGCAGCTCTGGCACGAGGGGTGTAAATCCCCCACTGTTTCCTGTCAATGCTTTCTGCCTTGCTGAGGAGAGGCACATCCAGAGAGGATTGCTCAGACTGTGCAGACACCCTGACTCTGACCTGACTCCTGAGGAGAGTTAGCAAGAAGGGAGAAAGAGGTTTCATGATCTCAAGAAATATATTTTCTTTGTTTTAATGGGTTAGGGTACACCCCATAACCTTTTAAAATTTTTCTTAATTGAATTTTTTTTTATTAAGTTCTGTTGCATATTCTACAAGCTCATTGTAGGGTGACAATTCCAACATTTTTGAGATATTCCTTGATGCTCAAGAAGATCTAAACAAGAATAATTTTTTCATTTTGAAACTGGTCAGGCAGTAAAAGTGAAATAGTAACAGCTTGTGTCTTAGTCTTTGTAGAAGGGAAATACACCTAACCCAAAATTTAATGCAAATAAAAGCTCATACAGAACTTTGGGCCGCATTGTCAGCCACAGGTGATTGTCAGAGATAACTTCAAGCCTGTAAAGTTCTAAGGGTGTAAATCCACTGAACATCAGTTTAAAATGAACCCCATGGATGCTCCCATGCACGGCTGAGATTAAGCCCCAGCTGGTTCAAGAACTTCTGGGGAATTTCTGCACCCCAGAAAATTAATCACAAGCAGAGGAAAGGAGCAGGTTCCCCAAGAAATTCTGAAATGGCTTCTCTGCTCTTTCCCAATTTTTTTGGTTTTGATTATTGATTTTCTACTCCAAACACAGCTCAATGTTTTCCTCTTGTCTTCTTCAGTGAAAGGAGAGGCTGAAACAAAAATCCCCATGAATTCTGATGAATGTTTGATTGGTAAGGAATGCAGAATATTTAGGGAGAAGAAATTACCTAATTAAGGCAAAAAAGCTGAGTTAAGTAGTAAAACTCATGTTTGTTACACCAGCCTCTAGGATTTAGTCATTGCTTTAAACCACCCTTAAAATCAACATTTATTTGCACAGACCTTTGGGGACAAAGACTTTGTTGGCCTAAACTTGGATTTGTACTAAAACTTAGGAAAGCAAGCAGAGATATTTGTGGAGAAAGGGCAGCAGCTGAGAAGAGATGAGACACTTTTTACTCAGAGGTCTGAGATCCTGGGATGTAAACTTGGATCTCACTGAATTAAACTGGAGCAGCTGCAGGCTCAGCTCTGTAACTGCACAAGGGTGCAAATGAGGTATTTGGTCACTGGGAATTTATTTTGTGCTAATAAAACTTTATTATATTGATCTGCAGGAGACAGCATTGGTCCCCAAATGTGCTGGACCTGAATGTCCATATTTCAGAATTTATACGTGTGTGTTAGGAAAATATCTGTAAGCAGAAGAGAGGATAATTGGCATCATATGAGTAGGTAAATTTGTAATTGGAAGGACGTTTATTATCAGTCCAGAGGTTCCATTTTGCTGTAAATTCAGGCCTGTTTTGTTCCTGTCAGATATGAGCTCACGTATTATTATTACATGACAGACCTCTGAGTAAAATGATACATTTTCCTCCAGATCAGGCTGTCTGGCCTCAGCAAGTTTATTCAGGCAGTGGAAATCCCTTATTAAATACATTTTTCAAAACTTCCTGCACTACTGTTTATTTATAGATTACAGGGGAGATAATCAGTGCTTTCCACTCATATTCACTTAGTTCTTCCTAATGATACCTAGTCACACTCAGTCATGGTCATGCATACTCTGTTCCACTCACAGTAAATTCCATTCACAGTAAATTTGAATTCACACTTCATAGTCAATCATTTAACTCATTCACATCAGTCACACTGAATCAATACTCCCTCGCTCCCTTTTTTTTTTTTTAATGCTCATTCCTTTCCTTTCACATTTACTCTTTAACATCTGCAATCATCCTCGTTTGCTTGGTGTCTGTCCTTAGAGCAAGAACGTAGCTGTCATTAATGGTAAACCCTCTGTAGCTCAGAAATTAAGAGGGTTATTTCAGGGCCAGACAAGCATTGGAGAATCACAGGTGCTGCTCAAATTTCTTGCTGAGGGCATCCAATCTGAGGTGATATCGTGCTCCTGATTTTTGGGGTGGGAATCTCACACCTGTGTGTGTTACCTCATTCCACACAGAGTAACTTCATGTGAGAGGTAAATCCCTCAGCCTCAGGTTGTTTGTTTTGGTCACCCTGGGGATGCACAATTAAATAGCGTCAACACTGCCTTTATTTATTTTTTATTTTTTATTTTCCAATTTAATTTGATTCTAAACAAATGTGAAACACTGTGAAGACTGAGGATGTTGCCGCGGTGAGAAATCATGGAAATGAATCATGTGGTGGCTAGAACAGGGTTTATTTAATAAATAGGATTTCATAGAATTTTTTAGTTGCCAACTCTTTTGCCTCCATGGTACATCTGAAACCTGTCCCAGAAGACAACGAACCCACACCCTGTTCAGGTAGATTTGGTCCAGTGTCTCTGGTCTCAGGGAGCTGTTTGATGCAGGACTGAATGGGGGGCTAAAAGGGCTGCAGATGTATTTGTGCCTTCTTTTCCTTCCAGATGGCATCTGGCAACTCTTTTTCTGTGAAGGCTTTGATGTTGAAATGCTAAAGATACCTTAAAGCTCTAAATTCCCCATGGAGTATTACAGCACAGAAGTCACCAGGAAGAAATCCTGGTTTTCAGGGCTAGAATGTACAAGAATATTAATGCAGGTGTTTTAAGCAAATATATTGATGAGGAAGATACTACTTTCCTTTTTTTTCCTCCTTTATTTATGTCTATATCAATAATTGACAGCTGAAAAAAAAATAGAGGCTTTTTTTAACCCAAGGACACCACAACTGATGGACCTTGTTGATGAGTCCACAAAAACAGTGAGAAATGGGAGGAAAAGGGCAAGGAGGGAGGAGTAAAGGCTTTGAGGAAATTGCTGAACTACTTGTGGACAAATCCCTGGTGTGCAGAGCCTCTCATGGCACTCATGAGTACTCCAAACAGAGGAGAGCCAAGCCAGCCTTGCTCTCAGCATATTGTGACTTCCAGGGCAAGGAAAAAGAAACCATTGCATTGAATTAATAGCTTTGTGTTTGAGCACATCCCATGAGACGCAGAAGGATCTTATCTATCATCTTGAGATTGGCCTAGGAGGAGAGAAAGTGCATTTGATAGACTATTATCCTAATTTCTGTCCTGAAAATCATGGGCCATGGACAGTGGAGCATCAGCTGTTACCTCGGAGTCGCAAACCTGAAGTAAAAGGCTGTAACTGGGTTCTTCTTTTATTTTTTTTATTGTGTTATTTCTCCTTAAGAAGGAGAGTAAACAAGACAATTACATGCTCTGAGGAGTCACAATAATCAATAGCAGAAGCCAGCAGGGAAATGGGTCTGGATAGCTGAGGCCTGGGGGGAGGAACACGATGCTTTCAGGACACTCAGATTTTGGGGATGAGCAGCAGGGCTGGGCAGCCCAGACCCCTACGTGGCACCAGGTCTGGGGGGCATGGCACAAAAGTTCAGATGATGGCATTAAATTAACATTTTAAGGCAGGATATGACCATAAAATTAACAGTGGAGGGTCAATTTGTGTTTCCTGGTCTCTAGGGCAGCGCCAGGGAGATTTTATGGCTCCTTTTTTGCTCTCTTGGTAAATTTGTACCCTAGAAATGACAACAAAATGAGAAAGGAAGAGCTGGCCCATAAGCAAGAAGAAGTGGACAACTTCCATAATGTCTGCATTAATAATTCCTTTCACCCCACCAAAATATTCTTTTCACCCTGCAGTTGTTTTGTTTTAAAATTTGGGGGTTTTTTAGCCACATAGTCCTTAAACAAAGATTTCTGTGTCAATTAGTGGGGTGCATTTGGACTTTGGTCCCTCAGTGTGTGCTTAGCAGATGTTCACAGAAAAGCAAAGTTTACCCAAACATTTCTGAGGTTGGAGTTTGTATATACAGCCTCTCTCTTTTCTTTCCAAAGGGTACCATATTAACAATTCTTTTCTCGCCAGTATAAATATTTTTCCTGCAATTAACTGCATAATGGTGCAACACAGATACTTGAAGAGGGTGTACTTATCCACTACAATTTGAGTCATCCCTTTACAGTAGCACCCACCCCTAATGTATTAGAAATCAACTCAATTTTTATTGAAAAAAACATCTAAATATGGGAATAATTCCCTAACCTGTTTATTTTGAAAAGTGCTTTGCCTTCTAACAACACGGCCGTGGCGAACATCTATTAGCTTTGCTTTACTTTGTTTTCCTTCGTGTTTTTTTTTTTTCTGAGTCACTCTTTGATTTTCAAAACATTTTGGTCATCCACAGACTCCAAGTCTCCTTCCAGGAGAAACACTGAAGAATCAAGTGCATCTCTCCTTGCCTTTTAAAATTACCCTTCAGGGCAGTGCACACACAGAGTGACCCTGGCTTTTGACAAACCTTTGCTGAACAAAATGTAACAAGCCCTGTGTATTTTGAGCAGCATTTTCTATTCTGACAGAGACAGCTCGGTAGCATTTGATGTCTGCTTGCTGGTCATAGATAATGGTGCATCCTGGGACCATTGTCATCCCTGTCAATAAGAAGGCCTGGGGGGACGTTCAACAAAGCTACCTTTTGATTCACCGTTTTCCCTTCCCTTCCCAAGACATTTGTAAGCCCCTGGTCAGCCAGGTCACTTTATTTCATCCTGATGTGCCTTGATAATAGCATCATGTCTGACAAAAAATTTTGACAGACCGTCGATGTGCGTTTCTTTGGTTCCTGGGTTGTTTTCTCTGCCTCCTCAATGTCAAACAAGCTTTGAAAGCTACTGATTATGTTTGTTTGGACTTGAATTTGACAAGATTCCTATTCTTTGAAGCAATTAAGCTCCTGAGGATGGATCTTGGGATTTGAGCTAATTTTTTTAGCAGTGAAGGAAGCAACCAGAGCACATCCTACACTCTGTTGTTTTTTTTTTGTTGTTGTTGTTTCAAGGTTGTGCTTTCATTACACCTTTAGAAATACCTCAACCCAAAGGAAACTTTTAAGCTTTAGAAGAAAATCAAAAAGGAAAAAAAAAAAAAAAAAAGAAAAACGTGCAGTGTGAAACTAAAAGTTTTGCATATGAATATTTTATCAGAAAACGGCAAGTTTAGCAAGCTCAGGTGGTGAAATCTCTGCAGAATTTAACTCTTCTGAGGCCACACAGGCTGTCCACTTGCAGAATAGGTTTTAGGAGCTAATCTATGCCTATGAAGAGATGGAAAATAAAATATTTTGCTCAACTGGCCACAGATAACAGCTCAAAGTCTGGCTTGCTTATTGTTTAAATTTGTTGTAGTTAATTTAGCATATTACAAGTGGGAATTAGCAGCATTTTTATTTTTATCAGTTAGCTAAATTGTTAAATAGTGTTTCTGGAGTTCAGCAAAGCATCTCCAGAGGTACACAACCATTTTTTTTGGCAGTTACAGATGGAAGTTTGCATCCTGTCCCTGTAGCATGAAGCACACACGCTTTTAATTGGGTGAGGGCTTTTATTTTTTTCTTGGGTAAATAAAGATAAATTTATCACTGATCATGTAATAGTAAAAAAGACAAATGGTAATTTGCCATTGCAGAAAAGAAAAAGAAACAACCAAAAAAGAGCCTTTCTATTCTATGCTGTGATTTAAGGTATTTTTGTTGCATTTAAATATATTTAACTTGAAATCCTTATCACTGCACAGGGATAACTAAACGACCTTCTGTTTTGTTAATAACTACAAAAAGCCACCTTTTTTCATATTTGAAGACATTTAAGGCCATATCCCGCCTTATGAATGAAAATCTGGAGGTGCCTGGAAGTTTCTCAGAGTCTGACAGCAGCTGGGGTGGGATTTTTGTCTTTACAGTGTTGAGAAGCTTCAGGAGCACCATGATTACACCAAACCCACAGGGACAAGCAACCTTTGAAGCTCAGCTCTCCATTCTTTCTTGGGAATCATCAATGAAAGGAAATAAATCTGAGTTTAAGTCACAAAGAGGGAGAGACCAGCTGCTGTTCAGGGTGTGCCCAGACCTGCAGGATGTCCCTGTGTCCCCTCCCACCAGCCCATTCCAAAATCCATCGCCCTGGGCTGCTCCCCTTCCAGCAGGGTTCTGCCTCTGCCCTCTACGACCACTGGAGGAAAAATTCCAAGCCTCAGTTTCCCTGGAGATGGAAGCAAGCTGTAAATATTCATCTCCTTTCCAGAGGGATTTGACATCCCTCGTTGGAAGCAGTGCAGTGGTTTGGTACCAAATGTAAACCAGACTATTTTCCTTTTTATTAGAATTAGTTTTTAGTTTTAATATTATGACTGAAATGACAGCCTCTCATTTTCATACATTTCTGCTTTCATTCCCAGTTTTTATTAAGGTTATATTATCTTCAAAACATGTTTTTATGGAGTTATAATGACTGGAGATGAAAACGCAGCTATAGTTACCTACTGCAAATTTATGCATTTTTCTTGCTCATAACCTATCAAAATTGCAAACTTTCCCAAGAAATTAATCTTCTTTTGCATTTGACCAGGATCTTCCTTTTCTCTCCTACATTCTGAGTCAGGATAACAATTTCTGTCCTCAAAATGCCCCCAAAGCCACGTCTGAAGGCCTCCAAAACAAGGACCAGAATGTAGAAGAATGGATTTGTTTTGTTTTCTTTTCACAGGTATTTTTTTCAGGAATACTTCCTGAATTTCCTTGGAATTATTACCAATGCTTTTCTGTCTTTCATATTCAGTGCCTTTCTGTCAGGCTATCTATAGTTCTTCAGAGTATTGTCTAGTTATTCTTTCATATTAAATGATTGGGTTATTACTTTTACGTCTTTCGAATATTTCATTTTACTGATTTCTCCGTATTAAAAAGATGATAAATTATAGCAGCTATTAAGGGCCCAATCCTGAATTCTTAATGTAGTCATTTCCATTAAAGTTCCCCCTGACATAGATTTATATGGAATCTGATAAATTTCTGCTTGGCAAATTCCTAGAGAAACTACAGAAACCTGAATTAAATTAGTCTGTTAAAATAATCAACACGAGCCCAATCTTGTCAAGTGAGGGGGGATGAGTGAGCTCTGTTCATTGCAGGACACGAGTTAATGACTAATTATTAAGCACCAAGATGGGAAAAGTGCAGTGGGAATTCCAGGCACACAAGGGATTTAGGACTGAACCCTATTTTTGCTTTAAGCTTTCCTTGTCCACAGGGTTTTTTTCCTCACATTTCTAATCAATTTTCCTCTACGATGAGAAAAATGTAGAAAGATTAATTTCTCTGTTAATGACAATTCTGGAATAGTGCAGGACACAGAATGGGCCCTTCTTGGATGGGGTTTTGGGGTTTGAGCACAGAGTGTGTGGATCCTGTGGTGATACTGACTCATTTTGGGCTGGAGATCACCAACATTAAAATGAGATTTTCCATGACTGACACAGGCTCTCACTTTGGATGCAAAGACATCTCTTGGCAACATCTAAAACAATTCATTGCTCTTGTATTGGCGTCCCAAACCAAAAAATAGATGAACCTCCAGAATCTGGGTTTGAGAGAATTTTTTTCCATGCTATTAACAAATTGGCAAATTAATGAGTAAAACCCACACTGCCCTTTGTGAGATGCAATAATGGTGTGATGCCATGAGGCAAAAATCCCTAATTTTTCTTCTAGATCCTTTCTTATGACATGATGATTAGTTTTTTAGATGTAAAGATCAACACAAAATGCAGCACTATCATTTTTTCTTTCTGATATTTCAAATGCAAAGCACAGGTCACAAATGCTGAAGTCTTCATTTCTGCCATAACCATACTGGGAAAAAATTAATTTTGTGGACCTCCTAATGTTTATTTAAATATGTTGTCCTGCCATGTTGAAAATGGCTCTTGCTCCACATGACTTTTTGAGTAGCAAAACCTTGTTTTCAAATTACTTCTTACAAATTTTTGATGACACAAAGTTTTTTAGCCACAATTTTATATTTTATATTGCACATCAATTAGTCCTCACTGGAAGATATAGTAAATTATGTATTTCACCAAACAAAGTTTCTACCTGTATTTTGTAGACTATTATAATATTTCTCCTTTTCATTGCCATATTTTTATTACTTCGACTATCCTGTTTTTCAAGAATATGGTGATTATCTGAAAAATTCTCACCAAAGTAAATTCTGAACCTAATTCTGAGCAATTTTGGTGAGTTATCCTTAATCTGCCACTTGATTTTAAGTGTTTTAAATGATGACATTTCTCATTCACTTCTGCCCTTTTAATTGACTTTTTTTCACAGCGAATTTTCAGATGCTTCAGAATAAATTGGCCACTTAAAACATAAGGACACAGCACAGGGGACAAACAGGGATGAATTCAATACTTTCATGGGTAACAGTGTGCTGTAATTTGAAAACAAACAGGAAGGCAGGAGATGTAATTGCACTTGTTCCACTTAAAAATGAATGCTTTAGTTTTGAATATTTAAAAAAACCCCAAACAATTAATAAAATAAGTTCTTATTTGGCCTAAATTGTATTTTTCACCCTATTTTGCTGCTTTAGCTACCGAATTGGAGAACAAATTCTTATCTTTGATCTCTAGATATGAATGTTTCTTCCATTTCATGTTATTTAATTTTGCTTCAGAAGAAACAAAGCACAAAGGTAGACTTACCAGTCTGTCAGTTTAATGAAGTACTTAATTGAACATAGGTTTCTCAGAAGGAGCTAAATTTCAAGAAGGAAAAAGTCCCCTCTAGACTTGTAATTGTCTATGGCAGGAAAACCCTTGGCAGTGGTAGTAGGGATTTATCTTGAGTTGGAATGAATTTTCTCTGTCAATTGGCATCTGAAAGAAATTCAGCAGCGAGAGTTAAGTGACTAAATAGTTCTCCAATGCCTGAAACAAATGGATACTTTAACAAAAATCTTTTGAATGTCACTCAAAATTCAGTCCTTGGCGTGGTGGTTCAGATTTTATAACACTGTACATATGTGGTGCTGGGTTGTTTTTTCCTTTCAATCCAAGCTGAAGTTGAGGTTTTGTTTCATAAAACTGTATCCCATATCTTTAACTTACTTTGATCAGTTCCAAATGTTGACCATATTTTTGGTGTGTTTAGGAGGAAGTTCATCAACTATTAGGTCTAAACCAAGGGTGGCTTTTAATTATAATTTTAATTAATTAACAGGGTCTCATAACAAGGTTATAAAATATCCTTGAACCTTCATGCATGGTACAAGTCATCAGAATGAATTGGTTGAAATGTGGTTTTCAACCATCCTGGGCTTTTATAGGGTATTAGTTTTGGAAAAAAATGTGTACTCTATAGTTTACTTTGGTCTGACAGTGTTTATCCTGAATGTTTGTAGAAATAAACAGGAAAACCCTTAAACACTAACAATCCTGTTTGATTCTTGATGCTTCTTGGCAACTAATCACAACAACTCCTTGGTGAGGTCCTGTGTATGACGTGTAAATATTTGACAGAAAGGTAAAATATAGATATCTGAACCCCTTATATATTTAATGATCCCAAACAATTTCTTGGACAATAGGCAAATAGCAAAATGTCACTTGTTTGGAAGAGGAGAGGAAGAAAAATCATGAACAAGCTGTTCCTTTCTTCTATTTGCAGTCATTTTTCTTGTAGTGGCTGTTACAGGTTGTTAATTAATATGAAGGCTAAACCCACTTCATTTTAGGGCTACATTTGTACAGATATTTAACAAGGCCAGGTGTGCTTTTGTTTCTGATTTTTTTTTTCAGGATGAAGGTTTCTCTGAGAATTTCTGTGATATTTTTTTTTTTTGGCTATCATTCTCATTAGAGGTTCTGTCAGCAGCTCAGACCCTTCGTTTCACCAACATCAATTCCACCTCTTGTTGTGATGTTGGGCAGTCCAGGTTCAAGCCCTCTCTCATTTCTGTCACACTGAGAACATTGCCTAAAACCAGTTCTGATCATGACCTCCAGAATTTCCTGCCATCCCTAATTATCTTGCTTTTATTTAAATGAATACTTATTTTCTGTGCTCTCAGTAATTTCATACACCCATTTCAATGCCCGAAACCTATCTTCTCAATAGCACTTGATAATCTTATGTGTTTGCACTTTGAATATAATTAGAGATTGAAAAATTGCCAGATATTTCATCTTTTACCTGCCTGTAGAGTAAAATTTCTTATGTTTCGTCATAACTTTCTATACCTCATATGTTGCTCTGCTACTTTCCTCTTTGCCTGACCTCGATCCTTGCAGGATTATTTGGATTTGAAAAGACCTCTGAGATCATCAAGTCCAGCTTTTGACTGATCACACCCTGTCAACCAGATCATTGTTCCTCCCATTAGAAAATTTCTATTACTGGTTGACTTGGAAAGGGAAAGCTGTAACAGGTTTGTGGCCTGAATTATCCTCCAACCCATGGATTACATTCTGCCCCTGTGGAAGTGCCTCAAAATCTTCTGCTCACCCTTACTTGAAGTAGCAAATCCTCTCCTTGGTACCAGAATTCACAAGGATTTGCTCATGCTTAAAAAAAAAAAAAAAAAAAAAAAAAAAAGTGTGGTTGTCCATGAAGAATTTGTTGGAAACTGCTCCTCAGATACTTAGTGGGAATTATAAAAATGAGTGATAATTTGAGATCAAAATGAAACTTTCAACAGAGTGGAGTTTCTTAAGGAAAAACAAAGGAGTTGGAAGGAAAAGGCTGATGTGTTTGAAGCCACAGCTAATGCAATAAGGAAAAAAAAATAATTTAAAAAAGTCTTTGAAAGCATTGGTTTAGAGCTGCATGAAGCTCAACAAAGAATTGCTAATATGGAGAGTAGGAATTGTTGGATAATTACACTGAAAATCTAGAAAACAAGCTTAGGAAACGAGGTTTGTGCCTTGTTGAGGAGTGCTGAGGGATGAGAGATTGGGGACCGCGGATTTTCCCCACCCCTATTTTTGTCTCTGGTTTTTATGCTGCATTTTGAAGATGTGTGGACCATGTAAATCAGCTGTGACTGTCATTTGCTTTGAAATGCTGCACATTTGTTTCATTAAGGCTTTTAGAGAAGCCTCAGCCAGTGAGTCTTCCCAACAGAAACTTTGATTTGTATTATTTTTGGTGGCTTTATTTTTCCTTCCTAAAGGTTACTGCCACTGTTGGTTTAACGGTGTTTATGTGATCTTATAATGAGTGTTATCACTTTGTATAATTATTATGTGTGATTAATCCTGTTCACACTTGAAAGCTGTGGGGTTTTTTAAATTTTTTTCATTTTTAACCAGAGGGTATGTCTTTAAGCCTTTGTGTTGTTCACTTATAATGATAGCTGACAAGAGTTATCATAAAGAGGGAGGAGGATGGAGACTGGAATAAATTGTCAAGTGAAGAAAGATTTCTGGGAATTTTTTTGTTTGGATTAACATCTATAGTAATTCTTGAAAAAAATGGTGGATGCAATGTATAGACCCCTGATAATTTTGTATTTTGCATGGATTTCTGTAGCAATCAGGTTATGAAAGAATTTGGAAGAATGTGTGTTGTTCAAATTTTTCAATGTCCTTTTGGAGAAATTCAACCTGTTTTTTAAAAGACTCTTAAAAAATATTTTTTTTTCCTTTTTAACCTTTTTACAAGTGTGTATTGTTCTCAATATGAGAGTCTGGGGTTTATGATTAAAGGGGATTTAGGACCTGAGATGGCAGGATTTGGGAAAGCAGAACTACTTATTTTTTAGGCTGAATGGATTCACATGGGTCTACTCACCATGGAGAACTTTGACTATTTCATATTATTCTCCTTCAAAAATCATGATTACAGCACATTGGCTTTGCAAATTTTGTGAATTTTTGCTGCTGAGATTGGAATTCCTGTATTTTAACAGAATATCAGAAATTCCATTGTGACCTAAACCTCTCCAGAAGCAACAATGGTTGTATGGACACCTCACTTAGTTCTCAACCTTCACCAATGACTTTAAGTGCTTAAACTGGCTACAAATAATGCACTTTATAACAAATCATCTCTTGCTTTCTGGGAGCTAAAATCCACCACGTTTGCAATTCTGTACTATAATATTCAGTCTTTGGACTGAATTCACTTGGGAGTTGAGAATTTTTTTTGGTTTCTGAAGCTGTAACTGCTGCAAATTTTGAAAACTGGTATTTGTATTACCTGATATCATTATTAAAAAATGTTTTTATATTTATTTGAATCTATACCCCAAATGATTTGACTCTCATTTAGAATGATGAACAATCTTGAGCACCCTAAATACAGATCAGCTCCCAGACAAGCCAATAGTGATAATGTCTTTGTAAACACTACAATATTCTCATTTTAACTGATCAGAAATTGAAAGGAATATCTGTAAAAAATATAACCTATATTTATGAGTACAGTGATGCTGCTGTTTTATTTAAATGCATTTTATGCCTTTTCTTAATCTATACAACACCTTCATATTGACTTCAGATGTTGAGCAACTTAAAATAACATTTACAACTTTCAAAACTAATAAAAATTCCCTAGACCTCTCCAGAGTTTCCATACTCCAGGAGCATGAACTCTTTACAAAATACATTAAGGGAGATATCCCCCACATTAATGAACAATCAATATTTCATATATAATTGTTTCATATGTAACTGTAGGTAAAAATAGCTAATCCCCACAACCAGATTAAACCAATTAACTTGGAGTGTGTGGTTTTCAAAAGGGCTGTGGAAATTGAAGCATGGGGCCAATGATCTGATGAAGTGAGAGAGAAATATATTTGTGTTTCCTTGAAGAAATGTTTATTTCAAAGGCGGTTATAATATTAAATATTACTTAAAGGACAGAAAAAAATTTTTTAAGCAGCAGGTTTAACTGAAGTGTGTGAAAAGTTTTGAGAAAATTTTTCTGGTGCTTTTTAATGCCTTTTTAAAATGTACATCAGTCCCATGATTGTCTGACATTGATTTTGTGAGTCTCTTTGTGGCTGTGCATTGTCCACTACACTTTCAGACCAAATTCTGTCCTCTTTGGTTGGAAAGTGTGATTTGGGCAGAAAGGATATTGAGTCCCCTAATATCTATAACATGGTATCATCAAACTTAAATTATGGAATTGTTTCAACTCAGATTACATTTAATATTGATTTATCGAGTTTAGCAACCTGCTCAGATCCTTAGGCAGAAGAAGGGGAAATACTAGGAATCAACATATTTCTATTTCAAGAAATTATTGCCTTCAATTATTGTGGTCTATTGAATATGAAGAATTTCCTCATTTTTCTCACAGTCTCTAGTTTGCTATTCTCACAGGACAACAAATAGATTAGCTAAAATCTGAAAGGAAATTTCACAGTTTGGAACTGGAGTGTGTAACAGTCACAGCGCTTCCATCTAATTATAGTAAAGCTTAGTCCATGGGAGGGAGGTTGTTAAATGAACATTTGTAATGTTTGCTGTTAGTGAGGGCTGACCCTCCAAAAGGGAAGGAATGGAGATAAGAGAATCCATGGAATCCCAGAATGGGATGGAAAGGATCTTAAAACTCATCCAGTGCCACCCCTGCTATGGCAGGGACACCTTCCACTATCCCAGGATGATCCAAGCTCATCCAGCCTGGCCTTGGACATTCCAGGGATCCAGGGGCAGCAACAGCTGCTCTGGCAATTCCCTCCCAGCCAGGAATTCCCAAATCCCAGTATCCCACCCATCCCTGCCCTCTGGCAGTGGAGCCATTCCCTGTGTCCTGTCCCTCCATCCCTTGTCCCCAGTCCCTCTCCAGCTCTCCTGGAGCCCCTTCAGGAGCTCTGAGCTCTCCCTGGATCCCTCCCTTCTCCAGGGGAACATTCCCAACTCTCCCAGCCTGGCTCCAGGGCATCCCCATTTCCTCCTGTGGTCTTGCTCCAACAGACCAACATCTTTCTTGTGTTGGGAAATGTTTAGTTTAATCTCCCCTGACCTTGCAGAGCTGTTGGAGAGCTCTTGTGATCAGACAATTTGATCATTTCCAGCCTTAACTGCAACAGTGCTGAGATTGTGCCATTTTCTGACCTGTGTGCCTGTGGAGTTGGTAAATCTTCAGTTCCTTGATACAAGTTGTCAAATCCTATCTCATTTAGTTTTCATCCTGGACAGAGGATATAAGTTTTAAATCACAGCCTGTCTTATTAGTGGTTGACCATAAAAACAACCTCTTTATAAGCACAAACTTTTGTTATGCTAGGATCAAAACCACAAACACAGGTTGGGGTGGTGTGAATACTGCTTCTCCTGCTGCCCATCAAGCAGAAACTAAATCCAGCAGAAACACTTCATGTGCTCCACAAGCAATTCACTAATTCCAAATGATGCATCAATAACACAATCATGGCTGCCTTTTCTTAGAGTTATGGTTATCTGTTTTGTACTCAAAATATGCACATGGAGCAATTTCATCTGTGAGAACTTGGGAAAATTATATTAATCATCATAACTGAGTACAGCTTCTTTCTCAGCATGAGCCATAAATATCTTTGAGCATTAAACCTCTTTACAATAACATTAATTTAATCTATAAGAGGACACTGCGTGCAATAAATTCCATTTACAAATCTGAGTGGGCAAGAGAGAGAAAGCTGGAGCTTAATTTTTAAATTTCTTTTTTTTTTTTAATATATTGGAGATTGGGAAGCTGCCCCAAAGAAGTTTCCCTCAGCCTGAAATGCACAGGACTAGGAAGGAAAACAGAGCTTCCTGATTGATTTGCCTCTGTGCTATTGCTTAGTTTGCTGCCAGTCAGAAGCTCATATAGCTTAAAAGATTGTTATTGATTGTTCAATTTGGTGTTCATATATTTAAATTTTATTCAGGTTAGAGTGATGTTGAAAATTGGGGTCCACATGCTAGATTGCCAGCACAGTGGTTGACAACACAAACGTTAAAATACAATAATCCTTGTAGTATAAAATGGCCATTGACAGTCTAATTTCCATTTTGTGGTTTATGGCCTCTACTGAATATCTGATAATGTAATTATGCTTCAGTAAAGAATGAATCCTCTCTGGTAAACTGAGCTGTGTATGCAATGCCAATGTGAATTAAATAAAGTGACATCAAAGCTCAGTCAGGGCTTATTTTAGGAGCACATTTTTAAACATTTACTATGGTTTGTTCTACAGTAATGCCAGGGAGCAGATTTATGGCTGTTAGCATATTCATGTTGAAGAAATGTGTTACTTCATTCTTTATTTTAGCCCAGGAGAGCAAACAAAACAGCTTCAGTAAAAGTGGATGCTGCTCTGTGGCTTAGGTATGAAAGTTTTCAGATGATGCCACCACCAGCCTCCCTAAGAAGCACAGGAAGGGAAGTGGCAGCTGTGCAGTTGGGAAATTAAAATGTACAGAAAACTCCCCCAAATTATTTACGTGCCCCACAAATGAGACAACATTTGTTTCTTGGCAATAGGTACATGCTCAGCTTTTCTGCTTGGCTCTTTTGCTGCTTGGTTTGTAAATGTATAGGAATATACAATATGATCCTATGGCTAAAGAATTTCCTCCTTTTAAATTCCAGTTGTCAAGTTATGTTATGCTGTTTATAATGCAGTGAATTATGTTCTGTCCCATCCCATTCACTGCTAGCATAATGCAACTTAACATCAGGCCACATAACAGAATATGACAGTTAAAATTTAAAAGTACCCTCATTGTATTTGTGAATTGAATACTCAACTGCGTGATTTAAAGATGGACTGGCATCTTGACTCCAGAAACAAGTAATGTTACTTGAATGCATTTTTTTCCCCCTAATATATTTGCATTGCCGTTTTGACCTTCTTTTCAAGAGGAAAAAAAATAACCCTAAGCAACTGGCATGTATTGACATGGAGGTATTGAAAAGTTAGCGTGATGCTGCAGACATGTTTAGAGGAACTTCTGAAATCATGAATTTGATGAGATAGACCGAATCAGAATGTCACTTTATCACATAAACAGCAGGGAGAGAGCCAAGCCTCACATGTGGATTTTAAATGTCCCAAAGCATTAGTATTAAAAATCCGGGGCCTGGTTCCACCCGCGATAAAGAGAGGTGTCAAATCTCATCATGGTTTATCCTTCCAGCCTCGTGAGGATTGGTGCTGTACAGCATGGATTTAGAGCTGTCTGACAGATCCTTCAGGACCTGTCAATGGTTCAGGAGTCAAGGGTGAGTCCCTCCATCTCACCTGCTCTTTTCTGATTGCCAGAGCTACTGGCCAATAAGGAAACCTCTGCGTTTTTCCTCATACTTGTACTGATGTGAATAATTTGCTGTTGCACCTCAATTCCCTCTGCTTTTCCCCTTGATGTGCTTTACTTTCAGTGCCCTCCACATCCAGAAGCCCACCTGCTCCTCCCTCCAGCCAGGGCAGCCCCAGGAGGCACAAGAAGAGAGGAGCAGCTCCTTGAGAAATAGTGGATACATGAAACAGGATTGGATAAAAGCACAAGCACATTAAATACAAGCATCATCCTACGTGCCCATCCCTGGACTGGCTCTTCCCTTCCTAAGGTGAAACATGCCTTTGACTCCTTGGGTAAATAAAACATCTTTGGAAGGAGAAGGTGCAGGTAGCAGCACACGTGCAAAGGTTTGCCTGGTTGGGAAACAATGTCCTGTTGTATACGATGCATGTCCATATGAAGATGTTAATAATGTAATTTCCTTTCCATTCACTGGAGTGAAATTACACTCCTGAGTTACACTTGGGTTGGTAACTTCTCATGTAAGAATCATCGTAGAACCATAAAATTCCAGAATTATTTGATTTGGAAGGGAACTTAAAGCTCACCCATTCCCACCCCCTGCCATGGGCAGGGACATCTTCCACTCTCCCAGGTTGTTCCAAGTCCTGTCCAACCTGCCCTTGGACATTTCCAAGGATCCAGGGGCAGCCACAGCTTCTCTGCACAACCTTTGCCAGAGCCTCCCCACCCTCACAGGGAAGAATTTTTTCTAATATCTAATTCTCATCTTTCAGATGAGATAGAGCAGGTTCCAAAAGAACCAAGATTAATGCATTTAGATTGCAGACAGTGGAGGTAGCCTGTGAGACAGGATTAGTCAGCATGTTTGTGGTTTAGTCACTGTTAAAAGCATTAAAAATATTAGTTATTATTATTTATTACTTATGCAACAGCCACACACTGTGCAAGACATTTAGCAAACCACATAAGAGGCAGGGCTGCACCACAGAGAGATGGCTGGATGGATTTTAGGTGTGACAGATTGCTATTAGCTACTTGTTTGTGTTTCTTTGTGCTGAAAAAATTCCTAAAGGTCCCAGCCAGGGAGACCTCCGCTATGCTTGGCACTGTTCAAACAAACCATTAAAGAAAATGGTCTCAAGATAGAGAGAAATCAAGGATTCACATGGTGATGTCAGGATCTGCTCACAGAGCACCTAGCATGAGTTCCTGTCACAGGGAAAGCATTAGAACAGATGAAATTACATCAGGGTAAAGGTGTTTGTGGAGCTGTTGGATGTTCTCACCCAGGTGCTGTTTTTTGACCCCACAAATGTGGTTTCTGCTCTAAGTTCTGGCTCTGTGCACAAGGAGTTTGAGATGTCACCTCTGCATGGCATGCACGTGCCATCAGCAGCTTCTAAAATCCCAGTTGGAGATATAAATCTGGGGTAAACCTGTGGTACAGCTTACATGAGGCTGGATACTCACCTCAGTTGTAGCTGAAGGTCTCAATGTTTTAACACTGGCTTTAGCTAAGCCTTTCTTTGTGCAATCCTAAGCACATAAGACATGCTGGCAGTTTTTAGCAGCCCAGACAATACCTGCTCTCTGGTTTGGCCCTTTCTTTGCCCTTATGGATGTAGGTATTTAGCACAGAATTTATAAATGTCATGCATCAGGGGTTTGTTTCTTTGCTCTACAGCTGTTCATTGGCTTTTTGAAATAATTTCTCGATGGTGTTGAGGCTCCTTGTCCTGTTTTTTCGCACTGTGAGCTCTTCATGCCTGGTTAAAATCTCTTCCCAAGCAGTTATGCATTAAAAGCTCATACCTCCTTCTGGATGTTGTGGTTTTCTTTTGCATGGATTGTTTGCCACAGCAGACATGCTCCTGTTTTCTTTAGATCTTGCCCTTTTTGTATGGCAGCATTTTCACCTCATACTTTTTTTTTTATACTCAATGTTCCCCAAAATCTTGACAACACCATAGGAATATTCACTCTCCACATTTCACCCTGTCCTTGGTGCTTCCTTTGCAAAATTTAACCACTTTGTAGGGATTAATTAGGAATCTTTGTCTTGGGACACAATCATAATTTCATCAACATCCAAGATTTAGTGGGAACTTCAGGACTGGGAAGGGGTTGGCTCTCAGTCTTGGATCAGTCCCACTCCTTTGTGATTTCACTTTGTCCCTACTGTTTTTTGAAGTATCAATCTTCCTTTTTCATAACACTTCTTGAGTTTCCTTTCAGAGTTAGGCTTTTCTGTCTAAATATTAAAAACATCCACAAGTTGAGAATCAGCTTTTGTCACGAAAAATATATATAGAGAAGGGGTTAGGTTTGTTTTCTGTTGGCACCCCTTGCTTGGAGAGAGAGTGAAACGCTCCTTAAATCCTTTCCAGCTGTCCTCCAGATATTCCATGTCTAAACTTTAGGACTTTTAGCAGCTCTGCTCTCCTTTCCTCAGCATTTTTGTGCCCTTTGAGGGTGAGTGATCACCTAAACCCGCATCCCTGAGCTTGCCTGTTTTTTCTAGGCTTTGGTCATGGATCCTGGCATGATGAGCTGATAAAACCCAGGCTCGTTTGGAGCTGAGGTTTCTCACACACCACTTGCTCTCTTTTTAAGAAAATTTGTGCAGCAAAAGTGTTCAATGGCAAGGGAAGGATCAGTGGGAACTAGAGGAATATGTGGTTGAAAAGACAAGATACACAGAATGTGCAGGTTTGATTTTGTTCTAAATGCTTTGTAAGACACACTTCAGTTTTGTGTTTCCTTTTAAAACTTTTTTTATTTATTTCTTTGCAATTTGAAATTCTACTGGACAGGGATATCCAATATCTTAACATTTAAAGAATGGATGAGCTTGAGAAAATCTATGCTACAGGCTCCCCAGGGAAGTGGTGGAGTCACCACCCCTGGAAGTGCTCAAAAAACCAAGCAGATGTGGAACTTTGTGGCACAGTTTAGTGGAGGTGGTGTTACATGGTCAAAGGTTGGACTGGGTGATTTTGGAGGTGATCTCCACCTCAGTAATTCCACGCTTCTACAAGAAGCTAAATGTGCTTCCTAGTAATCTTTTCTTTTCTTTTTTTTTCTTTTCTTTTCTTTTCTTTTCTTTTCTTTTCTTTTCTTTTCTTTTCTTTTCTTTTCTTTTCTTTTCTTTTCTTTTCTTTTCTTTTCTTTTCTTTTCTTTTCTTTTCTTTTCTTTTCTTTTCTTTTTTTCTTTTCTTTTCTTTTCTTTTCTTTTCTTTTCTTTTCTTTTCTTTTCTTTTCTTTTCTTTTCTTTTCTTTTCTTTTCTTTTCTTTTCTTTTCTTTTCTTTTCTTTTCTTTTCTTTTCTTTTCTTTTCTTTTCTTTTCTTATCTCTGTCAGAGTAGTCGTTTTCTTTACTGACACTGCGAAAGGGTTTATGAACCTTACAGGTGAGACTCCTCATGCTGTTGTCCTAAAAAATGAGATAAATATTTTTACATTGCATTTTAGTTGCATTTAATCACTTAATCAAAATTCTGCTATTTTAAGATGAGTACCACTAGATTTGGCTTTTCAACATGTGCAACCTGAGCCAGGTGTGTCAGCACAGGTAACTTGTACTCCATCTGCTCCCTAATATTAGCATCCAAAAAGGTTCTCAGAGAGAGAAAGCATCAGTTTAAATTCCTTTTTTAACTATTTGTCTAATAAATTTAGTTTTTGGATAATCAGTGCAATCATTCCTTATTATGCATATGGAAAAACATCTATTAAAGGCGTTTTTAACTTTCTGGGTAGAGTTTCTTTATCTGTATTTTACAGTACAGTGAAAAGTAATTAATTCTTTCCTAGATCTATAACATATGGATAATTTTTATGGATTTATGGCACATTTTAGGGGATGTGAAAATGCTGCAATTATTTTAAAAGTAATGCAATAGAAATTCAGGGCTGGTTCATAGATTTATGACTGGATTATATTTTCCACAGCCAACTGCCAAACACGGAGTAGATAAAATCTATGTTTCTTTTTGTCCAGTCTACCTCTTTTATCCCATCTCTGGTTTACATTGCCATGTAACTACAAATAAATATCCTGAATTTGACTTATTTATACATTGGAAATTTTTTGAAATCTATTAACCCTCAGAAAACAGTTCACGATATTTAATTAGTAAAGAAAAACATACTGCACACAAAATGTCAGCAGAAATTACAGTAATAATCTATCTTTCAAAACACTATTAATTGCAGTTGATATTTAACCATACATTTCTCAAAAGTAAAAAAAAAAGAGGTGGACCCAGCTCAATTATTGGCTTGAACCTCAGAGAAAATTCAGATCTGAGTAGAGGCACCAGTTTGTGGAAGTGGAGGAGTATTTATTCCACGGGCAATATTTAATCTGTGGTTTAATTTTACTTTTTAGGCCTAACTCTGACACAAGGCTTTTGTAGTCATCACACATTTGTAAGCCTTTCTTGAGTAGCAGGGTGTATTTTGACACAGAAATATTTTTTTAAATTATATTCTTGTAGAATCAGAGTTTTTTTGGGTTGGAAGGGACTTTAAAGCTTGTCTCATTCCACCCCTTCCATAGACAGGGACACCTTCCACAGGTTGCTCCAAACCTTGAGCACTTCCAGGGATGAGGCACCAACAACTTCCCCGGGCAGCATATGGTGCCTCTGCTGAAATTACTAAAATATGGACTGAAACTCTTGTCTAAATTTAAGGAATTGACTCGATCACATAATCCTTGAAAAATCACACCATCATCGCTCATTAACAGCCCTGTACGAATCCAAGCCTTTGAGATTTATTTTTTCCTACTTTGAAGGCGAGTAACTTTACTGACATATTAACGTTCTAGCTGTGAATAGAATATCTCATTCTGTTTGAAGGATAGTTCCCTTGATCCATTAAATAAATACTACATTCAGGGGGGAAAGGGGTGTTAGACTGATATGCAAGAGCTGCCATCACTGGGCGCAGATTTATGGGGTAAGGGAGTAAAAGGAAGTGATATGGCTGTGAAAAGAGAAATGAAACGACACTTATGGGCACTAAATCCTCCAGAATTGAAAAATATCAGCAATTTGTGTTTAGAGCACACAGTATTTTGTATAAATGGGTTTTCATAGATAAATCAACGGTTTCTGGCAGTTACACCAAAATGTGCCATTTCTGCCGCGGCATAGGCTGAGCATTTGGTTGTGCTCTGGTTTGATTTGAAGGCTGGGAGTTTTCCCATGTTGGTTGGTGTCTTGCCCCCATCCTCACTGCCCTGCTTAGCGTGGATTTGCCACCAGCTTGGCAGCCCTGTGTTTGAAGTGAGGACTTTCCACACGCTCCTCACGTAAGCGGAGCCTGACGGTCCGGGCGGAACTCGTTCGCCAGAGTTTGAGATGCATCTTGGGTGAGCAGCTCAACACAGCCCTCATTTAACTGACTCCGAGGCTTATGCAACGATGATTTCTGCTGGTAAAGTGTTATAATTGGATTATTGAAGTATTAGGTAAATTCAGTCGGATTTGCTGTTTGAAGTGGAAATACAAAAAATGCTGGGATGCTATTACTGCTTTGTCATACCTATTAACAACAGATCCCAACACTGAAGCAACAACAGATTTGCTTTCAACTGTTTGGACTTTCCGATGTGTAAATTTATATCATTTAGGTGGGTAAGTGACCTCCATGGACCCTGTTGGGTCACTTTCTAAAGAGCACAGCTTTTATTACTTGAAATTTCTCTGAAAACACTGTTGTGTGATGCAATTCTGAGGACAAAAACAGGTTGTGGCTAAACTTGGAGTGGGTTTCAAAAAAGGATAGAATTCAGCACATTTTACAAACTACAGTTTGAATGTCCTTATGGCTATAATTCCTGGTTGCCTAGGTAAAAGAGTAAACCAAATCCTCCCAATGCTATAAACTAACTTTAAATATATAATGAATACTAACTTGCCTGTCAGTCTTTATCATTCTGTATTAAAGTCCTTATTCTTTATCACTTTTCATTGAAACTTTTATTTTGAATTTAACAACTTGTGACATGGAGGGCTGTTTGGCCAAATTCACCCAGCAAGTGACAACCATGTCCACTCTGTTTTAAAGAAAATATTTAGTATTTTCCTAACAGTTTGAAATGACCAACATTTATTGAGATTTGAGGTTTTTTTAGGTGGTTTTGAGACTTTTACATTAAAGCATGAATTAGATTAATAATTGTTTGGTTTTAATATAAATTTGGTTTTACCTAATCTGTGATGTTTGGGTTTGAATGATTGAAGCACTGTGGCACCACCTCCAGTTCTCAGTGCCTAAATCCTTATATCTGTCTCTTCTCTCTATATTAATATTATTTGTCCTTATTCATAAAACCATGCCCTGTAAACAGCTTGGAAGAAAATCTTGATGCTGCCCAAGCAACTCATGAGAGAACTGCATGTCAGAGATGCTTTTAAACAGCAGTTACAAATATTAAAAAAAACCCAAACCCTACAGGCAATTTAGATCCAGATGCAAACTGCTCAGGTCTTTCAGTATAAAACACAGCATGGGGCAAAGCATCCCATGTGTTCCAACGTGTGCAAAATCCTGATAATGATTTATTATATCAAGGGCTGCAACCTATGCTTCCCAGGTGACTGTGAGTGAATGTAACCTGATTGTTAAACAACTCCCTCACCTAATAAATGTGCTTTATATGATGTGGAAAGCTCAGGAAGGAGGTTTGGGGGGCCAGTCCCAGCACTCAGATTCCTTCATGGAGACATCAGGGCTGGAGGTTTGAGCTCCCTTTCTCAGGAGCTGCCCTAAACTTTGGGATGCTGTAGATAAGGGGTCAGGAGATGATGTTTTTCCTGAAGTCTGATCCCCTAAATCTGCTACCCAACTGCATTTTGGACCAGAGCATGTTGGTGCCTGCTGTGAAACTCTCACTAAGATTTGGGTGTTTTGTTACATGAAGTTTGCTATTCACAGCTCATGGCACCAGGGAAGACATGACAAGCACAGGGAGGTAAAAAAATGGATTTAATTTTCTGGAGTGCTTAAAAAAATGATTAAAAAGAAAAAATCTTAGAATCACAGAGTGGTTTCTATTGGAAAAGACCTAAAGGCTCATCTCATCCCACTGCCTGCCATGGGCAGGGACACCTTCCCCTAAAGGTTAATCGAAGCCCCTTCCAACTTGACCTGGAATTCTTCCACTCGTTAATCATAAATTGTTTTGTTCCTGTCTCATTTTTTTCACTGTTACCTAAATGCATTATCAGAAATGTAAAAAGTAGAGATCTGAGGTGGAAAATTGCTCCATATCTTTGGAAAGTCAGGGATGAAATTTCCTTTGGACCATGATGTAAAATTCAGATGCACAACTTCTGTCCAAGCCTGGACAGAAGTCCAGTGTCCCTTCTGTGGGATGCAGCCTGTAGGGATTTGGGAATTTAGGATGCAGCTGAAGATGTCATTGTCCTCACACCACTGTTCAACCCATGCATGAGAAGAGTCTGAAGATTTTTGGGTCCTGGCTCTGGTGTTTTAAGGCTGTTTGGTCTCTTAAAAAAAAATTAAAATCTGTCCTTGTTAAACCATTCTTTGAAAAAAAAAAACCCCAAAACAAACTTCTGCCAATTTCTTGTTTCTAATAATTTCCCATTGCAGTTAATCATTTAAAAAGATACACACACACACACACAGAGTCTGGTCCACATTATGGACTAATAGTCTGCAAAAGTCCTTTATGAAGCCTTTTTTTTTTTTGTTATTATTCTTTTCAAATTAAGCATGTGCTAAAAAAAGCCTTCTTGTTTATAATGTAAACCCTTAAAAAAACCCAAACAAAAAGTCTTTGGAGGGAACTTTCAGTGCCTGATTTTAGCCTGTGGCTGGTTTTCACAGCTAAGTTACAGCAGCAGCACTGGTTCAAGGTGGAAGAACTGGCAGAAATCCTGCAAGGTCAGTGGGCATCACTCTAACCCCATAAATCCAGTATGGGCACACAAAATCAAATTTGGCCTAAAAATATTCTACAAAACAAATGTATTCAAGGCTGACAGTAATTGGTGCATTGGTAAAGACCCAGAGCATTCTCAGAAATAGTTAAGAGGAGAAACAAAAGAAGTCAAATTACCTGAGACAATTTCTGCCCCCTTCATTTGAATAAATCTGACACCAGACTTCAGAGTTCGAAAATGAGGAATTAGAAAGCTTTCAGATATCACCCAAATCAGCTATCAAAAGATTATAAATATTGATAAATATCAGAATCAGACAAAATATATTCAAGAGAGCCAAAGGAAGTAAGAAGGGAAATTGGAGGCTTGTTTAGAAATTTCAGATCCTTGAAGGCTGATGAAATTTAATAAAGGAATTATTTAAAATTGGTCCAGGGACATATGGGGAAAGAACATATCGCTGGCATAAACTGTGGAGAATGTCCTAGTTAATTTTTTAAGGAATCAAATGAAAGGTACACTGGGACAAGCACTGCCCGATTAGAGAAGGCAAATTTAATTTTTGGGGAGGGAAATCCTCAGGTCTGACAGATCTACTGGAATTCTTTGTCGTTATTATTCCTGCTAGGAGAGACATGGCAATGCAACAGGAATCCTATACTTATATTTTCAGTCATCCTTTGACAGGGTTTCCTAGAAGAGGTTAATGTTAAGATGTGGAGCCACAAAATAAGTGGAAAGTAGAATTTAATGGGTTTAAAATTGGCTAGAAAACACAAAACAAAGTGTGGCACACCAGCAATCAGTGGATCCTGTACCAACTGGAAGGGTTAATGGTGGGATATATTAGAAATTATCCTGGGTCCACAGAGGTTTATGTTAAAAATTACAGGGTGCTACATAATGTGGAAAACAACTTTTCAAATTTTGTTGATTGCATTAAATTGCAGAGAAATATAAGTGATGAGAAACAATGACATAAAACTTCTCTTTAAAATCATCTCCTTTTCCTATCAATGTTCAAAATAATGCAGCACAGCCTTCACTGCAAGGGAAAATCAGCTATTTTTGTGGTGTAAATAATGCATCAAAAGAAAGTTAACAGACCTCAAAGTTTGTGCTGAATGTTTGCAGGATATCAGGCAACTCTACTATTGAAATTCCAGTTTTAAGTGGGAATAAAACTTTCTAGTCCAAAAGAAACAAAACATGTAGCACCTTTAATATAGATGATTAACAGGTGAAGTTGTGAAATTTGGCTAAAAGAAGAAAGAGATGGTCTGTGGATTTACTGCAGTTTATTCATTTATGAGCTCATTAATCCATGATAGAGCTGGGAAAATAAGGAATTGGTTCTGTTTCAGGTGAGGCTACAAAAAAAATAGCAGAAACCTGAGAAGGTTCAATTAAATAGAAACCAATAGGGAATAAAAGAGGGGAAAAAAAAGATCAGTAAAAATTGCTAAGAATTTTTTTGTTATTAAAACCTGAAGTCAGCTGATATAGCTGACCAAGGTGAAATGTTTAGATTAGTTTTGAATTTTTTAACATTCTAATCTACTCTGAATCAGTTTCTTTTCAAATTCCACTTCAAAAATAAACCCCCAGCAGCTCCACTTTGAAAGCGTCAAAACAAACTGCGTCATTTCTGAAGCACATTTCATTTCAAACAAATATTGGGAAAAAAAATCTCCTTCTTGTGGTCCTTTTTATCAGATGAGATCTGAATTTGTGATTAGATTACTTCCCAGAATTTTTATTTCTTTTGTGTGAAATGTATTAGTAATTAGAGAAAAACTTCATCCACTCCACTCAGGGAGAGGGGGGGAACAACAAAACATCTTTTAGCTGATAGGCAAATGAAAAGGACCCTGTTTGCAAGCAAGTTTGAGTTCTGAGTGATTTTATAGCCTGTGATCTGAGATAAATTACATCCTTTCCCTGGTCTTAATACACCAATTGAAGCCTTTCAGAGCTGCTGACTGCCCTCATTCAGGGTGGATCCATCAAAAATTAACTCAGCCTCAGCCTGATTCTACATCCTCCCCCCACCACTGGTATTCAAAAAAGATTTAAACCACATGAACATTTCAGGCAATCTTCACTGATACCTGTTTGTGAGAGAAACTGTACTAAAAGAAGTGGTAGATCTCAAAGGAAAAAATATATTTCATCAAATTTTGAGGGCAGCATTCACTGCAGTGACAACTCAGAGATGGGAGAATTTAAAAGGAAAGGGACAGCAGGGTTTCTTCAGCTTTTTTTCCCAAGGTTTCTTCAGCTTTTTTTTTTTTTTTTAAATTCATGGACCTATCCTGCCAAATGCTCCTCTGAAAATGATAACAAAAGTTCCATTCCTGCAACAAATTGTTTCTACAAACCATGATCCCAGAAATACAAACATGGATAAATGGTCCCATTTTAACTTTGAATGTGGTATAACTTACTGAAAACAATCTGACTGTCTGCCAGCTTGCCTTCAACAATGGCACAGTACCAAAACTGAGATTTACATCCCAGAAAAGCATCACATTTTGGAAATAATTTCTTGACTGGAAAGGTAAGAGTGGAAAAAAATCCCCCCCCAAATAACAGCAGGAAGAAGAAACAGGAGAGGTAGTGAGTGATATCTCCTGTAACATCTTCTGGATGGAGTTGTGTGTCAGGAGCCTCTGGACAGGGAAGAATGTGGCACTGATGGCAAGAGCCAGAGGTTGGGACTATGTCCCCCATACAATGGCCATGAGGATTTACTAGAAAGCATTATTAAAACAGACCTGTAGAATGGTGGGTTCTTAGAATATCCTGATCTCGGAGGGATCCACAAGGATCATCAAAATCCAACTTCTGTAGCTTCATGTAGCTGCAATGAAGATTTTAGGCCACTACCACACCAGTTTTCTCTTTTGAGTATTTAGAAAATATTTACATTGTGACTTGGAAGATCTTTCTCAGTTCCTCTGTCCCCAAATCCCAACTCAATCTGAGATGTATTTCTCTTATATTTGGGAACCAATACATATGAAATCTTTTGTCATGGACACAAAGATGTATTTTTATGAAAAAACCTGAAGAACATTTCTGACTTGATTGGCTCATAGGGAGAAGTAGATAAAGCTGCAGTTCGTACACTGTAACTGTGGTTTGTCATCTTGTTATTCAGAATGTAAAAGGAAAAAGAAAAGACATTGATAATCTATTTCTAGTTCTCATGAACTCTTTACAGCAGTACAACCCCATCACGTCAGAGTTCAAGTACACAAATAATAATATTGGAATATTCACTCCCAAAGCAATTTTAACACCATTCAAAATATAATCCTTCTCTGCAATATACCTCATTTAACAACCATTAGTGCCTTTTCCATCTCAGATCTCATGTACCCAGTAATGATTTATTTTTACCCATTGTTTGAGCCGATTTCATTCTACTAACGGACCTGTACTAATCATGGGGAGTGCAATACGCACTGTGTTCTTGCCAGATATTTTTTAACTTTCGGCACTGCACAATTTACTACAGAAAGAACAGAAATTACAAATGTTCTCTTCGTTCGCAAGAAAATAAACTAGAGTAAAATAAAAAAGCCAACCAACCCCTTGACCAATTTTGCATTTGAGAAGGAGAGTTCATTTCTTATATCTGAGCTAAACCAGTCCCTTAATTATACCACAGTAGGTTGATTACAGGCAACACTACACAAAATCTATACATCTTGTTTGGCAATGTATCAAACTCAGGCACATTGTCAACGCAACGTTAACTGTTTTCCTTTCCTGGGACTCCAATCTTTCTGGGCACCCTCATCTCCCACTGGGCCAAATCACAAGATCCATGCTCAGGCCAGAGCAAGGGGAACTCCCACCTGCTACAGTACGTGGTTTACTCGACTAGAAACCACGGGAATAATCACCCTGCCATTAACCAGCAATGTGTAAACAGACAACGAGTCAAAATCTTGAAAACGAGTTGTTCATTATGAAATATTCCCACAGCTTGGCTGAGTGGGCCTTGCAGCTGAGCAGAGAAGTTCTGGGTGCTTTATAAATAGGGAAAGTGCCGTGCGGCGTTTGTGCAACTTCATCGCGGAGCCGCGCGAGTGCTGCACCCGACAGATGATACAACTCCCAGGCCCTGTTTCCCCACGATAATTTCTCGTCTAAACTCCTAATTACACATCACTTCACATTCTGAGATATATAAATACATTTTTTCAGATGTACACTGTGCTAATGGTATGCATGGGAGAACGGGAATGTTCTTTGGCATGGATGCTCAATAGCAAAAGTGAAAATCGTCTCTCCAAACTCTGTTTCAGAGAAGTGAAAGCCCCCAAACTACTGAGAAAAGTTGAGATACTTTGCAGTAGCCATGTGCAAAACCAGCTCTCAATGATTTTCTAGGTCCTCTGGTGCTGCTGGGGGCACGTTCATCAATCATAGCGTGGGGCAGTGGGAGTCAAATCACACAAACCATGATGCTGAAGCCAATAAATGCTTCAAAAATTGAAGTTTTTGCTCAGAAAAAAATCTAGTTTTTTTGTTTGGAGACTTGGCACAATTAATGAAAATTAAGGAGCAATCAGCAGGGGACACTGGAGATCAGATCTGACCCAGTCCTGTAGCTGTATGGAAGAGACCCTACAAGGAAGTAAAGAGAGGCTCTTTATGAGGAACTCTAGTGTCAAGATCAGGGGAAATAGGTTCAGATTCAAGATTCAACTTAGGAAAAAATTCTTCCCTGTGAGGTTAGTGATATGTGGGGAGGCCCTGGCACAGCGAAGATGTGGTTGCCCCATCCCTGGAGATGTTCCAGGCTAGGCTGGAAAGGGCTTGGAGCACCCTGGGATGGTGGAAGGTGTCCCTGCCCACGAACTTTAAGGTTCCTTTCAACCCAAACCATTCTGTGTTTTTATGTGGTCGTTGAGCCTATCATTCTATCCTAGAGGTACATGTTCCAGTTAAATGCATGTCTATGGAAATATTTTAATTTTCTGTCATTGGTTAATTCTTCTCCTAGAAGAATTTTAGGGTGGCTATAGCTTACTAATACTTTTTACATTATATTGCTATAATATTAATTATTGAACTGTACTTATAACCCCATTTTTTTTCCATAACATTGAAAAGGTTTCATTTTTGTCTCTAAAACCCCAGTTTTTTTACAGGTACTGCAATGGGTGCCATCTGTATGAGGAGCTGGTATCTTTTCCCTCCCGAGACTGATAGGTACCACCATATGGTAGATAGGATGCTCAAGTTTGCAACACCGAAGGCTTTTTTGGCAACTGTCCAGGAGCTTGAGGGCCACACCTAATTTGCATACACATTTACATACAATTTTTATTTTAGATAAATGCACACAGGATGGCTCGGTGAACTCGTGTGGCTTTCCCTTTGATAGATGCTCTGGCATTATTTGTTGTTAGAGTTCCTCAGCAATGAAAGAGCTGGAGTTGGATCCACCCTGCAATTAATTTTATTTATTGATGCTATTGCTGTGCTCAGGGTAAGGAAGCACAATCCCATCTTGAAGAGCACCTCTAATTAGTCAAAGAAAGTTCCTTGAAATACTTTACACCAGGTGATTAGAAAGCATTCCAATTTCAAAATTGCATGATTGTTGGGCTTGTTTTTTTCAGAAAACAATTTTTCTTCAGCAAAATTTTTCATCATTGCAAACAGCTGAAAGACAAGTGTGGGTGTAAAAGACAGGACAGAAACAACAGGCATTATCCCCTTCTCTGTGGATTGGGCACCTCTGACCTCAGCCTAGAGTGGTTGTCTCTAAGATTTTGTGTTTGCCCAGCTGTGTTGAAATAGTTGCCATTTTAACAATGTTTTACCACTTATTTAATCCTTCCACTGGACTCCACAAAAGGTTTGTGGGTAACTGATCCTCCCCTTCCAACGTGAGCTGCTGAAAATCTCCCAGGAAGGACGCTGATATCTTCAATTTTCCTGTCTTGTGGGAGGTCAGGATTGCCAAGGTAACTCATGGCTCCCTGGCTGTATCTGTTCCTTTGTAGAGCCCAGATTTTCAGAAATTTCCTTCTTGTGGGACAGTTCTTAGTAATAATATGGCATTTGAAATAAAATCACCTAAAGAGTGAAAAAAATATCTCTAAGGAGAAGCAAATCAATGTCAGGGGCTGCTGATGGAGAGGTTGGGCCCTTCAACTCACCATTGCTGAAGATGCAGCTCTCCAACCACAGCCTCCATCTCTCAAACTCAGTGAGAGTTTATTGCTGTTATATTTGACCACAGAAATTCATCAGCAAAATTACTGTATTGATCCTGGTTTATATTTGAATGTATAATCTCATTCAAAGCTATTTTTTTTCAGGTCTAAGATAATGCTAAAGGACTTCATTTTGTTTGTGCTTTAATGAATTTTTTGTGAGTAACAAACTTGCAGGAGTTGCTTGGGCAGGTAACTGGCTCTGAGGCTCTGTTTTGAAAGTATCTCATTATTTAAATGGATTTATTATTTAAGCAAAAAAAAATATGGTTAAGAATCTCATACCTTTATTAATCCCTCTGGGAAAAAAATTAAAGTTGGTGTATTTGGAGGTGAAATTAAAGTTGTAGAAATGTTATACATGCCACAGAAAATGGGAGTGATGTAGAAATATTTGATGTGAGTTATCAGTTGTTCTTGGGTGCTCTAACCCCTAAACAGCTGGCAAGATGCTCTTTTGTTAGGATATGGATGCAGCAACTGAGAGTTTGGCAGAATTTTGGGAGGAATTTGGAAGCTGGAACATTTTGGAGATCTGATCTGAGGCCAGGCTCAGATTTATAGGCACAATCAAATCCTATGAGGGAAATTGAATTTCATATGTGTTATCAAGACAATTGGTGTGCTTAGAAATGGCCGGAGGAGAAGCTGAGGACAGGAGGAGTAGGAGATTTCAGCGTTTTGGACATCCCTCTAATTCTTTGGTATGAATAGCAATATGATTGATGCAGCAATAACTGCAGTGCTGTAGGGATTTGATACCCAGAGGGAATCAATTAACTGGATTTTGGATATTGGAGCGTTATGACCTTTGCTTAGACCATAATGTTGACAAGTAGGAGCAAATGGAAGAATATGAGTCTTTTCTGATTGCAATTGACTGGAGACACTGAGAGCAAGGTGGAGATCCAGATTTGCAGAGTGTGGTGGTCCCAAAAGATGGCTGGAGAACAGGACATGAGCCTTGTCCAGACCTTCCCCTGTGAGATGGCAAGGGAATAAAAACAAATTTAGGAGCAGTTCCTGGTTTCTTTGCACTCTTTATTTGTCAAATTTCATCCATTTTACACCTTCATTATTGATTTACAGGTGAGGGATGCTGTGGCTTGCTGCAGAGTGACACTGAGTCAGGATTTATTGGGAATGTTTATCCCATTATCCAGCTGTGGTTTTACCCAAACTCCTTGCAAGGAGGTTTGAGAGAAGCTGTCTTCAGTGTTTTATGAATCCCTGCTGAAGTGACAGCCTCTGCTGCTGCTCACCTGTGGGATTTTAGGGAAGGTAAAGGAGTCTTGGTGAACTTTTCTGGGGTGGAGGTGTCAAATGGAAAAAAAATGGGATTATTAAGAGTATTATGGTGATGGGCTAACGATGGCTGAGCCAACTCAGAGTCAACTGAGCAGGGCAGGTGCCAATTAGCAGGGGGAGTTAATGAAACCACAGTGGTGTGGCCAGTGAATGTGGAAGGAGGAAACTTCAGGCATGATTCTGCTGTTTAGCAGTCAGACTTGATCTTGGAGGCCTTTTCCAACCTTAATGATTCTGTAAGCAAAGGACAATTGCATTAGAGAATGGGGAGAAGATGTAGAGCTCAGGTGTGAGGAAGGAAGAGATTTTAGGTGTAGATTGGAAAGTATTGTGATTTGTAAAGAAAGTTCATGAGAAATATTTATCATCCATTAATTCTCTATTGAACTAAAGCAGAGATCTGGTAAAATCACAGTTCTAAAAGCTGGCTTTCTCAAAATATTACAACTTGTCTTTTATACAGTTTTACATTGAGGTGAGTAGATTTGTAAGTTGTATTTTACATATATAAAAACACTCTTATTTCTTTTCCTTTACAATTGTGCCAGGCTGATGATTTTCCTTTGACTGCTTGTCCCTGGCTGAATTAAGACTGTGTGGTCAGGTAGCCTTTTCCTTGTGTCAGACTAACTCTAAATTAGATAAAGACAGACAGCTCTGGCCTTCACAGAAATGTTTTCCTGCTGATCCTTGCATTTCCAGCTTCTGGCTCATCTGCTGGTGAATATTCCCAGTTCTTCTCTATTTCTATGAGTTTTACTTTTTACTGGAGAAGCTCCATATCTGAGGAATGAAGAATGACAGGTTTCATGGCAGCTTTTTTGGAGAGCCTGGTGATGGAGGATTAGATTCGTATAAGCCATTTCCACACCGAGGGAGTTACAAAGAAAGAGACAGATTTAGTTGCATGACTAAGTTCCCTAAAACAAGAAATAGTTTGGGGAAAAGTAGTAAGGAAAATTTTGAAATAAATGGTGCAAAGTCTCACAATTTATTTCAATCTCTGAATTGAGTGTCTGAATATTTTTTCTTTAGTTTTCCTAATTTTTTTAATTTCGATTTATTTATCCTCCTACTGCTAATTGTCAGTATCCATAACACTCACCTGAGTGACTTTTCCTGCTCCTGGGCAAGAATTCTTTCATTATTATTTCCCACTGGAGTCTCCTGCCCACTTTTAAACTCAGTTTATTTGGGATACAGTCATATAAAAAAAAAATTACTTAAGAACCTGGGTGAAATGCAACAAATGGTATGCATAGTTTTACTTTTAAAGAATTGTTATTTGAGATCTTTTGTTGAGATTTCCTTGATTATTTGTGGCGATTTTTTTTTCTAGTTACCATGGAAATCTTTAAGCAAAGAGTTAAGGGAAAAATGTTGCTTCTAGACTTATTTTGCTTGAATTTCCTAATAACTCACTTGCAAAATTATGTTTAGTATTTTTATGTATTTTAAGCTACCTCAGTCCAGTGGAAAAAAAAATATTTAACATCTGCCTCTAAATTAGACTGAAAGTTTTATATTAGACAGTTTAGACTGTCACCCCTTTTTCTCAAAGGGCCTTTGTTTTTTGAGGTGCTTCACAAGAATTTAAACTTCATAACAATGAATATTAGGGCAGACTCTACAAAGATGTTTTTTCATCAACTATTTTTTACTCTGTTGATACCAATGAAGTTTTATTTTTTTCCTTCATGAGAAAGGGCTCCTTGGTTGTTTTGATTCCTTTCAACTATTTTCCAGTGTGTGCTTTGATGAGAATTAAGAACAGGAGAGGAAGATCTTTCCCTTAGGTTTTTTTAGGGAACAGTTGCTGTTTTTGCAAGGAATGAGAATAGCAGCGTTTGTTGCATTAATTCAGTTGGAACAATCATGCCACCTGCAGTCATGGCTCTGCATGCTGTATGTTCCTGAATGAAGTTATCTCTTTTTGGCTTCCCAAAAACTCCAAAGTCACCATGGGAAATTTCCTTTCCCTGAAATACACCAAATCTAGGGGACAGGTTGTGTAAGCAAATAGAAATTAGTACAATGTGCTGTATTCCATTTTTGAAAGTTCCATTTTCCAAGGTTTTTTTTTTTTGTTTGTTTGTTTTCATCAATTGGAAATGAAAACCTGTGCTTCCAAAATATTTTGTTCTTAGATGAGAAAAATGATCCAAGAAGTTTTCCATCCCTGGAGGTGCTCAGGGCCAGGTTTTACAGGGTTTGAGCTACCTGATCTAGGGGAAGGTGTTCCTGCCATGGCAAGGGGCTGGAACTAAATGAGCTTGAAGGTTCCTTCCAACCCAAACATTCTGTAAATTCCAGGCAACAAAATATCTGGGCCTGGTAAATGAACATGAAAAAGAAGAATGGAACAAAACCTCAAGGTGTAGGGCTTTGTTTGATTGCAGCTAAACGCTGCTGCTCATTAAAGTTGAATTCCTGGCAGCTGCACAGCACAGATAGAGTAAAAGTACAAAACAATTACAGAAGAACCAATAAAATAAAAAGCCCTTTTGAGCAATGACAGCATTCAATAATTGTGTCAATGCTGCTTTAAAAGTTTCAGCTTCTACAGCATCTCCAGTCCCAAAGTGTCTCATCTGCTTTCTAATTTTCCACAAGATGCTTTTAATATTTTGAGATTGATATTGAACCACAGGGGTCTAAAAGGTTTCAAAAGATCTTGCATATGCATTTGGAACCAAACGATCA